>NC_069657.1:304991673-305646985 GCF_027244095.1 Hemicordylus capensis
AAGTACCGGCACTCCATCCCTGCGCATTCCCCCTCCACTACACCCCTGGACATCTTGAGATCAATCAGTGCCTCAAGATCTCTTTCTTGCTCAGTTGATTCCAGATTATTTGTGCCCAGCCAATGAGAAAAAGGCTCATTTTCAATGCAGTTGTAGCTTCAGTGAGGGCTATGCATGGGTGTCCCATGGCATCAGGGGCGTAGCAAGGTTGGATTGGGCCCAGAGACAAGATTTTAAAATGGGGCCCCCCTTACTGAAGCTCAGCTCATGAAGTAAATAAATCTTAAATGAGGCTGAATAGTGGTAACAAAAAGCAGAGTATAATTTATATTTTTATTTATATCCTACGTGCCACAATAGAATATCATCCTAAATTATTTTTTAAAGGGTTTTGTCAATTGTGGACGATGCAAGTCATTGAATGGTACTAGAGAAAGACATGCTGTTCTGGTAGCTCCAGGTCTTAACACTCACATCACTTTCAGGGGATGAATACAACTGAAGGAAGCCCAGACCAGTGCACGGCTGGGGGAGTCAGTCATGTGACTTGCCTCTGGGGGCCCCCCAAGGCAGTGGGCCCCCAGACAATTGTCTCCCCTTGCCCTATTTAGTTACGCCCCTGCATGGCATGCAGGAACTGGGTAAACTGAATGAGAACACCCAGGAGGACCCAAATAAACACTGGCATGGGCATTCCTTAAATCATCAGAGCCAAGATGGAAGGGACAAACTGAACATTTCCTGCTGACCGACATTATTCTGAATTCTGGGAAAGATGGCTAGAAATGGAAACTATTCAGCTTTCCATTTGCTACATTTTATTCATTAACAGAAGATCTCTCCTTAGTACAAATATTGCATGAAAATCTTCTTTGAAATAGTGAGCTGAAAATAGAACCCGATGTGTGTCTCTATGGAACGTCATGAAGGATGGATCATATGGCACAAACCTTCTGGTGAATGAAACACATACTGAGCAAACCTTCTGGTGTGCATAGCTAAAAGAAATCTATACTGGGGAACCTTTAGAGCAAAAGGCACATCCTGTATTGTATTAACATAATGCAAAATGAAATCCAGCCCAGGAGATACAACACACACTGTGAATATGCACCGTTAAAACAGAAATCTCCTCCTGTTCCCTGCAAGCATCTTGTTTTGTAGAAATAAAGAAAAATACTCTTTCCATTTGGAGTCTGGACAATTCATAATTAGACAAATGTTCAATCAAAATTTAAGTCATACTACTTTAAAAGGACCATTATTGGAAGAGTGGGTAATGGTTGATTGTAATGTGTATAGTAGCTGCATGAACAAGTCTGTGCCTATTTTATGCACATATCTTGCATCAAAGGATGTGGTTCAATGCCTGGCACCTTAATCCCAACACTTCTGTCACCAACCAGAGCCCCATGAGTGGTTCAGGAAGAATATGGTGCTCCTGCATGATTGGATATGCATGATTGGACTTTTCCATTTCCTTCAGTGGAGTGGATGAGCTCTGCACATTAAAGGAATATATGCACAGGGTTGCCCTCTACAATGGAGTAAACAGAGAAGCCCTTGCTGTCAAGCAGAATGGGGATTTTTCCTTAATTTCAGAATTCAGTATGTCAACTGTTACTCATAAAATACCTATAGGGGAAAAAAAAGATTCAGTGCTCTGTTATTATTTTCCTTTAAAAGGTACTTTAAAGTTAGCAAAAACCTGCAATCTTGGGGGGGGGGAGCCCAAAAATGCATCCTGATTGGCTGATGTGATTATGACAACACTTTCCTGTTCTTCTCTGGGGCAGAGATACTGCTGCTTATTCTGCTGGGTGTTCTCTGTCTTCTTCTTTGCTGCCAATTAGCAGGCCCTAAAATTATTAAAGTGAGAAACTATATGGTGGTGGCGGGGAGAGAGATAGGGGATTCATCCAACTTTGCTACCAAATTAATGAGGAGGTTGCAGCTCTGATTTGGGTGGAATATTGGTGGGGTGGGGGGACTCTTTTTTCTCTCTGATACTTCAGGACTTTGGTGTATGAGGCGGCTGTAGCTCTGATTTGGGGGGATGTTGGAGCGGGGTGAGGAATTCTTTCGCTACCATCTGTCTCCGGTGATCCTGGGAATGGGGTTGGAGTGTCAGGGCGGGGGGAGAAGAAGGCAAGCAACAGACAGCATCTGTGCAAGGGGGTAGTTACATGGAAAGACCAAAGAAGCTGTGTTTCCAGAGTCTCTCCTGTGTTCCTAAGGGAAACAACCCTGAGCTGGGAGAGCCATGAAGCTGAAGCTAGGAGCAGAGCAGGCAGGGGCTGGCTATCAAGTGTGTAGAGAGTAAAGTGCCTTTTACTTTTGGTGGGGGCAGGTGAAACCTTGATCTTATGGTTCTTCAGCTCCAGAGATATCAGGCAGATCTGTGGCATCACTTAAATTAGGGTAGGGATGAAAGCACACCCACCACACATCACCCCTGCCAAGAAACATTCCCTCTGCCTGAGAATTCCCTGCTCTTTAATCCTGGGTGTATGGAAGGAGGGCACTCTGAGATCACGGGTTCACAACCAACTGAACATCACAACATCTTGAACTAGGTACTGAGCACTTTCTTAAAATAAGAAGTACACCACGCAGCAGTATTTGTAGGTTCCTGCAGATATTGATGAAATAAGTAGCATAACTCGAAAACAGAGCAATATTTTGAAAGACAAAAAGAAGCCAGGATATCAATGTGCCCCACTAGAAAGTCTTTCCTTTACCCCAGAAAGGGATAGTCTGGTTTGAGCACAGAGTTGTACTTGAAGACTAGACTTTCATTTGTGGATGAGATATGCTTGGAATTTGCTGTCAGACGGAGCCCAAGAATAACTAATAGTGGTGCCAACACATGTGCAGAGTGCCTTTTTCTTTCTACCATCATTAACTGTAGAGTGCGTTTCTTGCATTACTGTTAACTGCAAATTGCCCGAGCAGAGATTCCAAGGCAGAGGGAATCTTTCTTGGCAGGCTTGGTGGGTGGTTGGGAGGCTTTGATCCCTACCTTAATTTAAGTCATGCCACAGATCTGCCAGATATCTCTGGAGCTCTAGTACCATAAGATCACCACCACCACCACCAAAGTAAAAGGCAATATCTGCAGGATCCACGAGCACCACTGTGTTGTGTAAGCGATCAGTTCAAAAATACAGTTTCCTTGGTCTTTCAGTGTAATTGAAGGAAACACCCCCTTGAACAGATGCTGCCTTTTGCTTGCCTTCTGCTCCCCCGACCCTCTGACTGCACTCCCAGCGTCACCAGAGACAAGAGGCAGAGAAAGAGTTTCTCCTCAGGCTGTCTTCAGTATCTCGCCAAATCGCCTCATGCACCAAGGGGCTGCAGTATCCAAGAAAGAGAGTTCCTCAGGCCCCTGTTTTTCCAGGGAGAGCTGGTCTATCAATTATTTATTTATTCATTCATTATATTTATATCCCGCTTTTCCTCCAAGGAGCTCAGAGTGGTGTACATGGTTATGTTTATCCTCACAACAACCCTGTGAGGTAGGTTTGGCTGAGAGATACATGACTAGCCCAGAGTCACCCAGTGAGTTTGATGGTTGAATAGGGATTTGAACTTGGGTCTTCCTGGTCCTAGTCCAACACTCTAACCACTAGGTGGGCAGATGGGCCCTCTGCCCCTGACTTGGTGCAGTAGCCCGCCTTGGAGGACAGGTCTACCCAGTTAGACCTGTCCTTTGAGGCAGGAGTAGAGGGCTCATAAGTCTGGAGTAGAGGGCTCATCTACCCACCTATCTCAATTGGTAGATCACCTCTTCCCAGGAAAAAGCACCATTCTGAGACATGCTTTTCCAGCAAAACGGGCCTCAAAATAGCACGTGAATCACCTGAATTGATTTTGGTTATTTATTTGTGGCAGATTCATCAAGGTTGCTGCTTTCTAAGAATGTGTGTGTCTGCAATTCAATTCGACCTCAAATCAAATTGCAGATTTTGATGCGTGCACACCAGGGGCGTAGCTAGGGGAGATGGGGCCTGTGTTCATCCCTCTCTCAGGTGGCCCCCCAGAGTGAGGGAGACAATGAAGAAAATAGGGAGGGAGGGAGCTGGAGGGCCCTCAGGAGCTGGGGGCCTGTGTTCTTTGAACACTTTCGTTCAATTATAGCTACGCCCCTGGTGCACAACCCAAAAGATCTTTACATCTACCCCAGCTACAGCAGAAGTGCACAGGTAAGGAAGCACTGCTAATTAATATTGTCTGGAAACATGGAGTTAAAGTTCCAAATAAAGTAGTTTATTTAGGAAATCCATCAGATAGATTAAGACCTATCATGCCTCATGGCTAGCTATATTCAGGGAATGGGGGAAGGTGAGAAGAAGGAAATATCTCTTTCCAGGTGAGAGAATGAATCCTGAGACTATCAGTCTAACAAAGGGGAAGTAGAGTAGAGAAAGCATGATCCGAGAGAGAATGGCCTTACTGTCTATCTCTACCCCTAATGCCCTAGTGGTCAGTTGTGTTGCTGGTGCTGATGCCATCATGAGCTGCATTTCCGGCAATAACAATCTGCTCCAAGAAGAATTACAGACTGATGAAAAAGCACATGTACATGGTTGTAGGTTCAGCCCTTAACATCTAAGCAAGGCCAGACTGAGACAGTCTGGGTCTGGGGCCAGTCAGGGGGTATGGGGCCCTCCAGCCTCCCTGAGTGGAGCATTCTCCAAAATGGTAGTCTTGGGATATGTCTCTCCAGATCTGCTGACTCACCCAACTCCATAGATGTGAGGAACAGCAGTGATTCTCCTTCTCCTCTGAGGATTCATCTAGTTCTGATCCAATTCTGACAGGAAAGTTGGGGGGCATGACACCAGCCTCACCCACTCCCTGCTTTGAAAGAGCTGCAAGGCCAGTCTCCAATCTCCCATGGTTGGGCAAGATGATTGAGAGAGTGGTGGCTAACCAAGCTCCAGGTGGTTCTGGAGGAAATGGATTATCTAGACCCATTTCAAACTGACTTTAGAGCTGGCTATGGGGTTGAGACAGCCTTGGTCAGCCTGATGGATGACCTTTACCAGGGATTCAACAGAGGGAGTGTGACTCTGTTGGGAAGTTCTTTGGGATATCTCAGCGGCATTCAATACCATTGACCACGGAATCCTTCTGGGTCACCTGGGGAAGTAGGAGGAGGCACTGCTATGCAGTGGTTCTGCTCCTATCTCTTTGGTAGATTCCAGATGGTGGAGGTTGGTGATGGTTGCTCTTCAAAATGGGAACTATTATATTGAGTCCCCCAGAGCTCCATTTTGTCACCAATGCATTTTAATATCTACATTGAAACCACTGGGTAAGGTCATCAGGGGATTTGGTGCATGTGTTGCTAGCATTGCTTTTCTGCCAGCTCCCACAAGCCTCTCTGCTTATGTGTGAGACAGCAGGCATATGGGTCTCACTTTTGACATGCTCAGGAGCCTCACAGCATCGTGAATTCTCTGTTGGCATACTGGGGATCAGTCACTTAGTAGGCAGTGGGACACCTACTCCGGATTTAGTAGCTGCAAAAGAGTCAAATTGAAAGGGAACTAGCCTCGCACCTTCCCTATGCTGGGATACCTGAGTGGACTCCTGAAGTTAATTCACAATAGTTAACTCTCTGTTCAAGGTCTCTCTGCACAATTGACCCCCCTTTGATTTACATCCCCTCCACATATGCCTCAAACGAGCTAAAACACAATTACCTCATCAGGGAAGTCAGATAAGGCTCTGTGAATGCACATTCCTTCCTTTTCAAAAGAAGGCTAAAGTGGACGATAGGAACTCAAAGATGTACCCATTAAAACACTGATTAGTTCACTAGGTGTTTCCGGCCAAAAAAGAGTTCCCATGTTTGTACGTCCAGTCACACATTTGCATTGACCTATTCAAGCATTGTAGTGTAATGCAGCACAGCAGACAAACAATGGGAACTTTTGAGATTCCCCAGAACTGCCCTAGTCAAAAAAAGAAGGGCAATTGGAATGCCCCCACAGGACATGATTTGGGCTTTAACTGCCCCTGGATTCTTGAGTCAGTGTGCTCCCCTTGGTCTCCAGTGCCCTTTACTTGGTTTCCACATTTTGGAGTCAACCATTACTTAGATGCTGCAGCAGACACTTGCTATACCACTTGGCTGTGTTTCGCTCTGCTGGCCACCCTTGCTTCTAGGCCCTAGATCGGCTCTCTTGCTGGATTTGTTCTGCATAGCCATCCTTGCTACCACCTGGAGCTGGCTTCACAAGAACAGATGCCCTTTGGATCGATCCCTGCTATCTAGCTCCCTTGATTCTTCGCTGCTTTTTGATGCTTCCTGGTCCATCCACGAGGAAAAAGGTCCTTTGGTTGCTCCCAAGCTACAAGGGTCCACTCGCCATTAAAGGAAGGAACGAGGTTGTATGATAACTGTTGTGCTCCAGTCTGGACTTCCTCTATCCCCGTTTTCTTCTCTCTCAAATCCAAGAGCCTGTTTCTCTGAGCCTCCTTTCTCTGGCCAGCCTAGGAAGCTACTTTAATTTGGACACTGAGCTAAATTTCCTCTTAGCAGTTGTATGATTAATTTGGCAATGTATTTTTAGTAATAATATTGCTTTTAGTGACTCTCTTACTCCCTTGTACCCCTTACCCTGAAATAAAACCTTCTCTGTTTTTGAACATCTCTCTCTCAGTCAGTCATTATCCTGTAACCAACACTTTGCATTTAAATTTATTCGGATGTGGAACTGCTCCAGTCTGAGCTAATTTCCCCACACTAAGCCCAAATGCAATTTTGGGGTGTTCACCAATCACCCTGGGGCAGTTCCATTGACAGTATGCTGATGACACCAAATCTATTTCTCCTTGTCATTGTCATCAGCACCATCATCATCAGGAAATGACATTCATTCCCTAAATGCCTGCCTACAGGCAGTGATAGGCTGTATGAGTGATAACAAATTGAAGCTGAATCCAAACAAGTCAGAGGTGCTCATTATAGGAGATTGGAATTTGAGGGATGAGAGAGATCTTCCTGTGCTGGATGGGGTTACACTCCCCCAGAAAGAACAGGTACACAGCTTGGGAGTGCTCTTGGATCCAGGCCTCAGCCTGGAATCTCAGGTGGAGGCCATGGCGCTTTCTATCAGCTTCGGCTGATTCAGCAGCTGCATCCGTTCCTTGAAGAGGACAACCTCAAAACAGTGGTGTATCAGCTGGTAATGCTGCCTTTGTATGTAGTTCGGAAACTGCAGTTAGTTCAAAATGTGGCAGCCAGATTGGTCTCTAGGGCAACACGGAGAGACCATATTACGCCTTTTTTGAAACAGTTGCACTGGCTGCCAATATGTTTCCAGGCAATATACAAAGAGATGGTTATTACATTTAAGCCCTGAATGGCTTAGGTCCACGTTACCTTGCAAAACATTGAGAATCCTGCACCCTATCCTATGTTTTGCTGCCCTGAACATATTTTGTTCTTTGGAGAGAGAGAAAGGTCCTGTTTGAGATATTTTATTACTGACTTTGACTCCAATCACAATTTCTGGGTCTTTTATAGACATTTTGATTCTTGCTGTATTTCTGCTTTCAGACAGATTTGAATGATGGATGTTGCTACAGGGAGTGGGTAGATGAATCAAGCTAAACTATTTTAGAAAGTGCCTATTCAGCTGCATCCACCCTGGGGGGGGAAAAGAACAAGCCAGAAGTTATTGTTTCCTTTAAACTGAATACATATAATGGTTTTTAGAGCCTCAAAAAACTCATTCACCATCTGTTCAGAAATTTTGAGGAAAAACCAAAGTAAACCATTTCACCTGAGCATCTGGGTGTAATTTGAGGGAAGATGATCTCCTACCCTGTTTCCTTCAGATGAGCAGAACCTCTTTTTCGGTCTGCAAACTGCACCTAGATGATGCAGATAGGTACACAGTTAGATGATGCAGATAGGTACACACAATTTCAAGCATGGCGTCTCTATGCTTGAAATTGGGAGCAGGGTCATCAGAGAATCCAAAGAGCTATCCCAGCATTCATTGCACTACTGGTAAACTGGGAACCCTCATTGCATCTTCAGCAGCCCCCTGATTGGGCCTGAAGAAACAGGAGGTGGGACCAGCCCTACGGTCTGTATTGGAAGCATAGGACCATAGAGTATGCTTTGCAGCGTGGCACATACACAGATGATGATGATGATGATGATGATGATTACATTTATATCCCGCTCTTCCTCCAAGGAGCCCAGAGCGGTGTACTACATACTTGAGTTTCTCTTTCACAACAACCCTGTGAAGTAGGTTAGGCTGAGAGAGAAGTGACTGGCCCAGAGTCACCCAGCTAGTTTCATGGCTGAATGGGGATTTGAACTCGGGTCTCCCCGGTCCTAGTCCTGCACTCTAACCACTACGCCACACTGACTCTCTCAGATGGCAGCCCCTCTAGCTACAGTGCTCTGTCACAAAAATGGCCAATAGCTGCTAAGAATGTCTACAAACTGTGAATGCACACAATAAACATCCCATGGTAGGACAGCTCCTCTGTTTATCCTACCTCAGTAAAAACCAAGTTACAAGAGTTGGGCTAGCCACATTTGAGCAAGGGGCATTGGAGGCATTCCTGTGGGTTCACACATGCATTAATAACAGGGTTTACTGCCTTCTAACCCCTTATTGATGGTCATGTGAATGGGGCTAGAGTCTGTTTGATGATATTGTGATGTCCCAACACTCCACAGAGTGCCTACACTCTACACTCTACACTGCTTACTCTGGAGTAATTTATTTATTTATTTGATTTCTATACCACCCTTCCAAAAATGGCTTAAGGTGCTTTACACAGAGAAATGACAAACAAATAAGAAGGATCCCTGTCCCCAAAGGGCTGACAATCTAAAAAGAAACATAAGATAGACACCAGCAACAGTCACTGGAGGTACTGTGCTGGGGGTGGATAGGGCCAGTTACTGTCCCCCTGCTAAATAAAGAGAATTGCCACATTAAAAGGTGCCTCTTTGCCAAGTTAGCAGGGGTTAGGGTTAATGCCATTTGTATAGAACTATTTCAGAACAATCACTTCCAGGATGGCAGCCTCTGCTTTGAACTTCCTTTACCATCCTGTTCTTCTGCTGTGAAGGTTTTGTCGCAGTGCTGAAGGCTTTATTCTAGGACATACTTCATATAGTTTTGTATCATCTCCAAGGGCTGCCACCTTCCTTCTCAGCCTGCTCTTTGGAAATATATTTAATAATCCTGGTCCTCTGAGAAATACATAATGTTAATCTTTCCCCACCATGAGAATTAGCACATTATTTTGATCCTCTTTTTTTCTCCCCTCACCTCAACCCGATTAATTGTATAAAAAAGATCATCCCTTCCCAAATGTTGACTATCAATGCTTGGGAATTTGCAAGGTAACCCGTTTTATTCTTTATCATTATCATTTAAATATTCAGTAATAAAGAAATGTGGAGAATCCAAATGGGTCAACGTTTTCTATAATTTTAGCATAAATACTAAAAATGAAATAAAAAGGATCAAAGTTATATTCATCATGATTTTGATCTCAATGCAGGATTTTTGATTAAGACTAAAACTGACTAATTAATTACAAAGATTGGTTTATTTGCCAGAATGCACCAACAGTATCTACAGTATTGTGGGAGGATAAATTCTGTTAATAGCTCAAATAATAAACTATTAGTAATAATGCCATCTTATTACATGTGAGAAGTTTTAGAAAGTTTAAAACTATAGGTTTTTTGTTTCTAATGGCAATATTCCCCTAGAAGATATTTAATTTGAATACAGAATATATGGTAGCCTAATATGCCCAGCCACCTGTTAAAAAAGCAAGTCATTTATTGGAAATAGTTTGACAGTGTTGTTAAACCTTTACGTTAGGGCCCTGGGTGGGATTTTATTCAGTTGCATAAATATCAGTGGCTGGCATTTAGACTAGCTGGCTGTGATTATGCATCGCTGGAATCTGTTAGACAAGTTAATAATGATTAAAGTAAGTCCCATTAATTAATTTCAATGAGACTTAGTCATGACTTAATTAATCTGAATGCTGCCCAATATGTTGAGGAACAGGAAAATATGTTACCAGTAAATACAATCCATCTTGGAAGCAAGTAATATGAGAAGCATGTTTTATTCACTGCATGGTGTTACCACATTTGTTCAGATGTGTGATTATTGCCATGCCCTGTGACTATACTTTTGGCTTATGTAGGGAAATTACTCGAATGGGTTGCAAATGTGCACATGACAATATTGTTTTATAATTCAACTAGAAAGCTGGCCATGGCAGGATCAGAGTTAGAATGCCCCAAAATGGGAGCAACAATTCAAGACAGGTTTATCTGAAAACAAAGAGTTAGGTTTATTAAATAACAGAAGCACACAATGGTAAAGCAGTAGGTGGCAACCTCTCAGCAAGATGGGCAGAAGTGGCTGGCTAAAAGATGCTGGATCTTAAGCAGAGCATCTGATTTCTTAACCAATACAAGCTCAAGAGAATTGTAACACAGAGGGGTGAGGGCGGGGCAGGAAGAGGTGAGGAGAGGGAGAGGGAGAGAGAGAGAGAGAGAGAGAGAGAGAGAGAGAGAGAGAGAGAGAGAGAGCCATAATCAAATGGATTGATTGATTGATTGACTGATTGATTGATTAAGTGCTGTCAAGTCGGTGTCAGCTGTTAGTGACCACATAGATTTTATTTATTTATTTATTTATTTATTTTTGCATTTATATACCGCCTTTCGTTAAAAAGATAACCCCAAGGCGGTTAGATAGATTCTCTCCAGGATGATCTGTCTTCAACTTGGCCTTTAAGGTCTCTCAGTGGTCCATTCATTGCTGTTATAATCGAGTCCATCCACCTTGCTGCTGGATGTCCTCTTCTTCTCTTTCTTTCAACTTTCCCCAGCACTATGGACTTCTCAAGGGAGCTGGATCTTCCCATAATGTGACTGAAGTATGATAGTTTGAGCCTGGTCATTTGTGTCTTGAGTGAAAATTCTGGACTGATTTGTTCTATGACCCATTTGTTTGTTTTCCTGGCTGTCCATGGTATCCTCAAAAGTCTTCTCCAGCGCCAAATTAAAAAGCGTCAATGCTTTTTCTATCTTGCTTCAAAGTCCAGCTTTCGCATCCATGGAGTCTCACAGAGAAAACCATTGTCTGAACGATTCTAATCTTTGTAGGTGTAGACATCTCACGGTACCTAAATATCCTCTCCAAGGCCTTCATTGCTACCCTACCAAGTGCTAGTCTGCGGCATATTTCTTGACTGCAGTGCTGGATCCTTTGCTGTTGACAGTCAATCCTAAAAGACAGAAGCTATCCACCACTTCAGTGTCTTTGTTATCAGTTCTGAGGCTGGTTGCTGTACCCGTTGTTATCAGTTTAGTCTTCTTTACATTTAATTGTAGTCCTATTTTTTCACGGTGCTCCTTGACTTTCATTACTAGAGCTTGCAGATCAGCCGCATTCTCAGCTATCAGAATGGTGTCGTTAGCATAGCGCAGATAATTGAGGTTTCTTCCTCAACTTTAAAGCCATGCTCATCTTTTTCCAATCCAGCTTCTCTCAATATATGTTCAGCATATAAACTGAATAAAGAAGGAGAAAGTATACAGCCTTGTCTTACTCCTTTGCTGATCTGGAACCACTCTGTTTCACCATGTTCTGTCTGCACTGTGGCTTCCTGTCCTGTGCATAAATTTCCCATGAGAACAATGAGATGTTCTGGGATGCCCATTTTCCTAAGGATATTCCACAACTTGATATGGTTGATGCAATCGAAGGCTTTTCTGTAGTCAATAAAGCATATACAGTGGTCCCTCTACTTACGAAATTAATCCGTTCCGAATGCACATTTGTAAGTCGAAAAATTCGTAAGTCGAAAAGCGGTTTCCCATAGGAATGCATTGGGAACGGATTAATGCGTTCCGGAGCCTAGAAAAAAGACCCAGACCCCCAGTAAGGCTTGCAAACTGCACAGGAACATTTCTTTTAAAGAATAAACAGGCAGTAAACAGGCAGGCAAGTCAAGGAAACCGCATGTAAAATTTGTAAGTCGAGGAAACCCCATCTAAAAATTTGTAAGTCGAGGAAACCCCATCTAAAAATTTGTAAGTCGAAAAAACCGCATCTAAAACCGGATCTAAAACTGCCGTTTGTAACTCGAAAAATACTTATGTCGAGTAGTTTGTAAGTCGAGGGACCACTGTATTGACTTCTTTCTGGTATTCTTTGGCTTTCTCAATTATCCAGCGTGAATCAGCAATGATGTCTCTTTTCTTTAGCCTTTTCTGAAACCAGTTTGAACATCCAGCATTTCCCTTTCCACGTAGGGCTCTAATCTGCATTGGATGATCCTGACCATTATTTTGCTAGCATGTGAAATTAGGGATATTGTGCGATGATTCGCGCAATCTGTTGAGTCTCCTTTCTTTGGCATGGGTATGTAGACTGACCTCTTCCAATCTGTTGGCCACTGTGCTGTTCTCCAAATTTGCTGGCATAGTTTGGTTAGAGCCTGGACAGATTCTTTGTCTGTTGCCTGCAATATTTCTGTAGCTATACCATCAATTCCTATAGCCTTCCGACTTGGTAATGACCGGAGTGCTGATCTAACTTCATCTTCCCGTACTAGAGGTTCTTGCAAGTATGGAATATCTTCTAGAGTAACTTGGATGTTGACATCCCTGCTGCACAGATTGTCAGTATACTCCTTCCATCTCTGTTTGATCTTCTCTGAATCAGTTACTATCTGTCCTTCGGCATCCCTTGACATACCAATTTGAGGTTGGAACCTCCTTCTGAGTTCAGAGATCTTTTGGGCAACTTTCCTTGTTTTTCCATGTCTATTTCCATCCGCAATGTCTTTACAGATGTCACTGTAATACTTCTTCTTGTCTCTTCTAACAGCTTTCTGAAATTCCCTATTAAGTTCCTTCATGAGGTCTTTATCTTTCTTGACCTTGGCTCTCTCCTCTTCTTGGCCATTTCCACCATCTGTTCTGACATCCATTTTGCTTTCTTCTGTTTCTTGGTCTTTAGCAGTCTCTTTTCATATTCGTCCTTAACAACTTCTTTGATTTCATTCTACAATTCCTCTGGTTCCCAATCAATGATGTGCAGAACTTCAAAGCGGTTCCTGATGTTCTCCTTGAAAATGGAGGGTACATTCTCAAGATCATATCGTGGGAGCTGGATAGCTTTGTTTTTCCGCTTTAGCTTGACTTGGAACTTGCACATGAGCAGTTCATGATCTGTTCCACAATCGGCCCACGGCCATGTCTTTGCTGTTATACCTGAGCTCTTCTACCTCATTGCACCAATAATGTAATCAGTTTGATTTCTATGTACTCCATCTGGTGATGTCCATGTGTATAGGCGCCGCTTTGGTTGTTTGAGGAATGTGTTAGCAATGAAGAGATCATTGGCTTGGCAGAAACTAATAAGTCGTTCTCCTGCTTCATTTCTGTTTCCTAGGCCATATAGGCCAACTGTGTTTTCTTCCTTACTTTTTCCAACTTTGGCATTCCAGTCTCCAGCCACCAACATCTCATCTTGCTTGCATGTTCTGTCAATTTCAGACTCGACTTGAGCATAGAACTCATCAACTTCCTTTTCTTCTGCATCAGTCATTGGGGCATAGACTTGAAGAATTGTCATGTTAAGGGGTTGTCCACGAAATCTAATTGATATTAGTCAGTCACTGACTGCATTGTATCCAAGTACTGTCATTGCTATATCCTTCCTGACCATGAAAGCAACACCGTTCCTTCTTTGTTTTTCATGTCCTGAGTAGTAAACGGTATGGTTTTCTGACTAAAAGTTTCCCATTTGAGTCCATTTTAATTCACTGATGCCCAAGATTTCAATCTGTAGTCAATTCATTTCATCTTTTGCTGTTTCAAGCTTTCCCATATCAATGCTTCTTACATTCCACGTTCCCACTGTAATTCTGTCTTTGCAGCTTCGGATGGTCTTTTCCTGCATGGCAACATCAGCTGCTAGACATCCAAAAGGCTTTAGTCTAACCGCGTCATAAACGCCATTGGTACACTGAGAAATCTTCAGCTCTTCCTAAGTAGCATGTTGAGTACCATCCAACCTGAAGGGCCCATCATCCGGCACTACATCATCATTCCATTTTGTCTATCCATGTGGTTTTCTTGGTAAAATACAGGAGTGGTTTACCATTGCCTTCTGCTGCGCAGTATGAAATGTTGCCTTTGTCATTGTCACTGAAGTGATCGTCGGCTTCCAGCATCTTCCTATATCACTGCTGCCCAATATAGGTGCCTGATTGCT
Source organism: Hemicordylus capensis (assembly GCF_027244095.1). NCBI lineage: Eukaryota > Metazoa > Chordata > Lepidosauria > Squamata > Cordylidae > Hemicordylus > Hemicordylus capensis. Next base: position 305,005,980 of record NC_069657.1, read on the forward strand.
TTAGCTGGGAAGCTGGGGTGACCTTTGTGCTTTTGGTGACCCTACTGGGAGAATACCTCCTGGCATACTTTGCTCATCCCTCCCAGGAACACGCCTCCACCACCACGATGAGGCAGCATAGCAGGACTTGGGGGAGCATAATCAAATACCTGTCCTAAATAGCCTGCAAAGCTGGAGTGCAAGGACTTGTCCTTCCCTGTATGGCAGAAGGTGGATGGGCTGTTCCTTCAGGTTATGGAGGAGACTGAGGGAGTCTGGACCATTCCGGTTTGAAACATGAACTCAGAGATGCACCTAGGTAATTTTGGAGCCTGGACCTAAAGGCCTTTGGAGGCTCCTCCCCCCCTGCAAATTAAGCGTCATCATGCTTGGTTGGATGACCACTCCACCCGGGATTTGGGGGCCCCCAGGGGCTGTGGAGGCCCTGGACTTTGGCCCCAAAGTCCAGGGGTAAGAGTGCCTCTGCATGCATTGACACACTTCAGAAGAACCTCAGGAACCAGGAACCAGGAGAGGAGAGCTGGTCTTGTGGTAGCAAGCATGACTTGTCCCCATAGCTAAGCAGGGTCTGCCCTGGTTGCATCCAAATGGGAGACTTGATGTGTGAGCACTGCAAGATATTCCCCTTAGGGGATGGAGCCGCTCTGGGAAGAACAAAAGGTTTCAAGTTCCCTCCCTGGCTTCTCCAAGATAGGGCTGAGAGGGATTCCTGCCTGCAACCTTGGAGGAGCAGCTGCCAGTCTGTGAAGACAATACTGAGCTAGATAGACCAATGGTCTGACTCAGTATATGGCAGTTTCCTATGTTCCTATGAACAGAAGTTGTGGGGAAGTGGGCTGAGTTAGCGGGGCTACTGGTGCAGTGGAGAGGCAGCTTGGACTTAGGCTACCAGTCCCCCAAAGCTAAGCCAGAGCCTGCCAAAGGTTGCACAGAGGAGACCAGAAGGATCAAGGAAGCACAAACACATGCAGGTTCATGCACACACAAACAGACAGAATTTGAGCACACATTGGGCTGCAAAGAGGATCCTTCTTATAGAGGTTTCTTGCCCTTGGGGCAGGGTTAGGTCCGTGCCCACACTGGAAATGACTGTTAATGGATCAAAAGCCAAGACTTGATTGGTTTGGCACTCCCAAGGCTCCTTCTTTCTATGCAGGTAATCCAAAGGACAAAAGGCAGACATAGCTCTGTTCTTCAAGGGTTCTTTGTTACTGCAGGACAGTGCTTCTCATACATTATTCACAGGGTGCTGTCTTTCGCTCTTGCAAAAGGCAGGCTTGGACAATCTTGGCAACTCCCAATGACTCTCATAGTGCCAGTATACTGGAACTCCCCTGGACTGGGAAGCAATATCTATACTGATATGCTTATCCGTTTTCAGTCAGTCTTCTTATGCGACCAGCCATTCCTTCAGGCTGCTTCAACACCTGGATGGTTCTTCCTCAGCCATTCAGATCCTTTGGTTGCATCTAAGGTACAAGGAATGCCTTAAATCAAGAAGACTGATTGCATCCCCCAGTCTGAGAGCTAGATCCTAGCCGTGAGAGTGAAAAATACATGGGAACAGGCATGTGTGCCACTAATGGTACTTAAAATTATGGTGGTTATACAATTGAAATAGATTTAGCTTATTGTTGTATTCTGTCCAGTGATCTCCTGCAGCTTGTTTGTTTGAACATTTGTCCCAAGGAGGATCCTGTAGAGAGTGTGGGGGCAAAGTCAGGGGGGGAAAGGGGGGGAGGGGAAGGAGAAGAAAATGGAGTTGTTGCTGAATAAGCCTTTAGTTAAATCTATATAAGATTTCTTTGTGTGTATGAGGGAAGTAGCTATAAAACACTTTTATTTTTTATAAGCTTAATTTTTTAAAAAAAAACCTATTTGCATGCTGTTTCAGATAAGCCACCTCATGGCACAGTAAGGAAGTAACTTGCCTAGGGAGCAAGAGGTTGCTGATTTGAATCCCTGCTGGTATGTTTCCCAGACTATGGGAAACACCTATGTCAGGCAGCAGCGATATAGGACAATGCTGAAAGGCATCATCTCATACTGCACGGGAGATGGCAATGGGAAACCCCTCCTGTATTCTTCCAAAGACAACCACAGAGCTCTGTGGTCACCAAGTGTTGACACCGACTCAACGGCACAACGTGACCTTTATGCTGCTTAAGAGAGGCTATGCAGGAATGGAGAGGAGTGGCGGCCAGGCCACACCATCTTGGGGGTGACTTGCACTCACTGAGCCCGGCAGGCGGTCGACCTGTGTCACAGAGACAACTCCTCCCTCATGCCCTGTTGATGACTTGGATGCATCCCAGCAAAACACTAGATTATGACCCCTTTGTGTTTGGGCCAAGATGAAGGCTAAATCCCATGAAAAACATGACTTGTTTTGATTACATCCTAATCCAGAGACCCATCACATTCTGTTTCAAAACACATGGCGTAGAGGAGCCGTAGGGATCCAATGCACCTTTCTTTAGAGGAAACCAAGCCTCAAAAAACTGTCTGGAATATCCCACAGGTCAGGGAGCAAAAGAAAACACAGATAACCTCACCACTTGTTACATGTCTTCAGTTTCTATGATACTTTTATCATTAAGTAAACAGTAGTGGGGGTACTAAGAGACCTGCATTTCTACTTTTCATGCAGATAATTACACTGAGAATTCTTCTCAATTCCCCATTCCCTTAATCAGACAAGGTAAGCATGTTCCCTAGCAAGTCTGTTCTCTAAAGCTGTGTTTTAACTGTCAAGCCTTCATCAAACTGCTCCACTGGGTTCAAGGAAAACTAAGTGGAGCATGCATGAGAACTGGGATGATTGCCTTGCTTGTGGAATTACTTGAACTGTGAGTTGCCTGTGTGCTCTTTGGAAAGAGGGGGGGAAAGATAGGTGATGGTTTTCACTTGGTGATATGTATCATGCAACAGAGTGAATTCCAACTGTGTCTTGTTAAGAATGGAGTATACATTGCCTAAAAAGATATGTAGCCTTTTCACTCACTCACTCGTACAGTGTTCCATAAGGTTAGGAACCAAATATTCCTCATTTCACTTCTCGGTGAGATGCTGCCTTTTTGAGATGTGATGCCAAGCATCGACCTCTGTTCTTCTCTCCATGCTGAGAAATGAATCATCTGACATGTCAGCATTCTGATGTGAGAGGTATGGATACATTTTCCCTGTGGTTTTGTGTCAAATGTTGGAAGCAGGATTGAGACTGCAAGATTTGCGAACAACCTGATTCCTAAGGTGCAAGGAGAGAGAGAAAATACTCCAGGGAGCTCAATTGTCTTGACTGCACACGTTTTGCTTTGTGACCTTTTCATAAATGGATATATGCAATGGCTACACAGACAGCACAGGATGTCATCTTTCTACCTGGTGCCTCGGCACCCAGCGTACAATGTTATATGTATATTTAAATGGTTGGTTTCATTGCATTAAATATGGAAGTGGTGATCGAGAAGTACTGGGCTCTCACTTCCATGTTTATAACCCCTGCTAACTTGGCAAAGAGGCACCTTTTAACATGGTGATTCTCTTTATTTAGCAGGGGGAGAGTAACTGGCCCTCTCCACCCCCAGCACAGTACCACCAGTGACTGTTGCTGGTGTCTACCTTGTGTTTCTTTTTAGATTGTGAGCCCTTTGGGGACAGGGATCCATCTTATTTATTTATTATAAAGAGAGCCCCTGGTGGCGCAGTGGTAAAACTGCCGCCCTGTAACCATAAGGTTACAAGTTCGATCCTGACCAGGGGCTCAAGGTTGACTCAGCCTTCCATCCTTCCGAGGTCAGTAAAATGAGTACCCAGAATGTTGGGGGCAATATGCTAAATCATTGTAAACCGCTTAGAGAGCTTCGGCTATAAAGCGGTATATAAATGTAAGTGCTATTGCTATTGCTATTGCTATTATTTCTCTGTGTAAACTGCCCTGAGCTGCCATTTTTGGAAGGGCAGTATAGAAATCAAAATCATCATCATATAGGGATGCTACTTCACGTTTCGGTATGGAAGGGGACTGGGGAGAGAAGATTCACAGCAAGGGCCAAAGCCTAGTCTCGGATTTATTCAAGGAAATTGCAGAAGAAGAAGTGTCTTTTAAAAAGTATTTATTGGTATATAGCAACAGCTGAAGAACTAACCTATTCTTTACATAATGGAAAAGGTATAATTATATCTTTATCTTTTTTTCATGATTTGGCATGATCTAATATTATTATTGAATTATAAAAAATATGGAAGTAAGGGATCAATGAAGTTTGTTCAAGTTTGGAAAGATGTATTTGTTTAAGAATGTTTTTGATGTTGTAGATTATCTAACAAATTTCTGGTTTTATTTGTTTGGATTTTTCTCTCCCTTCTCATTCTTCTTTGAATTGTAATATTGTTTGGTGTTTTCGAAATAAAGTTTTAAAATCTGGGGGGAAAGGAAGCATTTCTTGGGCTTTTTAAAAATATATTTCATGATAATCAGTATAAGTGTTGCTGAAGTGTAATCACATGTGGTCTGAAGCCCAGCTCCTCCTACCTTCTTAATTAACTAAGGGTATTCACACATTCCACCCAGAGGTGCACCTAGGTAATTTTGGAACCTGTACCTAAAGGCCTTTGGAGCCTCCACCCTCACCCCCATTGCAAGTTAATCATCATTTTTTAACTTCTAGGGTCTGGAGGGCACAAACCACAACACCCAGGACAGACTAAAGAGGATTTGGGGGGGCCCCCAGAGTGGGTGGAAGCCCTAGACTTGGGCTCCAAAGTCCGGGAGTAAGAGCACCTCTGATGCCACCAAACCCAGGCTAGCGCAGGCAAGCTTTGGTTAACTGCACGTGTAAAGTGTGCCAGGATCCACGTGGATCCTGGCGCTGCTTGCTACCCGACCCAGCTTTTTACCCCGGCCTTTAGCCGATGTTAATAACTCAGGTACTTCTTGCACCTGCATTTAAATGATGAAGTGCAAATCAGCAGTTTTAAAATGGGCATGATCCTGCCAAAGTTAATCACTTTTAATCCAGTTGATTTCCATGGGAGAGTTAAGCATGAATTTAAATATTTCTCATTAATGTAACTTGGACTTTAAAGGAGATTGTACCGTAACTTTTTTCCCAACCCTCTCCTTCAAACTTGAATTAACTGATTGTGACAAATGTATTAAAGGATATTTTAGAATTTGTTGTCTTGAATGTAACGTACATATAATTGCATCTATTATTTAATGGACCTCAGCCACATGTTGAAATTTTCTGTACATGGTTCCCAATTTAGAACTGTTAATTTTCTTGATGATAAACAACTAGTGACAAAACAGAAACAGCTCTTTTGTTCTGTTTTCCTCCCCCCCCCACCAACCAGGAATTATATGATATTCCTTTGGTATGTTATTGAAATGTCCAATAAATTTCTATATGGTTGTTAGTCTCTACCTTCTGGTGCTCTGTAGATGATCCATTTATTAAAATTATATATCTCCAACCCATGTATATCTTTGCACATGCTCTTTTGTACATACCCATCCACCTTCTACACACTATTCAGAGAAAGTTACAGCCCATAGGTTTCAGTGGGAATTAAATATGCTTAATTGAATTCTGTGTCAATAGACTGAGTCCTGTTACTTTGCAAGCTTAGCACAATGTCAGTGGCCCAGCAGCTCTTATCTCAGTAACAAATCTAAATGCAATGTGCTTTTCCTTAAAACAACAAAATTACATTTAAACCAAACATTGCAAATTGAATTTTAATCTCAAGTTTTTATCTGATGTTCCCTGACCATTTTGTTTTAGAATGAAGAGGCATATTCTCCCTTCCTCCTTCCCAGAATGAAGTATAGCTTCTGGTCTACACACTGATGCTGCTGAAAGTTCATGTTACCCTCGCATGTTCTGTGCTAGTTGCTACCAGTTAACAACTAGCTAATTAGCCCCTTCAGCTCCAAACCTTTATCACATTCATCTTACTTAGCTTGCAAGTGTAAAAGCATTTTCACATGTAAAGAGTCTCTGCTATTTATGATGCAGGAAAGGAAGTTGAAGAGAGGCATTTGTAATGCAAATGAGCATCCTGGCCAGTACAGGAATACATCCATATTTTAAAGCCAATTGAAGCAAGAGCTTTTATTCTCATGTGTAAAAATGCCCTATGCCACTTTTGTATTTTGTAGAATGAGCTCAGACACCGACTCCAAAGCACACTTTACCTTTACTAGTTAATTATCACTTGGGCGGGGGGGGAATGTCAGTGGGACAGTTCAGGAACACCGTCTCCATCACGTGAGCAGGAGAGGTTTGCATCCAGAGCACGCCCACCCTGACTTCACTAAAGAACACTCCGACATGCTATCAGGACATCCTTTAATTACGAGAGGGGCGTAAATTAGAACTGCCCCCTCATACTATTAAAGGACAGTCCAACAGCACATTGGGATGTCCTGCAGTGACATCAGGATGGGCTCCATCCTGCTTACACATTGGGGGTCAGCATTCCACTGAACTGGCCCAGTGATAATTATAACCCAATACTTAGGCATTGTACAGAACATTCCATGTTCCATAGGAAGCTGCCATATACTGAGTCAGACCATTGGTCTACCTAGCTCAGTATTGTCTTCACAGAAGCTCAGTATTCCCTATCTAGCTCAGTATTGTCTTCACAGACTGGCAGCGGCTTCTCCAAGGTTGCAGAACAGGGATCTCTCTCAGCCCTATCTTGGAGATGCTGCCAGGGAGGGAACTTGAAGCCTTCTGCTCTTCCCAGAGGAGTGGCTCCATCCCCTGAGGGAAATATCTTAGCGTGCTCACACTTCTAGTCTCCCATTCATATGCAACCAGGGCAGACCCTGCTTAGCTAAGGGGACAAGTTATGCTTGCTACCATAAGACCAGCTCTCCTCTCTATTATTTATTTATGTATGTATGTATTTATTTAACATATTTTTATATCGCCCCAAACCTACATCTCTGGGAGGTTTACAAGAAGATTCTTTAAAAGTAAAACATTAATTAAAAACAAAAACAAAAGTTGAGGTCTAGCATTCTGTCCCCAGTCATAGGAACAGAGGAAGCTGTCTTGTACTGAGTCAGACCATAGGTCCACCTAGCTCAGTATTGTCTGCACAGACTGGCAGCGGCTTCTCCAAGGCTGCAGGCAGGAGTCTCTGTGCCCTATCTTGGAGATACTGACAGGGAGGGAACTTGGAACCTTCTGCTCTTCCCAGAGCGGCTCCATCCCCTGAGGGGAATATCTTCCAGTGCTCACACTTCTAGTCTCCCATTCACATGCAGCCAGCACGGACTCTGCTTAGCTAAGGGGACAAGTAATGCTTGCTACCACAAGACCAGCTCTCCTCTCCTAATGTCCTGCTTTCTGGTATTCTGATCAAAGAATGAGTGATATTTGAAAAGAGCTAGCAGAGAAATCAGGAGATAATTGAGGGGGTGGTGGTGATGCTTTTATGTATATAAGAAGGTGTCTCAGTTCATTATAGGGATTGCAAAGAAACACGGAGGAGGACAAACTTGGTTAGATTTAGTAATAGTACAATTATGTAAAATTAGAAATGTTTTACATACCAAAATACCTCATGGAGGTCTTTAAGCAATATAGGTAGGAACCTGTAATAATTTGTGGTTGGTGGAGGGGAGAGAAGAAGAAAGAAGGCTGTACTTCCCCCCTTGCTTCCTCCATTAAGTCTCTCCCCCAGCAGTGCTATGGATTCAACTGACAAATGTCCCACATCCTCCACCAAAGACCTCAGGCTGCCAAGGAGCTTGGTCTTTTGCTGCTGCAACAAGCCTGTCCATTGGGAAGCTGTCTCCAGGGTGCCAGGGCAGCCACTGAAAACCAACCTTGTCTACGCTCCACCTCTAATGCTACTGAGCATGCCCAGTAGTAGCAACTGAAGCCCTGTGCCCCTAGTTGTTGTACCAGCTGCCAGAAGGATCCTACAGTGACTCATCTGAGGACAGAGTGGCTTCCGTGGAGTAACTGGACTCAGGGAGCAAGGGGGCATATTGGGATGGAAGGACAGGGCTGGATTGGGGGCAGTGAGAGGACAGTGGAATGTATGTGGGGAGGGTGCCGGGTTTTGAGCAGAATGGCTACTTAAGAGTGGGAGTATTCATTGCTGCCAAGTGTGGTGGGGTGCAGGAGCACCCTGCGGGTGGGGCACACCGGGAATATTCCCTGTTGCCCTGTGGGCCAGTCCGAGCCTGTGGAAGAGCAATGGATTGCAGTATTCCTGCTTTGCCCCAAGCCTGATATTCTGATCCCCCTTTCTCTTAAGGCAAGCCCGTGAGCTGGCTCAGAAACTGGGAGAGTCACATAGGTTGAAGCTAGCACACAAGCACAGACCACCTTGTATTTCTACTGTTCCATTTCTTATGTAAGCTGCCTCACCTCTGCAAAGAGAAAGGCGGAGGATGGGATCTTCTGAAATAAAATGCAGACCAATTTGGGAATGTAGGATGATTTATTTAATACATTTATATTCCACTTTTCTTCCATGGTGGAATTCAAGGCAGCATACATGGGGCACCCAGACACTGAGCACACCTAGACATGCCTAGTTCCAGCAAGGTGTCTGTGTGATGTGCCCTTCTCACTGCTCTCTCAAGGTCAATTTCTTCATTATAAGGCCTGGGAGCCAGGGGAAGTCCCCATCAGTTCCTAAGTGTAACTCCCTGACTAATTGTGTATTGAAGGAAAGAGAAGAAGAGGATGACCAGCAGCAAGGTGGATGGACTCGATTACGACAGCAATGAATGAACCACTGAAGGCCAAGCTGAAGATGGATCATCCTGGAGAGAATCTATCTACGTGGTTGGTAAGCGTCGACAATGACTTGACGGCATTTAATCAATCAATCAATCAATCAATCGTGTATTGGGCCTGTCTGAAACCTCAGCCAAAGCTGAATAGTCTGCACAGTCCCCCTGACTAGAGATGTGCACAAATCAATTTTTTAATTCGATTTGTGCCCCAAACAAATCACCTCTGATTTGTTTTGTATCCAAATCTACCCTCTCCAAATCACCCCAGATTCTAGTTGTATTTGCTTTGATTTGATTCAGATTTGAACCACTTAACAAGGTACTAGAGTCACCACATTTGGGTGTTGGGTAGGTCCCCATGCGTGCCACCTACCACCCAAATTTCAAGGCAGTGGAACACTTGGTTTATTTTTGATGAATTTTCTTTTAGTTTTTACTGATTTTGAACATTTCCGCCATAGGAAACAATGGGGATTTGAAGTGGCCATATCCTAACCCTAAAATGGATCCCCAGCATTCATTTTTTAAAAAGCTAAGCTCTAGCCCTTGTAGAAGTGGAGTTGAGGAGCAAAATGTGCAGTCATTATTTTTCAAGTGTTTGGAGTCTTTGGTGTTTAATAACTTTTCTTCATAATGAATCCCCATGAGGATTCATTGCACACCTTTATTTCTTCTGTTCATTTTGACTGTCACTGGACAGTGCCAATTGTCAACTGCCATGTGCCAACTACACCCCACTGCCACCACCTGCAAGGGAGTGGGTTACTCATTTTAATTTTTAGGAATATTTAAATGTTTAGATTCTTTGGTGTCTAACAACTTTTCCTCATAATGAATCCCTATGAGAATTTCATTATACACATTCATTTCTTCTGTTCATTTTGACTGTCACTGGACAGTGCCAACTGTCAACTGCCATGTGTCAACTACACCACCACCACCACCACCCCACACACTGGGGTACTCAGTTTATTTTTTTAGGTATTTTTGAAGTGTTTAAATTCTTTAGTGTCTTCATTACACACCTTCCTTTCTTCTATTCAATGTGACCCCACTGCTTTGCAGGAGGAGGTGGGGAATTAGTGGCATCCCATGTTCCAACTACCCCACAACCCACAAGCCACTGGGTACTCAGTTTATATTTTAGAAATTTTTGAGGTGTTCAGACTCTTTGGTGTGTAATGAATCCTTATAGGGGTTCATTATGAGGAAAGGTTATTAGACACCAAAGAGCCTAAGCACTTGGGGGGGGGGAATCCTAGAACATATACTGAGTAGTACCCCACTGCCTTGCAGGTGGGAGTGGTGTGTAGTTGGCAAATTATTATCATCATCATCATCATCATCATCATCATCATCATCATCATCATATTTTTACACTGCCCAAAACTTATGTCTCTGGGCGGTTTAAAACAAGATTAAAAAGTAAAACATTAATTAAAAACAAAAACAAAACAAATTTAAAAGCAAGACATTTAAAACACAATTTAGAATTTTAAAACAATATTCTAAAAACAACATTCAAAACAATCAAAACAGTATCAGTTAAAAGCCTGGGTGAAGAAATGTGTCTTTAAGGACTTTTTAAAGGATGTCAGAGATAGGGAGGCTCTTATTTCACTAGGGAGTGCATTCCAAAGCCTTGGGGCAGCAACAGAGAAGGCCCGTCCCTGAGTAGCCACCAGACGAGCCGGTGGCAAATGCAGACGGGCCTCTCCTGATGATCTCAATGGGCGGCGGGGTTCATTACGATGAAGCCGTTCTCTTAAAAACCCAGTGCCCAAGCTGTTTAGGGCTTTATAGGTTATGACCAACAACTTGTATTTTGCCCGGAAACATACTGGCAGCCAGTGTAACTCTTTCAATACGGGAGTAATATGGTCTCTCCTAGATGACCCAGAGACCAGCCTGGCTGCCACACTGTGGACCAACTGTAGTTTCCGGATTACGTACAAGGGCAGACCCACATAGAGCGCATTGCAGTAATCCACTCTGGGGGTTACCAGCAGATGTACCACTGTTTTGAGGTCATCTAACTCAAGAAATGGACGCAGCTGGTGTATCAGCCGAAGCTGATAGAAGGCACTTCTGGCCACTGTCTCAACCTGGGACACCAAGGAGAGACTTGGATCCAGAAGCACCCCTAGACTGCGTACCTGTTCCTTCTGAGGAAGTGTGACCCCATCCAGAACAGGCAGATTAAAATTGTCTCCCGAGTTTCGACCCCGCACAATTAGTACCTCCGTCTTATCTGGATTCAGTCTCAGTTTGTTATCCCTCATCCAGCCCATTACCAACTTCAGAGAGGCATTTAGGGAGGTTATGCCCTCTCCCGATGATGCTGACATGGAGAAATAGATTTGGGTGTCATCAGCATACTGATAGCACCCTACACCAAATCTCCTGATGATCTCTCCCAGCGGTTTCATGGCAGTTGTCAGTTGGCACTGTCGAAGAGACAATCAAAATGAATAGAAGAAATGAAGGTGTGTAATGAATCCTCATAGAGATTCATTGAGGGAAAGTTATTATACACCAAATAATCCAAACACTTGAAAAATAGTGACCACACACTTTGCTCCATAACTCCACTTCTACAAGGACTAGAGCTTAGCTTTTTTTAAAAAATGAAAGCTGGGGATCTGGGGGAATTAATGGGAGGGATCCAAATCTCGAATCTATTCGAATCAAATCAGTGTGATTTGATTTGTACCTGAATCTAGCCAATGGACCACAGGGGTGATTTGTTTTGTCTCCAAATCACATGAATCAGCTAGATTCGGGTACAAATCGATTTGTACCCAAATCAATTTGCACATCCCTACCCCTAACATCATGCGGAGATGGCCATTATCATGGTGCAGTGCTGTGTTTTGCCCAAGTAAAGCCCATTGAAGTGAGAGAGAGAGCCCTCTTGAGCCCCTGCACCACCTTGGAAGGTGTTTCCAACCCTTGCTGGGATGGCTAGCCCTTTCCCAGTGCTTTCCTCCTGGAGCTCTTAAGAGAGGGCTCTGTCTCTCTAAAGGGCCCTCCCAGCACTGGAGAAAGCACAGTACTGTGAGGAGGTCAGCACAGGAAATGGCTCTCACATCAAAGTCCCCCCCACCCCAAGTTTTTAATGACCGGGTTTTTTTTAATGACCCCCGCTTGAAAAACAGTGAAGATAATTACATATCATTTTGTTTCACTCAGCAACCTGAGAGGGTTTCTACTATCAGAACTCATAGGCTTTACTGGGCAAAGCCCTCCCCTGACAAATATGCAAATACTCTGGGCAACTCACAAATGGGTGTGTTTTCAGAAATGTGATAGAAATCAACAACTTACAGGAGCCATTAAGCAAAATATTGGCTCACCTTCTTTTCTTTGTGGTGATGCTTGAGCTTTTATCTTAGTTAATTTCTGCTTCTCTTTTTAATGAGCAAGGAAGAAGAGACAAAAATAGATTCCTTCAGTGCCTCTCTGTTGTTTGAAGTAAATGCCCTTTTCTAGATAGTTGATCTCTGTTTGCATCTCACAGGCAGGGGAAGGGTAGTGAAGTGGTGTGTGACTGAATCAGATTGCTTAATTAAGTAGAGCAAATCTAATGTTTTAATGCTCAGTGGGATGGATGATGCTGTTTTACTAAATCCTCTGCCATTTAGAAAATCTCATTGGACTTTCCCCCTTTTGAAGATATAAATTAACATCACAGCATAATGCCTGGCTGTAATTTGTCTTACTAGACTATAAAGGCACGTTTGCTACAATCTCTTGGGTAGGAAGAATTAAGCCAATTAAATTGATGTCCACTCCATTGTCTTCAGAAAGTTGCATAAAACCCTGATAAAACATTAAGCAAGGTTCCCAGTTGCATGGACAGAGCTCTCCATGCATACAGTTGTATGCACAGGGCACTTTCAGACCTCATAAAGAACACAGGGGGTTGAGGACATGAGAACCTGTTTCCCACATCCATGGGTCATATCATGTCTGAAAAGGGCTCAAGTGTCCTTACTGTCGATAGTCAGGGCCATTCCATACATTACACATCCAGACTTGCTACTGAGCATACACTTAACAGGGTGTCGGAGTTAATCACAGCTCTCTGATGAGGGTACCTATATAAGATACACATGTTCTCAGAGATATTTGTTATGGTCACACATGACATGTTTAGGTGCATCAATCTCAGGTATGCATTTAAAAACATAATGTCTGAAGAGACTTCTTCTATAGCCCTGTTCAGGCATTATACAAGTGTGGAGAAAGATTAGGAATGTTGTGCTCCTAATCAGGGGGAGGGTTTCTCCAGACAAATACTGTACTTGTGGCCAGCATGGGTTTGGTATAACATCTGAACAGGGCTTATTTTGACTCCATATAGTGCTTCATCAGTGTAACCTCTTGCAAAGAGCAACCCAGTTTATCTGAACATCTGATTAGTTCTTATGTATCACCCAGACATACATACATACTAAGTAATCACATTATATTATATTATATATTATATTATATTATATTATATTATATTATATTATATTATATTATATTATATTATAATGTAGTAATAGCTGTCAATCCCATCCCACGGCTTTGCCACCACATGTGGAGGATCCACACCACTGCTAACACATGACACGGATCTCCCTGACAATTTCCAGTTTAACCACTGCCACCAAGAAGACTGGTGCTCTAGGCCAGGGTTTCTTAACCTTGGGCCCCCAGATGTTTTTTTACTACAACTCCCATCATCCTCAGCCACAAAGGCCATATCTGGGGATGATGGGGGTTGTAGTCCAACAATATCTGGGGGCCCAAGGTTAAGAAACCCTGCTCTAGGCTGAGTCTACCACAACAGCCTTTCAAACTTCTGTTGCAAAAACAACCTTTGGTAGAGCGGTAAGGCCTAAAGGCATGGGGTAGAGAAACAGAAGTTACAATTTTTTAAAAAAGAAAAAGATAAACACGTTAACTTTACTTTGCAATTAGTTCACTTAAAAGTTGTTTCACCAGTACCAAAAAACCCACAAAAAACCCACCAACCAAAAGAGCATATGGAACAAACAAAATGTGGACAAAAATGCATCCACTCACCTGACTCTCACTGAGCCCTAACTTAGAGTCCTTGCTGAAGTGGTAGGGAGGGGTGAACAGGTAAGGAGCACCTTCCGTTTTTTAACAGACCCCCACCCTGCTGCTGTTGAGCCCACTCGGACAACAGAAAGGGAACACTAAACCTGTCTGTGTACGTCCCTACAGCTCTGTGCCAGCGGTTCTTCAGTTCTGTAGTCTCTCACCAGACTCTGACTGACTCCAGCTTTTTCAGCAGGGACTGCAGCTTCAACTATCTCTTGGACTCTCTTCTTCAACTCCAACTCTTCTCACTTTCTCCAGGACTCTTTCTCTCAAAGCTTCCAAATTCAGTTCTTTCCAGCTCCAGCTTGGACTTCCAAAACTCTTCTTCTTCACTCTTCAACTGGTGACTTCAGACTCATTCTCTCCCCACTAAAGCAGCCTCCTGTATATACACAATTTTTCTCTAACCATTTTTAAAACAACCCAAGAGGTACAACTTAAGCTCCTTCCATTTTACAAAAATGCAACCAACTAAATCAAGTTCCCTTTCCCTCCAAAATTAACTCAATTAATTACAGCTCCAATTAAACCAATTAAGGTCCCTTTCCCCTCTGAAATTAACTCAGTACATTGCATCATCTTTAACGGAATCTTGCTTGAGCAGAAGCCATGAACTTTTTACCCTGCCAGTTTTTTTTCATGAATAAGGGTTTGTAAGCATATTAAATACACAATCTTATTTACAATAAAGAGGAGTTTTAGGAATATGAATACAATATTAATACAATTCATTTACAATACAAGGGCTTATTTACAAAAAATAAGATTGCTATTTTTAATGTCTAAATATTGTAGCTCTTTGGAGTTAAAATTCAGATGATATAATTTCCCCCCACCAAGTGAAAGCACTTAAAACATAGGTAGACCTAGACAACACATTGCCTGTCACATAATTATGGAAGTGGGTGGCTAATAATAGATACCACTCCTAGATACCATGGACAAAGTAGTTTTAATGAAATAACTAAGGAGATGCTCTACTTCACTGGTACCTAACTCTGGATCCCCAAATGTAGTTGAACTACAACACCCATCAACCCTGAACACAGTGGCCAAACACCATTGTGACTGGGAATGATGGGAGTTGTAGTTCAACCTCTGGGGATCTATGGTTAGCAACCCCTGCTGTGTTTAGTGATGCTATACTTAAACCATAGCTTACATTTTACAAAGGGAAACTTACGTTAGACCAAACCTTATTTAATTTAGTGCCTTCTAGGGAAAATTGCTTTGATGGAAAGACAGAATGGAAAGCTTGATCTTTCAGAAATAGTGGTAAAATATTCCATAAACAAAAATGGTGTTCTTAAAGTGAGAGGCACACCTTCTTAGAGATGATTGTGTGCAGGAGATGCAACAGCCCCCCTGTCTTTTCACAGATCAGACATCACTTTCCCTTTCTGTAGAAGTGGCCATTAGTGGAGGCTGAAGTGCGTACATATTTTGGGTCTGTGTGTGTGTGTGCGTGCGCGCATCCAAGTGTCTCTGTCTTGATATTTTTGTTCTTGTATTCAGGAACAGCACTACTAGGCCAATGCCTAAGAATCTGTATTGTAACTTGTTCTGCCTGTGCTAGTTGAACCTATGCCTGCTGCTTGTCTCTCTCAGGTGTTTAGCAGCCCATTTAGTGCACCATATTGTACATTTATTTAAAAATTAATTGCCCCTACAAAAGAGTGGTAGGTACAATCTCCAGTCTATTCACTGTTTGCCTCTTCTATTGAAATATTTTAGTAACGAGTGAAAGGACAAGGTTTAAAATGTATTTGTCTTTCTTCAATTGCATACTAAATATTCCAGCACAAAACTACTGAAGCGTTTTCTTCCCTCTGAGTTAATTCCTCTGAAAGGATACAGCCTGGATCTCATCCTAAAACATCATGTTTAGATATCCTATGCAATCCCATGCTGAGCCATTTGCTCCACAAAAACATTACTTCTCGTTGCACAGCTAATGAAATGTGCTTTAACATGACAGCAAATTGCCCTAGGATTTGAAAATTACATTGTCTACAGTTCTCATTTGTGAGAAAAGGTCAAACATTACTAAACTCGTAGGAATATATCAACAACTGCTAGCATAATTGTTTCCACAGTAAGGCTAAATCAGAACAATAACAAAACTACAGAAAGATGGAGATAGAGTTGAATTTTATTGTGTTCTCCTTTATGTCCTTGTCTAATTATACCTTTAGTGATCTATATTCTGTTAAATTGTCCTCAAAAAAATCTTATTCTTTCAGTGCTCCCTAACCAACCATAGCCAAGAATTTCTCTTTATTATACTGGCAGTTCTCTAGAACAAATTATTTAAAGATGAGTACTGATTTTTATGATAGCATAGGAATAGAAACTAAGTCTAATCACTTTATTCATGCTTATACTTCCATAATAAACAGTGTAGATATAGAAAGGGCAGGAGTGAAGATTCTACTATCACGCTGTGACTTTGGAAAACTTCAGCTCGAGGCAATTTCTGGGATCCACAATCCCAGAAAATTAGAATATTACATGGAACCAATAAGACAAGAATTGAAGAATAGAACAATATCGGACCTCCGAAAAGTATACAGTGTACTGTGCTTGATTGGCCAGCAAACTCGCCTGACCTGACCCCATAGAGAATCTATGCGGCATTGCCAAGAGAAGGATGAGAGACATGAGACCAAACAATGCAGAAGAGCTAAAGGCCGCTAATGAAGCATCCTGGTCTTCCATAATACCTCATCAGTGCCACAGGCTGATAGCATCCATGCCACGCCGCATTGAGGCAGTAATTGCTGCAAAAGGGGCCCAAACCAAGTACTGAATACATATGCATGCTTATACTTTTCAGAGGTCCGATATTGTTCTATTCTTCAATCCTTGTCTTCTTGGTTCCATGTAATATTCTAATTTTCTGGGATTGTGGATTTGGGGTTTTCATGAGCTGTACGCCATGATCATCACAATTATAAAAAATTAAGGCTTGACTTATCTCGCTTTGCATGTAATGCGTCTGTCTCATATATCAGTTTCACCTTTTAATTTGCATTACTGAAATTAATGGACTTTTGCATGATATTCTAATTTTCCGAGTTTTACCTGTAGAACAACAGGCCCTGCTGGGAGAGAACCAGCATGGCTTCTTCAAAGGTAAATCTTGCCTCACCAACCTTTTGGAGTTCTGTGAGAGTGTCAACAAGTGTGTGGATCAAGGTGATCCAGTTGACATAGTATACCTGGACTCCGAAAAAGTTCCTCATCAAAGACTCCTGAGGGAATTTAGCAGTCATGGGATAAGTGGACAAGTACATGTGTGGATTGCTAACTGGTTGAAGGACAGGAAACAGAGGGTAGGGATAAATGGAGAGATTTCATTTCACAATGGAGGGAAGTAAGAAGTGGGACCCCCCAGGGATCTGTACTGAGACCGCTGCTTTTTAATTTATTCATAAATGATCTAGAAGTAGGGGTAAGCAGCGAGGTGGCCACATTTGCAGATGATACCAAACTATTTAGGGTAGTGAAATCCAAAACGGATTGTGAGGAGCTCCAAAAGGATCTCTCCAAACTGGGTGAGTGGGTGACAAAGTGGCAAGGGGGAGGCAGCCTGCTCTCACCTTAGCCAACAGAGGCTACTTCCAGTTCATTTTCTGAGTGTCACGTGCAATCGGGAGAAAGAAAGGGGGAGAGGAAGGCACACCCAAATACAAGACTACAGTTTAAAAGCTTTATTGAAGACCAATGATTACATCTGAGCAATTAAACAAACTTAATCAGATGCATGTTTCATTGTTGTGTAGTATTTCAATAGCAGTAAAATCATTTTCCCTTGTCAAAGTGCGCGGCTGCTAAAATCAGTTTGCCTAGAAAAGGGATGTGGTGTTATCGAGCTAAGCAGAGCTGAGGGACTTAGTATCTCTTCTGCTGCTTAGCAACAAACCAAAACAATCTCACTTATATGAGCACACAGGCAAACCATTCAGTCAGTATTTCTTTTTCAGTGTAGTGTAGTGGTTTTTAATAACAGCTAAAATCAATCTTCCCTCACTACGAATGGAACAGCAGGTAGAAAGCATTTTCTCTCTCTAGCAATGACCCTGCATATGTCTGTGTTATCGCGCTGTTCTTTGACTAAGCCACAACATCAGGCAGTTTCAGTTTTCAAGCAGGAAGACATAGGAATGGGAGCCAAGAATCCAAGTACGAGGGAGAGGAAGCGGGAGGGGAGAGCAGATGCCCAGAGGAAGACAAATCAGGGGAAGGGAAGCAACGACAAGCTGAGACAAGGATGCAGCTAGCAGGCAGAGTGGGAAGGATGACTCTACAGGTGGAAAGAGAGGAGACAGAAAGGTACGCTAGTGCTAGAAAATCTGAACTGAAGGCTTCTAGTAGATAAGCAATTTACCAGTCCATGCCATCTCTAGCTGGTCAGGGGGCCTTGAAGGTGCTGGCATGGAGATGCAGCTGGCTGTCCAGAAGGGAGACTCCCTTCCTTCTCTGAGAGGGGTTACATGGTGCTTCTCCCATGAAGTAAGACCATGCACGCCCTTCCTTTTCCTCTTATACACGAGTTTAGGGGTTACATGATACTCCTCCCATGAGTCAGAGCATGTCTTTCCCTTCCTTCCCTTGTGTGAGAGGGTGCTCCTCTTTTATACCTTTTACTGGGCCAGTTATCCATATCTCAAATCAAAGACAGTCACATCAGTTCCTTCTATGTAGCCACCCTTAATGTAAACATCTTTGGTCTCCCATCCTTGCATGGTGGGGTCCAGGCCTAACTTGTTTACTGGTTTTAGATGGAAATATGCCTGTGGTCAATTTAGAGACAGAGTTCGGCATCTGTCAGTTCCAAGAATTGTTATTCAGAGAGAAAAAATGTCATTCAAAAAGATAGCATGCAAAGCAGATCAAGCAGTTACTGTGTGAAAATATGTACCCCTGTACGCAAACATTGTTTATCTATATATGCGGGTTCTATAGCCTCTAAAATACAAAGATTCACAGCACTTAATATAATGGCTCTCAGCATTTACTCAAACTAAGCTTCATGCTTATCACTTAACAAGCACAGTGCAAAAACAAGTTTTTGGTCTAGGGTAGATATAAACAATTTCATTTGGTTACTGTAGTGCAACAAAAACAGAGTTCACATCCTAGCTGTCTCTTGCAGTACACACTCCCAGATACAGGCCTCAATTTGGATTTTTGAATTCAGAGAGCAGTATGCTAATACTGCTAGAGAGGTTTGCCAGCTTGTTCATATCAGGGCGATTTGTTCTGTCTACAAATCACCTGAATTAGCTAGATTTGGGTAAAAATCATTTTGTACCCAAATCGATTCGCACATCCCTTCAAGGTATACAAAAGGTAAAGTTGTGCCATCGAGTCAGTGTCGACTCCTGGCGCCCACAGAGCCATGTGGTTTTCTTTGGTAGAATACAGGAGGGGTTTATCATTGCCATCTCCCACACAGTATGAGATGATGCCTTTCAGCATCTTCCTATATCACTGCTGCCCGATATAGGTGTTTCCTATAGTCTGGGAGACATATCAGCAGGGATTTGAACCAGCAACCTCTTGCTCCCTAGGCAAGTTATTTCCCCACTTCACCATTATACTACTCAGTCAAAATATGGCTGAAAACGTAGTTCTACTTGAGCTTATGACTATGCTGACTGGCTGCTAAGTCTGCTGCAGAAGCAGCTGTTGCAATGCTGAAGTAAGGAGTCATAATCGTGTGTGTGAGACTTATACCAATGATGTTACTGCAGCACAGGCACTGTGTCTGGCAGTGGATTCTGGGCCAATGATTCTTTTTGGCCATTTCTGGACTATGTGTTTGGCAAAATGTGGTGTTCTGTGTTGAGAAGGACTGTGTGCTTCTGTTCTGCAATGTTTTTCAAGGCAGGACTGCAAAATTTGTGCACTCTGCTTGTTTTGGCCACAGGTTACAATGTTGAACTCAAAACACCCCATTGTTCCCCATGGGTATGTCCTAGAGACACCAAAGTGTGTTTGGTTTTATGGCATGATGGGTGCTACCTACATCTCATGCACATCTCTACAATCTTGAACAGTGGAAATATAAACAGAGGAGCAACTTGAAATTAGACATTCAAGTTTGCATAAAAGCTATTGTCATCGAATTCTGTTTTCATTTTATAGGACACTTGCAAATTACAGATTGTATACACAGCTTGAATGGGATAGTTATAGAATGTATCCTATAATTTATCTCACTTTAGCTGTTGCCCTTTGTCATTTGATGAAGCTGCTCTATAGATGGCTTTTATGGATTTCAGGGGTCCTCCCAGTGCTGAGTTACACACAAACATGTGTAAACAAACCTGGATTGTGGAAGGACTATAGCCCAGCAGAAGAGCAACTGCTTTGCAAGAGATCCCAAATTCAATCCCTGGCATCTCCAAGTAGGGCTGGGAAAAATCCCTGTTTGAAAGCCTGGAGAGCTGTTGCCATTCAGTATACTGATGACATCCAATCTATTTCTCCTGTCAACATCATCAGGAAAATTCATAATCTTCCGAAATACCTGCCTAGAGATGGTAATGGACTGGATGAGGGATAACAGATAGAGACTGAATTCAAATAAGATGGAGGTACTTATTGTGCAGAGTCAGAACTTAGGAGATAACTTTGAGTTGCCTCTCCTGGACAGGGTTATGCTTCCCCAAAAGGAACAGGCATGCAGTTTGAGAGTGCTTCTGGATCCAAACCTCACTCTGGTGCCTCAGGTTGAGGCAGTGACCAGAAGTGCTTTCTATCAGCTTCAACTGATATGCTAGCTGCATCCATTCATAGAGATAAACAATCTCAAAACAGTAGTGCATTGCTGTTAAGCTCCAGATGCAACTATTGAATGTATTCTGTGTAGTGCTGCCTTTGTACATAGTTCCAGAAACTGCAATTGGTGCAAAATGCAGCAGCTAGGTTGGTCTATGCATCATCTTGAAGAGACCATGTCACTCCTATATTAAAAGAACTACACTGGCTACCAATATGTTTCCAGGGAAAACAACAACAACAACAACAACAACCTTTATTTGTTAGCCGCCCCATAACAAATTGTTCTCTGGGCAGCTCACAACAGAGGATTAAAACATACAAGAAAAACACAGGACACATTAAATCATAATAGACAAAAAGGTGAAAAGAAAATACAAAATACAATACAAAGCAGCTTAAAAACTCATTTAAAATTAGTTAAAAAATCAGATCAAATCTGAAAATCAGAATTTAAAAGGCCTGGGTGAACAAAAACTTCTTCTTCTTCTTCTTCTTCTTCTTTTTTTTTTTGGTGTCTAAAATAACAAACTGATGAAGCCATGCAAACCTCACTGGGGAGGCTATTCCAAAAATGGGGTGCAACCACCAAAATTTCCCTCTCTTTGGTAGCCACATGCCTCACCTTGTTTGGCAGGGGCGCCCGGAGGAGGGCCTCCAAACAAGATCTTAAGGTTCAGTCAGATCTTAAGGTTGGATTAAGAAGATCTTAAGGTTCGGGGAGGGAGAGAGAGAGAGAGAGAGAGAGAGAGAGAGAGAGAGAGAGAATTCAGAGCTAGATGAACCAATTGCCATCTCGTATGAAGATTGCTTGAATAAATTTTACTAATTATCCTGGTGATTCTCCCTAGGCATAGTAGCTACCCGGTGTCAATGATTAAAAGCCCCAGCTGCTTACCTTTTCTGTGGCACCAGTGTTGACTGACTGATTAGGATGTCTCTCTATACATGGCTCGGTAAACCCCTTCAAACTCCGCTCTCTGGGCAAAGAATGCTAGAGGGGAACATGCACAAAATATCCACCAAACTCCTCTGTTGAGCACTCTTTCCAATCTGGTGAAAAAGTAGGGTTTTTTTTTAAATGGTGGGCCCCCACCTCTTTTGACAGTTTGTCCAGGAATTATTGTCAATGAACATGGCAATCCTACCTGAAGCATGGAGAAAGATGCAATCACTGAAACTTATACCACTCCTCAGCTACTCCCCTCACCCACATTCCTCCCCTGACTGCTGAGCCAAGCAGGCTTCCAGTTTTGCTCCATACTGGCAATGAAAGAGGCCAAGGAGGAAGAACAAATATGTCTGTTCACAGGAAGAAGAAAAATATACATCCATCAGATCATTTTCAGTTATATAGCTAGACTTCCAGGAACTCTCACTCAAACAAAGGTTACCCCTGCTAACTTGGCAAAGAGGCACTTTTCAACGTGGTGATTCTCTTTATCTAGCAGGGGGAGAGTAACTGGCCCTATCCACCCCCAGCACAGTACCTCCCGTGACTTTTGCTGGTGTCTATCTTGTGTTTCTTTTTAGATTGTGAGCCCTTTGTGGGACAGGGAGCCATCTCATTTATGTATTATTTCTCTGTGTAAACCCCCCTGAGCCATTTTTGGAAGGACAGTATAGAAATCGAATGAATGAATGAGTGAATGAACAAAAAACAACTGTTTCTGCTTTCAGGCTTATTTATAACTTAGAAAAAAAACTCTGGTTAGGAAGAAAAATGCATAAGCATAACTTACATCACAGAGAGAGGCTGATTCTTGCTGAATAGTGAAGAGGCTCCCACCCATCACACCAGCTGTGTTCTAAGATTGAAGCAGAATAAATATAGTGGAGACTAAAAATTTGTCCTGTTAAAAAATTAAATTAAATATAGGATTATCAGAAATCTGCTCCAACTCTTGGACTTGAACATTCAAAGGCTTATTTGGTATTAAATAAAAATACTCAGCCCTTGTGAAAAATATCAGATCCAGACAATTGCATGTTTAAATGCTTTCCTAACACTGAGATCTGCTTCTAATATTTAAACTATGAAAATTAAATATAGCAATAGCACTTACATTTATATACCGCTCTATAGCCGGAGCTCTCTAAGTGGTTTACAATGATTTTAGCATATTGCCCCCAACATTCTGGGTACTCATTTTACCGACCTCGGAAGGATGGAAGGCTGAGTCAACCTTGAACCCCTGGTCAGGATCGAACTTGTAACCTTCTGGTTACAGGGCGGCAGTTTTTACCACTGCGCCACCAGGGGCTCATACTGGCAATCCACAGTATCCATTCCACTTGCACAGGAGAAGGGGAAAGGAGCAAGGAAAACAGTGTGACACCTGTCATAACTACTTGCAGTTCCTTTTTCTTCCCCTCTAAGTTGAACTGATAAGGCTTTGGGTCTGAAAAGCCTAAACCTTTCAAACTGACTGAGAGCAAGAGGAATTTGAAGCATCGTGAAATCTCATTTTGGACAACCTCTCACTATGAAGGGGTTACATAATTAGTATAATCTAAGGATACAAGAGCAGAAGAGGGAAGCCTGAGTTCTTAAATGTCAGTGTCTCTGAAAAGAAGTTGTTTGATGCCATAAGACATGTTAGAACAGCATGAGTTTTGGGGAAGGTATCTGGCCCCAACTCTTAGACAATTTGGCCTAGGTGAGGGGTGCTCCCTAAGGCGAGGGGCAGATGAAAGCCAGATGTGCACACTAGAAACATCTCCTGCAGTGTCACAGGGGCCGGAGCCATGGGTAGTGTATATGCAGAAAGGGCCAGGTTCAATTCTTGACATCTCCAAGAATGTCACACAGCAGGTACTAGGAAAGATCTTCGGCTTCTACCTGAAGCCCAGAGAGCTCTTGCTAGGCAAAGAAGACAATGCTGGGCATACTGGACAAGATAGACTAGGATACCCAAAGGACTACCTACCTCCACTCATATAATCCTGCCGGGTTACGATCAGCTGAGGAGACTCCTCTGAAATCCACCAACTGAAGTGTATGGATAGTGGGGATGAGGGAAAGGGCCTTCTCTGTGGCAGCACCCAGACTGTGGAACTCCCTGCAGAGAGGTATGTCTTGCCCCTTCTTTGTTGGCCTTCTGCCATTTGGTGAAGACACATACATTTAGGCAGAAAGAGGAAGCCTGCCTTTTGTTTGAAGGTTTTTGAGTTTATGTGATTGAGTTTTATTGCATTATTATTAATAGTACCAGATTAGTTGGGTCTGGTTAAGAAGAGCCCTGCTGGATCAGGCCCAAGGCCCATATAGTCCAGCATCCTGTTTCACACAATGCCCCACCAGATGCCCCTGGGAAGCCCTCAGGCAAGAGCTGAAGGCATGGTTATTTTTTGTGCTCTCTGAGTTCTGAGTCATTTCTAATTGTGCTGTTTTAATTTATTTCATGAGGATTATAGGTTTCTATTCCTTTTTATGGTTTTTAACACTTGTAAGCCACCTGCTCATAAGAATGGAATGGCAGGATAGAAGATTAAAAATATATATGAATTGGCCTGATGGTTTGAAGCAGCTTCATGTGCTCACACCTATTGATTGATTGATTTGATTTGATTTGATTTGTATACCACCCTTCCAAAAATGGCTCAGGGTGGTTTACATAAAAACAAAAACAATTAAAATAAATTGACAATTAAAATCAAAACTAAATCAATTAAACAATTAAAATCATTTAAACATTTAAATCATTAACATCAAATAATTTAAAACCAGTATTAAAAATTTAAAACCATAAATCTAATTAATGAAAAGCCTGGGTGAATAAATGTGTCTTTGCAAGTTTCACAAGGTAAGGGCACACTTTCAATTGCCTGTGCCAAATAAGAGCCCAAACAGTGGCACTCACTCTTGGTTAGTGAACCCCCTACAGATCTGGATCCCACCAACTGCCCAACTCTGTCACCTTCTGATGTTTGCCCTGGTAATGGGGACCAAATGTGCATCCACCCCTCACTGGGCACATCCGCTGGAGACTTCATCATAAGTTGTTTCACTAACTGTCCACATTGCTGCTGGAGACCAATTTTACAGGGCAAGCACAGTGTGCGTAGCCTGTACAACTGGCTTCCTGCAATCAGCTCAAGGGGCTTCCAGCGGAAAAGCGGCTCGCCTTTTTCCAGTGAGGTTCCCAGGCTTTAGATTGTGCATTATGGTATCCAATCAGTGTGGGCAGCAGGGCTACCAACACTGACTGAAGCTACTCCTTCTGAAGACACCCCTCCCCGCCCCAATATTTTTCACAGCCATCTCCAAGATTGCTTTCAATAATCACCTGGAGATTGATGTTTATTCCTGGACTCCAGGTCAGTCCTAGAGGCATTGACCCTGGCAGGCAGTCATAGCACACTGCTGCCTTTGTGACATAAAATTGCACCTTTGTTCTTTGAAGTAGAGCTCCGGTAGAGTTTTTACAAATGTCAGGTATATGCATGCACATTTGGCCTCAAGGATACTCTGTAAATAAAGCACAGGTTTCCTTCATTGTACCCCACCCCCAGGCACCAGACTGGGACTGCCATAGCAGCATTTTGTTTAAAAAGAGGCTTTGCCAGTCTGGAACACATCTCTTAATGGCATATAAGCAGAACGTGTTGTTTTAGGGGTCAGCCCAGGGAAACTATTCTAAACCACTATTTGTCAGAGTTACTCTGTAGTGGTGTTTACACAACATGGTGTACATGTACAGTGAAGGTACAGACAGAGGGGTAAGGAGGATGGTATTCTCCGGCCCTGCCCCTCCCTCGCCTCCATTTGGTCAGCTGGTCTGTTGCACAGCACCTACATCCTACACACACCCGTTCTGTTTATGTGATCTCTGCACGCCACATAATGCAGGCTACAGACCACACTGAGGGAACTTACACACCTACTGCTTGTGCAGGTGTAGTTTCTGTTCACAAAGATCGCACAATGGTCAGGGATGGGGCCCTTTCACCCTACACATGTACAGCAACCATGCCACGTCACGTGAATAGAGTTTATGGAACCTGGGATGTGTGCATGGTGTGGGGCAGTTAATGTCCTAAGTGTGAGAGCTTAGTTGATGGCGTGGAAACACTATAAAGAGAACTATTCTGTTCTTGCTCCCATTCTTTTATAACACTTATTAAATACAGAGATTTGTTGGGGTGGGTGGATTCTGCTTTGCATCTCCTATGAATAGCAGTGTCTACTACTGTTGTTTTGGTCAAGGGCTGTAATAAAGTATTCATATTCAGATACTATTGTTTTTTGGTATATTCTTTTTCATATCAAGGTAAAAATTCTCACTGGTATAAAGCTACTCTTTGCAATTACTATTTGCATTTTTGTGCATGTGTTCCAGCTTAATGATTTGTTCCATGGATAATAAATAAAGGTGACAAGTGTGTCATCAAGGGTATTTTGAATATTAAGTTGATTACACAAACTAAAAGATGGCAACAAGCAACACAAAGGATGGAAATGAGAGTTTTTTAAATGTTTTTTTAGAAATCCACTCAATTTCATCACTCCACACACATCCTTTTACTTGAAACGGTTCCTCCTCAGTTCACAGTATATGTTTGGGTGAAAAGAGATGGGAGATTAGCAGCATTTCCCCACAAATTTGCCCCCAAGGTAAATCTGTAGCCTTGTCACATCCAGCATTCCAGATCTGTACCAGGTTATTTGGGGGTCAGATTAAGAAGAACATCTCAAAGACTAGCTGAAATCCTAATCATGTGAACTGCTGTTTGTTCATTAGTGTTGGAAAAGGCTTAAACCACTTAAATAGAATGTCGCCTGAGAGCATGTGGCTCAGCATAGACACATTTCAGCCTAACATGATTTGAAATGGCAGCTTTAAAACCATGACAAAGTGAAGTCTAGGTCAGGATGATAAGCATGCTAATTGAATGTGAACTGAGGTTTTCTTACCGGGCTCTGCACACTGTTTTAATAGCTGCCAATATTAATACCAGATTGCCTTTCTTATAGTCACACCAATCTCTTGTAAAGTTGCTTTTCCGTTTCACAATTTGTCTTCTGAGTTTTGAGATGTCGTATTTCCGGTGTTAAGGATCTGTTTTTATCTGTATCAAGTACATTCATCAAGGAAAGGATTGATTTTGCTAGTCTCCCTTTCCCCATTTATTTGTAAACGCTACTGGGGTTGCATTACTAGAGATTACATGGATTAAATCTTCCAAACTCTGTGTTAAATGTTCCTCTTCTCACAAAAGTGTAATTGCACTGAATCCAACCATCTGTTTCAGTAGAAAAATTGGTGTTGTATATTAAGGCTGGTGACAATCCAACACTGCCCCCCCCAAAAAAAAACACCCTTTAGAATCATTCAGGCATAATGTGAAACTATTTACTCATGGGTACTGGTCATTCTAGTTAAGGTTTCAGAAAAGATCCATGAAGTAGGCACTAGATTCCTGCTGATTCTTTGGCAAAATCTATCATTTCTGTAAGATATCCCTCACTGTTCAAGCAACTTTTTAAAGATGCATGCTTGAAAATAAAATTACTGTACAAACAATAACATGCAATTTTAAACTCAAATAAAATACTAAAAATACATGACAGCATTATAAACCAGCAGAACACAATGTTTTCATTTCTTGCTTTTGAAACCTCTTGAATAAATAAGACCTTTTTAAAAACAAGGAATTCTGAGTATGTTTTTGTAAGGGAAGAATGGCAGTTCAGTCCCCAAGTTGCAAAGCAAAACCAGTTTGGTGAGAAAGCAGCAAAGCAAGAGGTCTTGAGACAGTTCTTTAGTACTGAAGAACTACAAGGATTTATTTAAAGAAAAGGTTACAAACAAGTGTGAAAAAGCCTGCAGCTTAATTTCAGCTGTAGCTCATGGCTGAAGAGAGACACCAAAACAAGCAGCCATCTCGAGAGACAAAATGGAGACTTATACTGGAAGAACAAAGAGGGGAAGAGTCCAACACTTTTATCCATGTCCCTAAACACTATGAGACAGTGCAGCGGAGAACGGATGCTGCCAGGGTCCTAGTTCCAACAATTTTATGGAAATAGTATTGATTATTTGGTGCTGAATTCAGGTGAAGTTGGCATTTTGGTGTAAAACTATGGCTACAGCCCCTGAGCATCTGTTGGCCAGTTAGTTTGGCCCCATGGCCATTCTGATTTTAGCATCCTCCAGGTCTAAAGTGATCTGTGATTAAAGATACTGGCTGACATCCAAAGCAACAGATCGCTTGTGGAAAGAATATATGTTAGCGCAAAACTGTTGCACTATCTAGTAGCACTAAACCTGGAACTTGCATTCCAGACTAGTGTTACGCTATCACAAGCATATTTGTGGCCATGCAGCTCTGGCATCCCTCATTTATTTCAATGGGAGCTTTTGTGCATTAGAATTATAGTGTTATAATGATGTTCTTGCACAATCACCACTTTTAATGCAACTAAGCCATCCTCTTGAGCAAGCACAACAGTGCTTGTTCTGCATGTGGTTCCTTGCTCTGGATGATGGCCACTGTAGGCAGAACTGTTGAATCAAAATGGTGGATGAATGCAGACATGTAGTGACCAGTCTCCCCTCCCTCTAAAGAGTTATCAGGAAGTGAACCCCTGTCTTGACTGACAGGCTGGTGAACTCCAGGGCTCAACCAATCAATGCACCAGGTCGGCGGGACCTAGAGAGCTGTCTCAGGGAATTCTGGGAACAAGAAATGAAGTCTGTGCAGAGAGTGCAGACTAGAATGGGGTTGGATGCCTCAAGGCTGGAGGCTGCAGGATAATCTCTCAGGGTGAGAGATGCAGGAGGCTTGATTCTCATCAGGAGCTTGGAGAGTTCAAAGGAACAGGAAGCCAAGGCTAGTACGTAGCTTTGGAAGTTTAGGGCAGAAGAAAGTCAGAAGAAAGTGTTTTAGTAAAAATTTGCATTAGAATTTCTGTTTCTTTGGTGTCTGTGCTTTGCATTTCCAAAACATCTGTTCTTTGCAACTGAGCTTAATCTTTTGGCCGCCCATAGGCAGCCAAAGATTTGCTGCCCTAGGGACAAGAGTAAGAGGGCTTCAGAGGAGAGAAACATAACTCTTTTTTTTTTAACCTTGAAAAATACCGCTGTGTAGCGGTGGGGCCCTGCCCACACACAGAGCAGGAGATTTTGGGCCTCTGAGCGTGCATGCGCAAAGGCCCGAAATTGCCTGCTCTGAGTCATTTGCGAGTAAGCCGGGCTTGAGGAAGGACTTCTTTTACTGCCATCCTCCTGTGCCCGACCTCACCTCCTGATAGGAGGTGTGCGGAGCCTCCGCCATTACACAGCGGCATTTTTAAAAGGGGGAGAGAATTAAGTTTCCCTCCAGATGCTGCACCCCAAGATTTGCTGCCATAGGCAAATATTGCCTATGCGGTAATCTGCCATTGCAACTGAGTAACCAAGATTTTTAAAGGGTGCCATTCCAGCATCATTCAGAGTGCTTTTGAAGTATTGTTGTAATCTACTGAGTATTTTAAACTATATCTAAAAAGCTGAGAAAGCCTCAGATGGAAGCAGTCTGTAGTATTTTAATAAAACTCCCCTCCCCCCCCATTCTTTACTTTTTAGAAGCCTCAGAGGGTTGGCTATTAACCCAGGAGGAGGTGTGGGAGGATTTCTCTGGTGCAAAATGCATCTCAAGGAGAGCTTGCCCAAATTAATAATTAGCTCCACATGCAGGCAGATGCAAAGGAGAGAATGCTCCCCCCCCCGCTTTTTCCTTCATTCTTGCCCGATTACAAAGGGAAAGAGGAGGCAGAGGTAGATTTTTAATCACTCCAATTCCCGTTAGGGACAACCCACTTTTATAAGAGAGATTTGGTGGCAGCGAGATTTACTCTACCAGAATATTTTCTTTCTTTCTTTCTGCGTTTTGGAAGGTTAAAGTTTTTAGGCCAGCCAGTCTGCTTCTCAAGCAGAGGAAAGGGCTAGAGTCTTCCCCCGTGCTTCAGAACTGACTCAGACTAGTCAGTGCATTAAGCATTAACTGGCTCAGTCAGAAGGAAAGGAAAATTTCCATACCCACAATCCACTACAGGATGTAACGTGAAACCAGAGTTAACGGGGCAGAGGTTGCACCTTGATTATGTCCGAATTGGTGCAACCACGGTTTCGCAATGAAAGTGATCTATGGTTTGTCTCTCCAAACTCCAATTTGAACCTTCAGTTTGCAGTAATGTTCGCCACCAAGACCAGAGGTTTGGCCACCAAAGCATTACATCCAAAATTGTGGACAGTGCCATAACTGAAGTTCTGAGCATCTTTTGAAACTGCAATCGTAGAGATGGCAGCACAAACCCACCTGAGATAGCGCCCAGTCCATGCCTGTGGTGCTTCTCTCTGGCCACCTCTCCGAGCACCAGCACCAGCCCTCTTATCTCCGCTGCAGCTATACAGTTGCCCAGAAACAGCAACACTTCCCAACCTAAACTTGTTGGCCTGTCAAGTGGCAAAGTAGCATGGGGGATTGGCTCTCCCCACTGTCCCTTGCTTCCCCTGCCTGACAAGCAGGAGGGGAATGCATTGGGATAACAGGACAGGCAGGAAGTGCTTCGCTCCCTGAGAATAAAGCGACAATGATGTATGTTCACAAGCACAAACACTCCAGGTGTTCCTGGGATGGGGTTTAAAAGGCAGTCCCAACCAGGGATTCTTGATTTTTTTGTCACAAATAAGTTGGGGAAGGGTGGCCCAGCCCCTTCCCATTTGGGGACATTTGCACCCCCTAGGCTTACTCATGAGAAGGGCTGGGCATCAGGATCATCAATGCCCCAGTGAAAGGGGTGAATCAACATATGTGATGCTGATGGATGCTGATGCCGAGCAGAACGCTCACTCGAGAGTGTATTTAAGATGCTTCAAGTATCTTAACAGTATTTAAGATACTTCAAGGTAAAAACAATAAATATCTCTTCGACACTTTGAGCCTATTCTCACAACCAGCCCTACCTGGGCTAGCCCTGTCCTATCCAGGTAGGGCTGGTCATCTGGGGCCTCGGGTATGCTCCATCCCACCGCTCCTTCCCTGGGTAGCCATAATCGGCTACCCTGGTTTAAAATCAGGGACGGGCCTTCTCCATTGCTTCCCCGAGGCTTTGGAACACACTTCCTGCTGAAATAAGAGCCTCCCCTTCTCTTACAACTTTTAAAAGGGCAGTCAAGACGCATTTGTTCACCCAGGCTTTTAATTAGACATTGTTTTAATTGTGTTTTAATTGTGTTGCAATAGTTTTAACTTTTAAAATTTAATTGTTGAAATGTTTTAATCTTTTTATTGGTCGTTTTTATTCTCTTGTAAACCACCCAAAGAACTTGTGTTTGGGGCAGTATAAAACTATGTTGAATGAATGAATGAATGAATGAAATGAGGTAGGAGGACAAGTGCATGCCTACCACCCCATTCACTGGTTGTCTGGGGAACTGCGCTGCCAGCAGCTGTTTCCAGTCTGCCAGCAGTCATCTTTATGATAGAGCAAGGGAGAAGGAGTAGCCAGGCAGCCCAGAGCTTCTCCAATGCATTGCACTGCTCACGCAGTGCATCATGGGATACTTGGCAGCCTTGGCTTGCTCCCCCCACCCCCCATTGCTGCTGGGCTTGCCATGCATTCGCTCGTGTGAGTGCACGGACATTGTAGTCCATTGAATACTCCAATAATGTGGGAGGAAGCGATTCCTACCTCCCCACCAACCCACCCCCATTTGATTGTGAGAATGGGCTCTTTATCTTACTAAAAAACATTCTATATTGGCACCTGATAAAATAGCAGGGGTGGGAGGTGGAGGCACTGTTGTATTCTATCTAGTAACTTTTTATGTTTTCTTATTGAGAATTTTGTCCCAGTGGGGATCCTGTCAATGATTTTGAACACCCTATTTTATTAAACCAATGGTGGCAGGTTTGTGGGCAGTGAAAAAATGCTTCTTTGGATCTCAAAATGAGGCCAATACAGCAGAAACCTTTATTCTGTGTTTCTTGGACACCTTAGAGAATGTTTAACAAGGGATGGTTGCAGACTTTGAGATGTGGGAAGCATGCGAGTACATTTACGCAGGTTCGGTCCTGTCCGAATTGAATCTTTAATGTTATGGCCACAAGCAACACACAATGTTACGGCACAGTTTTTGTGCCATTTTGGCTTGAAATCCATAAGGTTGTTAATACGACATTGCAGCAATCATTGCCAGTCAAGGATGTTCATGTTTTGTTGGAGTACATCCCCAACATATGAAATCTAGCATTACATCAAGAATTGTGGCTTCTTCATACTTGAGTGGCGGGGTCACCAAAAGGACTATAATACAGCACTGGAAGGACAAGTTTGCTCCTGAACTGCAACTTCGGATAACTGACATTTGTTTCTTGTTTGCATTTTAACTGCCCCCTCAATGGAAAGGGAAAGAGGAATTTTCAGCTATTTGGTCAAATGTTAATGAATTGTTTATGTTTTGAAAACAGAAGATATACTGTACATCCTTAGAAGAAGGTGATTTTTTTCTTTTATTTTCCTTCCTTTTCTTTTTTCCTGGGTAAGTTGTATTTTATTATGTTAAATAATAAGAGCATAATGCATTCATTATGCTTATTTATGCTTATGCTTATTATGCTTATGCTTATGCTTTTATTATGCTTATGTGCACAAAACCGGTTTGCCTGATTCAATTTGAGTCCAAACAGACTTGAACAGACTGGGCATGCTCGATTTTGTGACCCTGAATAGGGGCCTGGCTTGGCTCAAATTCGAGCCAGTTTGGGGGTTCTGAGGGATTTTTAAAAAATAAAATTTAACTTAGCGGTGGGTTCAGCAGTGGCCTCATGGGTGCTGCTGTAGTTGCAGGTGTGTGTGTGTCTACAGAGGTTCTCCCTCCCCTGCTGGCCTTCCGTGGTCTCCAAAGGGCCATTTCAGCTGATTTTGGGGGCATCTTGGCCCTTTCTGAGGTGGCAGCAGCCATTTTGGAGGCTGTAGCAGATGTGCCCTGGCCATTTGCATGGTCGGGTGACCTTGGATAATGTTATAGAGATGGCCAGGAGGGTGACAAATGTTCTTCAGTGTGCCAAATCACTCTCTTGGTACACCAAAACTAACCTCCTGAAATCCAGGCTGTTCAGTCTAAATTCTTCCAAAACCAGTCTCTACCATGTTTCTGGGTGGTGAGGCACTTCAGGACTTACCTGTCGGGCAGAAAATTCACTTTACTGTGAAAACATAAACCCCTATTTGCTTTATTTACTACTCAGGGATCAAGTTGAGTGACCTCAAAAATAGCTTCACCCATTCATTGAGCGATCACATCTTCTGAATGGAAAGCGTCCCTCAGTGCTGATCAAGTGCTTACTGACCTTAAACCTTACAGTACATAACTAATAGCTGGCCATGCAGAAACAAGGTACTTGAACATCTTTAACCATACATGCATGTAGCAAGTGAGCTGTCCCTTCTCAATGAGCTGGTGCTGAGGACTGATCATTTGATGATGCCAACCTCCTTACAAGCAAAAGTGATCAAAATTGCCCACCAAGGTCACCTGGGCATGAGCATGACTAAAAGGTGAATAAGAGAAAGCTTCTGGTGGCCAGGTATGGACAAACACATTGAAAATGTAATCCAGCACTGTATAGCTTGTGTTGTATCTGACAAATTGTAGAAGACTTTTGCTATCCCCTTGACTCCAGTAAAGTATTCCAATGGTTCCTGGGGAAAACTTGCTCTGGATATAATGGGGCCTTTTGATAACCAACTCACAAAACAAAGATTTGTTATAGTGATGGTGGATTACTATTCCAGGTGGCCAGAAATTTCATATACTGACAATACAAACAAGGTGACCAAGTTCATGGCTGCAGTTTCTGAGAGAGATGGTCTTCCTAAAGAGCTAGTGACTGACAATGCAACACAGCTTGCCTAGTTTGAAACAGAGCAATACTTGCATAGCTACGGGGGGAAACACAACACTACTCCCTTATACCATCTTTGAGGGAATGGCTTAGTGGAAAGAATGAGCAAATTAGTAAAAGGAAGTTTACAACTGGCTACTTCATAACAACAACCCAAGAAAGAAGCAATCTATGAAACTCTACTTGCTTATCAAACTTCTCATTATCTTACCAAGAGGACGCACAGCTACCACCAAACTTACCCAACGGCAACAACTGATATGGCTTTCCATGCCATCTCACTCTGAGGATGCAGAGATTAGAAATTGGGGAAAGGAGAAGCAACAAAAATACAAATTGTATGTGGATCGGAAACGGGATGCAAAACAGCCAACATTTCAGGTAGGGGACTTTGTTCGGGTAAGGCTGCCTCATAAAATGAGAAAGGTATGTTTCTGATATCCTGGACCAAAACAAATAATCAAAATCTGAGGAGATTCTGCCATATTGGATGATGGGAAGAAAGAAAAACTTTCCAGCATGCACGTTATGAGAAAAGAGGGAAGGGATTCTGGTCTCCAGAGAGGAACTGGAGAGGTCTTTGATCTTGCCTCAAATCTTGACCTCACAGAGGAGACTGATGAAAGTTATGGACAATCCTTGGTACTAGAAAAAACATCACTAACAGCTCTTGTGCCAGTTAACCCAAGAATTAGGAGAAGTGTGTGCAACAGGATACCACCTAAAAGATTTCAAGACTTTGTCATTAGATTTTAAATTAATTCAATTCTGATTGTTGTAAAGGGAAGGGATGTGTTGTATTCTATCTAATAATCTTTCATGTTTTGTTGTTGAGAAGCTTGTCCCAGTGGGGATCCTGTAGAGAGTGTCAGGGGTGAATTGAGAAAGGAAAAGAGAGGGAAAGGAGAAGGAGAAAATGGAGTTGCTTTGAATAAGCTCTTAGTTACATCTGCATAAGAGCACTTTGTGTTTATGTGGGAAGCAGCTATAAAACAGATAGTAGTAAGGGAAAAAATGTGCCCCAAGTGCTGAGACTGAAAATATATGATTAGTTTTTGTTTCTAAAGGAAGGCAGGTGGCTTGATACAGGTTTTACAGTGAAGCAGAGAGAAAGAGAGAGACCAATTTATGGAAAATGTTGTTTTTATTCTTTAAAAAGCTTTGTTAGTCACTTTCAGGGGGGAAAATCTTTTTATGCTTATTCTATTTTACTTCACATGAAAAGGTAAGCTAGAAAAACTGGACTACTGAAGTTTAATTGACATACACAGAGACCTGAATGAAACTGAAGTAAGTTTTATTGTTAGCAGCAGATAATGTTTCATACAGAATTCCTAACTTACGGAGTAAGCACATTCCATATGAAATAAGTACAAGTTATTCTTTGTTCCCTTGACAGGAAAAAAAAAGCCTTTTAAATCAAATCTACACCTATATATATTCCCTAATTTTCTTTTAGAAAAATTAAGAAAGCAGTATGGAATGTTGAAGGAGAGAAATGGAATTTGGGACAGGCTGGTCGACATCCTAACACCAGTGAACAAAGTGGCACTAGCGCAAGAAGATTGTGTAGCTGCACTACATGATAGGACTTGTTGGAATTGTGCTATTGCACTCTTGTGCAAATGTTCCCTGCAAAACATATGAGGCATGCCACATGTCATGCACCTTGCTGCAAAAGTGCGACACCAGCCTGAAACACAAACTCCAAACTTAGTGCAAATAGCTAGTGCATCATCTATGCACAAGTACAGCATTAGGATGTCCGCCACAGTTTGCACCATTCTCTGTATCATCACAAAACGTTATTAGGCTACATCGCTTATTCAGGGCCTAAAGATTATGATTGTTTATCAGAGGCGTATCTAGGAAAAATAGCGCCTAGGGCAAGCATTGAAATTGCGCCCCCATCTTTCAGATAACTTTACCATAATATCAGCAGAAAAATACAAGTCTGAAGGTCACATACAAGTCACACATCTGAATATATGTACAGTGACTTATATTATATTATTTTTTTAAAAAAAATACCTGTAGCCCCTTCGCGGGGCTTCCTAAAGGCTGGGGGGGTGGTCTGCAAAGGTTCCCCCTCCCCCCTGCTGGCCTCTAGGGCCTCACAGGGACCATTTAAACATGTGCGGTGGCCATTTTTTTTAAAAAAAAAATTCCAAAAAATTGCAGCTGAAAACAAAATGGCCACCATGAATGCTCAAATGGCCTCTGTGAGGCCTGGTATGACCTAGGGCCTCACAGAGACAATTTGAGCATGCGTGGTGGCCATTTTGTTTTCAGCTGCAATTTTCTGGGGAAAAAATTAATTTTAAGAAATGGTGCCCCCCTTCAGGTGGCGCCCGGGGCACGTGCCCTGCCTGCCCCACCCTAGATACGCCCCTGTTGTTCATATAAACATCTATGACATAGCAGTCACAGGGAACAGTGTTTTTTTTAAAATGGGTTCCTAAAAATAGGCTTCATGCCAGATCCCTTTGTATGCTGTGATGTACACACGTAGCTGTAGAATCCAGCAGAAGGAGTTGTGGCACACAAGGACCAGGCAGTGAAGTAGACTCCAGAATATAAAAAATTTAATGAAACAGTTACTATGTACAGAGAGGCAAGTGCAGACTGCTTTTCAGTGCTCTTGCTGCTGACTATTTGTTAGCCCTGCCTCTACTCCAGGACTGGAATACAAGTAACTAAAGCCCCATTCAAAAGCTGACCTGGATCAAGGAATGGATTAACCAAAAACACCACAGTAACTTCTGTGCTTATGGACTTCCTGTCCAAATTTATAGAAGGAGTAACTTCATATTCACAACTCTTTGTATGTATACAGCATCCCCTTCTATCTGAAAGAAATGGGGATCCCCTGAACTCACAAGAGACTGAAGAAATAATTTGTTCAAGTGAAAGAGACTATGCATTTATGCAACTACATATTAATAATAATAATACACGTTTAGATGCTGCTTTTCAAGAAAATAGTTCTCAAAGCAGTTTTCATAGCAAAAAACGGTTCTCTGTCCCCAAAGGCCTGCCCACCCACCCCCCACCGAGGGAGAGAGAGAGACAGACAGACTCTCCAGCAATAGCTGTCTGTCTTCTCAGTGAGAGGAACAGGCTTACGTTCCACTCTTAATTTTAAATATTACCAAGTCAAGCATTTGGGAGGATTGGTTCCTTCTTTTTCTATGAATATCTCAGCATAGAGAATCAAGAGCTTTTCTTCATTTGGCTTCTATACCTTCATTTCTATGCTAATTTTTTGTAATAATACATATTCTGTTTTTAGTTTCTGAGGGCAAGGAGTTGTGGAGCTTATAATTATACCTTTTTTAAAAATCCCTTGTCCTTATGTACTGTAGCTATTGAGGTATACTGATCAAGTGTGGGACTTGTTTCCAGTAAGGGGCAGGCGCCAATAAAACAACAGACAGTATGCATCTGAACGATATTAACTCGGGTGGATAATCAGTAGTTTTGACAGCGCAGGCCATCAATTGACTGTAAGTTTCATCATTTACTGTTTTATCATCTACAGCATTTTTTATCATCTACAGCATTACCCAACCTTTTGAGGATGCATTTTGTGTAATTATTGAGCACAAGCATCTTTTAGATATTATCTATAGCCTTATCTACACTAATCCCCAAAACCAATTCCTGGACATCTGCTACAGTGCAAGGAATTGGCCCTGTATAGTTGTAGCTATTCCTACAGAAGCAGGCTCAATCTATATGCAACCAAGCATTATCCCACCTTAGTTTCTACTGGTTTCAATACAACATAAGGAAAGATGGATTTGACAGTGGAATAGTCTGCCTTGTGCCGTGGTGGGCTCTCCTTTGCTGGGGGTTTCCAGACAAAGGCTGGGTGGGCATCTGTCAGGGAGACTGTGGCAGTTTCCTGACTGGACAGGAGGCTGGACTAATGGTCCAGGAGACTTCTAGGTCTGGGAGAGTAACAGCAGGAGAGAGGACATGCCCTCAATTCCTGCTTGTGGCTTCCAGTGGCATCTGGTGGACCACTGTGCAAAACAAGATGCTGGACTAGATGGGCCTTGGGCCTGATCCAGCAGGGCTATTCTTATGTTCCCTTCCAACTCTAAAATTCTGTTGTTCTACCTGCCTTTTCAGAATCGTTAGGCCTCAGCCAAGCACTAATGCACAGTGATGATGTCATCAACATCTTTTTCAGTCGGTAAGTAGGGATTGCATTCTGAATCATGGAACCCAGGATCCTCTGTGGATTGGGCCCTCGGTGCTACACTCCCACCAGGCTTGTCTAGTGTTCTGGGGGCAGCAGAGGGGGCCTGAATCCAGCCTTGTTGGGCAGCTGTTGACGACTCGGGGCCCTCAGTAGGGCCCCCTGCTGATCCCTGAGACCACTTTTTGTGCTCTTTTTTCTGCTGCTGGTGACAGAGCCACGTTCTTGGAGCCACTTGAGGCAGGAGGAGAGGGCCCATGGAGGGCAGTTTGCCATGGGCCCCTTGAAACCTGAAGGTTGGCCCTGTGTTCAGGCTTCTTGTGCACCTCCTGCTCATTCAGTACAGAAGGTCTACCTGATAGTTTGTTGACTTTCCTCCTTCTCAACAAATTCTCCTACGCACTGCCTCATCTCTTGCTTTTACTTGAGTTTACATTTTGATTTGCAGTCCAGACTAGGTGCTATTGTTTTTCCCAGTGAAGATCTGTACTGATAATGGGATTGCCTTACAGCCTGATCAGAGTCTATGCCTCATCAGGCTCTGAGATTTGAAAGAAGAATGCCATTTTTTCAAATGGCCAGTTGATGTCCCTAAGTGGAAGGTGTTGGGGTTTGTGATTATTTAGCAAAGCACCAAGGAAGCTACGACTCCAGTTACAGAGTGCAGAGTTTAGTTGTTGCAGCTATATAGAGAAACATGCATGGAGATCACAGTAGAGTCTAAGTTACTTAACTAGTGTATTGGTGAAGTACATTTGGGATAGGAAAGACCTATCCTATCTATCAGCTACATAATGAATTGGTAGGGGAGAGATAGAGATGTTTCCATCTTCTCTTTAGGAGGAAAGGAAGAGGACTGACTCATGACAGGAAGTACCTGAGGAGTCAAAGCAGGAGTCATAGAGCAGAGGAAAGCAGGGACAGGTACGGAGACCCTCCCTCACAAGCTACCTCTGCTCCCAATGCCCCTAGTGGTCATTAGGAAAGTTGATGCAAAAGGTTGATGCACTGGAACTCCATCTGCAACAGAAAGAGGTGGTCTCTTGGTGAAGAGATTTCTCTGGAATGTTTGGAGCCCAGAAAGCCATTGGAGGTTGGAGAAGGTGACCTATCACACCCACCCTTCAAAGCAAATGGGAGGGACTGATGGAAGGTACAAGTGTGAAGGAAGAAGCAGGTTTGAGACAGAGGGAAGATTAGCAAGATCCACCAGAAAGTAAGACAGAGGGAAATGGAGATTCCTGGGTGGGTGTGTTGTCTGAACCCAATCAAGTCTGGTCCCCCCACCCCAATTACTTTCTAGGGGATTGTGGGAACCGGCTCAGAGAGTCAGATACAGAGAGACAGAGCTGATGATGGAGGCTGGAAACACTTTGTGAGATGCAGCCCCCCCCCCCCGCCACTCTCTCTCTTAGAATCTGATATCAGATATCAGATCCACTGTCTGGTAGGAAAGCCCATTTTGCTTGCCTCTACCTAGGCTCTACTTGTATACAGAACAAATATTAATACAATGCCTGCTGTCTCCAGTGCTCTCACCTCTAAAGGAAACAAAATCTGAGTAGTGTTTTCTCTTGAATTTCTCTCCACTCAGGGAAGTGGGGCATGTGAAATCATATATCAGATTCCTAGAACCACGTGATTTTTTAAAAAAATAGGGTTTGACCTCTCCTGTGGAAAAGTTGAATTTGTTCTTTTATTCTGCTTAGGAAAGTGCAGATTCTGAATTTCTTAAACAGCAGCTGCAGAGAAGAGTCCAGCTGTTTCCTATACTCCTAACATTTGAAGAGTTTAAGCAAACACACACACAAAAGCTACTGCTGCTGCTAAATATAGACTTTACAAAAAGATAAATTAGATTGGATCTGCATGACAATCACTTTCAAGATGACTTCTGAGGACATCTGTTAATCAGGTTCTATCCCATCACTGGGAAGAATCACATCCATTATCAGTCCAGTTGGAGCCTCAACTGGAGGAAGGAAATCTGATGAAGAAGGCAAACGCTGCTTTTCTTTTGAAGTTGCAAGAATTCTCAGACAGCTTTAATCCCTATCAGATAATATTTTGTGAAAATATTCATTAATTCTAAAAGAATGCTGCTGAGATTCTTCTCTCACACTTTCAGAATCGGTTTTCTCCTTACTGAGAAGATTAGACCTCATTCATATTAAGCCATCTTAGCTGAAGTAGCCAAAAGGTTGATATCTGCACTTGATAGGATGTAGCTTTATAGTGCAGCTCTATTGCAGAAACTTTCCCCCAGCTTGCTGAGCACTTATTTTTAATAAAATATTTGCACTGGAATTTCCCACTTTGGGGTGTTAATTGCTAAGCAGAAAGTTGTAGCAGTGAGACCCTATTTGTAACTTTTCTGCTTTCCAATCATTAACTCCCCACCACCACCGCAATGTGAAATCATTAACTTTTGGGGAGGAGTAGCATAGAAAATTAGATGCCAAGAAAGAGTTCTAGCCTAGCCTTCTCCCAGGGATGGGGATAGAGCTCAGTGGTAGAGCATCTGCTTTGCATGCAGAAGGTCCCAAGTTCAATCCCTGGCATCTTCATGAAGGGCTGAGAAAGACTCATGCCTGAAATACCTTGGGAGACTGCTGCCAGTCAGTGTAGAACTAGGCCTGCTCAACTTCGGCCTTCCTGCAGATGTTGGCCTACAACTCCCATAATCCCTGGCTATTGACCACTATGGCTAGGGATTATGGGAGTTGTCATCCAAAAACAACTGAGGGGCCAAAGTTGAGCAGGCCTGGTGTCGACAGTATTGAACTATATGGAACAATGGTCTGACTCGGTGAAAGATAGCTTCCCATGTTTCCTGACATGCTCATTTTCTTTATGTAGAAATAGTTCCCTTCATGAGGGAATATTCCATCATCTGTGCCTTTATCCACAGTCTGAAGTTATATGGTCCAGGCACAGACTGACGACTACTGCCATTTGTGAGAAGTAGGCCATATACATTGAGGCCATACACATTTACACAATCAAAAACTGTGT
The DNA here is from genome assembly GCF_027244095.1 of Hemicordylus capensis. NCBI lineage: Eukaryota > Metazoa > Chordata > Lepidosauria > Squamata > Cordylidae > Hemicordylus > Hemicordylus capensis. Next base: position 305,046,776 of record NC_069657.1, read on the forward strand.
TCTACCCAGGTTTAGGAGCTGTGTGTGCCACCAATTTTTGGTTGTGTGGAAGCAAGGTAAGAGGAAAACCCTGGTAGAAGTGATTGTGTGGAAGCGAGGTAGGAGGAAAAGCTACTCAGGTTTTCCTCCTACTTTGCTTCCATGCAACCTAAAATTGGGAGCACACACAGCTCCCTAACATGGACACAATTTTTGATTGTGTGGATGACCTCATAGAATTGTACAATGGTGACTTTATAAACACACTGGACCACATGTAATAGTTGCTACATGTAGGTGAACTATGTTCCTACTTGGTCTCTCTCTTTGGATTTGATGTCTTAGAATGTGTTCCTTTGTCATATTTCTTGCTTCCTGCTGTAAGAGTTAAATACCAACTTTCCCTGTGATTTTCACACTGAGAAGCAGAAGGATTAGAATAAAGGCAAACAGGGAGACTGAATACGCCAACTTTCTGTCAGTCTTTCATGCTGAGTACAAGTAACACCACACAGATACCCCCTTGGAGTATTTTACAAAAGATCTAAAATCCGTTTAAAAGTACATGGAATTGGTTTAAAGGGGAAAACGGAATGAATTTTCTGACAGGCTTTGTTCTTAATGAAATAAGGAATTACTGCTGTATCATTTACATTTGTCAAAGACAGAAGAGCTTACTGAGATCTTAGAGGGGGAATTCAATGGCCATTCAGATGGATGTAGTCTCACTGAAGCCAATTCAGCCTACACAAGTCTAAGTGGTCGCTGTGCAGACCTCCCTGAGTAGTTTTATACCGTGTTACAGTATGCGAGTGCTGTTCTAACCACATGAATTTATTCAAATCCCTTCCTGCTCTTAAAAAATCCTGATTTCTAATGCGTTATGTGAAATTCAAGAACATAGATGGTTTTTCTTTTATCCACAGAAAGTGTATATATTCTGATTTTTATATTTAAGCAAGCAGTGGAATTTAAACCTTTCTCAGTGGAAACCTTTTCCTTTCTTCAATTAACATTTGAAGGGGGGAAATATTGGAATGAATCCTGCCAATATAACTGTAATCATTGAGCATACTTAGAACTGAAATAGACTGCCTTGAAGGGTGGAGGAATTTGCAGTGTGAACCTGTGCTTGATCCCCTGGACAGATTAGGCTCTCTACAGAACAAAATGTTATGCCAAGGTAGCACAGTAGGTTTTATTTATGGCAGGATAGTGTTACCATTATGCCAGCAATACTCAGTGCTAAAGTAACTATGCTGTGGTGGTGGAGGTGGTGGTGGTGGTAGGAGTGGAGCTTCTTTGAAATTCTGTGCTTACTTAGACTTCAGACCTACCCTCAAAAACAGAGTAATTTTCCACCAACAGAAGAAGTAGCAGGGCAGTTCACACAATCAGGAAAAGGATAGGAGAAGCCTCCTACCGTAGTTCATGAGCTGTGCATGCTCCTGGTATTTGATCATCTGTCCATTAAAAACAAGGTAGGAGGCTTTATCCACACTCGTCTGCTAAGCAGCACCCAGGTCTTTTCCTCCTACCTCATTCAACAGCTGGCTATAGTTGCTGGGTAGGAGGTAGGAGGGAGCCCTCTGTCCCAGCTGCTATGTAGCAGACAATCATGGATGGCACTGTCGGATGATAACTGACAGTGATTGTCAGTGATTGCCACTGACAGTGATTGCCACTAATTGACAGTGTCAGTGATCATCACTGTCAAACAATCACTGATATGGATGGCACTGTCAGACGATCATGTCCATTCCGACAGTCATTGTCCGCCTGCACCTGCTAAGCAGCAGTTGGGTCGGAGGGCTTTCATCCTACCTCATTCAGCTGCTGGATACAGCTGCTGGGTAGGAGGGAGCCCTCTGACCCAGCTGCTGTGTAGCGGATGGTCATGGATGGCACCTCTGGCCTAGTTTTTAACAGACAGACAATTGGCAAATGGAAGTGTTCACAGTTTCTGAAGTAGGATAGGAGGCTTCTCTTACCCTGTTCTTGATTGTAAGTAAAGGCATCCCCATCAGAGGCAATGGAGAACATAAGGTGACTGTTTCCCACGTCCTTCAGAGGTCAGGGTTCCACTTAACTTGAGGGTAGCGAGAGGCACCTTTCAGGATTAATAAGCAGGTGCTTACCAGTGCTTAGGCAGCACCTGCAAACTGCTGGGCTCCGGCCTACAATCCTGAGTGGCATGGCAGCGCTCCGCCTGGCATCCGGCAGGGTTAGTGTGGCCCTAGCCTCTACACATGCGCGGAACCTCCGCACACACGCAGCGGCAGGGATCCACTGCTGCCCCGCTGGATGCCAGGCGGAATGCCCCTGCCCCATGTGGGATTGCGGGCGGAGCACGGCAGCATGCAGGTGCTGCCTAAACGCTGGTAAGCACCTGCTTATTAATCCTGGAAGGTGCCTCTCATCCCCGCCTGCCCCCACCCCCAGTGCTGCCCTCACCGGCCGCTACTGGCCCTAATGGTATAACATCAGGAGTATGTAAGTCTCAGGAAAGAAACACAGCTTATATATCAAGATGTGATGGAACAGGGCAGCTCTCATGTGCTTGTCCGTCTCTAGTTACCACCCACCAGTACGTCTGGTAGCGACTCGGAACCAGGCCTTTTCTGTAGCTGTTCCCGGCCTATGGAATGCACTCCCGGCAGATATCTGCCATTTAGGCTCGATGTCGGCCTTTAAGAGAGCCCGATAGACTTACTTGTTTGGCTTGGCCTTCCAAGGTTTTTTAATTGTTTTAAGTATTTTAATTAAGTATTTAAATTAAATTTTAATTTAATTTAATAGTATTAAAATTGTTTTTATATTGTTTCAAGTAGTGTGTTTTAGATGATGTTTGTTTTAATGTTTTATAAACTAGTTGTACACTGCCCAGAGCCTCTGAATGGAGCGGTTTATAAATGTAATAGATAGATAGATAGATAGATAGATAGATGCCTAGTGGTTACTGTCAAGAAGCTATCAAATGAATGAAATGCCCAGCAACCAGAAGTAAGCTGGCTTATGATTGCCAATATTTCCACCACATGAGAGCTGTCATGTTTGCCCAGTGGTCATGTTTATAACTGTGCACATGGTGAAAATATAATGCGGACCTTACGAACATCTGCTCCATGTTCATGAAGAGATGCCTTCTCATTCTACCCTGATCCCACATACCCCGCACAAGGTGAATACACAGTCTCTTACATTGTTTTGTTTCTCTTGATGTCATGCTTCTTCTTTAAGCTCTGAAGTGTTTAGAAGCTGTTGAAGGTCTGGCATGACCTAAAGAATGTGGTGGTTGTGGTGGTTTTTCTCCCCAGAAAGCCGCTTGTTGTGTCTTTATTTGCTATTGTAAAAGTCCTTTATGTTCATTATGTGAGGCAATGCTTTATGTGCCCGATTAAACGCCTACATTGATTCCTCAAAGTCACATGACTCTGAGAGTATTCTGAGAAATGGATTGCTTTTTTAAACAGTGAGCATGAGTGCCGCCACACACAGCATGGCTTTCTACCAAAGAGTGAATAAGCTCATACCCTGGCAGACCTAATAGAAGTCGTGCATAAAGAAATCAACAGAACAGTAAGCATGACCTTTCCTTGTGGTAATACTAGAACATTATTAGTCAAACAACATGATACACAGAGCTGAAGCCAAATAAAATATACTCAATGGATAGAAGCAGGTTTGGCTTCTTTTTGGATTAGAACTCCTATCATCCCCAGCCTTTGGTCATCATGGCCAGGGATGATGAGAGTTGCAGTCAAAACACAAGAAGTTACCCAAGACTGGATAGAAGGGGATAACTGGACTGTTCAAGCCTTCACATAGCGAAATCCTTAAAAGCCTGCAAAAATTAAGGCCTGTTTATATGTAATGTTGGCTAATTATTTTCACTCTTGCTCATATGCACTTTTATGTGCTTGAATCTAGACTTACAGATCTAGAGACAAAAATGGAGGGCTCCTTTCAACAGTCACCTGTTGCAACCTAAAGATATTCAGCAGGAACAAGAGCATTTAAGAAACTGCTTGTGTCCCTCTTCTCCAGCGACCAGCCATTCACAGGCTCAGAGTATTCCTTTCTAGTGTCTCCGTGATGCAGCAGAAGGATTTGCTCATGTGAACTCTTTTCGCCCCTCAAATACACACCTTGGCTGTGCCTGATGGCTGAATGTGGTAATCAATTTGCAATATGCACAAAAATCCCCTGCCCTTCAAGCATCTAGTTCCAGCATTACCAAAATGATGGGGAAGGTTAGAGGCAGATATGCTAGTGGGAGCAAATAATGGAATGTAGTAGCCAAAACTGCCATGTGGAAATATTCCTTCACTTACCAATTTAACTCCTTTATATCCCACCTTTTCTCCAAGGAACTCAGGGCAGTATACAGAGAAGCTACCACCTTTGATCTACATCACGGTCCTGCAAGGTAGGTAAAGTTGGAAAGAAATATCCATGGCTGACTAGGGATTTGAACTCAGATCCAAGTCCAGCTATACCAATGACACAACACCTTAGCAAATACATCTCTTATACCATCTGTATGGTTCAGTGCACCATAAGCAGCAGTGTCTTGGGCCCTACACTGAAGCAAGTAAGCAAGAATTTAAAAAGGAGAGCAAAGATTATCTTGTCCAGCAAGAAACAACCCAGAAAATCTATGCCTACACATCTTGACAGCTGCTAGCCCAACCTTTTCTTTAAAACCTCCAAGGAGCCTGTAGAACTATTTTATGGTTGCCACTCTTTCTCCCCAGCCAGGCTCTTCTGACTTTTAACTTAAGTTAAAAACTTAATAAACTGGCAGATGTTGTTAAAAGCATAGAAGCCATTCTAGTACGTAAAGGGACAATCCTATTTCCAGATGTCCAAGTACTGATTAGAAAGATTTAACTCTGCCTTTGAATTCTCCAGTGTGCCATCACTCTGGAGGATGGCAGAAGACCATCTGTGTTTCTCTCCCACAACCCAGGGAAATATATATATATATATATATATATATATATATATATATATATATATATATACACACACACACACACACACACACACACACACACACACACACACCCTGGCTACCAACCCCCATCTTGAGTGGCCAGCTGCATAGTGGGAGCACGTGTACCTTTCAAAAAAATTTTGTAGCAGTGATAATTTTAGCAGAGGTTTTTCATACATGGCTCTATGCCTTGGGGTATCTGAAGAGTGAATCTGCTTCACAGCAGATTCAAGGCATTTTAATTTGAGGGATTAGATGGACCATTCACATAGCCATCAGCACCTCCATCAACACCTTTGGAGAAAGCAGAAGCCCCAGAGCTTTTTTCAAAAGCTGCTGGAAATAGAGGATTTTTTACCCTGGACATAACTCGGGCTAAGCCAGAATTCGCAGCCTCCATTCGGGGATAATCAAAGTCCTGTCTGTCCTGGTTCCTGATAGCCTGCAGGGAGGTTGGATTAAATCCAGTGAATATGTGGACTGGCACACTCCAATCAGGATTGGATTGGAGTGGGGGAGCCCTGTCTGTAAAACCTCCTGGTGCTGCTTTTCTCAGGCTTGGATAACAAGCTGCACATGATAAAACTTCTGCATCCATCTATGTGATTGTTAAAGCCCTTTAAGTCTTTGCTTTTTCTTCTGCTGCTGCTGATTCCTTTTTGCCGCTTTATCCTACTTTGTATCTGGTCAGCTGCATGTCCTATTTCTAGGGGCATTTGGCTGGCCATTGTAGGAAACAAAATGCTGCATTTGATGGAATTTGCTTGGATCCAGTAAGTGTCCTTAAGACACTACTACAAAAGGGTTTGTCTGGCTGAGCAACTAGAGAATTGGGCTCCTGTCAGCAATCAATATATTTCTCTTTCTCTACCCACTCATTATATCGGTACTAGTGTTTGCTTCAGGTGCTTTAAGTCCTTACAGGATGAGATATTTTGAAAAGAGCCTTGAACTTCTGTTGGAACAAAATGGTCATTTTTATCTTCCATCATCTGAAAAGAACTTTTCAGCTCACAGCCACTTCTCCAAATCACATGGGCCTGGACAAGTGTGATAGAATTGACAATAGGCACCATGTTTGTCAGTATGGCATTAGGAAGAGTTTGTTATTACTAAACAAGAAACAGTTACTCAGAAATTCTATGGGCCAAATGCACTGTTTGTTCTCCGATTGATTGAGACATGCACATCTATGCCTAAATCTACAGTCAGCAGAGAAGATTCAGCCAAAACAATTAGTTTGTATACAAAAGTTTTATACAAAACTATGGTGTGGCCATACTTGGAATACTGCGTGCAGTTCTGGCCACCATATCTGAAGAAAGGCATTGTAGAACTGGAAAAGGTGCAGAAGAGGGCAACCAAGATGATCAGGGGCCTAGAGTACCTACCTTATGAGGCAAGGCTACAACACCTGGGGCTCTTTAGTTTAGAAAAAAGATGACTGAGGGGAAACATGAAAGAGGTCTATAAAATCATGCATGCTGTGGAGAAAGTGGATAGAGAAATTTTTCTCCCTCTCACATAACATTAGAACCAGGGGTGATCCCATGAAATTGATTGCCAAGAAATTTAGGACCAACAAAAGGAAGTACTTTTTTACATAACGCATAATCAATGTGGAATTCTCTGCCCAAGGTGTGGTGACAGCCAACAGCCTGGATGGCTTTAAGAGGGGTTTGGATAATTTCATGGAGGAGAGGTCTATCAACGGCTACTAGTCGGAGGGCTATAAAGGCCACCTTCAGCTTCAGAGGCAGGATGCCCCTAAATACCAGTTGCTAAGAGTAACAGCAGAAGAGAGGGCATGACCTCAGCTCCTGCCTTTGGGCTTCTGCACTGGCACCAGTGGTGACAGGTTCTGGGATTTGGAGGCAATAGGTTCAGACCAGTGTGAATGCCAAGGAAGTTTTATTAGATAGAGCTAAATAATATTTAAAGAGGATTATAGAACAAAAGAGATATCATACATCCCTGCTGCTTGTCAGGAACCCCAGAGATGATGACAGATGAACCTACTTAAAACCAGCTGGTGTGTAGCACCTTCCTAGGACTTCCGATCTATGCTGAGGTTCAACTTACTGGGTTGTTTGACTGTCTTTCTTATACTTTTACAAAGCTCATAAGCAACACCTGGGAAGGGGCTGCTGGCACACTTTATCAGTAGCCTGTGTCAGACCCAACACTGGACCACGTGCCAAGTGCATTCTAATCAAGATACCATCGTCCTCGGCTGCACATTTTCCCATCCTTCTTATCTCAGGTGGGTGAGTATGTTTTTAAGTAAACCTTATCTTTGCCTTGCTATACTAATTGGCACAAAGATATAACATTCAAAATATGAGTACAAGGATGCACAGTCTTCAGTGAAAAACAAGATCTCAGGGTTACAAAAGTTTAAGGTTACAAACATTCAAAATGAAACTATATGTATGAATATAAGAAGTATATAAAATCCTACATGTGCAGAAAGGGGGGAAGGGGACTACACCACTAAACCTCCTCACCATATCTTCCATAGTTCCACTACAACTTCCCGGTGGCACCTGGTGGGTCACTGTGTGAAACAGGATGCTGGACTAGATAGGCCTTGGGTCTGATCCAGCAGGGCTGTTCTTAAGTTCTTATGTTGAACTGGTTTAGATGATCATCAGCAGGCACACATGTCAACAGCACATCTGCCCCAATATCACAGGAGGAGGAGGTCCCAATGCACTCTTGGTCCATCCATGTGAATTGCCCCTCTACATGCACTCCTAAACCTAACACTGGAAGCATGTATAGAGGGCCATTTCAGATAAAGAGTCTTCTCACACAATTAAGGGATACCCCGATAGCACATCAGGACTTCCATCAGTGATGTGAGGGTGCGTGCCCTCTTAGCACAAACCCATCTTGATCAGTGATTTTCCAAACTGGCCCATTATGTTCAACAGATGCACAAACGATGAACAATGTACACACATACAGATTCACACATTACATTGCAAGCATGTAGAGTAAGAAGTACATTTCCAATTTGTATTATGTAGTTGAGGTTTTGTTTGTTTGTTTGTTTAATTTTTCACATTTTTATACTGCCCAAAACGCGAGTTCTCTGGATGGTTTACAAGGCAATAAAAACCAATAAAAATATTAACACATTAAAATTTAAAATGTTAAAACTATTAAAACATAATTAAAACACAGTTAAAACCATGTCTAATTAAAAGCCTGGGTGAACAAATTTGTCTTGACTGCCTTTTTAAAAGTTGTAAGAGATGGGGAGGCTCTTATTTCAGCAGGAAGTGTGTTCCAAAGCCTCAGGGCAGCAATGGAGAAGGCCCGTCCCTAAGTTGCCACCAGGCAAACCAGTGGCAACTGCAGACAAACCTCTCCAGATGATCTCAATGGGCAGTGTGGTTCATAGCAAAGAAGGCTTTCTCTTAAATACCCAGGGCCCAAGCTGTTTAGGGCTTTATAGGTTATAACCAAAACCTTGTACTTTGCCCAGAAACTTACCGGCAGCCAGTGTAGCTCTTTTAAGATAGGAGTGATATGGTCTCTCCGAGATGACCCAGAGACCAATCTGGCTGCCGCATTCTGGACTAACTACAGTTTCCAGACTACGTACAAAGGCAGCCCCACATAGAGCGCATTGCAGTAGTCAAGTCTGGAGGTGACCAGCAGATGTACTACTGTTCTGAGGTCATTTATCTCAAGAAATGGACACAGCTGGTGTATCAGCCGAAGCTGATAAAAGGCACTCCTGGCCACTGCCTCAACCTGGGACACCAGGGAGAGTTTTGTGTCCAGAAGCACCCCCAGACTGCATACCTGTTCCTTCTGGGGAAGTGTGAACCCATCCAGAATGGGCAGATCAAAATCATCTCCCAAGTTCTGACCCCGCACAATAAGTACCTCCGTCTTATCTGGATTCAGCCTCAACTTGTTACCTCTCATCCAGCCCATCACTGCCTCCAGGCAGGCATTTAGGGAGGTTATGCCTTCTCCTGATGATGCTGACATGGAGAAATAGATTTGGGTAGGGATGTGCACAAAACCGATTTGCCCGGTTTTGTTCGAATTTGAACCAGGTTCGAACCAGGAGGGGGTGGTTCGGTTTTGTTCGAACCTCCCCCTGGTTCTGTTCGAAGTTGAACTGGTTCAGACACCCAAAAATTGGTAGGATGGTAGCTGGCACCCAGGGGTACCTGCCACCCAAACCCCAAAGTAATCGGACACTCGTACGATTTTTTATGAATTTTTGAAAATTATTTTAATTTTTTTCTCATAGGGTATAATGGGACTCGAACCAGCCCATTATTCCCTATTGTGGAGCACCCATGGTTGCCAACAACCATGCAAACCCTGAAGCAATTGGACACCCCTATGATTTTTTATGAATATCTGAAATATTTTTAATTATTTTTCTCATAGGGTATAATGGGGCCTGAACCAGCCCATATCCCCTATTGTGGAGCACCTAGGGGCACAAAAGTGGGGTGGGTGGTAGACAACCAGGGGTGCCTACTATCCACAAATTTCCAAGACTAATCAGACACTCCTCTGATTATTGGTGAATTTTAAAATTATTTTGGAATTCCTCATAGAGAATAATGAGGATTGCAGCAAATGTATAGCTTCACGTCGGGGAGAAAGGGGTGTCCTAGAGCGGAGTGTGGTGGGTGGTAGTTCCCAAGGTGGGCAAGGAAGCTATCAGAATTATTTGAAAGGAACTGGGCAAAGGGCTGATTTTTAAGTGATTTTTGAAGTTTATGTGTCTTTAAGATTAGCAGATGAGAGTGGATTCATGGTTTGTCATTGAAAATCTTATATGCTACCAAAGAATCTACACTCAGAACACTTCAGAAACAACAAAACCCAGTACCCCATGGGTTAGCAACCCATGGAGGTGGTTGGCACCCTCGCTCTGGGCTACCCCAGCACCCCACAAGTGCAGTTATGGGGCTGCTGAAACCTGCATTCTTCCCTATGGAGAAAAACCTTAAAGCCACTTGTGGGGTGCTGGGGTGGCCCAGAGAGAGTAGTGGTCTAGTGCAAAGAGGGTGCCAACCACCCCCATGGGTTGCTTACCCATGGGGTACTGGGTTTTGTTGTTTCTAAAGTGTTCTGAGTGTAGATTCTTTGGTAGCATATAAGATTTTCAATGACAAACCATGAATCCACTCTCATTTGCTAACCTTAAAGACACATAAACTTCAAAAATCACTTAAAAACCAGCCCTTTGCCCAATTCCTTTCAAATAATTCTGATCCAGCCTAACCACATAAGAGGAGTCACTGGACACCTCCGATTCAGACACTGAAGTTCACAGTCATAGACACAAATCACATACAGGTACATGTGTACTGACACCTGAATGCACATATAGAGTAATGTCTCAATGAGGCTTTGGACATGTCTTTGGACATGTGTAAAAGATGCCACACTAAGAAAGAGACATCTCACTGACAGCAGAACATATCTCACCTGAAAAGATCTAGCATTCGTTGATCATTCCCATTTTCACCTCTAGTAGATTGACAGGCAGAAGCACCACCTCGTGATAGCAGCTATTTTAAAGCTCAGAGGTTATAGAGGAAAGCCAACATCATTTCTTAGGCATTTAGAGCAAAATTGTGAAGGTTAAAATGAAGAGGTTGGTGGATTTGCTGGTATATTAATTTCTGAAGGGTAGAGAGGAGGCTTTGAAATGTTAGAAGGGGAGATGAAAATAAATAAGACTGATTGTAAAGTGTGTGTGTGTGTGTAATTGACACTTGCGTGCTGTTTTTGTGCAATAGATGTCCTTTGGCTGTTTGCTATTACGTATTCTTACTACTGTAGCATTTACACTTCTCACTGAGCCAGCGTGGTGTAGTGGTTAGACTACACTGGAGTCTAATGCTGGACTAGGACCAGGGAGACCCAAGTTCAAATCCCCATTCAGTCATGAAACTAGCTGGGTGACTCTGGGCCAGTCACTTCTCTCTCAGCCTAACCTACTTCACAGGGTTGTTGTGAAAGAGAAACTCAAGTATGTAGTACACCGCTCTGGGCTCCTTGGAGGAAGAGCGGGATATAAATGTAAAAATAAATAAAAAAATTAAGCAGATCAGCTTTAAAGCTGGCTTTAAATTAATTCATTGCTGACAGTCTGGTGGCAATTCTGAACACACAGTGTTAAATGGCCAGTGTTGATGGTTCTGGAGTCTGAGTGGTCACATACACCTCAAATAGCTGCAAGTAATGTCCAAGGTTAATTAGCTGTGTCACTGTTTGCTAGTCATCGAAAAGCAGTGAGGACTGCACTTTCTAAAACTGAATCAGGGGCTTGTTATGAGTCATCGGAGATATTGAGGCTATTCTCACACACAGCCAAGACGGAGCTAAGGAAGCCAAGCCTGGACTTGGCTGTTTGTAAGAACCGCCAGCAGCCACGCAGCTGCCAGCAGTGCCTCAGTGCCAAACCCACCAAAGAGGCCTGCCTATTAACCGACGTTAAGGGTGCAAGTGCGCCCTTAACCCAGGCTAAATGATCGTGTGTTGGTGCTGCGAGGTGCTTTGTGGGATTTCCAGGGGCCGAAACAACACGTCCTGGCTCGTGACTGTCCGTGCTGTCGAGGAAAGCTGGTTACCGTCTGTGGGGAAGGTTTTAGCAGCCTTCCCTGACGCCTTCTCACGTAATCATGAGAAAGGGCTCATTTACTGCTAGGACTAGGCCCTGGGACTGATGGGGATGCCTTTGAGGTATGTATTGAGTGTTCTTCTCTTTCTGTTTAAATTGCCACCAGTCTCTGTATGCTTAGGAAACGGCTGGGACTGAGGGTTTGGGGAGGTATATGTCTCAGGCAGATGGAGCCCCTCAACCTAACCTTCAAGTTGGCTCTCAAAAATGCATGATTTTTCTATGGACTTGGAGGCATATGCCTTGAGTCAAAGGTGGATGGAATATCTATCTGGACTCCTTGTTTTACCCATCAGTGAGCAACCACTGCTCTCATACAACTCTGTTGCCAGAGATATAGGGGCTGCGCGCTCTCTCACTCTCTCTCTGCCAACAGACAGGTTGTGCCCTTAACAGCTGTAAGCAGACATTCAGTGAGTGCAGGGAGATGTACTACTACTAATAGGAAGCCTTGCACCCTTAGGGGATTGCAGGTGAGCAGCCATGACGCTCAATGAGTGAGTAGCTAAAGGTCACCATCTCTTACCCCAACTTGCCTGACAGGGTGGTCGTTATGAGGAGGGTGAGAGCCATGCACACTTCCCCAGAGTTCTTTGGAGGTGAAATAATAAAGATCTGGAACTGATAGGGAGCTCTGAGGGACAACTTTGGTTGATCAGATGGAAAACCCTACCCTAAGGGCAACTTAATCCCCCAAATATATTTCTGTAGCATTGTAGATCCAGAGATATAATTTCTCTGGATGTCTCCAAAAAATACTGAATGTGATGGGAATTCCGCAAACTCAGTATTGCACAGAACGCGCAGGTTCTCCCAAAGTTCAGTGATTTGATTTCAATGGAACTTAAATGGACTTAACTTTAGTCTCTTTTGACACTAATGTCTGATTAGTAATTACGTGGAAAGTACTACCTTTGTGTAATGGCTTTTATGTGATAATTTTAATTGCTCTTCTTATCTCCCTCAGCCTACACTTAAGATAATGGTTTGTATTTTGTAGATGGGAAACTGAAAAGAGTTCAAAGAGATGTAAATACAGGTCTCTTTCTCAGATCTGCCTTTAACATTCTGATCAACTGGATTACTGCCACTCTGATGTGTGGCAAAAGGCTGGGACTAGGGGTGAATGTTAAGAGAAAAGGGTACAATGCCAGTTGTGTGCTACAGAGATGCGTCCTTGAAATTTATGCTATGTATATTCCCAATTTGTTCTAACCTAGTACATTAACTCTATCCTCTCAGAAGAGAAGTTACTGGACTATTATTAAATCACTATATTTAACTTCTTATTTGGGAAGTTGAGAAAGACATGCCATTAAATAAGATGCAATGCTGTGGCATAGGGAGGACCTAGTGGCGCAGCAAGGAAATGACTTGACTAGCAAGGCAGAGGTTGCTGGTTCAAATCCCCGCTGGTATGTTTCCTAGGAAACACCTATATTGGGCAGCAGAGATATAGGAAAGATGCTGAAAGGCATAATCTCATACTGCGTGGGAGGAGGCAATGGTAAACCCTGCCTGTGCTCTACCAAAGAGACAACAACGGGGCTCTGTGGGCGCCAGGAGTCGACACCGACTCAAATGGCACACTTTACCTTTATGGTGGCTTAGCCCACTCAAAGATAGCACAGTCTCCTTCCTGATTTTTCAGCCTTTGTTTACAAACATCTGAGGCTCTAATGGCTTCCTTACTGAGATATAAGGAAAGTGTATAGACAATATTTTACTCAGTTGCTCAGTAAGAAGTCCACCGCCACCTACTCCTGCTGCCAGTGAATGCAGAAGCATTGGGCTGATTGACAACCACTTGCTTTTGAATGTTAATGAAATTTTAATTTAAAATTAGAGGACTGTGTTTTTATGTTGCTCAGGGGAATATCTTACAGTGCTCACACTTCTAGTCTCCCTTTCATATGCAACCAGGACAGACCCTGCTTAGGTAAGAGGACAAGTCATGCTTGCTACCACAAGACCAGCTCTCCATTCCATGCTGCTGGGATAGGGAGCTGTGGCATAGGGAGGACCTATGGTGGCTTAGTCCACTCAAAGATAGCACAGGCTCTCAATGAATTACATTATTATCTATATTATTAATTCTCCAAGACGGGCCATGTGTGGTGACATGGTAGAAAGGAGGCGATTGGCTGTCAGAGTTTGCAAGCAGAAGCACCTGACTGGGTGGTGGGGATTCCATATGCCGATAGGGAGAAGGAGCCTGTGAGAGCAGAAGCATCATGGTGATTGGGCAGTCAGGATTCCATATGCAGATAAGGAGGAGGAGCCTGTGATGGTTAAGGTCAGTTGAAATGCAACTGTTACTGGTTGGAAGATGTTCTTGATTGTAGAAGAGAGGAATCCTATATAATCCTATATAATAAAACCCTAAGGTACCTGCGTCCGTGTCTCTTGAAGGTGTTCTGCGCATGCGTGGCGCACGCGTAAAGGCATCCGTGTATGCAGGGGGAGCCTGATTGGTCCTGGCGGCACACCCAGGAGAACCAGCAGGCCAGGCTGTGGGCGGCCATGGTGGCCGCGGAGCCGAGGCGGCGGGCCTGGCCGGGCAAGGCGAGGAGGCGGCAGGGGAAGCCGGGCGAGGCACCGGTGGGCCTGGCCGGAGCCGCGGGCAACTCTTCTAGCGCAACTCTTCTAGCGCTCTTCTAACACCACTCTTCTAGTACCCGTTAATGTAACGGGCTCAACAGTCACTAGTCTATATATAAAAGGATAGCAGGCAGGGGTCTGCAGAAAGACGGCGTTGTGAGGGAGGAAGGAGCCGCCTCAGGAGAAGGAGGCTGCCATTACCGTATGTGAATTAGATGAGGAAACAAGATGAACAAAATCTGTTGACTCAGGGAGGGAGGGAGGGAGGGAGAGAAAAAACATGAAGGGAGGGGAAGAAAGAGTGGAGAAGATCGAGTGGAGGAGAGAGAAAGAGAAAAAGAAGGGAGAGGGAAGAGAGACAGAAGGAAGGGCAAGGGACGGGCCTGAGCCTGTCAGCAGCCTGAGGGGAATGAGTGGCCATGTCAGCACTAGCAGCAAGGAAGGGCCCAGTCAACCACTGCTGCTGTTTGGGGCTACCGAGGCCATTGTCAGAGGGAAGCAGGCAGGCAAGGGATGGGACTGAGCCTGTCAGCGGCCTGAGGGGAACGAGCGGCCATGGTGGTGGCAGCAGCGAGGAACGGCCCGGTCAACCACTGCTGTTTCTCCTGGAGAGAGGAACAGGAGTGGGATTCAGGTGAGGGTGGGAAGGTCTCTGGGGATAGAGGGCTGCAGCTTGGCCAATAGGCAGCAGCAATGCTGCAGCCACGACCAAGAAGGGTGAGGGGGATGGAAGCAATGGGATGGAGGAGGCGCAGGAGTGCAGCTCAGGTGAGGTGGGGATATCTCTGAGGTGAGGGGAGCAATCAAGTACTGATGCACCAATGCTCTAGAGCATGCAAGCGTTCCAGCACTGAAGCAGAGAGAAATAATGGCAGCGGTCAGGATGCAGAGGTGGAGAGCTGGCAGGCGAAGCCCCTCCGGCCAGAGGAGGTGGGTGGATGGCGGGCGAAGCCCCACTGGCCAGGAAGAGGAGGCGGTGGTGGGGAGAAATAATGGCGGCGGCGAGGAGGTGGGCAGATGGCGGGCAAAGCCCTACTAGCCGGGAGGAGGAGGTGGGAGGCGGTGGTGGGATGGCCTGGCCCTGGCCGGCCTAATGGGGAGAGCTGCGGGGAGGAGAGCGCTGTGGGAGAGAGAGCAAGCGAGAGCGCTGTGGGGGGAGAGCGCTGTGGGGGGAAAGCGAGCGAGAGCGCTGCGGGGGAGCGAGCTGCGGGGGGAGAGTGAGCGAGCTGAGGGGAGGAGCGAGCTGCGGGGGGACAGTCATACTGGTCTTATTGACTGGTTTGTTTTATCCAGACATCGAGTCCTTCCCAAGGACCTGGGATGGCTGAATATTATTATTATTTCTTGTTTACACAGTCAGACAGGTGTTATTGACTGGTTTGTTTTATCCAGACATCGAGTCCTTCCCAAGGACCTGGGATGCCAGAATTTTATTGTCAATGGTTATAGATATCATCGCAGAATATAGGCTGTTCCCAGTAAAGCTGCTTTTTGTAATTGGCTGATGGTGATTTCTGTGGCCCCTATTATTATTATTATTATTATTATTATTATTATTATTATTATTATTATTATTGAATCACATTAATAATTAAGCTGCAGGCTGAAAATTAATATAATAAATCAGCTGCAAGCTGCCTCCCACCTCCCCACAGCAACCCAACCCCCACCCCCAGTCCTCCTGTGAGCAGCAAATAACAGAACAGATGAAGAGTCCACTCATGTTGCTTTGGCTGCCTTATCCCACCCCCACATCCAAAGGAACACACACACACACACACACACACACACACACCCAGCACCCTCTAGCCTGAAACCAACAGCAGATCACATGTACTTCTGTACTGCCCTCTGTTCCGTGACTCAAGGAAAGAATTACTGACCCCCTTATTTGATCAGTTTCCAGGCAGGCCTGACTCATTTTATCTTAATTTATGTCTTGCTGATGTTAATGATAGTATTACCAAACCGGTTGCTAAATTTTTATATGGGGCTATGAAATTGACCTCTCGTCATGGGGTTTTATGAGGCCGATTGTGTAACTTTTGGTTATTTTATGCTGTATATATATGCCTGGTAACAGTCAATAGTTTTAATTCTGTTTGGCTTAAAAAGAAGAAGACGACAGAAAAGAGTCCACTATCCAGGCTGAGTGTACCGCAAATCAGTTTCAGCAGATTACAAAGAATGCACACGCGTGCGCGCACACACATACACACACTCACTCACTCCTGAGCCAGCTGAGCTGTGTGCCTCACCAGCTGATTAGAGGCAATGTGAGAGGGGAGAGCAGGATGCAGGAGGAGAGAGCTTGATTGGTGGCTAGCACTGACTGCCCTTGTGGGAGGGTCTCAGAAGGTAGAGGGAGGAAGGAGTGAGGAGGAGGCGGATGTGAAGGGAAAAGGAGATGGGGGATGAGAGGGAACTCCCAAAATATGAGAAAAACAGCATTCTGTGCAGGAGAAGCAATTTTTTGCTCCAAAATGGGACATCCCGCCCAATATAGGACTGTTGAGAACCTTAGTGGGGCTGCTTCTCATTTGTGTATGCTCCATGGAACCACCGTTGGCTGCTGCTGTTTGTGGGTAACACATTGCCATGTCTCCAGGTTTGGTCTGGAGGCAAGGCACACAGTACATCCACCTTGCAAAAGTTAAGCAGATCTAGGACTGGCCAGTGTCTGGATTGGCAACCACTTGGGAACTCCGTATACACCACTGAGTTCCATGATGCAAGAAAGGAAGGACATAATTTTTTTAATTATTTTTTTAAGGTTTTAATCTCTGGTTTATTTTTAAATTGTTAAATTGTTTTAAGTTTTTGGTATATGTTTTAAACTTGTTTTATGCTATTGTTAATCGCCCAGAGATGAAAGTTTGGGGCTGTGTACAAATTTGATAAACAAACAAGCAAACAAACAAACAAATGTAATAAATAGTCTGCTCCACCACGGTTGATTCCTGTGGTGGCCTATATTGAGCTGGAGGAAAGCCACATGGTGATCAAGACATGTTTAGCATCTCCAAAAGGAAAACAGTTTTCAGTGGCTTTCATGTAGTGATAGGTGCTTTTCTTGATATTTGGTGTTTCTTGGCAAATACCCCCATCTTATGGCATTTTTTGTTCCATCTCATTCTCTTGTTGCGTCTAACCCAGTGATGAATCAGGTTGCAGAATCCTGTCTGCATATTCACATGGGTGGTGGTGGTGGAGGTGACTGCTGCTGCTGCTTATCTCACCCCACCCAGGACCAGATGAAAGTTCCAGGGGACTTTTATTGGGCTCCTGCAAGCTCTAGTGGCTGTACAGCAGCAGTGACCTGGAGTGTTTTGTGGTGTTGCTGGAGGACGCCATTTTTGTGTATCAAGAATGTAATGCACCTGTTGGAATGGGGACATTACATTGTTGTTGTTGTTGTTGTTTTAAGCTGCAGTCACCAGCACAGCAACTGCAAATCATTCCAGGTCACTGTTGCTATCCTAGCACCCAGATAAGGCATCACAAAAGTTTGAAAGAGACCTACCTGGTAGTGGGATAGAAGCAGCCCGGAACACTTTGTGGTAGTTGTGCTGGTGGTGTCATCTTTTTTTAAAAATGCAATGCACTCACGGTACCTGCCAGCACAACCACCACAACACATGTGGACTGCTGCCCCTGCTCCACTATGCAGGTAATTCCTAAATGGGGTGAGTTGAATACTCTTTAAAATATAATGTGAAGTGCCCATTGATTTCTACAGCCATCAAGTTTCCAGGGAGGATCACAACATTTCATATTATTAACTTTTGACAACCCCAAAGAAGGTTGGAGGCTGTTCTCATGCACAGCCTAACCCAGGTTTGGGATGCCCAGCCTGGGTTAGGCTGCATTTGAGAACCACTGGGATTGGGCCTGATCCCAGGTGGGCCAGCACCACCTAGCCTGGCTTTTTAGCCTGGCAGCTAGCCAGGGTGTAGGGAGCTGGTGCTCCCTAAAGCCAGGGTACTTGCTCATGTGCATGCCGGGCTGCTTCCAGCCCGACTGCACATGGAGATGGGCACCTAGAGCCCCTCTCTTGGGGAAATCTCCCAATGTATCACATGTGTTGGTGGCACATTGTGGAATTCATGGAGGCCGGGATGAGTCCTGGCCTCAGATTGATCCATGCTGCATGGAGCAGGGCTGGTCATGTGAGAGTGTGCTCTGTGTTCCCACAGAGCCATGGACGATTGTCTGGGGGGAAGCCAAGGTTTAGGAAGCCTTCCCCACTCCCACCTGCCTCCCAGGTTGTGTGAATGGCCCCTTTATCTCATCTCCTGATCTGAAGTCTTCACTTTTTCATCCACAAAGAAATAAAAGTCAGATGTTTGAAATGTGTCCATTCACTCCGATCACTTTTCTAACTATGATGCAAAAGTAAAACATTTAAGGTTTATATTGCCAATATTATGGCGTAATATTGCCATAAGCCTGCTGGTTAATACATTTCTCTGCTTTGCTATAAATTCTAATTTATGCATCTCTTTCCCATCTTTCCTGGCAAAGGAGAAGAAAACAGATCTTGTCTTCCAAGAGCTGAGCTATCCAGCAGCTCAGATTTAGCAGAATTACCTGCAAAACCAAATCTAATAATAAAGTGTCTCTCCTTTGTTGCATTGGCCTGCTGAATACAGATTTCCCCCCCGCACCCATCATCTAAATTTGTGTCTAGCTCATTCTCCTTTTCAACAATATTATTTATTGAATCAACTCCTTGGGTTCTATATTGTATTTTAAACAAACATTATAGCAGAAATTAAAGTTTCCCGCAATGTTGTCCACACCATTGCGCTTTATGAAAGGCACATCTTCCCGGAAGTGAGAATCTATTGCTAAGTGACTCAAATAATCTCTGCATTATATCTGAGAGAATTTTCAGGTAGGAACCACCTGTTTTATTTATTGCTTTATTTCACCTTTTTGTTAAACATGAATGGTGAATCATCTTCTCCCTGAGCTTTAGATTAAATTCAGTCAGAGATAGCAACTAAGCTTGTACGAGAAGTTGAACACCTTTCATATAATTGGGTTTTATTGCTTGTACAAATACAGCAGTGCCCACAGGCATCTGTTCATTACAGACGAACAAAAGGGACAGAAAAATAGAAGATACAGTGTGAAAAAGCAAGTTAGCAAATAGGGCAAGAATCAAGGTCAAATGTACAGAGAACAGCAAGTGACAATGCAGAAGGACAAATTTAGCTCTTGAACTGTTCTAGATGCAGAGACCGTCTATGATCTTAGACAAGGCTTGCATTACTTGTAACCCACCAAGTCAAATGTAGCCCACCATCCATATGTTGTGGCCTGCCAGTTTCTTGGCAACCTCTGTTTCTACAGTCCCAGGCAGGCAACAACAACAACAACAACAGGGAGAGGTTGTTTCCTGCCTGCCTGGGACTGCAGAAACAGGGTTGGTTTTTCTCTGGTTAGTTGCCATACATAGCTGGTAGCTGCATTTTGCTTGCCACAAACTGCCAATCTTCATCACCCAAGGACATGTCCGCATTATGGCTTCCTGTGCTAGCCCAGCTCAAGAGTTCAGTTGCTTGAGGAAGGAGGAATCTTGTTCCACTTTGACAGCAGTAAGTCAGTCATGTAGACTGCATAGTCAGTGCTCATGGTGGGTAATATGCAGAGCGCGCAATATGTAGATGGGCCCCATGCAGTTTCTTAAGTGATTGATTATCCTGGGATAATGTTCTCTGAACTCATTTTAGCTTCCACCATGTTGTTGACATGTTTAAAGGGTGGACCGTGAGCTGAAGGAATGTCAACAGCTTCTGACATTCTGAGTCTAAAGGCTTTTGGCCCACCTTTCCTTCAGCCTAGGTTGTTTTCTGTGATGAGTAGAATTCAAAGTTTCTTCAGAAATCTGGATGATCCAAAGGAATCAGCAGTGCAGAATGACTGTAATATGCTGACATTTGTTGTTGATGTCAGTGGGTATTATCCTGAAATAATAGCCTCTGAATCTTCTGTTAAGCTTTAAGACATTTAAGGCCATGATCCTCTCCACACTTACATAGAAACAACCTCCACTGGACACTGTGGAACATATTTCTGAGTAATTATGCCTAGAATCAGGCTACACTTGTCGCTCGTGGCATTTTTTCTCCATCCAGAGCCAGATCATTTGATCTGCTTTTTCCTTCTTGTCTGTCAGAAATGTTTGGCCAAATGGTCCCTTTAGGATGTGTACTCCCTGCATTGCTCTGAGGCCAATCCAATAGGATTCAAGTTGCAATCACCTAACGTGATTAAAACTGGCAGAACTTGGCCATGAAGGTTTTCCTTTCCCTCCCTGTAACGTTATTAGTTGCCAGTCCGTGACTCTCATAGCTCTTCACGACTCAGAAACACTCTTTCATACCAATCCTTACTTTCATAGGCAAAGAATGAAGATATCTAAATAAAAGGCCAAAGAATTCATCTCCAAATCTCCCATAACTGCCACAAATATTCCTTTGGAAGTAGTGTTGGATATATTCAAGGATTCTCCAGTGTGCAGTGGTAGACTTTGAATCTGCCCCTGGTGGCGCAGTGGTAAAACTGCCGCCCTGTAACCAGAAGGTTACAAGTTCGATCCTGACTAGGGGCTCAAGGTTGACTCAGCCTTCCATCCTTCTGAGGTCGGTAAAATGAGTACCTAGAATGTTGGGGGCAATATGCTAAATCATTGTAAACCGCTTAGAGAGCTCCGGCTATAGAGCAGTATATAAATGTAAGTGCTATTGCTATTGCTATTGCCTCCTTTGGGCAGAAATAATAAACAATAGATGGCCTATTAATAGATCTCTCCACACACATACACCCCTCCCGCCCTCCCTCCCCTCTCAACTCTCCCTAAAACTCAGTGGCTGACATTCTGACTATTGAAGTGTGTGTGTGCTTTGAGAGATGGCAGGGGAGTGATGAGGACCCCATTCCTGTAGGTGTGTCTGCTGGCATTAGTGTCCCAAGCTCTCTCTGTCCTCTGGAAGGGCTCTCTAAGATTGAAAACACACCGTTGACCCTCAGCAACGTGTTTCCAATCATATAGGGCCCTCTGGAGCACAGGAAGTGCTTGGAACGCGAATTACTTTTGTGCAACCATACACAAGCAAGGGGAAGGGGGAGCTGTGAGAGGGTTAGCCATGATTTGATACACCCCCAAACATCTCTTTGTTTCCCTGCTCTAAGTCTTATCAAACATTGCTGTGTGCTATCTCTAAGCAATCAGCCCTTTGGTATGTAGATTTATGCAGATAAGACTTCCCCTCCAAGTTTATCAGACGCCCAAGGTGTCTGAGAAACTTGTAATGGTGGCTTCCTGCATATAATTGATTGCCTGTCCATTTGTTAGCTTCCAGCGGATTCAATTCCTGCCGGGAGATGCAGGACCCCGCTGGCTGCTCTTTCTGTCCTTGACTATTAAAAACGCTTTAAGGCTACAGAGCTGTGCACTCTTATTTCCATTGATTTGGATGAATATTAACATCTGGATCTTTCCCCCCAAGCAACTCTTAAGGAGCATAAAGAAGGATATTGATTAATTCTTAAGGTTTCTTATGTAATTGCTGTTGGCTTACCAAGTAGAGATCTTTTTTTTTTTTTTAAAGGTATAGGCAAAGGGTTGGAATTGCACAAATGTTTGAACCAAATATTAAAACTGAGACTGAAGACAGACATAATATAATAAAAAGGAAGTTCACAGCACTCTCTTCTTATTGGAATTTCTGTTGCTGGTATATGGGCTAATTGAACACTGATGTGTCATGTGGTCCCTTTCGGCCCACTCAGCTGTCCAGTTGCTACTCTATGAATATGATCAATTCAGAGTAGAATCATCAAATCACCCTCAATTTGACCCGAATCAATTTGTGGGCAAATCAAATTGCACATCCCTAACTGTGAGGCATTAATATCAAAAGATAGCAAAACAACATGTTCACAGCACTTTGAGCACCCCCATTATATTATGTCTTTTCTGCAGTCCAATATATTTTCTAATGATACATAAGGTCACATTTCTAAACTAGAAAAAACACATCATTAGAACTGCTTATATTTTAGAACATTTTAGTGGAAGGGGGCATCTATTGATAAACCATCTATTGCATATTTCTAAACTACATTGAGGAAATGTTTAGTTGTTTTACAGAGTTAAGGGCTTTAATATTTTATGTTACTTTATTATTTAACTTTGTTGTGGGCCACCTTGGGTGCCTGTTCCGGGCAAAAATATAGTCTACAGATTTTACAAATAAAAATAAATAATTTTTTGAATCTGTGAAAGAGTGCTTCCAGGGAAAGGGAGATTGGCAGAAATCACAATTGGACTCTGGGTTATTAAACAGTAACCTATTACCGTTTTTACTGCTGCTTCTTGATGTGTGTTTCTGTTTTGTATAGGTTTTAAAACTTTTAAATAGTGATGTATTTATATTTAATATCTGTAATTTGTGTTTTAATTATGCATTGTTTTAATTATATTGTAAACCGCTTTGGGATTATTTTAATGAAAAGTGGTATAGAAATCAAACTATAAATAAACTATAAATTTTCCAAATGTACATAGATAGACTACTACCATTTCTAATAACAAGCCATACATCTGACAAATACTTATATATAAGGGCATGTCTAGATGGGGTGTTTGTCTTATTTGCTTATGCTTCATACTTTCTCTAGGGCAGGAGTTCTCAAACAGGCCCCCAGATGTGGAGGTGAGTGGCAAGTGAGCAATGGTCAGGGACTGCCAAAAAATCTAGCCACAAGTCACTGACAATGTTGCTACAACACTCACAGTATGATTGATTGATTGATTGATGAAGTGCCGCCAAGTTGGTGTCGACTCTTAGCGACCACATAGATAGATTCTCTCCAGGATGATCTGTCTTCAACTTGGCCTTTAAGGTGTGGCTCTCAGTGGTACATTCATCGCTGTTGTAATCAAGGCCATCCATCTTGCTGCTGGTCGTCCTCTTCTTCTCTTTCTTTCAACATTTCCCAGCACTGACAGTATAGACAAATATAAAACAAAGGGATGTTGCATTGGGAGAAAGCACTATATGATGAACACCTGAGATGTCTTGCCTGTACTTGTACATTCCTATATTGATCCTCACTCACATTATCATTTGTTTTCAACCCAGCATGTTTGGCCAGTGATGCTAAAAACAGTTTCAACTGCAGCAAGTCTAAGCATTCTCGCATCTTGGCGGTGGCTGCAGCTGCTGCTACTTTTTACTGCACTTCATTGCCAAAGCAAACCTTGAGTTAGTGCCAAAGGGAGAAGGAGAAGCTAAATTCTGTACTGGCATTTAACTTGCTTAAGGTTGAGAGTGAAATTAAGGGTGTGCACAAACTGGGAAAACTGGTTCAGTTCAAGTCATAACTCAGCCATGAAGATGGCCAGCACACATGCGCGGTGGTCTCCAAAATGGCCACCACCAGTGCACAGAGGCCTGGAACAGGCCAAAAATGGTCCAAAATGGGCAGTTTGAGACTGGGGGGAGGCCAGTGGGGGAGGGAAGACCATAGGAGACCTCCTGTAGCCATGGCAGCATCCCAAAGTCCCACAATGGCAGTAAGTCTGCCATTTGAGGGGGCGAACTGGCCCCAGACCAGACCAGCGAGTTTGGCTCAACCTCGAGCTGAGCCAGTTCAAGTGTGAGCTGGCTCGACCTCGAGATGGCTCACATATCCCTAAGCGAAATAGTAAGCGTTACTGAGCTGACCCAGGGTGGTGGTGTCCAGTCACATTAGTGTGCCCTTAATAGTGGCATGGAAGGGAGAATTTAGACAATAAAGTTTCTCCCTTCACTCTGAAGAGGTACCTTCAGAGGGAAGGTACCTTTGCAAAAATCTCACATTACTTAAAATGCAGCCATGTGCTAAATAGCTTCTGAAAACCCCATCTACTAATGGGTAGGAAAAGGAGACAATGGCAGGGCTGGAAATGTAATTGGTCAAACTATTCTTGGACACTTGACTGAACAAATATTGTCAAAAAAGGTCAAATATTTTATGCATTAATCCATTAGAATGTAAATAAGAACATTTATGCCAAATTACCTGCTATAATGAAACTAAATTCTAAGCAACTGTAATTAATTCCTACGTATATCTAACAAGTGTATGCAGTACATGTAAATGATGCTTATGAGACTGAACAGCTTGGCATCTTGGTGTTTATCCGGGGTTCCTTGGGAAAATGTAAATAATGGTTGAAAATGCATTTAAACAATGAAACATAGCAACTATAAAAGAGAAGTCAGTTTTAATGTGCCTATAGTGAAGGGAAGAGATTATCCTGAGTGTTTGCCCTGGTATAGCTAAGGGCATATACAAAGGGAAGTATGTTTCAAAGTGTGTATCCCTAGTTAGATGAGGAGCTGCATGTGCCAGTGGGAGATGCATGTACAGATCCTAGTCCAATCCAACAACTTGGTTTATGTGCATGTATATAGCCCCAGTGACCTGTTCAGCCTCCCACTTCCTGTTCCCCAGATTGCTAAACATGTTAGCACTGATTATCAGGTCAGGGTTCCTTCCACTCAACCAGATCAGGATGACTCTGTGTATCTACATGCTTTGTCCTGACTACCAAAGGACTCACAGGGCTAGATCATCTGCGAGTTGATTTAGAGCAGAGGAGTGGCAGATGGAGAGAGGTTTAGCATCCCTCACCCATTTATTTTCTCCAAATCACCCTCTCTTAGACTGACATTCCTCAAAAACTATTTTGTTATTCACAAATGCATGTCACATTTAGTTAGGTCCTTAATTACTTGAGTGCTTTAATAAAAGAGATTATTTTACCTCTAGGCTATTTAAGACATCAGTGCTTGTTCCGGGAAGAAAATCAATCAATCCAGAGCCATCTTTTGATTTGTTCATATGATCTTGCTTCTGTTAAACTCTCCCCATTACTCCGAGTAGTATGACGAAGTTCTAGGGGCAATGCTACAGAATTTAGGATGCAATCTCATGCTTTAAAAAAAGAAGACTTTAGCAGCATGGAATCTGACCTAAGCCCCATTTCACCAGCAAAACTCGAAATACACCTCCAATCATCTCCACTATGCTGGTGGAACACTATGCCAGTGTAACTGCACCATCCAGATAACTCTGGCTAACAGAGGCCCCCAAATGGGACAGGGATGTGAGTTAGTCATGGGTAGGACAGGGAGGAATTGACTTACATCTAACCCTATACCCTCTCAGGACTCCAGATGACCCAGATGATAGTGTCATTACACAAACTCCTGA
The DNA here is from genome assembly GCF_027244095.1 of Hemicordylus capensis. Lineage (NCBI taxonomy): Eukaryota > Metazoa > Chordata > Lepidosauria > Squamata > Cordylidae > Hemicordylus > Hemicordylus capensis. The sequence goes on from NC_069657.1 coordinate 305,072,299, forward strand.
GGGGAGCACATCTAAAAGCATCCATTGAAACAAATGCAGAGGGAAAACCCACTGACACTCCCTATTTCAACCAGCCCCCTACCATGAGAGATTATAGGGGCATGTTCACACAACACAAGAAAAGCTGAAACTCCAGTTCCTGGAGTTCAGCAGCAATCCCAACTTCCTGTGGGGAAGGAAGCCGATTTTGGCGGTATCATCCAAACCTGTCTATGTCAGCTCCATCCATTCTACTCACGGTTCTGAAATTGACATCTGTAACCAAGATTTGAGCTTGGTTACAGGTGTCAGTTCAAGAACTATAAGTAGGAAGGATGGAGCCGATATTGGTGGTTTTGGATGACACAGCCAATGTCAGCTTCCTACCTCCCTCATCAGAAGTCAGGCTCAATGCCAAACGTCAGAAACTCACCAGCTTTGGCTTGCATGAACCCACCCTAGGATAGAGACTACATCCACACACAAACACCCAGCTTGAACTCCACCACTCCATATTACAAGAACATAGGAAACGGCCTTATACTGAGTCAGACCATTGGTCCATCTAGTTCAGTATTGTCTACATTGCCTGGCAGCAGCTCGCCAAGGTTTCAGGAAAGAGTCTTTCCCAAGCCCACCTGGAGATGCCAGGGATTGAACCTGGGACCTTCTGCATGCAAAACAGATGCACTACCACTGAGCTACAGCCCTATCCCTATTCAGAGTGCATGGACAATGCTCCTGGACAGGCAAACAAGTGCGGGTGGGGAATACCATGCATCAAAGTATAAATGCTGGATCCTATTCAGTGGGGGGGGGGCTGCTTGTGCCACAGAAGGTGGGCCACATCACACATCTAAAATGAGGCAGCAGATCCAACATGCATCAAATACATCAAGAGAGTGTTGGAACCTAAAGTTCTTCACCAATTCACAGCTCTCCCCTCTCACTGAATCCTTCTCCCAATGCAAACTCTAAAATTACCTGTTTCTCATGCCCCACTAGGGATGTGTGAATAATTTGTACCCAAAACTGGCTGATTTGGGTGATTTGTAGACAAAACAAATCACCCCTGTCTTCAATTGCCCAGATTCGGGTACAAAACAAATAACCCCAGATTTGGGCCCCCAAAATTTGGAGATTCAGACTCCATTTTGTGGCCAAGGTGGGTTGGCTGGTAGTGCCCAAAGGATGGGAGCTACCACCCAAATATCAAAGAAATTGGGCAAAGGGGTGATATTTAAAGAATGATTGATTTTGGCGCATCGTTAAGCTTTTCCCCATAGGGAATAATGGGGATTTCAGCAGCCTTAGTTATAACTCCCTGGGGTGGGGTGGGGACACCAATATGGCCCAGAGCAAGTTGTGGTGGGTGGTAGTGCCCAATGGATGAAAGGAAGCTACCACCCTTATTTCAAAGAAACTGGGCAAAGGGGTGATTTTTAAAGAATTTCTGAGGTTTGTGCATCTTTAAGCTCCCCCCCCCCCATTGGGAATAATGGGGACATTCAGAAGCTCCATAACTCCATTTGGGGGGCACAAGGGTGGCCCAGAGCGAGTGGTGGTGTAGTGCACATAGGGTGCCAGTAGATTCTCCGATAGGAATGAAAGTGGATTCAATATTTGTCATTGAATCTATTCTCATTTCCTACCAGAGAATCTACTCTCAGAAGATCACCCCAGAAACAACAAAACCCAGTGCCCCATGGGCTTGTCATTTTCTGAGTGGTTGGCACTCTATGTGTACTACACCACACCCCACTCTGGGCCACCCTGGTGCCCCCCAAGTGGAGTTATGCTGAAATTCCCCATTATTCCCTATGCGGGAAGAAAAGCTTAAAGATGCACAAACTTCAGAAATTCTTTAAAAATCACCCTTTTCACCAATTTCTTTGAAATCTGGGTGGTAGCAGGCGCCCATTGGGGCACTCTTCTGCCCTCAAAACCACTTTTCTGCCCTGAATCTGCCCCAAAGACATGCCAACTTCAAAAATCTTTTAAAAATCACCTCTTTGCCCAATTTCTTTGAAATATGGGTGGTAGCTTCCTTGCACCCATTGGGTACTACCACTAACCACAACCCACTGGGGGCCACCCTGGTGCCCCCCCCCGGGGATTTATAACTAAGGCTGCTGAAATCCCCATTATTCCCTATGGGAAAAAGCTTAAAGATACACCAACTTCAAAAATTCTTTAAAAATCACCCCTTTGCCCAGTTTCTTTGAAATTTGAGTGGTAGCTTCCACCCATTGGGCACTACCACCCACCCCACTCTTTTGACCCCAGGACCCCCTTTTTGTCCCAAATTGATTCAGATTCAGATTTGGAAAATTCAGGTACAAATTGAATCGGGTGATTCTGGGAGGGGGTCAAATCTACCCAAAATAAATTGGAGGTGATTCGATTCAGGTACAAATCAAAATGAAAAAATCAATTTGTGCACATCCCTATGACCCACCACTGCAAGCAAGTTGTGCTTTCCGGGAAACACCTGCTGTTGAAAAACAGACATGTGCTTCCATCAAATCCCCACTTGTGATCAGGCATTCCACTTTAGGCAAAACCATAATAATAGGCACTATTCTCAGTAATCAAGATGGCCAAACTCACACCATTCCTTTTCAGAATGACACCTTTTAGTTGCCATAACAGCCTTTTACATTCTTGACTCAAGCACTGGCAGCTGTTCCATGAGGCTGTCCAGAACAATGAGGTGACCATTCAGTGTTTAGACAGATGGTATACTAGCACTTCTGCCAAAGCGCTGGCAAGGTTCCTCACAGGAGCTCTTCACAACCAAAAAGCCAGTGGGTTTTCACTTTCAGCCAACTTTGTTCAAATGTTCCTCTCAGAGTTTAGTGGCAATGAATACAAAATCACAGGGTTCCAGATGGTGCAGGTCATGGTTGCCAAAATCTCTACAGTTTCTGTTCTGGTTCTTTTCCTCCACTTTCCTTCACTCCTACAGAAGCTACAGGGAGAGACTAGAACTCACAGGTTGGGATGTACAGAATCGTTCTGTTGTTCTCTTGAGAGAGATTTTCTGTTTGTTAAGCAGCATTTGTTGTTGCTATATATGAGAATTTTCAGGGGTGATATACAAGACCTTTCATATCAAGGTGTAAGGATTCAGGCAGGAGTACAACTGAACAAGAAGGGAGACAAATGTCTCTGGCCCCTCCTGCCTGGAGGGGGGGGGCTAGGGGGAGCTCAGATCTCCCTATTTTTCCCCTCTACCTACCTTTTCTTTTTACAGAGAAGTATCAGTGCTCCATGGATGCAAAAGCTGGACTTTGAAGAAGCAAGATAGAAAAAGCATTGACACTTTTGAACTTTGGTGCTGGAGAAGACTTTTGAGGATTCCATGGACAGCCAGGAAAACAAACAAATCACAGAACAAATCAATCCAGAATTTTCACTCGAGGCACAAATGACCGTGCTCAAACTATCATACTTCAGACACATTATGCAAAGATCCAGCCCCCTTGAGAAGTCCATAATGCTGGGGAAAGTTGAAGGAAAGAGAAGAAGACGACGACCAGCAGCAAGGTGGATGGACGCGATTATGACAGCAATGAATGCACCACTGAGAGACCTTGAAGGCCAAATTGAAGACAGATCATCCTGGAGAGAATCTATCTATGTGGATGCTAAGAGTCGGCACTGACTTGATGGCAGTTAATCAATCAATCAATCAATCAACCAGTACTCCAGGCCACAAACTGTCTACCCCCTATTTTTTTTTGTGCCCCCCCCCTTAAACATTTAGGCTCACTACGAGCCTGAGGGGGTCCACCAGCTAGTGTCAGCTTGCTGTCAGCTAGATTTGCAACCATGACTGAAAAGGCCCCTATCCAACCCACAACTAGGCTTACTACATAAAACAAGAGCCATCTGAGCAGGGTTTCTCACTTGATCTTGACCCTCATCCAGTCATTATTATTATTTTTTACACACACAAGTAGGACTTCTTACTCCCAAGTAGCCCTATTGGTTACATTGAATGTTCCCCAACTTTTTCAGGCCACAGAACCTACAGTAATTGAACATTTCACTCCAGGGGATACAGCGGTGACCCCCACATCCCAAGTATGGCACCCTGTGCCATGCACAACTCACTAAGAATATGAGCTGTTAGCAAAGAAAAATGAACAACTCAAACCCCACACATATAGAGCCAGCGTGCTGTAGTGGTTAGAGTGTTGGACTAGGACCTGCTGGACTAGGACTGGGGAGACCCGAGTTCAAATCCCTATTTAGTCATGATACTAGCTGGGTGACTCTGGGCCAGTCACTTCTCTCTCAGCCTAACCTACTTCACAGGGTTGTTGTGAGGAGAAACTTAAGTATGTAGTACATCGCTCTGGGCTCCTTGGAGGAAGAGCGGGATATAAATGTAAAAATAAATAAATAAATAAATAAATAAATAAATAAATAAGAGGATCCATACTTCAACATCACAGTTCTTAGCATGTCATCTGAAAGGATACACTGTGACTGACCTAAAGGCAATCTGGGAGCTATTCATGTGCATTCTACTGGCCATTCACCCACAATCAACATATCTTTTGCTTGGGTTTTTTTTGTCAGCTGTTGTGGGCACAAACATCCTAGGTACACACAATACCAACATCCTCTGACCATTCAAGCCAAACACAGATGACAGTGCTTCCCTTTGTGAATATGTTTGCATCTCTGGGGATATGTCTGTCTTGTGTCTCATAATGCCTACATACGTCAACCCTTTGCTCAAGAGAGCCTGAGCCAGCTACACTGGAGAAAATGTTATCCCTCATCATAATTCTCTGAAGGCAAGTTCATATGAACATGGGCATGCACACATGAGAACATCAAGTCTGTGGCAAAACACACCTGCCCTGATGTCACTGGTGGGTACGCCAATGAGCTCTTGGCACATGCTATAATCACATGAGAGAGATGCTCATCTGAATCACCCCTGCACAGATGCTTAAACTAGGTTTTAGAGTGCATGTAGAGGGGCGATTAACTTGAAGCAGCCCCAACAGCTGTTCCATGGCTGTACATATTGCTGCACAACTTGCAGGTCTACTTGTCTTTGTTGCAGTCCTCCATCTTGCTTCCCAAAGTCAACATCTCAACCAACATCAGTGGGTGGTATGCTTTTGCATCATAGCACCACCATATTTTCAAGCCATACTCCTTTGGCTTGCTTGAAATGTGTTGCCAGAAAGGACAGGACCTCAGAAACCCAACAACTGCTCATCGACTGCTGGTCAGACCCAGGAATGTAGCTGTGCTGCAGCTCCCACACAAACAAGGTCCAGATTCCTCTAATGGTTGCCAGCTTGGCAACCAGTTTTCTCTGCTGTCATGAGGCTTTGTCATGGAACCTTAAATTATTTATGATGTCCTCAAATCATCCTAGCTGCATCGTGGTGCAGAAATAGAAGGGCCCCAAATGTGCTGCCCACAGCCCCTGCAGCACTTTGTGATTGGCATGAAACATACCAGCCAGGACAAGCAGGCTAAGATATGCTTTCAGTTATTTATTTTATTTATTTATATTTATTAAATTTATATACTGCCTGACTCTAAAGGCTCTAGGCAGTTCACAAAAATACAGAAGAAAAACAAAATAAAACAAACTGTTAAAATCAGCAATTTAAAAATTTGAAATGTTCAGAGAGTACTAAAAGCCTGGCTGGAAATAAGTGTATCTTAAGGGCTCTTTTGAAGGCTGGCAAATATATTAAACTCCAAATGTCTATAGGGAACGCATTCCACAGCTGAGGAATGACTACAGAGAAGGCCGGCTCCCAAGTCAAGCTGGTGGCATATGGAGACGACGTCTCTTGATGATCTCAATGTGCAGTGGGAATTATGCAGAAGAAGGCGCTTTCCTAGGTAACCCAGTTCTAACAGGTCAAGGCCCTTCCATCGAAACTTAGGAAGCTGCTGCCTACTGAGTCAGACCATTGGTCCATCTAGAACAGTATTGTCTACTCTGACTGGCTCTCCAGCAGGCAGTAATTGGAGTCCTCCCTCAGGGTTCATGATGTCCCTCCCTCGCTCCCTGATTGTAGGGGAGGGAATTGCTTCCCTCAATGCCTCCTCCTGCTGGACTAAACTTATCTTGGCCTGGTCTCTCACCAGAGGACCTTGATCTCACCTGATCACCATCGTGAGGTGCTTTTGTCATATCTGCTTCTCATTTAACCCATTATATTGGTACCTTCACTGCCAAGTGAGTGCAGATCAGCAGCAAACTGTTCAATGCCACACATCCCACCTCTACATCTTGTTTTCTCCACCTGGAACCAAGCTCCAATCCCCCCTCCAAAAAAAAAAAAATTGGTCTGTATCCCACTAGAAGAAATGGGAAAAGACCAGAGATGTACTGTGGATGTTTGATCCACTGATGCCAGGCTTACTGAAGATGACATGTTGTTATTGTTGCTGCTGTTGTGATCTTTTTGAATTTGTTCTGCTGGCTAAAATCCCTGCTTCTGAGAGGTCAGAAGTAAACCGCCTTGGGATGCCTTATGGAAGGCAGTATAAAAAACAAAAAATGCATACATACATACATCTCCATCATAGAAATCCCCTTCATTTCAGCGATGGTTTCCTCCCCAGTTGACTTAAAATGGGAATGAGATAGAAACCACCCCACCATAGAAAGCCCATTCATTTGGAGGTAGTTTCCCACCCTGTGTCCTATGTTAATTGATAACATAAATGTCATAACTGGCGAGGACCCATAGCTGTGGATATATCATATACCAGAGTGCAGGTAAGAGTTGACAACAAGAGCGTAACTGGGAGTGCAGCTCTGCTTGTTGATATGCCTTTATGCAGCTGGGGGAGGAAATGCACCCCCAAATCCAGATGAGGGTTAATGAACATGGAAGGAAGTTCATATGAGAAGAGGCTATCCATGCAAATCGTTCAAAGGTGTTTCAATTGCATGTTGTTGGAATGTTTAATGTCCTAGGTCTTGTGTTTGTAAAAAAAAAAAACCAAAACCTGTAAGCAGCACCTAACAGAGATAATGGTGTCAGTGGCAATCTACTCATTTTTTTTAGTGTTGTTCCTCCTCATGGCACAGCTCTGCTACAGTAAGACCTTTGCATCAGCATTTGAGAGAATGTGTGAGAGGATTGTTTTTTAATGAAAGGCGGCATATAAATTTAACAATAAATAACAATAAATAAATAAAATAAATAAGAGAAGAAGAACAAATATTTCTTTCAAGAGTGATTCATGAGTTACTCTAAATATGGGCACCAGACCAAGAAACCTTGTGCATTTCTGACTGCTATTTTTACAACTATGGGCAAGCTAGATGCAGAGGCACTCTTACCCCCAGACCTTGGGGCCCCAGCCTGTGGCCTCAAAGGTCGGGGGACTCCAAATGTCCAGGGTGGCCTCCTGCCGCTACCCTGTGCCCACCCTGCAACTGCTCCACTGCGGTGAACCTCCAATATTTCCCATATTTTTAGCTGCCATGTGTGCAGCCAGGGGTGGGGGGGGGTGATACAAGCAACCCCCCCTTGTGGCGGCAGTGGGGGAGAGGCGAACGGAGTGGCTACTGGGCCTGTCTTTCTGGCCCAGTGAACCTTGAGAACTGCGAGGCGCTCCAGTGTGCCTGAGCAGTTGGAATAGATAGCTGGAAGCCCATGACTTCATGGGCTTGCGACAATCTATTCCAACTGTGCAGGTGTACTGGAGCGCCTCACAGTTCTCAAGGGCTGCTGGGCCGGACAAACTGGCACAGTGGCCACTCCGCCCGCAACCCCCCCCCCCACTGCTGCCATGGGGGGGGCCTGCTTGGGTCACCTCCTACCCCCCACCTGTGCATATGGTGGCTGCAAAAAAGCAGTGAAAGGGGCAAGAAGTGGCGTGGCGGCCAGGGCAGCAGCAGGTGCAGGCAGCGGCAGCAGGAGGTCCCCAGGACAGAGACCACCCAGGTTTGCACCAAGAAATTTTTAAGGGGGGGCTTGTGGTGGGGGGGCTCATGGCGGGGGAGTGTGCCTCATGATGCGGGGGCAGTCTCTGAAGCCCTTCAGGTCTAGGGACCAAAATTACCTAGCTAGATGCTCCCTGACTCAGGATCAATTGTTGCATCCTCTTGTTTCTTTTAGTGCACGTGGCTCAATGGCTGACATCCAACCTAACATACTGAATAGGACTGTTTGGGGAGTAGTCCAATGGACTACTAAATTGGAATAAGACTTCCACTAGTAAATTTAGTCAGGATGTCAGCCACTGATTTACTTACTAAGTCAATTTGGAATGTTACTGACCTATGTTTTATTTAACATTTTTCTGTACTGCCTAAAATGTGCGTCTCTTTTTGACATGGCATAATTTAAATGTTCATCCAAATTACACCCCATATGTGATTACTAGAGAGAGCTGTGTATGCACAAAGGACACAGACTTGCAACTTTTGCCATAAAGTTCAGCAGGGGTATGGCTGCCTGGGAGATTCTTGTCCTCTTCATTCAGCATTTACTAAACTACTGGAAGCAATATGGTGGGAGTAGGGTTGGGGAAACAGAGAGAGATTGCTCAAGACATTTTTGTGCCTGAGACGTAGGCCACATTCGCACGTAATACAGAACCAGAGTTGCAGGGACCAGAGGTTTCCCTACTCATGTCCAAATTTATGCAACTCTGGCCCCATCTGGAAATCCACCTGAGGTTGTGCTCCACAAGCTCCTGTTTGAACCCTCAGTTTGTAGTGAGTTTTGCAGCTCATAACCAGGATTCCAGTAGTGGAGTGTTCCATCCAAATGCAGCACTGGGGGCTGTATTAGCCAACTTCATTGGCTCCCTCCATTGAGGGAGGAAGCTCCTCCCTCTCTCCAGTCATGATTGGCTGTACAGGCTGTCCTTCAAGCAAAAAGGAAGCCCACACTGCCAGTTTTCCTTCCTCTCTGCAGTCTTCCCTTCTATCTGCAGGAGAGTGTCCATTGGACCCATGGTTCTGTGTTATGTGTGAATGCTGCCAACAAATGCAAATATGACAAATATGAATATGATGAATATTTATATACCTCTTTTCAACCAAAGTTCCCAAAGCAGTTAACATTCAGAAATAAATAAATAAATAAATAAATAAAATGGTTGCCTGCCCCCAAAGTGCTCACAGTCTTAAAAAAATGGTGGCTTTAAAAGGGGGGGTTGGATCCTCCCTCCAGAGGAAGACTCCTTCCATGATCAATTGAAAGAAGGGAAACTTTGGAGCCAGCCCAAAATAAACAATCCCCTGCCCTTTTTAAAAAATGCCAAAAACTGATATCTGAGATTGATTGTTTCACCCTGCCAAATGGCAGTGGCAACCCAAGGAGTGGGGGTGCCCTATTGTGTGGGGTTCTGCTTGTATTTCTGCCATGTACAGGCTGAAACCATCATTTCTTTAGCAGGCAGGGATTAGAGATACAAAATTATTACATTTAAGACCCAACATAGAGACTGTGCACCCATAAATCAATTGCAGAAGGTACAATCCAATGTCTGTGTCAGCGGTAGTCTTTGCACATGGCTGCTGATGCCATTTTGGTCCTCTTTAAACAGAGCTATTCTGTCATGGGATGATTTATCCCACACCAGCATCAAAACAGACACAAGTGGGCTGCTCATATTCACACTATCCATCAATTTGCACCAACCCATCTAGGATGAGGCCTGTTCAATGTACAAGTTGTCTTGTTATTCATTATTATCTACGATACAATGCCATCAGTGTGTACAGCCCATAACTTACCATCCTTTCTCAAGCAGAGGCACTACTTGGTTATGCCATTTGTGCCAACATAACAATCTTTCTTTTCTCTTAACTGACTTCAGGCATCTGTCTATTGAAGCATAGGGTGGGGGGATAAGGGGAGTCATGGGGTTGTAATTCTTAAAGTTGAAGTCAAATTGTGAAACTATGCAGAGATAATAATTTCAAGTTTTTACCTCAAGGACTGATCTTGTTCTGGGATTATAATAAGGCTAAGATGTGACCTTGCTGTTGGAGCAGCATTGAATATCTAATTTTAATATATGAGTAAATACTGAATACATAGCTAGAATTGGTAACCTTCCAAAAACAAATTAGAAACCAAATCATGGAGAGAGCATATAAATGATGCAGCCTCACTGTATTACAATATATTCATTTGGATGTCTGTCATAAAACCCAATGCTAATTGATCACTGTGCAAATTAAATACTGTTGGTAATAAATTGGCAGTGGTCACTGAATATTGTAACAAGGAGGATCTGTACATGCCTAATTGCAATTCATTGCAATTTACTTCTTTCCTTATATTATTTTAGCAAGAACCAGTGTTTCCCCATGTTGTTATTTATTTCATCCCCTTTCATAAGTATGTTTAACTACTGATGCTGCATATAAAGCCACCCCCCCTTTATTGCCAACTAGTAGGACAAAGATCCAGTCACATGATCATAATCAGACTGGTGGCAGCTGGAAGTCCACAGGAGATTGTGACACATATTGGTTTTCTGCCAACCGACAGTCAGTGTGTGCTACTAGACATGCTTCAGCCTTTTCCACACCACGGCAGACCACCCAAGCATGGGTTAGTGTTACCTTGCAAAATACAAAAATTTTGCCCACCTGCACAAGTGTGGTATACTCTGAGTTGGATGGCAGCTAACATGCAAAGTGAGCTCAAATGGATTCCAAGTCACCACTGTGCATCCAGGACAATTTCACATATTGTTACCACATCACTTGGCGCCTTTTTCTTGCATGACGCAGTCCAATGGAAACATGTCAATACATTTCCCATTGGTTCCTGACATTTACCAGGGTGTATACTCCCTTTCATGGCAGGCTTATTGCAACAGGATGACTGCAGCACCAAGGCTGAGCAAGCCAGGCAATGCCATCCCAGTAAGTCCTTCCAAAATAGGGAAGTTAGAACACAAACTGGGATTCCAAAGCCCCTCCGGACATTATTTACAGCAGTGCAGGAATTGCTACAATGCTGCAGTTCCTTCCATCGCTGCCTGAAATGTGTCTGAAGGCACATGGAAGAAACCCCCCCACACACACACACACAACACACACACACTGCAGCTGCTTCCCATGCCTGCATTGCTCCAGTTCCTAAGAAAGAGTTCAGAGCATGGGTTCCTTAGACTAACAACATCATGAAGAGGCTCAGGATGGAATTATATCAACTAGACCTTTGTGATTCTGAACAAGATAAGGATGGAAAGCACCTAACACAAAATATGGGCGAGTAGAAGGGGAGTGGAATTTATGGCGGGTTAATGAAGAGACTCAATCTACAATTAGGCACAAGGCCTACAAAATGTTCCCGATTGCTACATAGTTCTGCTATGCAGCTGAGCACGGTTTGCACTCTAGACAAAATACAGTCTTGTTAAAGTCAACCAGCAGTACAAGATACAGAGAAAAAGGTTATAGCCAGAATATTTGCTGATCTGCCCATTTAGCCAAGATGGTGCTGGTCTGTCCAAAGCTCTTAGTACCAAAAGACAGGCCACAATGCTCTGTCTATGGATGTACACAAACCAGTAGATGGCCAGTTTGGCAGCAGGGTGGTTTACCTTTAAGGAGCAGGAAAGGTGCTCTTACCCCCCTCCACCATGCTGCGTTTCCCCTGCCAGTGGTGTCTGCAAAATTGCTGTGCCAGCGATTTTGCAGACAGAATTGGTGGAGGAAACACACTGGTGTGTGTGTTTAAGAGCACCCTCCCTGCTCCTTAAAGGTAACACACACACACACACACACACACACACACACACACCCGCTGAACTGGCTGAACTGCCACACTACCAAACCAATTTGGAAGTCTGGAAAAGGACCTCCGGACTGGTTCGACCACATCCTTAAGGCTGTAATGCCAAAATGTACTTCCATGCCTGCCTTTCTGATGTGAAACTGCCCTGATGCAGCATACCTTGACAATCAAGCTGACAAATCAAGAAAATAGCAGTAACATCATTTACAACCTCAGAACATATCTGTGTGCAAAACATGCTAGTTTTACCTACTGTGATTTGACAAAAATCACAGTTTTAAACACACACACAGTAATGTTTTTGTATCATAATAAAATAGCCGTCTGGTTGACAAAACTAGAACTGATAGTTCTGATAAAAAAGCCTTCTGTAGCAAATACATCTTCCTTTTTGTCATTTAAAATACGACTGCCTAAAGAACAAATGCGTATCCCTGTTTCCTTGGAAACTTTACAAGTGTGCAATTATTGTTGCAAATAATAACACACTTTAAAAGGGTTTAATCAAAACAAATATCAAAAATAAACTCCAAAGGGTTCAGCCAAGTTTTCTGTTAGCTGTTTCTACGAATCTTTACATACAGCTGGGACTTTTACACACAGGGCTTTTAGCTCGCATCTCCTCCAGAATGGATGGTGCAAGTTCACATATCAGCCAGATTTACCCCGAAGTTGCAGCAGGCTATCAGGGACCAGTTCACTCACACTTCTGACTTTCCCCGAATTAGGGCTGCACATTCTAGCTTAGCCTGAATTATGTCCGGGGTGAAAAAAAATCCTCTATTTGCAGCAACTTTTTCTGAAAAAACCAAGGTTTCTGCTGTGCCCCAGCATTTCTCTGTGATGCTTGGAGGGACCATTGTCAATAAATCGGCTTTTAAAATTTGCACTTTCGTGGTTTTTAAAAATTTGCTGGGTGGATTTGTGAACTGCCAAGAGCCAACAGAGAAGGTTAGGATTAGAGTCTGACTGGTGCACCCAGGAGGCAGGGCTCCTGATTAGCTTTCCCCCCTTTCCACCTCCCCCTTTCCCTTTTCTTTTTTCTTTTTCCATCTTTGGGGGGAGATGAGACTGATGTTGGAAAAGGATGGGAATCCCAATTAATATCATCCCCCTCCCCATTCTGCCTAGTCCAAATTCCCTCCCTCCTGCACAGGTTTTTTGAAGGCAACCACAAACACAGCCACCAAAAGGCAGGGAGCCCCAATCACCCCAGATCTCTCATTGCTTGCCCCATCCTTCTGGTGGCCCCTCTCTCATCTGTGCAAGGGCAGCTGGAATCCTTCCTAATTGCAAAGCAGTGAGATTCCACCAAATGGCCACACCGCTGCCGGCTGAGTAAGGCCAAAAGCAGCAAGCAGGCAGGGAGACGGATTCCAAGGAACTCTGTCCGTGGTGGACAGATGCCCGGAGGAGGCCCAGGCTGTGGCCAACAGCACTTTGGAAGGCAGGACTGATCCCCAACAGAGCTATGTTGCTTTATGAGCAACTGCAGACTAGAGCCCCTGGCAATGATCCGGCTGCTTGGCAACTTGTTCCGCAGGTCTTCCACAACTAACTGTCAGACAAAAAAAGGTCTCATGCCTCCTCCTCTGGGATGTGATTGGTTGGAGAAAAAACCCGGAACAAGCTATGGGAACGCACTCAGGAAAAAGATCTGCAGGGATTGCAAAGAGGAGCCGACCCTATGTGAACGGTCCATTTAATCCCCTGAATTATGCAGCTGTGAATCTTCTGCAAAGCAGATTCGCTCTTCAGATACCCCATGGCATGAAGCCATGTCTGGATAACTTCCTGGGCTTCTTTCCCCCATTCATCTCATGGTTCTCACAAGCAATGTGTCTGAAGAGTTCCATGAAGACAAGAGTTTCATTCATACCAAGATCTTTATATCACTAAATATGCATGTGCAAAGGGACAACTGTGTGCTGCCATGAAAGAACAGAAGAGGAAGATAGGAAGAGGTCCGTCTCCGGTTATCTCTGGTACAGTATGTCTGGTGGCAACTTGGAACCGGGCCTTCTCTGCAGTTACTCCTGGGCTCTGGAATGCACTCCAGGCAGAAATTCGTAGTTTGGGCTCATTGTCGGCCTTTAAGAGAGCTTATTGGTTTGGCCAGGCCTTCCAAGGTTTTTAAATTGTTCATACATGTCTTTAACTGGTTTTTAACTGTTTTAAATTTGTTTTTATGTTGTATTAAGCTGATAGTTTTAAATGGTTGTTTGTGTTTGTTTTTGGTTGTTGTACACCATCCAGCTCTATACTTTGGAAGGATAGGGTGGTATAGAAATGTGACACACGGGGGGGGGGGGGGATACACTTGTGCACCCATAGCTAGATTTTTCATTGCAGCTGACTTAGGTTGAGACTGCACCAGCATTGTACAGCAAAGTAACAATTCATATGATCCTCTGCCAATAAATCACTAGGGAGTATCTATCTATCTATCTATCTATCTATCTGTCTATCGTATGAGACTTGCTTCTTCCTTCACCTACACTGCATTTTCTATTACTATGATTCCTGGCTCTGTCAATGCAAGTGGGTGGGACAATGCAATTTCCATATACCACAGGACATAGTGTAGCCCTGATAAGCATATCAGTCTATGAATTGGCCTAACAGATAAACATGGAAGAGTTAAGTGTGGGACAGAGAAGAATGGAATAGTTGAATAGTTCCCCCGTATGGGGGAAAAACCACAAATATTCACAGTTATATCTGGTTTACATTCCATGCATCGTAATCGAGGGTGATAGTTGAAATCTTAATAGAAATAATAGAAGTCATTTCACTGAACTGAATCTACTCTTTAAAGCTTGTTACCAGCACAAGTTCTATGCTCTTCAGTGGCATGGAACCCACTGCAGCAAAATTTATGCAACACACCAGCAGACTTCTTTCAAGAATAAGGCATCTGGCTGCAGCCATCTTTGGAGAAGCAGAAGCATAATTTAAAAGATTTGTGATTCTTAAAATGAATGTGTTTTAAAGTGCTATTAAAAGTCATTGGGGCTATTCTGACGATCAGCAAAAATCGGGCTAGCCTCCGCTAGCCCGATTTTTGCCGATCGTCAGAACCACCAGGCTCGGCTGTGAGCCCGGTGGTTCTGGAGCAGGTAACCTGCTCAAGAACCCCTGCCCCAAAACCAGGTTTGCGGAGTGAGTGCTCCGCTAACCTGGTTTTTAGAATCGTGAGTAGCCGTGGTACGGCTTCACGCCATGCCTACTCATGAGTAGACACCCGGAGGGGAGGCGAAAAGCTCCTCCCCCAGCTCCGGGGATCATCCCAGTATGCCCTGAGCACTTGCGCAGGGCATACTGGGGCTTCCGGGGGCCGCACAGCCCCTGAGCTCCACAGCCCCCACCAGCTCTGTCTCAGAGCCGGCAATCGTGTGGGCAGCCGATCCAGCTGCCCAGGGCTCCCTCGCTGCTTGTGAGTGGGGAGAGCAGGCTTAGCTCGCTCTTCCCGCTCACCGCCCCAAACCGGGTCTCACGGATCATGCGACCCGGTCCATTGTCTGAGATTCAGAGAAACTGGATTGCCAACTACCCTGCTAACTGAGTGAAGAGGCATCTTTTAAAATGGTGACCTCTTATACATAGCAGGAAGAGAGTGACCATCCCTATCTCAGCCCCAGCACAGCATCTCTCCAGAGGTGGTTGTGGTGTCCCACCTTTATCTTCCTTTTAAAAGTGTGAGCCCTTTTGGGACAGGGAATCCTCTTTCCTTTTATGTAACCCACTTTGAGGACTTTTTTGTTGAAAAGCAGTCTATACATGTTTTATTATTCATAACAATAATGACAGTAACAACAACAACAATAATAATATGGTGCATTTGAAAACTTCCTTAAAATCCCATTGGTGTCAATGGATATTAAATAAAGCTCAAATTTGGTGAGCAGAAGCAGCTCATTAATGAGGTGAGATGATGGCCTCAAATGGTGCCTGTGCCCTGGGGCAACACATGCGGGCATCCTCCTGACCCTCCCCCCACCATCCACAGGTGTTACCTCCCCTGCCATGCCTTGCCACTTCCTTCTGCCCACAGTTTGCAAGCCGGCATAGGACATGGACACACTGCCCGTTGGCATCTCCCAGCTGGCAAGCACTTCCCTAGGTGGCTTCCTTTCTCTCACTCCAAATGAGAGCCAGCAAGTGAAGCACTTGCCAGCTGGGAGATGGGGATGGGCAGCACATGCCCCTCTGCAAGCCACATCCCCTGATGCCAGCATGTCAGAGTCATCGGCATAGCCTGCATCAGTGTCATAGGCATAGCCTGCATCAGAACACAATGCCCATTGGCATATCTCAGTCAATGAATACTTTGTTAGCAGATTGGATGGCTTCATTCTTTCTCACTCAGAGTCAGAGGAAGCAAGCCACCCAGCTGGCTAGTGAATTATGGACATGCTGCCTATCAGCATCTCCCAGCCAGTGAACGATTTGCTTCCGGCTGGATGGCTTCCTTCCCTTTGCTTGAAGCAAGAGAAAGGGAGTCACACGCTTGGCTAGCAAAGCACTCACTGGCTGGGAGATGCTGACAGGTGAGGCCCCTGATGCTGACATGTGGCCGGCAGTCAGTTGGTGGTACCTCAGGTGGTGCCAGCACTCAAGTCTGTGGGACTAGGCCTATTATGTTCATATTTTACGAACAAAGCACTATCAATGCCTGCTTTTGGAAAACTGTGGCAAAGCTGAAGTCTGGCTGAAAATTGCACTCCTTGACCGGCAAGCTCTTCCTGCTAATCCCAGATGTTCAGAGTCTGGTGATTCATTTGTAAGGGAAAGTCACTCTCATATGTACAGTTCTATATTATTGCATTACATGTTCCCAAGCTACATTCTACCACTGAAGACTGGTGGCTCCCCTATGCATGCTGACAAACCATATAGTACAGTGTTCATGGGATTCTGTCAATTTGGACTGTAGGTGGAGAAGCTGCATATTTGAATGTACACACACACACATCTCTCTGCTTGTGGAAACCTAGTATGAAAGAGTGAGGGTTCTAGCCTAGCTGTTTCCCCCTCTTATGTGCTTATGGTCTTTATACAGGCTGGAATATTCTCCCCTATCTGCCATTGGAAATAGTACAGTCCCAGGAACAACAAACCATGGAATTGATCAGCAAACATGTATAGATAGTCTCTAAGCCTAGTGATCCTTAGCTCATGCTTTGCTTGGTTTTCCAGACTATTTGTCTTTTCACCCCTTCCAGTTTGTAATGTGTGTACTCAGTTAGTAATAGTGGTCTGATCATTATTCCTGAAGTGTGATGCTGATGCAATGTTCCAGCAGTGTGATACAAGAATTTTAATAGCTCCTGATACCTCCTTTAGGCACCACTATAGCTCCTCTTTGTTACCATAGACACCGTGCTTTTGTTTGCATTGGCTTACAGCTCAGAGATCCTCATTGCAGAATTATTAGATATAATTACAACCACCAGTATACAACTTATAAAACAAATCTGACATTTATTTTGTTTGTCGCTGACAGTTCCCGATTTCTTCTTGCCTGACCTGTGAATGCAAACTACTTTCTAGCCTGCCCTCCCTTTACATAGCCATTATTGATTTGCTGTTCTAGATTTGCAGTTGCTGAACATTCTGATTAAATCTGTTCATATAAGAAACAGTTGGTTTATCTGGATTTTACCAAATATGATAAAGGGTGCAGCCCAATTCAGTAAAAACTCAAACAGGAATTATACCGTTGTTTTCGATTGGCTGCTGATTGTACCCAAAGTTTGTAAAGCAGCCACATAACAATTTAACAGATGCCAGTTTTCATCATACACATTATCAAATACCAGAAGCGTGGATACTAAACCCCAAAATTTTGAAAATTTATTGCAGTAATGTTAAGTTTCTCCCAAATTATAGATTACTGGGGTTTGGTTTCTCTCTGGAGTGCACTAAATTATAGATTATATTTCAGTAAGTGTCAAAGAGTGACATGGTGCATAGTCAGCAGAGAGGCTTAACCTAAGTGTCAAATTCAGGGGGAGGGAAAATGGTAGTCATAATTAAGAGACACTTCTCATAAGTATGCTTGAAACTCCCCTCTGGATAGATTGGAGCATATACACGTGTTCATACTCAAAAAAGCACCAGGAAAGCTCAACAAAAAGGACCCTGTCAAAGGCAGACAGTTCTGTACCCCATCAAACTACACAATAAGGTGACCTATATGCATCTGTCTCTCCAATCTTTATCATCTTTGCCCCCCAAACACCCATGAAATGTAGGTCATCATTATATTATTCCCATGGGGTTGGAGAACTGAGGCTGAGATAAAGTGATTTGCCCAAGGCCAAATAGTGAGTCTGTGGCAGGGAATCATTAGTCCCATGACTGTATCTCACTGTGAATTCCTGAACAAAGACAGTGAACTGAAACTGAGAGAGCTATAATAATGAGGGCTTGGGATAGGAGACAAAGCGGGGAAAGAAGATCTAAAGTTTGGAGTGGCAAAGACAGAACACCCTTAAAAACTGGGGAATTACATGAGAGGTGTCCAGTATGCTAGGGCAAGATGAGTCCCTATTGGTAGTTTCACTGATACTAATGAGCAGCAAAGTACATCGTTCAATCTGCCAGACCAAATGGGCTAATTCATGGAAGTTCTTCAAGCTCTCATTCTGCCAGCCATTCCTTTTGGGTCTGCTGATATTAGCACTCTCCGTCTCAGTGCACTGTCTTTGTGTAGCCATTTACAGTGATTCACAAAGGAATCAGTGAACCAGATCCCATGGGTGCAGAAGCCTCCAGCTGGCTGGAGCAGCTAAGAGCTCTGATCGTTGCCACAGCCATTGCGACTCACCAGCTCATCCTCCTGAGCACCTCCTGCCTTGTCTGGGCAGGTAGTAGAGAGCAGAAAGAGACGGTTGCTGCTTTCGCTGTAACACCCTTTCCTTATGCCTCTTCTCTGCTGCCTGAAGAACACAGGTGCTGCCAAGGAGTTACCTTGTACTGAGTTAGACCATTGGTCCATTTAGCTGAGTTTTTTCTACACCGACAGGCAGCAGCTCTCTGACATTTCAGACAGGTGTCTTTCCCCGCCTTGGCTGGAAATGTTGAGGACTGAGCCTGTGACCTTTTGTATGCAAAGCATGGGCTCTGCTACTGAGCTGCAATGTCATGGCCCCAACCTCAAGCAATGGCCAGAAGAACTTGGATACAGAGCCGGAGAGCGGGGGTGGGAATCTGTGCAGATCCATGTCACGATTCCCAGATGTCGAGGTGCAGGACCTGGGTGCAAGAACGAACAGGGCAGCCAGAATCCCTGGGAACCTGAATCCAGACTACCTGGATGCAGAACCTCTCCTCAGGCTCTGACATACCATGAATCCTTCACTCTCGAGTGTCTGCTTGCCGGTGCAGGAAATGCAACAGGTGGGAGCTGGAGGAAAGATGGTGGAGTGCTTGTGCCCAGGCTCTCAGGGGAGCTTCCTCTTTAAGGAGCCTCACTCTGCAGCAGGGGGTGGAGCCTGAGGGGCAGTTGGGGCCAGGAGGCAGGAAAGGGCACCATTGGAGCTGTCCACAGTCCTGCAGTTCTGACTGGCCTTGATCTTCTAGAAATCACTTCACTCGTGGTGGGTTCCTGTGTGGAGTCAGGGCAGGACATACAATCCCACCCCTGTGTCAGTGACTGATGGCCAGCAGCAGTGACAGCCGTGCTGGCGAGAGGACTGGAATTAGGCTTGGTAGCTCACTGAATGGAGCACCAGAGCTGGCCGTTGCTTCAGGTAGCCAAATTCTCACGGGGCCAGGTTCATAGGCCCCTGTGTGAAGCGACCCTAACTTGAAACCATTCACAGTATTTGATACCATGAGAACATTGATAATCTTCTTCTGTGTTTCTGCTTTGTACAAAAATATATGACCATTCCCTTCTCCCTGAGCAGTAATGCAATAGGCTCATTGACTGTCACTGTTCATTTCATGTACAAAGCAATGCCCACTGCTTTCTGCCATTACACACTGTTGCTGACATTATTTTACACAACATGTCACTTCAATGTGCATCTCTTGCATTCTTTGCTGAACAAATGTTCCCCTGGCTGTGACGGCAATTGTAGCAACTACTACACAGCATCTGCTCTTTTAACAATCTGTTGCACTCTGTCACTTATTGGAACATTTCCGATCCCTCCCTCTCTTTCTCTCTCCTGGACTCTGCTAGCTGACCCAGGAAATCAGCCACGTTTCCTGAACTGCATTTTTCTCCTTAATGAGCTCTGACTGACAAACTATTTGCACAGCTTTCTTTATTGCCATTTTTGACCCTACCTGTTAATCTTATTGGCACATTTTCATGGCATTACCTTCTGCAACGGCACTGCTAACTGCCTCTTGCCATAGTTATGTTCAGAATGGGTTGTTCTGACATACGTTTCTGCAGCCTCTTCAGTCTCCTTAGAATGGTTCGAAATGGGAATGGACAACCACTGTGTTCTCAGGGGCCACTCTGTTCCTCAGATAATAGCGCAGAGGCCCAGAAGTATTTTGCCACCCAAACTGTGGGTTGGCCCAGTGTGGTAAATCGCCACTCCTGTATCCCAGTCTTCTCTCACACACACCCATATGACAATCTCTCTGCCATTCTACTCCTCCACACTTCCTTCCTCTCTGCTCCTGCCATTTGGAGAGGCAGGGAGTGAAGTGAGTGGCGCAGCAGCAGTAGCAGAGGTGCTGCCACCACCACCGGGTATGGGAAACTGCCAATGGAGCAATGAGGGTGGAGGCTGGCAGAGACAGGTGTGGGGTGCCCACCTCTCCCTGAGCTGACCTCCTTTCCATACCTCATGGTTGGGCTGATCCTGGGATCTACAATGCAACTGATGCCCTCTAGCAACAAAGGCTACGCAGCTATATCTGGATATATGAATATAATGAATAATTATATACTGCTTTCCAACAAAAGTTCCCAAAGTGGTTTACATAGATATAAATAATGAATAAAATGGCTCCCTGTCCCCTAAGGGCTCACAATCTTAAAAAGAAACATGAGATAGACACCAGCAACTGCCACTGGAGGGATGCTGTGCTGGGGATGGGTAGGGCCAGTTGCTCCCCTCTCTGCTAAATAAAGATAATCATCACTTCTAAAAGGTTGCTCAGTTAGCAGGGGACAGGACTGCACAATTCTGGCTCTCCAGCTGTTGCTGGACTACAATTCCCATCGTCCCCAACTATTGCTTATTGTGGTCAAGGGTGATGGGAGTTGTAGTCCAACAACAGCTGGAGTTGTGCAGCCTGTCTTAAAATAGGGACTAGCTCTATTTCCTACAGCTTGGAAACATTCCCCCCCCCCCCATTTTCCTACTGAGTGAACTGTGAGCCAGTTTTTCACCAGAACCTGATTAAAATTTACAGTCCTCCCTCAATTCTAAGTAGAGTATCCAGGGGCTAAATGTGATACATTGGTTTCAACTAATCATACAAATCTTTTGTAAATGAAGGAAAGAGACAAAGTCAAATGCTTTTCTGGATGGCTCTGGAAAAGCTCTCGTGGCAGAATGTGAGAGACCAGCATGGTTTGTGTGGTGGTAGAACTTTGGTGGTGGCAGCTCAGTCTTTTGGGAGGCACAGCTGTTATCACAATTGTTAAATGATAGCCAGGAAGCCAAGAAAAGACAGTGCTGACATCCTAAGAGTGCATCCTCGTGCTAGGAAGAAGCATCCCTCTTGCAGAGAGCTTCCTGAGCACCACCTGTTGCACAGGGGGTCAATTTTTGCTGATCTCTCCTTCCTCCAGAAGTGTCCTGTGCCACCTAAAAATATGCCCCTGAGAGTCATGCAGCCTTCAGGGACATATTTTTGGGTGGCACAGGGCACTTCCAGGGAAAGCTGAGATCAGTGAAAATCCCACCCTCACTTATGTGATAAGTTCTGAGGACCTCAGGAAGTTCTCCGCAACAGGGATGCTTCTTCCTGGCATGTAGGTACATCCTTAGCCAGTATGTCAGCCGCTGCTCAGTCTCACCTCAGTCCCTTCTAGGTTATAGCCTATCCAACAGACCACAATGATGGCCTTAGGCCTCTTAATATCATACAGATTTAGAAAGAAGAGATTAGAGATAGATTTGACAGGCCGTTGTATTGGCCCAATACTACCAAAAAATGGTTGTACTTCACATTTCTCTTATATAACTTTTGCTGTGCACACCACTTTGAGATCTTTTGTTGAACAGCAGTATATCAATCAATCACATACAGTGCATCATTAGTGAGCAATAACATTACCACCTGTCAGGGGCATAACAAGGCTTGAGTGGGCCCAGAGACAAAAATTTTAAATGGGCCCCTCGCTGATACACACACACACACACATTTCACAATATATAGTCATGTGACTTGCCTCTGGGGGGCCCCTTGAGGCGTGGGGGCCCCCAGGCAGCGGCCTCCCCTTGCCTGATCATAGTTACGCCCCTGCCACCTGTGCTGTTGCATGTATTAGAAACAATGTAGATGCAGTTGCATGAGAACACTTTTGCACAACTACCAAAAATTGCATGAATGCAGTGGGTTGATGGTATGATAATTATTTCCAGTGGCTGTTCTGTTGCACAACTGTGCTTGTGCAATTTTTGCCAGTTGTATGAGAGCACTCTTGAGCAGCTGTGTTGACATTGTTTCCAACCCACGTTAACATTGTGGGTGGTAGTACTACTGCCCATCTTAACGTAGCATGAACAAAAGAAATCAAAATACATAATACAAAATACAGAAGTGTATGGCTGCCATCTACAGCCATAAACATCCATGTGAATCTTGGCAATGACTTCAATCGGATGTTGACTGTAGCCTCTAGTCCTTTTCTAGGCATAGTGGTGTAGCACCCGTCTTCTTAATAATAATAAACTTTATTTGTTAGCTGCCCCAAAACAAATTGAAACATATGAAGCTACCTTATACTTAGAGATGTGTGAATTTCCCTGTGTTCATGTCACATTGGCTTAGAAAATTAATCAGGTTACTTCTAAAAACAACTGGAAACAGCTCCACTTATTTTCCAAGCCAGTCCATTCTCAAAAGTCCTCTGTTGAAGCTACTGACAAATGTAAACCTGTATAAACCTGATAAAATGAGAAGTCTGCGTTATACCGATGAAGACACCAACATCTAATATGTTCCAAATATTTGTATCTCGAAGCAGAATTTGAAATGCTATCACAGACTGTGATCGTTTAACAAAGTCAGGAAAAATATAACACATTTAGTAGGAAAAATTCTGCACCGCATCTCTGATCTAAATTAAGCAATGCCTTCATTGATACATTCCTTTCTCTCTTCAGAGGATAGGTGGGAAAGTGATGAGCGTTGGTGTGTTGCTTAAAGCTTTCCCAGTTTTGCCACAAGATTCAGTGTCAACACCAGGTCCATGGGGGCCCTCAACCAAGTGCCTTTGTAAGTCCCCTTCATGGCAGCAGAGGTCAAGGCAGCCAGCTAGGGACCACCATTTGTTTTCTACCATCTGTCAGGCAGCCCCTTCCCTGAGGTTGTGTCACTAGATTCACAGCAGAGGTGTAGGTATTTACATTGTAGATAATAATGCATTCACCATTATCCAACACAGTTGCCCAAGATAACACTGACCTCACCTACTGTGAAGGTAAGTCTCCCCCAGACCCTTTGTGCAGAAGGTCAGAGTGTTCTTGGGTCACTGTTCTAGCAGTCGTGGCCAGACAGCCTCTCCTTCATCTTGGAACTTTTGGCTTTTGACCCTCAGTGAGTCTGAACAGCAAACCTACTTTCAGGGACAAATGTTTGGTGTCAGGAGGAAGTTGGCCTCCCTTTGGATCAAAGAGCAAATTCATGCAAACTAAATTGGTGCAGCAGCCCAGAGAGGTTAGGCAGTCACCCTGAATTTTTGAATACTTTATGAAACCAAATTCCAGATTTAGACAAAATGCCTTCCCTGAAAACCTAAGCAACTTTACCCAAAAATGCAGTCAAGACAAGATGCAACCCAGTTAATTAAATTGGGCATACTAGCCGGGGCATAGCGAGGTTCCCGGTGGCCAGGGGACAAAATTTAGGCAGGGGGCCTCCATTGCATGCAGAGCCCCAAGCCACCACCCCCCTGCATCTGACATCAGATGCAAGGGGTTGGGGCAACCTTACCCCCCCCCAAGCCTTCACCTCCCCAACTCTTGGACTCTTGGAAGTCTGCAGGAGGGTGGCTGCACCAGCACTGGCTCAACGGTGCGGATTTGGGCCAGGCGCAGGGCCACCAGAGGTCGCTGTCCTCCTCCACCAGGGGTGGCAGTGGATCGGGGCTAGGCAGACCATTCTCTGACTGCTCCTGCATGGCCAGAGGGTGGAGCAGTGGTGAGGGGTGGTCTGCTGGGAGGGAGGAGGACGTGCAGGGGGAAGCTCCAGTGTGCTTCTTCTCATTGCGTGCCCCAGCAGCTCCTGGTGTGGAAAGGGTGGTGGTGGCAATGGCAGAGCACACCCCAAGCCTTGTGGGCCCCTGACCCTCCAGGGCAGGAGACATTTGAAGATTCCTAATGATCTCTGTTGTTCCCTCACTTTTTCTGCCTCTGCAGCCACTGCTAGGAGATACCAGAAGAAAAACCCCATGTGTGAGAGGCTTCTGTGTTCCTTCTTATGTGGGGCCAAGATGGCAAGTCAGTCTCTGAAGCCTGTCTGGCTGAGGGTCTGCTGTGTGTTCAGACCGGTTCATTCCTGGAACTAAGAGTCCTTGGGCCATTCTCTGCATAGAACTGCTACAGATTAATCCCTGTACCTGACTGCCTAATAACCTCCTGGGTTTCAAAACTGAACCATTGGAACTTGGAATGGAACCACTGAGGCTCAGCCATTCCCTATGTGGGCTTGCTTTGGGCTAGCCTCTAGGCTTGACTGCCTTGGAAGCCTCAATGCTCTTTTTTCTAACCGTGGGCATTCAGTGGACTATAGCCCTTGGAACTTGGTGCCAAACCAGCATCCTGCTGTCTGTCTTTCTTTGCCTTCCACTTTGGCAGAACCTCTGCAGATAGGACCCTTGAGTCTCCTGTGGTGAGATGCACCCCCTTTTGGTGTTGCACATGAGACAGTAGATTAAGGACAGATGTTAAAAACTGCTCTTCACTTCCCTTTTATCTTTACTCTATTTTTCTCTCCCCCTCTTTCTGCTCACATTCCAGCGCCCAACAGGTTATTAGTGCCCCCTCTCCCCCTGTGCAACCAAGATTGCACTGAGGTTGCCAAATACCACATTTTACATGGTGCCTCTGCTTTATACAATTTCCTGCCAATCAACCCCTGGTTCTAGTGTTGTGTGACAAGGAGAAGAATTTCTCTCTATCCACTTTCTCCACACCACCCTTTTATAGACCTCTATCATGTCTCCCCACAGTCATCTTTTTTTCTAAACTAAAATAGCCCCAGGTGTTGTAGCCTTGCCTCATAAGAAAGGTGCTCTAGGCCCCTGATCATCTTGGTTGCCCTCTTCTGCAGCTTTTCCAGTTCTACAATATCCTTTTTTAGATGTGGTGACCATAATTGGATGCAGTACTCCAGGTGTGGCCACACCATAGTTTTATATAAGGGCTTTATAATATTAGCAGTTTTATTTTCAATCCCCTTCCTACTGATCCCTAGCATGGAATTTGAGTTTTCCACAGCTTTCGCACATTGAGTTGACACTTTCAACGAGCTGTCCACCACAACCCCAAGATCTCTCTCCTGGTCAGTCACTGACAGTTCAGATCCCATCAGCATATACTTGAAGTTGGGGGTTTTCATCCCAAAGTGCATCACTTTACACTTGCCAACATTGAACCACATTTGCCATTTTGTTGCCCACTCACCCAGTTTGGAGAGATCTTTTTGGAACTTCTCACAATCAGTTTTGGATTTCACTACCCGAAAGAGTTTGGTATCATCTGCAAATCTGGCCACCTTGCTACTTACCCCTGCTTCTAGATAATTTATGAATAAATTAAAAAGCACCAGTCCCAGTACTGATCTCTGGGGAACCCCATTTCTTACTTCCCTCCATTGTGAAAACTCTCCATTTATACCTACCCTCTGTTTCCTGTCCTCCAACCAGTTAGCAATCCAAACATGTACTTGTCCCCTTATCCCATGTCTGCTAAGTTTTCTCAAGAGTCTTTGATGAGGAACTTTGTCGAAAGCTTTCTCAAAGTCCAGGCATACTATGTCAACTGGATCACCTTCCTATATTGCTGCTGCCTGATATAGGTGTTTCCTATAGTCTGAGAAGCATACCAGCAGGGATTCAGACCAGCAACCTCTTGCTCCCTAGGCAAGCTACTTCCTCACTGCGCCATTAGGTGGCCTGGCCATAGGCTTATAAAACAGAACCATAAATAACATCAGGACAATTAATGTGTGGTTTCCCATCACTCGTTGATATTCAGTTGCTGTCCAATTTTAATTCAATTACTTTTCAAAGAGGCTCAATCAAATGTAAGTTATTTACTTTAAACATTGAAGCGTGCTTTTTGTCTTCCTTGGTTGAGCACAAGATTATCAAGGGGCAATTCGCTTTCTACTGCTCTGCATCCGAAGAAAGCACTACAGTAATTAGCCTGGAGGAGCTAAGGGTCAGAAAAGATCCATTATAGGTGGTTGGGAAAGTAAACTTCCTCGATACCATACATTCAATTTTTCTTTAGCTACACATCATAATGTTAGTACTTTCTATACATCAGGGAATAATCATGCTTTTTTTTTCCTTTTCTTTTTTCCCCTTTTTTTGCTTCTGGAGAGAAAATTAGACTCTCAGGCCAAGCTTTAGACCTTACTTTAATTAAATATGGATAGATTGCAGATAAACAAGCAAAATGTTCTTGAGAGCAAAGACTTCTTTGACAACGATGTTTGACAGTGTTGCAGTAATCTTCCATGTCACACTGATGAAATTCATTGCTTCATATTCCTTGCAGTGCTGCAGAGGTTTTCAATGGTTCAGCAAAGTCCGGCTAACCCTTTACCTTTGGCCATCCAGCTTCTGGTGCAGGTGAGCAACTGAAGATTCCTTCCCAAAACCAGGCCTAAAGCCACAATGAAATGATCAAGATAATCCATATCATGTAGAAAAACCCATAATCCATATAATGGAGTTATGGTACCTGGAGATGTTTGGTTTAGGATGCTGGGCGAGGAAAAATACCAAAAGGTCCAAGGTGGACTCTGGCCTTTTCCTTACATGTGACCAGAGGGGACATGCCTGTCTTCTTCTGTTAAATGCAGCCTCCAATCTTGGCAGAACTTCTTCTCCAGCTTGAGGGGGATCTCCATGGGTGGTGTCTGCAGAAGTGTCATTGGCATGGTCAGCCACTATGTCATCACAGTACGTTTTAGAATGCAGGGATATTACAGTGTAAATTTCTGGAGTGTGAGGTTACATATATGCAGAACAAAAGAAATAATGGTCTTACATTATTTTACAAACAGCAAATAGTCTGTGCCAGGGGTGTGGTGGAGCGGAAACATGCAGGAACAGATCATTGGTACTTTGTGGTTCCTCTGGCTGTCAGGGGGCATGGCCATGGGGGCTATCATGGAGAGTGCCTGCACTTCTGAATTTGCAACTACACCACTATTCTGTGTTAATCAGTCTGGAGCACATATTGGGAGGTATTGTGAAGGTATGCAAGTTCTCAAATAGATATATTAAAATATTGGGCCTGCACAAGAAGTGACAGGACTTCTCAAGAACAAGCTTAAATTATGGTAGCCCTACTCAAACTAATGGTCTTGAATTTCTGCTGGTAGATCAGAAATTTATCTCCAGATGTAGAAACTTTTCACACCTTTTATTCCTTGCTAGAAATTACAGATTAAATGGAACCAAATTAAGTCACTATAACCCTCACACATTTTTTCTGTTACTCTTCACAGTTTATCAAGCAGGTCTTGGTTCTGCATTTGCATATTTTAGTATCTTACAAGAAGTAATTTACATGATCTTGATTAAATCTCACTCTATCAAGACTCTTCATATATTGAATTCCTTCAATTTGTTAAGAAAGTGTCGTATTTTGTTCCTGCCTTCCATGAGATCTGTAACCCTTGCTAGCTTTTTATCACATTAATATTGGATTAGTATGATTCTCTAACTCACCTTCCAAGTTGTTAATGAATCAGTGATCCTTGGTATTCTTTTCAGAAGCCCATTTGACATCTCCTCGCAACTAGTCATTGCACAATGCATAATTACGGTGTTTAATTTTAATCCTATTTTGTATCCATTTGACAGCAGTTCCATCAAGTATGCATTTCATTAGCTTTCCCAAAATGAATGCTGTAGCCAGTATTAAGTGCATTGTGTGTCTTTTACACTATATAAGCTTATCAAAGAAAAGCATAATTTGAAACTGGTATTCTGAATTGGTAAGAAAATTATTTTGCCAGTCACCATATGCCTATAGGTCATTATGAAGTAACTCTGTATTAGTGGTACAATCAGTAAATATATCTTGTAAGGAACAGGTTCCGAGAAAGGTGATGAAGTTGGTCAGGTATCTGGATACAACTCTTATGAGGAAAGGTTGAAGGAGCAGGGTATGTTTGGTCTGAAGAAGAGAAGACTGAAAATGCCCGAAGGACTGTCACATCAAAGAGGACAAAGCTTGATCTTTGCAGTCCCTGATGACATGACTGAATGTAATGGGCTTAATTTGCAGGAGGCCAGATTTTAGTTGAACATTAGGAAAAATTTCTTCACAGTCAGAACAGCCTGACAATGGAACAATTACTTGGGGGGCAGGGGTGAGCCCTTCTTTGCTAGAGGTCCTCAAACAGAGGCTGGACAGCAATCTCCCGGGGCTGCTCTAGTTCTGGATTTCCTGCAACAAGCAGGGGCTTGGACTAGATAGTCTTCCAGGCTTCTTCTAATTCTTATGATTCTATAATTTTAATCCACAGTATTGGCTTAGAACATTTAAAATGCAATTCATTATATCAACAAGGGTTTTTATCTTTCCCTAGGTTCCTCAAAAATGGTTTCACTTCAGTTGTGAGCATGCTAAGAAGCCAATAATGTTCACAAAAATACCTGTCATTGATTAAGATATTATTTCTACTTGTTTTGTCTCTTCAAAAGATTCTATGAGCCATTCTTAACTGAGCTTGGCTGATGTGAAAATTCAGAAATTACTTCCAAAATTGCCTTTGAAATAATTCCTGGTGGTTAGCAATATACTGTAAAGCTACCATGCTGGCAGTAAAACATTTTACAAACTGGAAATACCGTATCTCTTTTCCTGCCCTCAGTTCTTTAGATATGTATCATTATTACCATCAAA
The DNA here is from genome assembly GCF_027244095.1 of Hemicordylus capensis. NCBI lineage: Eukaryota > Metazoa > Chordata > Lepidosauria > Squamata > Cordylidae > Hemicordylus > Hemicordylus capensis. The sequence goes on from NC_069657.1 coordinate 305,101,343, forward strand.
AAAAGAACTGCAGAAATGACACACTTTCTTCTAGTGCTTAAGTGAGCCAGGCCAGCCCATCCAGAAGGCCTGGAGAGATGGTCAGCTCATGTGGCTGTTGTATTCTATACAATAATCTTTTGCAGTTTGTTTGTTTGTTTGTTTGTTTGTTTGTCTAAAGGGGGACCCCGTGGAGAGTGTTGGGGTGAGGAGACAAGGGAGGGAAAGGAGAAATAGAAAACTGAGTTGTTGCTGAATACACCTTTAGTTAAATATACTTAAGATTTCTGTGTGTATGTGTGTGTATGAAGCAGCTATAAAACAATGGCATATTGAACAAGGCAGTCACCACATTATCTATCTATCTATCTATCTATCTATCTATCTATCTATCTATCTATCTATCTATCTAATTTATATACCACCTGACTCAAAAGACTCTAGGCGATTCACAAAAATAAACACAATAGAAACAGAATAAAGCCAACTATTAAACAACAATTAACAAATTTAAAGCAGTCAAAGATTACAGCAATTAAAAAATATAAACAGCAATTAAAAATCTAAAAAATGCTGCTGCCGCCCCAGCCCCCAGTGCTGCCTCACTGGGCCTTGTTTTCCCCTGCCACCACTCATCTCCCTGCTTCCCCTGCCTTTTGATAAGGCAGAGATAGGGAACGGAGTGGCAGAAAGTGTGAGTCCACCCTCCCTGCTGCTCAGTCTCCCACCCCTGTCTTTTCAAAAAGTGGGAGACAAGCAGCCAACAAGTAGTAGGTGGGCAACAGTGCTGGCAGGTGCTGCCACCTCCTGGTTAGTGAGAAGGGGGGATGTGGAAAATACTGAGGAACTGAGGTGTCTAGGTGTGGAGTGGCGTGTGGGGAGGGGAAACGCAGCATGTCGCAAGGATGGGACTCTGTGTCAGGGGGAGATAAATAATTGTGTGGCAAGATTTGTGCGCCACAAGGATAGCAGTGGTGCACAAACTGCTGGGTTAAGGATGGGGATGGAACAGCAAACCATTTCAGGGCTCTAAAGGGCTTGAGCTGGACCTCTAAGTGAGGTGTAAGGAAAGCAGTTCTGGCATCCCCAAAGCTATTTACATAACAAAGCACAGTACCTCCAGTGACAGTTGCTGGTGTCTATCTTATGTTTCTTTTATATTGTGAGCCCTTTGGGGGCAGGGATCTATTTATTTATTTGTTTGTTTTTTCTCTGTGTAAACCCCCCTGAGACATTTTTGGAAGGGCGGTATAGAAATTGAATTAATAATAATAATAATAATAATCAATGGTGAGACACTTGGACAGGTTAGCATTAGAAGAGGCATTTTCCAAGGGGACTCACTATTCCCTCTGTTGTTTGTAATCGCCATGACTCCACTTTCACAAATACTAAACAAAACAGGCCTCAGATACCAAACATCTAAAACATCCAGTAAAATCAACCATCTGCTGTACATGGACGATCTGAAGTTGTATGGAAAGTCCCAGTCAGAAATCGAATCACTGCTGAACACTGTCCGTATATTCAGTAGCGATATAGCAATGGAGTTTGGACTAGACAAGTGTGCTGCATTAATAATGAACAGAAGGAAATAACAAAAACAGAAGGAATAGAACTGCCCAATGGAAGCAAGATCACGAACCTGGAAGAGAAAGAACCTTACAAATACTTGGGCATTCTCCAGGCTGATAACATCGCACACACTGCAGTTAAAAGAAAAATTGGAAGTGAATACATCAGGAGAGTTAGAAAAATCCTCAAGTCCAAACTCAATGGTGGGAACACCATACAAGCCATAAACACCTGGGCTATACCTGTTATCAGATACACTGCAGGAATAATAGACTGGACCCAGGCAGAGCTAGAGACGCTAGATCGTAAGACCAGGAAAATCATGACCATCAATCATGCTCTGCACCCCCGCAGTGATGTAGATAGGCTATACCTCCCTCGCAGCTCAGGTGGAAGAGGAATGCTGCAAGTCCATCAAACAGTAGAGGAGGAGAAAAGAGGCCTTGAAGAATATATAGTGAAGAAGATGCACTTCAAATGGTCAATAATGCGAAACTATTCAACACCAATGAAACAAAGCAGGCCTACAAGAAAGAACAAGTCAAGAACCGAGCAGAAAAATGGAAAAATAAGCCACTGCATGATCAATATTTGCACAATATAAGTGGAAAATCAGACATCACCAAGACCTGGCAATGGCTTAAGAATGGCAACTTGAAGAAAGAAACAGAGGGTTTAATACTGGCTGCACAAGAACAGGCACTAAGAACAAATGCAATAAGAGCAAAAGTCGAAAAATCCACCACAAACAGCAAGTGCCACCTTTGTAAAGAAGCAGATGAAACCGTGGACCACCTAATCAGCTGTTTTAAAAAGATCGCACAGACTGACTACAAACAAAGGCATGACAAAGTAGCAGGGATGATACACTGGAACATCTGCAAAAAATACAAGCTACCTGTAGCCAAGAATTGGTGGGACCATCAAATTGAAAAAGTTGAAGAAAATGAATATGTAAAAATATTAAGGGAACTTCCAACTACAAACAGACAAACATCTGCCACACAATACTCCAGATATAACTGTAGTCGAGAAGAAAGAAAAACAAGTCAAAATAATCGACATAGCAATACCAGGGGATAGCAGAATAGAAGAAAAAGAAATAGAAAAAAATCACCAAATACAAAGATCTACAAATTGAAATTGAAAGGCTGTGGCAGAAAAAGACCAAAATAATCCCAGTGGTAATTGGCACCTTGGGTGCAGTTCCAAAAGACCTTGAAGAGCACCTCAACACCATAGGGGCCACAGAAATCACCATCAGCCAATTACAAAAAGCAGCTTTACTGGGAACACCCTATATTCTGCGACGATATCTATAACAACTGACAATAAAATTCTGGCATCCCAGGTCCTTGGGAAGGACTCGATGTCTGGATAAAACAAACCAGTCAATAACACCTGTCTGACTGTGTAAACAAGAAATTATTATTAGCATTATTATTATTATTATTATTATTATTATTTACATAACAAAGCACCTTTGTGCCCCAATCAGCTATGTCACCTCTCCTTAAAGATTGAAAAACTCGCATTTGCCTGCATGCGCAACCTTTGCGAAATCTGATGCACCTCAGAAATTGAGCACCTCAGAATTTTAAACTTTTACACAGCTGCATGCAAGGCTGATACTTAAAAACCTGGTGCTGGCTCACCCTGCCCACGCATTTATTTTATTACATATAAAACATTTATATCCTGCCCTTTAGCAGATTGCTGTCAGGGTAGCTAACAATAAAAACAGTTACCAAAAAAAAGCAAATTTCCTAAGTGTCATCAAGTCTGTGGTAGGAGATCTACATATGGAAGTTCTACATTTCACCACTTTTAGTGAAACCAATAATATTTGAATATGTTTGGAAGTTGCCTTGACGTCCTACCCGGTGTTAAACCAGGATATACATCTGTTAAATATAGCAACACTAAATACGTAGGCTGCATTCACACATAACATGAAACTGGAGTTTGCAAAACCCACGGTTATATTTCTAATCATTAATTGCATCACAGACATTTGTCCAACCGCAGCCTGGTAACCTCCATTTTCAGGGCAGGGGAGCCCCTCCCTCCTCCTAGCCCACCAAGGCCACATCCCAGAAAGTTTTGTAGTGCTCACATCGCAAGACTGTGGGAAAGGCATCAGAACATTTCCAGGGTAGCAGCCACTGGCCACAATTTTCAAGGGGGCATGCCAAACGCAATCATGCCTTTTCAGAATAGGCCGCCCAGCCTTGGCAGGGAGAGGGCATTTAAATCCCTTTAAATGCCATGCAAGCCCTTCATCTGACAGCAATTGCACTGCCGCCCTTGTCAGAGCCCAGCAACAAAACAGTCTTGCACACGCACCATTTCTGGTGAGGGGGGAGAATGCTGAGGGGCACTATTTTTCTGTTATTCAGGAAAAGGAAGGGAACATGATGGCTTCCTAGGAGGTGACCTGTATATGAGGGAGAGCAAAGGATCCTGGGGTCTGGCCCACTGTGGTCAAGGATGCTGTTGTGAAGGTTCACCCTGGCAAAGCACTCCATTGAGACCAAACCACACTCCTGTCCCCATGGCAGTTTGCTGCCAGGAGACTAGTGCTCTCATAAGTGGGGCAGTCTACTGGGGGGGACTTCGGTTTTCCATTGGACTGTGTGCTCATGAGTTGAGTTATCAAAGGGGGGGCTCTCCCTGGTTAATGATGGATCTTTTGCATAGCGCCCCCAGTCCCCAAAGGGAAGTCTTTGATACACCCAAAGGAGATTTTGATGCTCCATGTCTCCAGGAGTAGCTGGGTGGGCAGACTGGGGAAACACTAGGGACGGGGACAGATCTTTGCTCTCATTCAAATTTTCTGATTTGGGTCTGGCATTGTGGCATATACAGATCTGCCGTTATGGGGAATTGCAGGAGAGAGGAGCCTTGGTTGTTTACAACCCCAGTAGAATGAGGTCACCGTTCCGGGCAAAAATAAAGATGGGCATGTTCAAATGGGTAGACGGGCTGGCAGATGGCCCCACTTTGACTGCTTCTTCACAGCAGTCACCAAGGCAGGGAGAGGTTTTTCCTAGGTATCCATCCCCATAGCTTGCTTGTATTGAGCAACCAGGCAGGGCAGCATCTGCAATCTGGCCCACATGAGTGTCTCCATAGTCTAACACTCTTGTGAGAGAGCGATCCATGGATGTCATGTAGTAGGGATGTCATCACACATTATTAGTGATTTTGCCCAACACCCATGTCCACACAGATGGTTCTTCTCATGAGTTGTGAAGGGCCTTACACTCCCGTGGCCTTACACTCTCATGAGCTGGTGGTCCACTCAGGAGCAGCATCCATAATCATCACATGTGAGGAATCTCTCCTTTCAATGGAGACAGTCCTGATCCTGCTGCCCAGCCCTTCTCATGAGTAAGCCTAGGGACTGCACAAGGTTCCCCCAAGGGGAAGGAGCTGGGAGCCCGTTCCCCATCATCATTGTGCAAAAAAGAGACCTGAGCCATTCAAGAATTCCGGGTTGGGGCTGTATCGCTGCCCTGGCATATGTTCCTGTCCCAGCGATCTAATGGGGTTGCCCTGTTTATTTTGTCAACCAAGACTGCCTGTGCTTGTGAACATACATCTTGATCACTTCATGTTCAGAGAGATAAGCACATATTGCCTTTCTTGCCATCCCGTCCCCTTTCTCTCCTGACTGCCAGGAGAGGGAGAAACAAAGGGGACAGAGTGGGAAGAGGGCATGCCCCCTTTTCCATTTGACAGGCTTGGGAGTTTGGGACGGGACCTAACGGCTTCCCTGTTGCTGGGAAACTGTTTTCTGAGATTGGAGACAGGGCGGAGGACATGCTAGGGGAGGTGGCCAGTGAGAAGTGCCACAGGCATGGAGTGGGTGCAATCGTGGGTGAATCTGGGCCGACCTCTTTATGATTATGGTTCCAGAAACTGCATGAAACCACAGTTATGGCAGCGTCCACATTTGGACATCATACTGCTGCTGCAAAACCTCTGGTTGGGGTGGTGAAACTCACTGCAAACTGAAGGTTCAAACTGGAGTTTGGTGAGGCAGACTGCAGGTTGCTTTTTACGTATTCGGATGTTCACAAATTCCAACCTCTGTCCCATTTAACTGCAGTTTCATGTTATGTGTGAATGTGGCCATAGTTAAAATAGCAGAATAAGAGCTATTTTGCTAATGTTTTTAAAAGCCTGGGAGAAGAAAGCAGGTCTTTGCCTGGCATGAAAAGGCTTTAAGAGTGGGAGTCTGATGAGCCTCCATGGGGAGAACATCCCAGATACAGGGCACTACAACCAAGAAGGCTCTCTCACCTGATGCCATTCACCCCCCATAAGGTGGGGGCACCCAGAAAAGGACCTCTGAGAATGACCCCAACACAGGCAGGAACATGTTGAAGGAGGCAAGCCTTGTCGTACCCGGATCCCAAGCCAAAACCCCAAATAAAAAACAAATGAAATGTTCTCCCATCATCACCCCCAGCCCTTTCCCACATTCACATCATGAATTCTGTGTCTGTCTGCAAACCCTCTAATGATGACAGTCCGCTCTCTGCACTAAGTGTGAATGCGACAGGTGCATAGAGGATTAGGAATGTGCATGAATCAATTTTTTCAATTTGATTTGTGCCTGAATCAAATCACCCCTGATTTGTTTTGTGTCCAAATCTGTTCACACAAATCACCCCAGATTTTATTTGGATTTGATTCAATTTTATTTGGATTTGGACCACTTATAAAGGTCCTGGGGCACCATATTTGGGTAGTGGGTAGGTCCCCATGGGTGCCACCTACCACCCAAATTTCAAGGCAGTTGGGCACTTGGTTGATTTTAATGATTTTTTTTAATTTTTACTGATTTTGTATATTTCCACCATAGGAAATAAAAGGGATTCAAAGTCACCCTACCCTAACCCTAACATGAATCCCCAGCTTTAGTTTTTTATTTGTTTGTTTGTTTGTTTTTTAAAGCTAAGCTCTAGCCCTTGTAGTAGAAGTGGAGTTATGGAGCAAAATGTGTAGACACTATTTTTCAAGTGTTTGGATTCTTTGGTGTATAATAACTTTTCCTCACAATGAATCCCTATGAGGATTCATTATACACCTTCTTTTCTTGTGTTCATTTTGACTGTCATTGTATCAACTGCCATGTGTCAACTACACTCCCCCTCCCCCACACACACACGGACTGGGGTACTCAGTTTATTTTCTTTTTTAGGAATTTTTGAAGTGTTTAGATTATTTGGTGTCTTCATTACATACCTTCATTTCTTCTGTTCATTTTGACCCCAATGCTTTGCGGGAGGGGTGGGGAATTAATGGCATCCCATGTGTCAACACCCCCCAACTCGCAAGCCACTGGGTACTCACTTTATATTTTAGGAATTTTTGAGGTGTTTAGACTCTTTGGTGTGTAGTGAATCCTCATAGGGATTCATTATGAGGAAAGATTATTAGACACCAAAGAGCCTAAACACTTGAAAAAATTCCTAGAACATAAACTAGGTAGTACTCCACTGCCTTGCGGGTGGGAAGGGTGTGTAGTTGGCACATGGCAGTTGACAGATGGCACTGTCCAAAGACAGTCAAAATGAATAGAAGAGATGAAGGTGTGTAATTAATCCTCATAGGGATTCATTGCGGGAAACTTATTATACACCAAAGAATCTCAACTCTTGGAAAATTGTGACCAGACATTTTGCTCCCTAACTTCTACAAGGGCTAGAGATTAGCTTTTTTTTTTTAATGAAAGCTGGGAATCTGGGGAAATTAATAGGAGGGATCTGAATCTTGAATCAAATGAATAGAATCTGACGCGATTCAGTTTAGACCCGAATCTAGCCATTGGACCACAGGGGTGATTTGTTCTGTCTCCAAATCACCTGAATCAGCTAGATTTGTGTACAAATCGATTTGTACTCAAAATGATTCGCACATCCCTGTAGAGGATGCTTTTTAGTTCTGCTATTCTCTTTCTCTGGAAGCCACCAAAGTCGGAACCTGAGTGTCTACTGCAGACAATTCAATACGTTTCTATTTAAGAAGGCACTTCATTGTCAGAGACAAACGCATTGTTTTTGCTTTGAACGCAGTAATAATATCATAAGCATTGATATAGCTCATTTCAAGGGTGCCCCATTGTATCATACTATCTGTTTATAGAGTATGCAATATATTGTAAATGGTGGTGCCTACAAAATGCTATGGAGACTGACGTCAGGAACAGCCAAGTGAGAAGTCCCTCAATGTGAGAAGTCCTCTTACATGATCTCTTCACCCTTCGTACCCACTACCAGCAGCCATTTCTAGTAGCAGGGCAAAAATGCAAGAATGGTTGGAGCACGCCTAGATTTGTCAACAACCCACTTGGATAGAGGTTTGCCATTCAAAGTAGGGATGACAACATACAGAGTCAGCTCACTAATGTGGTGCAGTGAGGCAACCGCTTCAGGTGACAGAGTTGTAGAGGTGGCAAATTAGCCTCTTCTGCCAGCCTGCCACCTCTGGCCAACTGCCTAGCCAATTATTTCATTAGCAGGCAGAGAGGTGGCTGCTTCTTCTAGGTGGTGGCTGTGGTGGCGGTGGCGGCCATAGTGCCCCTGCCGCACTTTCTCCTTCCCACACTTATCCATCCACTCTCTGCTGATTGAAAAGGCAGGAGGTGGGCCATGTGTGTTCTCCACGCATGTCCTTCCACTCCATGATACACCCTACTGCCTTTTCCACCAGCAGACAGCAGGAGCAGGAGAAAGAGGCTGCCACCTTTTCCATGTTGACTTGCAATGCGCGGGGTGGGGGGGGCAATTGGCATGTGGCATGCAAACCTTGCCACAAGAGCGGGGAGCAGGCTCCCCCTATGACCTTGGGTGGTAGAGGAGCTTGGGCCAGGCCTGGTTGCCAACCTTTTTCTGGCAGGGCTCCTATGTCTTTAAGAGCTGCACAACAGGCAGAAATTCAATATTTCCTGGCACGGAGAGGAATATAGTGATAGAGAAAGCTTTAGCTGTTGAAAACATGTTCATTTGCTATGCAGGTGTTGATAATGCACAGTAGTCCACCCATAAAACTAATTGTCAGGCAAGATCTTAGAGGAGGTTTACATTTTTTTACTATCATTTCTAACCATGAACTAAGGCATTTCTGTAATTCATTCAAATATGCTTGTTCTTTTTAAATGGTCCCCATAAAGCAATGAAAGAAAAGTACAAGTAAGCATCGGTTTCTGTTGGTCAGCCATGGCTGCCTGCATCCCTCTTTCACTACAGCAAGCAAGGTGGCAGCTGGATTTATTATACATCTCTATTTAAAAATGAGTACAGATTTTGTTATCTTTGCTAATGGCACAGGCTGTGCTCAGAGAATGGGCTGGGCAATAAATGGATGATTCACATGTACAGCTCAGTAGTGAAACTGAAACACACACACACCCCTGCTCTCCTTATTACTGTCTCTTTTCTAATAATACTCTAAGAAGATATGATACTTTAGCTAATTATAGCTACAGATAAGTCATTACTTCATTGATTGTCAAGACTGGATTATTTCATGGTCTTAGGGATTAAACCAAAAAAACCCACTTTGAATATAAAGATTAGAAATAGTTTTATTCAATACTATCTACAGGGACTTTTCAACTGCACTTTCCCTGCTAACTAGGCAAAAAGAAGCACCTTTCAAAGTAGTGGTTCTCTTTATATTTAACAGCGGGAGACCAATTTATCCAACCCCAGCACAACTTCTTTGTGTTTCTTTTTAAATTGTGAGCCCTTTGGGGACAGGGAACTATCTTATTTTTTGAGCCCTATATAAACCACTGTGAAAACTTTTGTTGTTGTTGAAAAGCAGTATATAACTATTAAACAACAACTAAATATTACTTTCACTTCTTACCATGCTTCTATTAAGTATCTATTCATGTTTACAAGGCTAAGTCTGCAATTCTATGCACACGTACTTGCAAGGAAGCCCTGTGGAACTTGAGGGGACTTCTTGGTGAGTAAACGTGCTTTGGCTCAGACTATAAATCTTGAACCTTATGGAGGATACTGATGGAGACAGAATGCCCTGCACTGGGAAACTTGCATCTTCTGTTTCTTGTATTACTGTAGAGCTGCTGCTTAGTAGAGACTGTACTCCTTTAAGAGCTCTTTGGAAAGGACAAGTGCTTAGAAAAGGAGATGTTCCCCAGGTGCACAGTATTTCACAGCTTAGAAGTATAGAAGCTTTATTCAGGTTGGAACCTGGCAGATCCAATATAATGTGGTTTCTAATAGTCGTGTGCGCAAAGATGTGTCCTTAAAGAGTCAAAGCCAAATCATGTGCATATCACCCTAGGCCCCACAGAGGCAGCCACTCCCAATGCTTATCTCTGTGCAGAGTTGTCCTGTGCACAGTGCCAGGGAGGACCCTTAAAGGGAAGTGGAACTACAGGAAACCTCAATGTTGTCTTGGAAGGCATGTAGGGAAGTGCTGGGGAATATAGTCCCTCCCATGCTTTCCCCATAGAACTCTATGAGAAAAGTCCTGGGAAGCACTATATTTCCCATTGCTTCCCACACACCTTCCAAGACACCACTGGGGCTTCCTGAGACTCTGCTTACCTTTAAGAGCTTTCTCTGGCACTGTGCACAGGAGCACCATGCATGGAGGTAAGCACTGGAAGCGGATACTTCTGCTCGGGGTCGGGGGTGATGTGGACATGATCCACCTTTGACTTTTCAAAACTGAACCTTGGCACAAGGCTAGTTTTTAGCCTACTTTCCAGTAGGCTTATAAGATCACCCGACATTCTGTGTGTGTGTCCGACTGTGTGCCCCCACCCCATCAACTTTGCAATGCCTGGACCAATATGAGCCAAATCGGGTACAGTTGTAGGGACACACAGGGACACCTCAATGGCATAGTTTGTGATGATGTCATCCACCCCGATCCAAGATGGCAGATACGTGAACTTTTGAGGCACAAGTGGGCTATCTTGTTAACTGTCTAACCAATTTAAACCAAATTAGGTACAGTTGCAGTGAGTGACACACAGGGACACCTGAACAGTGTAGTTTGTGATGATTTCATTCACACAGATTCAAGATGGCGGATGCATAAATTTTTGAGGTGCAAGTGGGCTAACTTGTGAACTGCTTAACCGATTTGAACCAAATTTGCTACAGCTGTAGGGACACATAGGGATGCTCTAATGACATGGTGTGTGATGATGTTGTCCACTCCAATTCAAGATGGTGGTGAACATCTGAGGTGCAAGTGGGCTAACTTGTGGACTGCTTAACCCATTTGAACCAAATTGGGTACAGTTGCAGTGAGTGACACACAGGGACACCTCAGTGGCATAGTTTGCAATGACATCATCCACACCAATTCAAGATGGCAGACACATGAACTTTTGAGGCACAAGTGGGCTAACTTGTGAACCACTTAACCGATTTGAACCAAATTTGCTACAGCTATAGAAACACATAGGGATGCACAAATGGCATGATGTGTGATGATGTCATCTACTCCAATTCAAGATGCTGGCCATGTGAACATCTGAGGCAGAAGTGGGCTAGTTTGTGGACTGTCTAACCAATTTAAGCCAAATTAGGTACAGTTGCAGTGAGTGACACTCAGGGACACCTCAATGGCATAGTTTGTGATGATGTCATCCACACCGAATCAAGATGGCAGATGCATAAATTTTTGAGGTACAAGTGGGCTCACTTGTGAACTGCTTAACCAATTTGAACCAAATTTGCTACAGCTGTAGGGACACATAGGGACACCTCAGTGGTGTAGTTTGTGATAATGTCATCTACCCTAATCCAATATGGTGGATGAATAAACCTTTGAGGCACAAGTTCACTAACTTGAGGACTGTCTAACTGATTTGAGCCAAATTTGGAACAGCTTGATTGAGTGACACACAGGGACACCTCAATGGTGCAGTGTGTAGTGATGACATCCACCTCAATCCAAGATGGCGGACACATTAACATTTGAGGTGCAAGAGATCTAACTTGTGGACATCAATTTGCAGCAATTTAAGTCCAGATGTAGAGACAGTGAAAGGAAAGTAGGCTGATTAGCTCTTATTAGAACAACTTGTTATCTATTTGACCAATGATATCCACCCAGCAATATTGTTAGAGAAAATTACTAATAATGCAGAGTATTTCAGGAGCTAACCCACTCCCATTACAGCAGGAGTTAACAGAATCTCAAGGGCAACAGCTTGTAATAATAAGCATGGAGATTCATGTAAGGTTAAACTAATCTACTTTATTAAGAAGTCCATGATGATAGCAAAAGACTTATATCTAACAGCTGGCTACATGTTGGTCAGAGAGAGACCTATAAGAAGCATGGTGCTTAGAGAGAGAGAGCTAGAAGCACTGTGAAGAGGAGGAGGAGGAGGAGGAGGAGGAGGAGGAGGAGGTGGTCGTCACTCTCAGGAAGTTCCTGAGTATATTCTTTCCATAGAGAGGTCATAGAGGCAGAGATAAACAGGAAAGAGAAGGAGACCCAAACTATTGATTCCTTTGGATAGAACTGCATATATGCCAAGTTATAATTGTCAATTTTATAGGATGGTTTCCAATTTGCAAACCTCCAATTGTATCAATTTGTCTGTTTGCTGACTCAACTGATTTGGTAGATAGATACAATGAGGTCATCCACACCATCAAAAACTGTGTTCTATCTGAGTTTGGGAGCTGTATGTGCTCTCATCTTTCAGTTGCATGGAAGCAAGGTAGGAGGAAAACCTGGGTAGAAGTTGTTGTTTGGATGCAAGTTAGGAGAAAAAACTACCCACATTTTCCTCCTACCTTGCTTCCATACAATCACTTCTATCCAGTTTTTCCTCCTACCCTGCTTCCACACAACCAAAAATTGGGAGCACACACAGCTCTCAAACCTGGGCAGAACACAGTTTTTGATGGTGTGAATGACCTCAATTGATTATTTGATTCCTGGCTGGGTATAGCTTGAATATATATTATTATGAACATTATCAGGTCTTACAGCACTAACCCAGTACAGGAAGTTCCCAATCAGTATTCCTTCTAACAGGGATTCCCAGATGTTGTTGACTACTACTCCCATAATCACCAGCCAAAGGCCATTGCAGCTGGGGATGCTGGCAGTTGTGGTGAACAACATCTGGGAATCCCTGTTAGAGGGAACAGTGTACCCAACTTACAAATGGGTTGTGTTCCAAAAGTTCTTTTTTAAGTCAGGTATTTGTAACTCTGAACACATTTCCCCATAGAAACAAGGAGCCCTTTCTCATGATCCATAAGAAGGACTTGAAGGGGTGAGGGGAAGAAGCCTCAAAAAGCTTTTCTCCCCTGCAAACGATCCTCTCCTTGTTGCTGTGTGCCCAAACTATTGCCAGCTTCTGCCAGCACAGGGAGGTTTGGGGTCTGGGCGGCCCCTGGAACTCCCATAATGCTCCACACGAGTGCACAGTGCATTATGGGGAGTTAGTTGATGCCAGCTGGGAAGCTGCTTAGTTAGCCCAGGCTAACCAGTGTTGCAATTTGTGATTCTTTAGCAAAGCACCAAGAGGAAGCTGCCCGCTCCAGTTATGAAGTAGTGCAGAGCCTTATTGTTGCAGTTAGTCAAGAACAAGCATGGAGATTGTAGTGTAGTATAAAGTAAATAAGATTTATTATGTTAAATACATTTGAGATAGGAAAGACCTATCCTAACTATGAGCTACATAATGAATAGGAGGGGGGAGAGAGAGATGCTCCCATCTGCTCTCCAAGGAGAAAGGAAGTAGAACTGACCTGCTACAGGAAATAACTGAGGAGTCGAGGCAGGGGTCATAGTGTAGAGGCAAAGCAGGGACAGGTAAGGGGACCATCACTACCTCGACTCCCAATGCCCCTAGTGGTCATTAGGATAGTTGGTGCAAAAGATTGATGTGCTGGAATTCCATCTACAACAACCAGAACAATACAAAAGATCAGGGGGGAAAAACTAGGCTGTAATATCTCTCTCTGAAAACTATGAATATAGATAAGAATGGGTGTTTTAATAATGAAAATTAAAAGTTCTACATAGAACAGCTTAAAACACAATTAAGGTCATTATATAACAAGAAAATATTAAACATGTTCATACTTGTGTCCCGAAGTATATGTATTGTGCTCACAAATGAGCTAAAATACTCTTAAATGTGAGCACAATTTTACTATTAGGGTTTATGGCCAGGGTTTCCCTAGCCTGGTTTTGCCTGTGCGTGAGAACAGCCTCAGTGTTAGAAATGGTGGTTAGGTTCCTCCCAGGCTAGCTCACAGAAGCTGATTTAAACCACAATGTGGCTGAAATACTTTACATTTGCAGTTAAAAATAGTAGAAAACAATACTGTTGTAATATTAGCGATGGGGAAAAAACCATAAAAATTATAAAGTTGAAAAAGAAAGGTGTTAAGAGCCTGAGATGCCCCTTCCTTGGAGGCTGGCAACGCAAACTGTGTGATGTTGCTGCTGCTGCTGCCTCACTGCAAAGGCAATGCACTGTTCTGAGCTGCTGGTAGGTCATGTCCCTTCCTCAGTGGCGAGCAGCAAGGGCTGAGTGATTTTGCTGCTGTCCTTCAAAGTCGACAATCAGGTCATGCACCTTCCCAGCTGCTAATCAGTCACATCCTGCCACGTTGCTGCCCAGACCGGACAGTTGTGGTGGAGAGCCCCAAGCCAAATGTTTCCTGAACACTGCCTCAGCACTTCCCACCAGCATGGTGGACTGCTTTCCTGTTGCTGCCGTGTCCACCTCCTCCTCTGCTTCCCCTGCATCAAGTGCTGGGAGAACTTCCTTTCCACTTTTTTATTTATTTTATTTATTTTTACATTTCTATACTGCCTTTCGTTAAAAACAACCCCAAGGCGGTTTACAAAAATTAAAACATACAATAAAAAAGCAGTAAAAACGTCAATCTAAAAACATATAAAAACAGGCATAAAAACAGTACAACAGATAAAAACACACTGAAGCAGCAGTAAAAACGATTATGTAAAAGCCTGGGTAAAAAGCCAAGTCTTTACAAGCTTTCTAAAAGCCGTGATGGAGTCCGAGGAATGAATGGCCACTGGGAGAGCATTCCAGAGTCTAGGAGCAGCAACAGAGAAGGCCCTGTCCCGAGTGCACGACAGCCGGGCCTCTCTCATTGTCGGCACCTGGAGCAGGGCCCCCTCAGATGTCCTCGTCAAGCGGGCAGCAACCCTTGGGAGCAGGCGGTCCCTCAAATACCCCGGGCCCAAACCGTTGGCCAAACTGCTGCCAAAGCAGCTGCGTGCACACGGCTGCAAGAATAGGAAAAGAGCGTGCAACCAAAACACAGGCTCTGGAGAGAGGTGGCTTTCAGAAATAGTTTGGCTTGGGGGTACTGCTGCTGAAGCACTCACAGAGCAATTTCAATGCACTGGAGTGCCTGCAGCAGTAAGAAAATGAAAGGGTGTGCAAAGTGGCAGAGGCACTGGCAGCCAAATGCAGCCCATTGCTCTGAAGAGAGGGCTTGGGGCTCCTTGCAACTGCTGGGGTCTGGGTAGCAATGAGGAGGGGCATCACCAGGCATGGAGCCTGCTGAAT
Organism: Hemicordylus capensis; assembly: GCF_027244095.1. Lineage (NCBI taxonomy): Eukaryota > Metazoa > Chordata > Lepidosauria > Squamata > Cordylidae > Hemicordylus > Hemicordylus capensis. The sequence continues at coordinate 305,116,476 of NC_069657.1, forward strand.
GGCAGCCTGTGTCTGGCCCCGCCCGGCGGCCCCTCTAGTAACGCCCCATGCATGTGACATCACACACGAAGGGGGCATGGCCCGGGCTCCGGACAGCCCGAGCGAGCTCTCTCACATCCATTTCAGGCAGTGCTTGCTGCTTGACAGCATTTATTTCTCTTCCTCTCCCTTGCTGGAGGGAACACCTGCCCATGTCTTTATTTATTTAGTTAGTTTATTTGAAATTAAATTTTTAGTTGCGATTTTAAATAGCAAATGGTAGATTCTTGGATGTTACATCACTTCCCTTGCAATTCTTAGATGTGACATAACTTCCCCTGTGATTCTTGGATGTGGTATCACTTTTTGCCACGATTCTCAGATATGAGTACAATTTCACAGTTAATATTAAAAATCAATTAAAAATAAATGGATGGACAGATTTAATTTAAATTAAATACACATAGTCATCCTGGACTACATGTGTGCCTAATTTCAGAGCTCTCTGCCCAGCCAATTTTTCTCTGGTGTTTTTTTTTTAATTTCCCCATAGATTTATATCTTCCCCCTACTGATAGTTATCGGATTTCCAAGAAGGGCCAACAGACCCAATACCAATATCTATTGGATCGGATCCAATACGATATTTCCAACTGTTCACAATTCTAGGAAAAGCATTCTCCGGAGAAAGAGCATTCCAGAGCCATGGTACCACTGAGTAGTTCTTGTCCTCTATGCTAACTAAATGAGTTTTTATAGGCTGTTTGGACAGACATTCCTTTTTATAGGCTGTCTAGTCAGACATTCACGTGTGGAATGTCTCAATCAAAGTGATTAAGGTTATATCATTAAACATTTTACAGTGCCTGATTTAGCTAAAAAATAATAATGGATGTTGTGGCTCTCCTGTTCAAGCAACGTACCATGGAATCAGATGCATGCTGGAGATGTACAAAGAATGCAGCAACTTTAACAATATTTTCTAGAGTTACCCAATGGTGGCTCCATTCTGGACTAACATGTCTGAGCATTTCAATCTAATTCTTACTACTGTATGCATCTTTACATTTCCTCATCTATTTTTGCTTATATACCAGTAATGTGTGCCTATTTCATTCATAGGCAGCCTAACTCTATAGACTTCTCCTTAAGCTAAATTCTTGGGGATTAGAAAGCAACTACTTCATTTGAATTTCATCACAGGCTAGCTGAACTTTGCTGTAAGACAAACAAGGAATGGGTGGTTTATAAAAACTAGGGCATGTCTGACACTTTGAGCTGTTCCTCAAAGGCTTTGGTGATGACTAACTGAAACTGAGTTCATTTTTATCCAGATGGACTTGCTCTGCTTTGTTATTATTTGCATCATGACCCTTGCTAGCTAGGCAGAGACATCTTTCAAAGTGGTGCTTCTCTGTATCTTTAGCTGGGGGAGAACTACGTCTTTGGACAATAGGCGGTATAAAAATATAAATAAATAATAAATAAAATAAATAAATATCTGGCCCTTGTTGTGCACTGCCCAGAGCCTTTGAATGGTATAAAATGCAATCAATCAATTAATAAACAAACAAACAAATAATATCAGTCCCAGACACAAGTGGCTGTTGCTGATATCTTTGTTGCATTTATTAAAGACTGTTAGCCCTTTGGGGACAAAACCATGTTCTTATTCTTTTTTTCTATGTAAACTGCTCTGAGATTCTTGTTCAAAAACCAGTATATAAATATTCCTATTTTTAAAAAAAAAAAAATCATATGCATAATTCAGTTTATGTTGCTGCTGGACCATTGCAAGTGGGAGGTGAAAAATATGGGTTGCTGGATGGATATAATTTTGGGAGGGTTTGCTAAGATTTCAGTGTGTTGGTATGGCATATCACCTATAAACTACAAGGTTTTTAATTTTTTTTTTAATTTAGTGCCACCAATATGCACAGCATTTTACAAAGCACAAGAAAGGTCTTCGCCCTGAGAAGCTTACAGTCTAAATTTGCCAGAGTGAAGATGAGGGATGAGGCAAGGCAAACAGGGAAGACTGTATGCTTATTTCAGTTACTTGTACCTGGAGACAGTTACAATAGATGGGGGATGTCAAGGGGTTGTGTAGAAGACTTCATGGGAAAGATGGATTTTGATTAAGGATTTGAAAGAAGTAAGAGAGAATGAATGATGCAGGGGTTCTGGGAGGTTTTGTTAAACTACTGGATACTTACGATATGCGTTGATTTTTTTAAACAACAAGTTCTCTTTATTTAAAAAACAAAAACCCAGCTTCTGATATTCCACCCCTACTGTGAATCTCCATGCCAGGTAAATGCTGAATTTCTGCATATTTTACCAAGTGTTTAACAGATGCTAAGAAATACTGCATCTCTTGAATTCTTGGATGGCCAGCAGCTGTTAAAACATATAGGGCAGACTGTCAAAAAAATGTGTCAACCCTATTTCTGCATTATCCATCTAGATTATTATTCTGATGTATTGTTTTGCACACAGATTCTTCCAGTATTCTTCTGAGGAACAAAAACCCATTGCAATGGGCACAAACAGAACTGCATCAACCAGAAAGTGGGCAAGCTTCATAAGGCACCATTTCAGGACATATCAGCTAGGAACATAGGAAGCTACCATATACTGAGTCAGACCATAGTTCCATCTAGCTCAGTTTTGTCTACACAGACTAGGAGCGGCTTCTCCGAGGATGCAGGCAGGGAATCTCGCTCAGCCCTATCTTGGAGATGCCAGGGAGGGAACTTGAAACTTTCTGCAGTTCGATCCCCTAAGGGGAATATCTTAGTGCTCACACATGTAGACTCCCATTCATATGCAACCAGGGCAGACCCTGCTTAGTTAAGGGGACAAGTCATGCCTGCTACCACAAGACCAGTTCTCCTCCCTTGTAATAGGAGCTAGTGGTAGCACAGTGAGAAAACAGGTTCTGTAATGCAGTTATAGTAGAACTGGTATTGTTGTAGTTAGAGTAATTAAAGAGGAAAAGTTGGAGGGATATGTGGCACTTTTTGTGCTTGTAAGTAGAGCGGAGCAGAAATCCAACAGGTATGCCTTTCCCTAGCAGTGACAGAAAGCTGCACCTGTTGAATTTCCACTTCTCATAGCGAGTGAAGGCATAGGATCCCTGCTAGCGGGAAAACAAAGGGTAGCAAGCAGTAATCCCCTGTGTTACTGCTGCCGTGCATGCAGAGCCACCTGTGGTTCACTGCGTCTGGGGGCAGCAGGTGTTCACTGCTGTTCACAGGTCAACAGTGCTGCCCCGAGCAGTTCTTCTGCGCCTGAAGTTCAGCCACCTTCTAGCGCCTAACACTTCCCATGGCTTCCCACAGGCCTACAAGCCTAGATGCTCGAGAAAGGGAAGGGACTCCTCAGCACGTGCCGCTATCGAAACTTCTGTGTACACAAGGCGTGCCGCCTTGTTCTCGCCGAGAAGCAGCCGAGAGACCGGAGCGCTGCTGCCCGGGTCCCTTATTGGCACACCAGCTGCTAAAGGGGGAACTGGGCGTGCTTAAGTGTTTCCTGTGGAAATCCCGAAGCCTTCAGCTCCTCCTCCTCCCCCCCCCACCCCCTTCGTGTTTGTGAGCTGGGGACTGACTGAGGAGGAGCAGAGCATCGACTGCTGTCGCTTCTGCCATCTGTGCGTGCCGCCGCCGCCGCCGCCTCCTCGCAGTCGTCGCCTTCTTCAGCCTTCCCATAGCCTGCGGCCTCGCGACGCCACCATGCAGCGGTGGTGGAGGCGGCATTCCTAGTCCGCCTGCGGAGCTACCCACCTTCCCTCTGCGCGCGTCTCCTTCCATCCTCCCGGGGGGGTGGAGGTGCCTGCGGTGCCTCTTCAATGGGCAGTTTGCTGAGCGGGGTCAGCTTCAAGGAGCCCACCACGGTGGAGGACTGCGACTCGACCTGGGAGACCGACTCCGAGCCGGAGCTCCAGGACCCAGGCGGGGAAGAAGGGTCACCGCTCGAGGCGAGGCGGGCTGGTGGGGCTGGCGGAGAAGAAGGCGACGGCGGCGGCGGTGGTGACGGGCCCCCAGCTGAGGACGACCAGCAGCAGCAGCAACAGCAAGGGGAACCGCTCCCTGCGGCAAGCTGCCGGCCGGAAGACGGTGAGCAGCGGGGAGAAGCTGAGGAGGAGGAAGAAGACGACGAGGTGGAGGAAGACGACGAGGAGGGAAACGGCCGTGAGGAAGGAGGGCGGGAAGAAGCAGAAGCGACCCGCACCGAACAGGTAACGCGGGACCCTGCTGCAAACTTCTCCAGGGGGCTAGTTGGAGGCTAGAGCCCTCCCTCTCTTCCCCTCCCCTCCCCTTCATTGCCTCTGCCCCTTGGCAGCGCTGGTGGCCCCTCACCAAGGTTGTGCATGTGCAGCCTCTGTCTCTCTCTAGTACAGTGAGAGGACGCACAATCTTAGTCTGTACAGGCATGTGTGTATGTTAGTCTAGGAATGCAGCATGGAAGCTTTGGAACATCATGGTTGGAAGGCTTGGGGGGGGTGTGCGTGTGTGTGCGCGCGCGTATGTGTAAAAATCTCTCTTGATTTTCTCCGTTTCCCTCTTTTCTCTCCCCCCCACCCCCTTTAATTCTTGCATTCTATGTGACTCAGGCGTCCAGCGTGGCATCCCGCTAGAAGGCGGAGAAGCGCCCTGCTTTGGCAGTTTGCTTGTCTTTTGTGCTAGGCTGCCACTTTTCTCTCTCTCTCTCTCTGCTGACATGCGTAGCAGGCACTGAAAGGAGAAACTGTAGTAATATGTGGTTGAGGATTGTTTTCCTTCTTCTGCCTTAACAGCTTGTGTGTGTTGGGGGGGCGGGGGGTCGTGGTGGCTCTGGTAGTTTAAAAGTGCAGAAGGTTAAAGTAGTTCTAATCCATGCTGAATCCTTGGTATAATAATCCTCCTGTCTTTCTTCAGCAGGCTCTGATTCAGAGAACAAAAATTACAGTAACATGTGGTGACAAAATGCCATTTCAGAACAAGCGTTATTTGACATTCTGGCTGTGTAAATCATTGCTATGATTATACCTATTGGACAAGTGTTCACTGCATAAGACTTAGAGAACTCGTACACCTAAGTACTGTAGAGATACCCCAAAGTTTGCGGGGGGGCCTCACCACTCCTCCCACTTACTCAGTTCTATACTGGTTTTCATATGCTCAACTTTTTAAAAAAAGAAAGAAATCTTACTCAGTGAATGTGGGGCTATATTTTCAAAACATATTGTCTCCTCAGAATGACTTTGTCTCTGACAAAAGGTAAATTGAAGACCTGTTTTCAAGTCGTGTCTTTAAAATATGTAGAGAAAATAACAGAGCACATGTCTGTGGTGTGTGAATGGTTACATGCAACTCTGGATCATATGAAAAGCAGACCAACTTTCAGGGCTCTTTGACAGACAAGGTTCACTCATTTCTATCTGTTCATCCGTTACAAAGACATTGGTCACTGACTTACTGTTCATTTTCTGACTGCTTCCCAACAGGTGTGTTAGGAATGTGAATAGCGAGAAGTAACATGGGACACAGCCCTCAAGTTTCTGTAACATATCTGTGCAATCCTGTGCACAATTACTTCAACATGAGCCTCTCTGTATTCAGTGGTGTTTATTTCCTAGAGTGTGTGTTTAGGTTTGAAGCCATAATTAAATTATTTCTGAAATTCAGGAAAAGACTAAAATGTACTACAAACCATCCTTTTTTTGTGATAGGGATAGAGGACTAGGCGATTATAGCTCTTTCTTCCATTGAACTTGGTCAGTGCATTTTGGTGAGGGAAAAGAGCCAGGGCATAATCTAATAGCTTCAATATTTTATGTATATCCCACTTGTTCTGCAGGCTCTAGACAGACCAGGTTTTAATTTTAAAAGAAAAGAATTTGAAATAGTGATGCCTCTGTATAATCTTCAAAGAATGCAGATTCTAAACTTGCTTATCGGGCTTTGCCAAAAGTGAAGAGTTACTACTCCTTGGTTTTTTAACATTTTGTTTGGGGGTGGTGTGTGTTTGTTTTTAGCAAAAGTTGGTGCTTTGGAGATATAGATTTCCCCACTGAATTATCAATTACTATCACTACAGCTGTCATTTCCCTCCTTTCACTGACATGCTTCCTATCACATCAGAGTCCTTTTTGCAGCATTATGATAGAGGTTTAGATCTAGTTGGCCAATTGGACACCTGGCAATTAAAATCTGTGGCACTAAATTTGCAAAAGGGTGAATGACTTTGAGATCATTCACAAAAGTTAGTTCTGGCAAATTACTTACAGCTCCACCTCCACACTCTAAGGCTCAGTAAACCTCTTTCTTTAATCCATTCTGTAGTGTTCACAGTACAGGAACTATGTAGCTTGGTACCATGAACAAGTTATATCACCTGCAGAACACTAACTTGTACAGAGGGATGGAGGTGGAAGTTTCCATTGCTCGTGCAAGTAAGCACTGCTCAGAAATATTCACTGAAAGGTGGAATTCAGCTGCTTAGGTTGTTAAACTACACACAGCACATAGCATACATGGCAGAAGTGGGAAGAACCCGCTTGCTTAAGCTCCAGATCTTATCCAGACACTGGGGATGGGTGCAGGCTGTACAGCAAGTTAGGAATTTGTTAGCTTGGGCTAAATCCTTATCAGTATGATGTAAAGATGCACCTTGCTCTTTTAAAAATGATCAGCATATAACAAGTCTTAGCCCAGGATTTCAGTTATCTCAGTATATACAAAAATGGGTTAAGCGAGCATTTATGAAAGCCGGATCTACTGGGTTGACTGTGTATTTACTGAAGTCAGTGTTACAGCTCCTGGATAGGTAAACATTATAATGGTGCTAAGATGCAGGCATCTGTATGTTGGCCAGTCTTAAATGGTGTTGTTTGTTGTTGTGTTGTTTAAAATACTTTTATTCTGAACACTGCAGCACACTGCTGCTTAGGATATCATACAATAAAAACAAAGTATGATTAATAATGAAACAAGCATAAAAATAAACAGCAGGATAAAATGGCAGATAGAACCAGAACTGATGAAAACTGGAAACACAATTAAAACCGATTTTAAAATGCTATTTTAAAAAAGAGTTTTCAGGTTACTTTCAAAACTCCTCAAGGAGGGAGACTAAGCACTTCTGGGAGTGCATTCAAGAGATGAGGGTCCATTACTGAATGGCTTTGTCCCTCGTCCCCACCAATCAAATCTGCCTCACTGACACTGCTGGGAGCAAGGGCTAGAATAAGGATCAGAGGCAGATTTGTATGTACAGATACCCCAGGCCCTAGTCATATAGTGCTTTGAGGGTCAAAATCAGCGCTTTGAATATGCCCTGGAAGCAAAGTGGCAGCCAGTGACACTGCCACAGAATAGGAGTGATATTTGTATAGCAACTAGATTATTTGTGTAGCGCCACAAGAATCTTTGCAGCAGCATTCATTCCCTAAATGCCTGCCTACAGAGAGTAATGGGCTGGATGAGGGAAAACAAATTGAGACTGAATCCAAGCAAGATGGAGGTACTCATTGTACGGGCTCAGAATCTGAGGGGTGAGTAAGATCTCCCTGTGCTGGATGGGGTTACACTTCCCTGGAAAGAGCAGGTGTGCAGCATGTGAGTACTCCAGGACCCAGGCCTCACCCTGGTATCTCAGGTGGAGGCTATGGCCTGGAGTGCTTTCTTTCAGCTTCGGCTGATACGACAGCTGCGTTCGTTCCTTGAGGATGACCATCTCAAAACAGTGGTGCACCAGCTGATAACTTCCAGGCTTGACTACTGCAATGTGCTTTATGTGAGGCTGCCTTTTTATGTAGTTTGGAAACTTTAATTAGTTCAATATGCGGCAGCCAGATTGGTCTCTGGGGCAACCCAAAGAGACCATATTATACCTGTTTTGAAACAGCTACACTGGCTGCCGATATGTTTCCGGCAAAATACAATGTGCTGGCTATTACTTTTAAAGCCCTGAACGGCTTAGGTCCAAGTTACCTCAGAGAGCGCCTTCTTCTGCATGATCCCCACTGCAAGTTAAGGTCATCTGAAGAGATCCATCTCCAGCTACCACCGGTGCATCTGGTGGTGACTCAGAGGCGAGCCTTTTCTGTAGCCGCTCCTGGACTGTGGAATGCTCGCCCTGCAGAAATCTGCAACTTAAATTCTTTATTTGTCTTCAGGAGAGCCCTTAAAACTGATCTGTTTGTCCTGGCCTTCCAGGATTTTTAAATAGTTGTAAGTGATTTTAATGTTGTAACCTGGTTTTCAGGGTTTTTAAATTGTTCTGATTGTTTCATTGCTGTTTTATGATGGTTTAATTCAGGGTGGATTTGATTTAAATCAAACTGATTTAAATCACTAGCAGGGTGGATAAAAATAAAAAAAATCTGATTTAAATTAAAAAAAATCTGATTTAAATTTAAAAAAATCTGATTTTTTTGATTTAAATCGGATTTTTTTGATTTTTATCCACCCTGCTAGTGATTTAAATCGTGATTTAAATCAGTTTGATTTAAATCAAATCCACCCTGGTATTGTTAATTGTTGTTGTTTTTATGCTGTTTTATAATTTGTTTTAATTGTTAACTGATTTTAATGGTTTTGTTTTAATTGTAAACCACCCTGAGCCATTTTGGAAGGGTGGTATAAAAATTGAATGGATGAATGAATGAAATTCTGAGCTTTTGAATTATCTTCAAAGGCAGCCCTAGACAGAGAGCATGGCACTAATCTAGTCTAGGTGTAACAAATGCAGAGGTCAGTTCTGGATCCTCCAAGTAGGGTCGCAGCTGGCATACCAGTCGAAACTGGTAAAGTTCACTCCTGGACCCCACTGCCACCTGAACCCCCCCTTCCTCCTGGGACAGTGCTGGATCCAGTGCTGGAAGCTTGGGTCTTTCAGCAGGGATGTGACCCCATCTAAGTCCAGATATGCCTCATTACTCAAATTTCTAGTTTTTCTGATCTAGAACACCTCCATCTTAACTGGATTAAGTTTCAGTTTATGAGTTTTATAAGTTTCAGTTGTGAGCTTTTCCTTGCCCCATGAGATATACTGTAGGGCAGGCTACATATCCAATAAATCTATGGAAGAAGATACATATTAGCTAGATGAAGTTTGAACCTGAAAATGCTTTTATATCTTAAGATGTAGCACAGGAAAAAAAACTGACTAATGGAATTATCAGTGGTTAAGCACTAAGGGTGCTTATTATTGTTTAATGTGCAAGTCTAAACCAAGTACACTGAAGTCATTGAATGTCATGCATTAAATAACCATAGGTTCTCAAAGTAGTGTGCATTTGTAGGCACTTTCACTCTTTTTTTCTTTGTACCTTTATAAATGGTTATTTTGGCAATTTGAAATCTTAATGCAAGGTTATTTAATATTTAAAATTATTTCACTCAGTATGTTTTATAGACTGTAGTGTCAAGCTCAGGGCAGCCCGCAAGTAGACAGCATTGTACTTATCTATGAAAATCTTAGTTCAGCCATCTCTTGAAATCATATGAAAGGATGAATAATTTAGGAGACTTGTAGGGAGGGAAATGACTGTCATCATCACTCCAGAATGCAGTGAAGAAATCCTCACAGTTTCACTGCTTGAAGATTGGGCTAAGTTTTAGTAGCCATACCCTTCTTTATAACTACATATTCTGAAATCCAGGGTATACTCAGTGGTGTGCCTGTTTCGTAAAGACCTAAGGGTACCCTGTTTCCCTCTGAAATCTTTCCCACTTAGCTAAATTTATAGAGAGCCAGCATGGTATAGTGGTTAGAGTGCTGGACTAGGACCGGGGAGAACCGAGTTCAAATCCCCATTCAGCCATGAAACTAGCTGGGTGACTCTGGGCCAGTCACTTCTCTCTCAGCCTAACCTACTTCACAGGGTTGTTGTGAAAAAGAAACTCAAGTACACCACTCTGGGCTCCTTGGAGGAAGAGCGGGATAGAAATGTTAATAATAATAATAAATAAAATAATATGCGTGCCACAAAAGTTGTAGCAAGTTTTAAGAAGTCTCTTTTGATGAGGAACTAAGCCTTAAGACATCCTGTTTTGATTATTGAGCAGAAAATATTAAGAAGAATCTGTAATTATAAAAAACATTTCACAAATATGAAGGTCATTAATATTATTATTATTATTATTATTATTATTATTATTTCAATAATATTGAAAACATAAGTGTCTGAATTGTTTTGGTGTGTTAGGATGTGGAGGGTGCAAAAGCGGAAAAAACCAAGCAAGTTTGAAAGTGCTATATTTTGCTTTCTTGTTTGTCATCCATTCCTGCACCAGCAATTGATGCTTTGAAATGGGCTTCTCCATGTGAATCTGCTGTAGTGAGGAAACAGCATTTGCTGTGCAGGGAGATCTGCAGGTGTCATCCTATTCTGATCCCTATGTGATCAGTGTAAATAGTCTTCTGCAACTGCAGTACATGCCACAGATCCTTTTCATAACCAGAATGGGGTGGGGGGAGGAAAAGGGAGAGAGAGAGTAAAGCCAGCTTGTGGAGTATTCAGGTGCCCATTGTTTCTTTGAACATTCATATGCATATGCTGTGTTTCCCCTTTTTTTAGTGTATGCAAGAGGTGTAGGACTAGTTCATCCAATATTTCTCTCCCTGTGAGTGAGCTTAACTTTCTTTCAAGTCTGTGCTTGAATGTGAATCGGGGATCATTGATACAGCTGGAAACAATTCTGATGGTTGCTGTTAAATTTTTTTGCAACTTGATCTGTATCTTTATATTCTGCTTTTAAATGTGAGCACAATAGTCCAGGTGTAATATTGCCACTGCCAAGCAAAATAGTGCCAATATTCCTATGGCTCCCATAGTATAACTGAGGCCCAGCCACTTACTCCACTAGATAATGATAATGCCACCTTTATAGTCACCACACCCCTCCTCTTCCATTATACCAAAATCCTATCTGAAGCTACTGTTGACTCTTCCTTACTTGCTAGGCATTGGATGGAGTTTTTGCTGCAATGGTGTAAGTCAGTGGCTGACGTTCTGCCTAACAAAGCACCAGTGCAATGGGAGAAGCATTGGTGCTTCTGAAAAGTTCAAATAACTCAGCTGTGCTGATGGCTCAATGGTGGGGGAAAACTTGAACAATCTCTCCTCCCCAGAAAGCACTTTGTACCACCCAAAAATATGTCCCCGAGATTACATGGCCCTCGGGGACATATTTTTGGATGACCCAGAGGGCTTCCAGGGGAAGAGGAGGTTGTTGAAATATCCCCCCTAAACACAGTAGATGGGCCTCGGGATGGACTGGAACTCTTAAGAAGCACTGGTGCTATACCGGTGCTTCTCCCGTTGCACCAGTGCTTTGTCAGGATGTCATCTACTGTTTGTGCATTGCTCCAGCTAAAGCTGATCTGAGTAGAACTGGGCTGTCTATGGACATATACCTCAGTTAGCTCTGCTGTGCAGTGTAAAGTCCCTGCATACACTGTGTATGCATGTGACATGCGTTACAGAAGGAAGTAAAACAAAATTTTGGAATCAAACAAATTTCTGTATACACATTGCTCTCGTTTGCTGGTCATCTGTCAGTTAAAACCAAGGCCAGAAGCACCATCCATGCTCATCTGTTTACAATTTCAGTAACATATAGCTATTATCAAACAGTTTAACAGCCACAGCATTTGTACTTAGGCAGGAAGGTAGATTGAAAGTAAAATGTGGAAAATGTGCCCTTGTTTATGTGAAAGAATAGCATGATTTTGTATTTTGGAGGCGTTTCATATTTGTTGTTGTCTGGTGGGCCAATTCACACACGCATTTGATTATTCAACACTTGGGGCCAGTTCACACATCACAGTGGATCCCACATGATCACCTCGGGGGTCTGCAGGGTTCCAGCAGGACCATGATGGTATGTAAACCACGTTTGTATGCACCAGGCTCCATGGTGGTGCTGTACATGGGGAGAGCAATTTCAAAAAGTGTCAGCAACATGATAGAAATTGAAGTGGTTGCATGTTGATTCAAAGAATGCTTAGTTAGAAGCATTCTAAGTGAGAACAGCCCAGCCATACATTAGTCTTGCATGCTCCCAGTGAGAGCCTGCAGATCAGCATGATGTGTGAACCAGCCTTTGACTTGCAGCTGAATGTATGAACAACCTCTATGAGAAAACACTGTGTTTGCATTGATCATGGTGATAGGGAAATTCTATCTGTGGTGTTTGATCTTTGATCACTGAAGCCAGTTACCACTTGATGCTGCTGTGAACATGCACAATGAACATGCATGTGTGAACCAGCCCCAAGTCTTCAAGAGAAGTATATTACACTGTAGATTCTATAGCCAAGATCCAAAGATAGCCTCCTGCGAAGTGCTTCCACACAGGCAAGGCAGCCAGTTTCACCACATAGAATACTGCTCTGGAAGGTCACCCAAGCCTTCCAGACTGTCTTCTGGTGGGTGGGTGGGTGTGTGTCTGTCCATGTGCGCATGCGCACACAGACACACACAACCTCAGTGTGCATGCTGAAGAGCATGTGTGGTCCTTTTGAACACGCAACATATTTCTTGAATGACACATCATTCTGCCATATAGAGAGACATCATCAAAGTCTGTTATGCTCATTCTGCTGCTTGCAATTGAATGTGTCTGCTCTTTCCAGGGGGATGATACAGTTGAAGTGACAGCTAAACCAAAGAGAAGCTTTTATGCTGCAAGAGATTTGTACAAATATCGTCACCAATATCCAGTAAGAGCATTTTGCAGTCCTTGGGCATTAATTAAACTACAATGATGGTGCATTATAAGTCATTTATAGCTTAGGTGGAGTCCCTCAAATGTATAATATAAGCATATATTGGAAGATATGTTAGGCAGGATGTTGGGAGAGGCTTAGGAACTCAATAGCTGCCAATTTAGACTGGGGATATTGGAGTGCAAGTATGTTATTCCATCCACCTGATGGTTATTATTGTCGTATCAGGGCAGTTGTTTGAAGATGTCAACTAGATAATGCTCAGAATTTGCTAAGTATTGTGGTACTGACTATAATACAATACTAACAGATGGTCCTTTCCTGGGAATCTATAACTTGTACACCTGACTTTACAAATGCTTGACATTTTCATTGTCCTACTAAGACATAAAGAGGAGAGACTCGCCTTGATAACCTGAGGTTATGGGTAGAAACTCATTGGGAAATGAGCAGAACTATAATACAACTTTTTAAAAAAGATAGTGAAAGATTGTAACAAATGTTTTGCAGAAGAATGAAAAGTTAACTTTAGAAAATGAGACAAAATCTAAGGAGAAGATATAACATCAGCTTGTAAACCACATGCTAGGGGTTTCATGAACTCAGATATAATTGACACCTCTATTTTCCAGTGGATATAATTGGAAATTTTACCTATGTATTCATACTTTAAAGGCTATAACTTTTAAATATATTGCTATTAAATATTTGATATTTTAAAATACAGAACAAATTTGCCAGAATCTTATCTTTCTTTATACGTATAAAACAGATCTCATAAATATTCAGTCTGCTCTAATTATCTCCATCTCGCCTACTTCCTCTTCTCCTACCCTTCAACCTCACTTGAAACAAATGTTATCTGACCTCAGCTTAAGGGCCAAACTATACATTTATGTAGGATTTTATTTAATGCAAAGAAGTCATGTGTGGCTTAAGACTAAGCGGTGGATCTGTTGAGGTGTGAGAGATGGATGAGAAAGTGGCCAGGAGGTATTTTAACAGAGAGGTGACTTGCAAGCAAAGGGTTGAACAGCCCTTTTTTCTCCACACCCCTATTCAGCCTAAAGCCCTCCACGACTGCTTTGCATTATACAAAATATTGGGAGAAACAACTGCAGAACTACACCTAACCTGACAGAAGAGGGTGGGGTGTAATGAAATAAACTAGCTGACCTGGTGCAGAGCATCTGTGCCTCTAGTTTTCCCTGTCTTCCCCCCCTCTTCATTTTGTGCTCCCTCGATGGCTCCTTCTCCTCCCTTGGTGGCTGGCCATTCTCCTGGCCAGCAGTTTCTTTCTGCCCTTCCCCGGTGCTAATCAGCAGCTCACTCACAAACTCTCACAAGAGCTGCCATGCATGGTATTAGTAACAGGTACATTTAGGAGAATTATAAATATAGATGTTGATGGCTTGCATATGCGGGCATGGCAAGTATTTTAACCAGATGCATTAGAACAGTTGCACAAATCCTTGGTTGCTGGATTGTGACTTGATTTTAATTTGGCCAAATTCTTTCTTCCTAAGTTAGTCCTTAACCCCCTTGACATCCATTATTCGCAAGCAAGCAAAGTAGCACTTTTTCTACCAGTTTGTAAAGTGATAAAGAAGCTTTAGATTCCTTTATTTACCTGTTTCCAAACTACAACTCAAGATAAAGTTTCGGCTAGCCTTATTACAAGCATATTACTACAGACATTTATATCATGGCTGATCATGCTTTTTATTGTTCTTCATCTCTGCTCAGCAGAACTTTAAAGATCTACGCTATCAGAATGACTTGTGCAATCTCCGCTTTTACAAGAATAAAATCCCCTTTAAACCTGATGGTAAGTATTCCGTGACAACACTATCATGTTACTGGTTTTAATTTGTTATAATACGAGCATGTATACTAAATGGTGAGGATTCATTTTAGGATTCCAGATCTGTAAATATCAAATTGCCACACCACATAGCTTTACTCTTCTGATACATTTGTCTTGAAGAGTAATGTTACATTCTGAGCATTCCTTCTAATTTCTGGAGCCCCTCCAAAACATAGCCATACTGTATGTGCAAGATACATGGTTTACTACATGGTGGTACATGTTGTTGTTGTTCTCTAAGAAGTGGTGGATTTTGTGCCTTACACCATAGAGATTTGGTCAGTGGGGAAAATGCACCCCCTATACAAAAAGATAGGTGACTGTACAGTGAAAAATCAAGCTGATAACCTGGTTTAAAGCTAAAAGAAATAGGGAATAATTTTGATAAGGTTTTTTTACAGATCCATCTAGAAGTCACGTCAGCTGTACCTTTGGCTTCAGTGTCATTGGCTTAAATTAAATCTGGCTATGTGAAGTTTAGCAATCCCACTTTAAATTGTTTGTGTACTGCAGATGCAGCTGATTAGGTGATCTGCATCAGTCTCAGCTGCTGGCAAACCTTATACTACTTCCAGTTCTCAACTGAGAAACTCGGTTTAAATTATTAGTGACATCAACAGTGGGCTGATTCAGATGATCCAAAAAACTATGGCTTGTTGGGTCATGAACATGACCAGAAGCCTGCTATGCACATGCACTCCCCCTTCTCACCTTGCACACCCAGAGAAATGTAGTTTGTTTAAGCCACCATTCAGTGGCCCTTGAGTCCAGGAGCTGCAGCTTACTTGTGGTTTAGAAACCAGGATATGAGACTGAGAGGCTGTTCTCAAGAGCAGTCTAACCCAGGCTAGGGATGCCCAACCTGGGCTAGGCTATGCATGAGAACTGCCAGGATTGGGCCTGATCCCAGCAGGCCAGCACCACCTAGCCCTGCTTTTAAGCCCAGCTATTTGCTGAGGTTAAGGGAGCAAGCGCTGCCTTACCCCCGGCTACCTGCTCATGTGTGAGTATGGACTTCTTCCAGCTATACACGGTGGGCGGGGGGGGAGAGGGGCCTAGAATGCCCGTCTCCTGGGGGAATCCCCTAATGCTGCCCGTGTGTCACACACTGCATTGTGGGCTTCACCGAGGCCAGGACAATGAATCCTGGCCTCAGATCAATCCACCCTGCTCTGCATTGCCCAGAGCAGGGCTGGTCGTGTGGGATTGTGGAGCATGCAGAGCCCGCTCCCACCGAACAACAAAGGATCATTTGGGGGGAAGGCAAAGTTTAGTAAGGCAGCCGCCCATCCTCCAGGTCATGTGTATGGCCCCTGGGATTTGCTTTCTGGGTTCATATGTCAAGTGGAGCTCTGTTTTTAAACCAACCAGGATGTTTGCATTGCAGCTCCACAATGTATCTTAACGGGGAAGGGGAAGGATGAAGCACATAGGTTTGGTGTTTATATAATACTTTTCAATGGGAGAATTCTCAGAATGGTTTCTATAAAATAAAAAGTAGACTCAGAACCCAGCAAACCATGTCTGCAACAACATCTCGTGCTCTGTTTCACTTGTTGGATTCAGATTAACAATCCAATATATCCTTGAACTGCTTGATGCATATAAGCTGCTGGTTTTATTGTGTTTTCTTCTGTTGTTATTGTTGGGCTTTTCAGTGGTCTAAGGATTTTTAGAAGTGTTGGCTGCTAATCAGTTAACAATATATTGATTTTTATTCTTTTCATATATTTTGTAAATAAGTGTACTTTCTGAAATTACGTTTCTGCATTTGCTTGTCATGGCATTTATATATGCATGAAAGATATTTTTATGGGTTTGTAGATAATTTTGAGGGCATATATTGACTCATATATTTGCTCTGCTGATATAGGTGTTTATATTGAAGAAGTCCTAAATAAATGGAAAGGAGACTATGAAAAATTGGAGCACAACCACACTTACATACAATGGTTGGTCATGTTTTACTTGCTTATATTTTCTTGGTGTGTGTGTGTGTATAAATACATCTGATTAAACCTGCTTCGTTTGCAACAACTGTTTGTTTTGTTCTTAATATAGGCTTTTTCCTTTAAGAGAACAAGGATTGAATTTCTATGCAAAGGAATTAACAACATATGAAATTGAGGTAAAGCAACTATTGTAAAGTAGTTGACAATATAACAGTCCCATTTGATGGTTCAGACTAGATCTATTTCTGTAATGTTTCCATTATTTATGACATTTTAAAATGTGTTTTAGGAATTCAAAAAAACAAAAGAGGCAATTAGAAGATTCCTGTTGGCTTACAAAATGATGTTGGAATTCTTTGGAATAAAATTAATTGATAAAACTGGGAACGTAGCACGAGCTTCTAACTGGCAAGAGAGATTCCAGCACTTGAATGAGTAAGTAATAGCCTGCAATAGATGCTTTAGAACTGTCAGAGTCTAAGAGCAGAAGCTTTTCTATCTGAACTTATGTCTATTTGTAAGGGAACAAGACTGTGGCAGTCCTACCTCCTGATACCCGCAGATGTCCACATGTGGATGTATTTGGATAGGGCTGTGGTTTTATAAAATCCACTACATGTAAGCTCAGATCGCACAGCTTATCTCCTGACTGCAAGTGGTATATTGACTGTGCTATGAAAATCTGTGTCCATTTGGATTTTATCTGTGGGTCTTTTCAACATTACTCCTGTCCAGTGATCTCAAAGACAGGACCAGTGCACCTGATAGGCAGAAAC
This sequence comes from Hemicordylus capensis, assembly GCF_027244095.1. Taxonomy (NCBI): domain Eukaryota; kingdom Metazoa; phylum Chordata; class Lepidosauria; order Squamata; family Cordylidae; genus Hemicordylus; species Hemicordylus capensis. The sequence continues at coordinate 305,133,770 of NC_069657.1, forward strand.
AATCTGCTTTCTTTCCCCTGTACCACATAATGTTATAGGGACACATTTAGGGAACATATTTTTTTGATCTGGGCCAGAGCATCTTTGTCTCTGCATGAAGTAGGAGGATTTCAAAAGAATGCCACAAAATGTCTCACCAGACAAGAAGCAGGTCTCACTAGGGTTGAATCAGGCTACTGGACCTGTATTATAAAGTTTTGGTTAAAACTGGTTTTTGCCAATGTAGGTCTGGCTTCCTTGGTAATGATTGATGACTTTAAGCATAAGTGGAAGACCTTGGTTAAAAATAAACTTGTTCAATTTGGGTTCTCCCATGAGGAAATTCTTAGATTAGGACATGATCAGGCCTGGCAGGTTATCAAGCAGTTTATTGCTGATACAGAATTACAGGTGGATACAGCCTGTCTAAAGAGTGGTATCTATCTGAGGAAACAACTTTTTAATTCCAAACCGGCAGCATATTTAGATAATATTTTTATCCCTAAATTTAGGTGCCCATTTACTCTTGCCCACCTAAACGCCCTTCCGACGGCTGTTAGGGATGGTAGATATAAAGGGATTCCATATAATTTAAGGATTTGCCCCTGTGGAATGGGTGCTGTAGAAACTACCCTGCATGTTGTTTTATATTGTAAATTTTATAGCAATGCTCATTTAAAACTAATTTCTCCTCTCCTGGGGAAGTTTCCAGGTCACTCTGATAAATTTTACTTAGAGTTTTTGTTATCTAACAACTACATTGTTTGTATTATTCGCTCTAGTCTTATGTAATTTTTTTTGTTGTACTGTCTGATCTACGATCGTAATAAAGTTTATCTAAAGAGATGCAGAAATAAGATAATCAGCAAATATTTCTTTGTGTGCACGTGACTTTCCCATTTCATCCACATGACTGATTTTTTTAGAAATTTACTGGCTCACATCCTGAATAACAAAATGCTTGTGGAGCAAACAAAGTTGTTCTAAGTGAGCAAAGATGCACATTTTTGAAGTGGTGATTCTTTTTATTTAGCAGGGAGAGAGCAACTGGCCCTATCCATCCCCAGCACAGCATCCCTCCAGTGACTATTGCTGGTGTCTATCTTATGTTTCTTTTTTAAATTGTGAGCCCTTTGGGGACAGGGAGCCATTTTATTTATTTATATCTATGTAAACTGCTTTGGGAAATCTTGTTGAAAAGCAGTATATAAATATTTGTCTTTGAGTGCAAGCAGATTGCATCATCATTGCACTAAAAACCAGGAATTTGTGCAATTGCCCAAAAATTCCATTTAAAACAAATGAAATGTGCTAGAGTTGTGCACCTTTTTAAATGAGCAGAAGCATCTTTCAGAGTAGTGATTCTCTTATATTTAGCAGGGGGACAGCAACTGTCCCAGCATAGCATCTGGTGTTTACCCTTTTTGTCAAAGTGGCAGGGGTCAGTAGATATACTGTAGCAGAAGGAATTTATTTGCTTTTGTCACTTTGAATCCAGTTGATCTTTCTTTGCAGGTCCCAGCATAACTACTTGAGAATCACCCGCATTTTGAAGAGTCTTGGTGAACTTGGATATGAAAGTTTCAAACCTCCTCTTGTAAAATTTATTCTTCATGAAGCTCTGGTGGAAGATACCATCCCCAATATTAAGCAAAGTGCTTTGGAATATTTTGTGTATACCATTAGAGACCGAAGAGAGAGGAGGAAACTCCTGCGATTTGCCCAGCAACACTATCTGCCCTCTGACCATTTCATATGGGGACCACCACGGAAACAGAAGTTGGAAGGAAGCAAACCAAGTAAAAAGCTGGCATCTCCAGTCTCTCTCCGCAGCAGCTGTGCTTCTACACACAAAAAGACAAGAGACTGCAAGAATTCGTCTGTGGTTTGTAACTCAAATAGCAAAGCAACTGATGAGAAAAGGGCAGAACCTTTAAAAAATGTTGAAGATTGTGATCAGAGTAGGAAACTCGCCAGCTCTGAAGTTGCTAAGCAGAGTAATGGTGAAAAGAGTAGTGATGCTGAATGTCAGAACCCCAAACTGGAAGAAACTGCTAATCCTTTGAACCCGAAGGAGAATGTTTCCTATTGCAAAAAACATAAAGGCAAACATGATGAAAATCTTAGCTCAGACTGTAGAAATCCAGAAGCTGTAGAAAAAGATTCTTGTGACAGTAAAAATGATTCAACAAATATATCAGCTGATCTGCAGGACAATGTAGATAAAGCCTCAACAGGATCAAGCATAAAAAACAAAGAGGAGACTCAAACATAAACTTGGGCATCTTTGTTTGGTTCAATCTCCTGCTGAACAGGACAGAACATTGTACTCCTTAACTTGTATGAAACTGGATAAAGAAACAAAGATACTAATGCAAAATATGTCAACTTGGGCTCTTTGGGGTTATGGCTTCTTCTGTTTGACTTGGTTTACTGTTTGCACTCTTTACAGATGTGTGCTAAGCTTAAAAATAACGTTAATATTTGAGCCTCTTCCTTTGCTAAGACTGCTATCTACGTGGAAACATCTTGTATTCATTTTTGTTAGCCCTTTGTTTCATCTCTTATTATAATACTTATTTTTTGCAAACCGTAAGTGCCAACTAGATATCCCAGGAGTCAGGGTTAGGATGTCTGTTTCTAGCAGATGGTGTGCTGAACTTGTCCATGCCTGTGATTGCTCGATAACCAAACGTGGGGAGATTCAAGCATAAAGACCTGTCCATGTTGCCTCTGTGCAGCAAGCCATGTTCTCTTGGCTTCTAGCCTTTAACCTGGAAAAATGATTATTTACTTCCCAGTGTGGTTGTGAGAGAAAATGCAGCAGTTGTGTTAAACAAGTGTTTTACGTTTAAAAGTGCTGTATAAATAACTAGTAATAGCACGCATACACCAGCACTAGTTGCCCCAAAATATTCATAGAGGTTGTCACTGCTCCTTCCTAGACTCTTTCTGTTCCTCTTTCCCCCTTTCATGTTTCCTTCATTGTGATGTAGTGGATAAAGTACTAGACTTGGAAAAGAGGAGTAAAATCCGTTCTTGGGCATGAACTCACTGGATGGTCATGTGTACTTCTGTGAGCTTTTCGGGAGAAGGGCAGCATACAAACGTCCTTCTCTTTCTCTTTGACTCTCCACTGCTCCCCCGCCTTGCGTCCTCTCTCCATTATCTAAATTCTTCCTTTCCCTTTCATTCCTCCCATACATCTACACACCTCTGACAATCAGGGACAAACGCTGTGCTCATGTTAATTTTTGGATACAAGATGACCCTTGGTGGGAGGGGATGATTCTTCTTGAAAAGACTCATTTCTCATCGATGAGGAATACAAGGGTTGGGAAAGGGTTATGGACTGCAGACACATGAAAGTCGATGATTGCCTACTCAGCTGCTAAAGCAGAACCAGTGTTTTGAGAGGTTGATCTTTCCTCCAAGAATTGCAGGTGGGATTTGAATGACCTTCTGTGAAAAGGGTGGAATGCTGCTTTCTTTTCTGTTCCTCCTGCTACAAGACAGCCCAAAGCTCCTGTCAGTTCCCTCACCTCTTGCAGCTGGAGTATGCAGGAAACATCCAGGGAGGGGGAAACTTTTACTTCCTTTGAGACAAACACAGTTGATTGAGATATCTTTCTGCTTTCTTGTTTGCACATGCTTGCAAACAAGCATTCCCTTCCCCCATGGAGTATTCTCTGAGTAGGAAGATTAAGTAGCCAGGGAGAAGAAACACTGAGGCAGATGGAGCTAAAAGGACCCTGGCAGGAACCAGGGAAGGTGTAGGGCTTCTCCCTGTGAGTCAACTTACAGCCCATTAAAAGGACCAAACTACTCTCACCATGGGTAGCTTGATCATCTATAACATCCTGCCAAGCAGCAAGGAGGACTTCACGCTGCATCAGATACAGACGTGTGATAGTGTTTGCAGGTCTGGCATATCAGTCTCCCATAACCAGATGATACAAGCTTGTTTTGAGAGAGGAGAAGGAAGGGGCTTGAAAAGAATTATAAGGACCACTTTACCTCTCTTCTGGGTTGAGCACATGATTGAGGCTAGTCTGCTTTCTTTAATTTAGTAAATAGCTAGAGCAGCCTTCCACAGATTGGGGCCATGAAGCAGGGAGGGGCTCAACTTCTGCCCCCACCATGGTCCTGATCCAAACTGACCCTAGGGCTAAAAGCTCCCATTGGTATGAATGGGGATTCCCCATCCCCACCCTTGCCAAATAGCAGCCGGGAGTGGGGTGGAACCTGCGTGAGTGTACAGGGCATGCTGGAGAGACCCCTGAGCCAGGAGGCTGCTTTTAAGTCTCCCGGTCAGGAGTCTACTCGTGAGTTGGCATGGAACCGCACTGTGGGAACTCACGATCATAGAGTCTGGGTTAGCAGAGCACTTGCTCCGCTAACCTGGGCTTAGGGGAGGGTTACTTAAGCGGGTTAACCGCCTGGAGGCCACCGGGCTTGCCTGTGAGCCTGGTGGTTCTCACGGTCAGGCGAAATCGGGCCAGGTTCCCACAGCCCGGTTTTGCCTGATCATGGGAATAGGCTCTATGCCTTTTAGATGTATCCAAATAAGTTCTAATATATACTAAATAATACACACCAGATCAACATCTCTCTGTCCTTTTGTATGTAATTGCTTTTTCCATGTGTTTGCTTCTGGTATTCTCTCCTGTTGGAGTTGCATGTAAGGAGAGTTGCTGGCATCCTATACTGAGCCATTTTCTTCCTTCTGCACAGCCTTGTGAATCTGTGCTGGGAAGCCTTTGCACATCTTTACATCTTCCCTCTTCTCCCTCTCATGTGTATAATACACAGAAAAAAATAGAGCAAAACCTTTGCTTTGCTTTTTCTTGTCCTTTCTAGCACTGATTTTACAGTTCTGACTGGACAGCTATCCTTTTGCAGCTGTGCAGAAAAATATAGATTGAAATACACTTCTACTAGACCACCAATGTGGCTGCTGTTCTCAGACATTCTTTTGGTATCTTTGCAACTTCATAGGGTGCAGATCTGGTGGTGTTCTTGATCGCAGCAAAAATAATGTAAGATCCTCGATGAACCTCAGCCACCTTTACAAATTAATCCCCATCAGTTTTAGTATGTTTCAATGAGGCATACTAAAACTGACTAACATAAATGACATAAAACAACGTGCCCAAACTAGAGATGCAGTCAGACTTGCAAGTATTTTTTACTAAAGCAATGTAGATGGCTGAAGGAAGTGATGCATTCCAATATTCAACATGTTCTGTGGCAATTTCATGAGTTACCTATTTGCTTTACATTGCAATTCAAGGAGCTGGTTTTAACATATAAAGCTGTCTAAGCTGGGACCCACATAGCTTGAGAATGGTTTTTCTCTGTTGGAGCCCATGCACCAATGGTCCAGCAACCACTGCCTGGGATTCCCACTGTGGTAGGTGAGACATGGCAGCTAGAAGAGGGACCTTTGTGGGGATTGCTCCTAAGCTTTGGAACCTTCTGTCTGAAGATATTGGGAAATCTACATCTTTACTGGGTTTTTGGAAAGGGCACAAATGCTTTCTCTTTCAGAAAACATAAGAACAACTCTGCTGGATCAGGCCCAAGGCCTATCTAGTTCAGCATCCTGTTTCACACAGTGGCCCACCAGATGCCTCTGGGGGAGCCCACAGGCAAGAGGTGAGGGCATGCCCTCTCTCCTGCTGTTGCTCCCCTGCAACTGAGAGGCATTGTGCCTCCGAGGTTGGAGGTGGCCCACAGCCACCAGACTAGTAGCCATTGATAGACCTGTCTTCCATGACTTTATCGAAGCCACTTTTAAAATAATCCAAGCTGGTGACCATCACCACATCCCATGGCAAAGAATTCCATAGAGTAATTATGTTCTGTGCGGAAAAAATTCTTCTTGTCGGTCCTAAGTTTCCCAACCTTTAGTTTATGGGATGATCCCTCACTCTAGTGTTGTGAGAGAGGGAGAAAAATGTTTCTGTCCATTCTCTCCACTCCATGCATAATTTTATACACCTTGATCATGTCTTCCTTTAGTTGCCTCTTTTCCAAAGAAAAGAGCCCCAGATGCTGTAGCCTAGCCTCATAAGGAAGGTGTTCCAGGCTCCTGATCATATTGGTTGCCCTCTTCTGCACCTTTTCCAGTTCTACAATATCTTTCTTAAGATATGATGACCAAAACTGTACGCAGTACTCCAGATGTGGCTGCGCCATAGATTTGTATAAGGGCATTATAATATTAGCATTTTTGTTTTCGGTCCCCTTCCTAATGAACCCTAGCATGGAATTTGCCTTTTTCATAGCTGCCATGCACTGAGTTGACACTTTCAATGAGCTGCCCACCATGACCTCAAGATCTCTCTCCTGGTTAGTCACCAACAGATTTATATGACTTGCTTCATGGCTGGTTTACTAGAGCTTGATTTGTCTTTGGTTTAGTTTGTTTTGAAGTGATGATACTGTTGTTGCATTGCTTGTTTGCTGTTAGCTGCTTTGAGTTTATGGAATGGACCTTGGAGTGCAACTCCCTACTCAGTGCAGGAAATTGCTGCTACAAATATTTTAAAATAACATACAGTGTGAGAAGGCAGTTCTTAAAAAATATGTTGGCATTAATATAGCTGGCTTGAGAGAAAATAAATCTACCTTCTAACATCTTCAGTAATACAAAAGTTTGACTGGCTCACTTTCTATTTAAATACAATGGGTAGCATTCAAATGACTATTTGTGTGAGTGGTGCTCATGCAAGTTGGGGAGGGATGATTTTTATCAATTCCCCCTTTCCCTCTGCAGCCCATGCCCTTGAATATCTGCTCTTGAGAGTCCATCAGCACTTGGGAACATATGTAAGGAGGAGATAAGTGAAAAAAATATCCCCTTTTACAAATGTAAGAGTTCTGCTAACACAAGTACTAGTCTAGTTGCTACCCAATGGCTGGGAGTCAATTGCCCCATCCACAAACAAAGTGTTTCTGCATGTCTGTGGAGGTGAGAGAGAGAATTCCTTTGAATAGCAGCCCATTATACCTCATGAGGTGCTCATGAAGGAGAAAAGCTGGTCTTGTGGTAGGAAGCATGAATTGTCCACTTTGCTAAGCAGAGTCCACCCTGTTTTGTATTTGAATGGGAGACTACATGTGTGAGCACTGCAAGATATTCCCCTTAGGGGATGAGTCCACTCTATGAAGAGCATCTGAGGTTCCAAGTTCCCCTTCTGGCATCTCCAAGATTGGTCTGAGAGAGACTCCTACCTGCAACATTGGAGAAGCTGCGTAGACAATGCTGAGCTAGATGGGCCAATGGTCTGATTCGGTAGAAGTCAGCTTCCTATGTTCCTACTCTGGAGGGCCCCTATATTTGAGGGTGGTAGTGGGGTTGTTGCTGGAAAGGAAAACTGAAAGGTCTTGTGTGCAGGCTCTGGATCCTTGCCATAGGATGGATAATACCATATTTACCCAAATACAAGATGACTCTAAATTTAAGACACCCTTCTAAAAAAATAGAGGTTAAATACAGGTTATACCTATATTTACTCAAAAGGAAGAGTTCTGGATTTAAATGACTTCCTGATTTCTAACATTAAAGAACTTGGGGAAAAACCTACATTCAGGTAAATACAGTGTGTGTGTGTGTGTGTGTGTGTGTGTGTGTGTGTGTGTGTACAAATTTTGGGCTTGTGGTTTTTGTGTTTACATCCTAGGAAACATCATTTTATAGCAGATTTATATATGTTCAAAGGCTCCCCAAAACCTAAAATTTACATCCCATCTTATCACAGATGCAGGGATATGAAAAGTACTGCCGATGCACTCCAGCTCTTATTCCTAGGATACAAAATGACCAAGTGTATTTATCATTGCACAGACTGGGACCTACACGTAGCAGTACGTGCAGAGGTCCCCACCCCCACCTTCATGCATATAAACATGTGCATGACCACTGAGATACTTATCCAATTTACAATTGAGATACTTATCCAATTTAATATAGCCTGTTTGCTGAACATATATGTGCTGATTTTAGGGCACTAAGTAGATCATGAAAGTGACACTTAAGCATAGAATTTGAATGTCTTGCTTAGTTCCCATGTTATTAATATAGACAATTGGAATCAAATTTACTGTTGGAAAGACCAAGTCTAAATGTGTATCTAAAAACACACCCAAGTTCCAGTTCTCTTTAGGTCATGCTAGTTCCATATATTAATATATCAACTACACTTGCCTGGAAACTTCAGCATGCAATATACAATGTTCCCTTACAACTCATGTTTGGCATAAAGCCGGGTCTCTCATGATCTGGTGTTTGTATTTATGCCATCAAATGTCAAGCAGTGGAGGGAGGAAGAGGCGCACACACTCCCAGTTCTCAGTCATCTGTGTGGTGAAAGGACTGGGAAGTGATTGTGTGGGTGGAGTCCATCGTGGTTGCTTGGTATGGGCAACTGACATCAGCTACCTTCCTTTAAGTCTAAAATAGTCAGTTGCCCATGCCAAGCAACCACGATGGACTCCACCCACACAATCGCTTCCCAGTTCTTTTCACCACGTGGACAAAGGGGGTTGGGAATGTGCATGCCTCCGCTAGGGATGTACTGAACCGGTTCAATCATAAACCACTTCAAACCAGTTCAAGCTGGTTTGTTGACCCAACCGGCCCAGCTGGTGGCGTTGACCAAACTGATTCAGGGATCTGTGGTTCGGTCTGAATTTGGTTTACATAAGAACAGCCCTGCTGGATCAGGCCCAAGGCCCATCTAGTCCAGCATACTGTTTTGCACAGTGGCCCACCAGATGCCACTGGAAGCCTACAGGCAGGAGCTGAGGGCATGCCCTCTCTCCTGCCATTACTCCCCTGCAGCTGGTACTCAGAGGCATCCTGCCTTTGAGGCTGGAGGTGGCCCACAGCCCTCTGACTGGTAGCCATTGATAGACCTCTCCTCCATGAAGTCATCCAAACCCCTCTTAAAGCCACCCAGGTTGTTGGCTGTCACCACATCCTGTGCCAGAGAGTTCCACAAGTGGATCATGCGTTGTGTGAAAAAGTACTTCCGTTTGTTGGTCCTAGACCTCCTGGCAATCAATTTCATGGAGTGACCCCTGGTTCTAGTGTTGTGTGAGAGGGAAAAGAATTTCTCTTTCTCCAATTTCTCCACACCATACATGATTTTATAGACCTCTATCATGTCTCCCCACAGTCGTCTTTTTTTCTAAACTCAAAAGCCCCAGGTGTTGTAGTCTTGCCTCATAAGAAAGGTGCTCTAGGCCCCTGATCATCTTGGTTGCTCTCTTCTGTACCTTCTCCAGTTCAACAATGTCCTTTGGATTTTGCATTTGGTTTGAATTTGGACTGAGCCATGGCAAATGGTTCATGCACACCCATACCCTCCTCACCCTTCCATCAACTAACATTTAGTGGCATAACTACAATTGCTGGATCATGAGGACCGACCCATAGTAAATTACCTTCATCATTCTTTGTTCTTTTAAAAGCTCCTTATGTTCTATTGTAAGCACAATATGCTTCTGTTTTAATGAAAATGTAGTAGTCATTAGGGGCTTTTTATTTTTATTTATATAGATAGATCCAAGAAGTACTTTTAATTTTTAATCCTCTTTTGTGTGGGGGTTAGATAAGCTGTTTCACAAACTTTGGAATACTTCAAAGAATGTAAATTTTAGATTTTGACCTCTTCAGCAAAGAGCCCTTTAAAGATAGAAAATGCTCACAATAGGTACATTTGCTACCTAGACAATGAGCCTCTTACGATCTGTGAGAAGGGCTCCATAGCAGGCTGTGGGGAAGGCGGGTTATACTTACCTTCCCCGCAGATGATCCTTGCATAGCTGGATGTGCTTCCCGCATGCCCAGACGATTACCTGCACGGCCAAGCAGTGGGGAGGGTCAGGGGCTGGGATGTGTTGTCCCAGCCCACGGAAATACTATGATGGCATCATGGAGATCCTCCCCCCCCCCCCCCCCGGCTGCCACACGATCTGAAAAATGAGGTTAAAGGAGCGCTCACTCCCTTAACCTCATTTTATAGGGTGGCTATTTAGGCAGGTTTGCTGCCATCAAGGGCATGTGCAAAACCAGGCTGGGCTCCCTTCCCCACATTTTTGCATGCGTGTGTGAATAGCCTTAATGGTTAGATTTGCTTAATTGTCAAGCATACAGGCTGCAAAAACCACCTTAAGTGATTCTCAGACCTGTAATTTTGCAAACTAGTGGAATCCAATGTATTTCACATGAATGTTTCTAAAATGGCTATGAATTCACTAATACGCTTATGTAACAGGATCCTTGTTTGTGTGTTTTTTAAAAAAAAGCATAATTCTGCTATCTTTTGTCTTGCCCTTCTTGTAATTTTATTGTTTTGCAGTGTTGTGTTAGTATGGTTAAGCATTTATGCACTGCAGTATATGCCCAGCTCTCTTAAGCTCTTCTTTAGTCATGGATTGATCAACTTGTCCTTCCCACATAAAAGGTATAAGACAAGATTTTGTATAATAATACATAGGTGAACAGTAACGTGACCAGGCATTTTTGTTCTTATTTGTACGAAGTGATACTTTCTTTCCATTTGGTCTCCAAACTGACTTGGAGAACTTGTTAGAAATGGTTTTCAGGTTTTTGTGTTCTTTTCATAAATAGGGAAGTGCACTTTATATTTTTTCTTTGATGAACCTTTTGTACAAGTTCCTTATCCTCTGTATTATTATTCCAAATACATCTGCAGGAGATACACATTTTTATTGCAGCTTTCCTGATTAGTTGTGGTGCCAGTAATAGGAGAGTGAGTGACACTGTGGCACTCTGTTTTGCTCAAGCCTGAGGATGCCTTCCTGTGCACATCATACTCCAGTACAAGACTCTAGTGCAACATCTGACACTTCAGAAAACAAGGCAAGCAAACTCCCTTATAACCTGGTAAAGGCAGATTCCTTCCTTGGTCTTGAATTCAACTGTTCAAAAAACAAAACAAGTATTGGCAACTCTGTCAAAAGAAGAGAATAAAAATAAAAAAATTTACACACACACACACCAACCAAAAAATGGTAAGACACATCTTACTTACTTTCCAGGGAAGGAATCTCTTGTAAGTGATCATAATAATAAGGTCCCTATGAAAGTGCAATGGATGAATGTAATTTCATGCATGCATTACTCCCCTCTGAACCTGTGTATTGCAGGTATCCAAGGACTCATGATATAGTCGCATATTTTACCTGCTTACCAACCCATATACTCAGGACAAAATAGAACGGTGCACTCACTTCTGACCTGTGCAGTGGCCCCATCAGAAGTGGGGAAGCAATTCATATATTGAATGTAATGCATGTTCCGTTTCCACAAGATCCACTTGTGAGGACACCTGTGCTTGGAAAAATATGTCTGAATGCAATCTAATACTATGATAAACATATGTATTAAATACTTGTATAATATTCTGTGCCCCTAAATGTAATCTTCAGAGTTATACCAGGATAAGGATAAATCTAATGATCTGTGGCTCTATTTATATCTTTCCGTTACGCAGACATAAACAACCACAGCTGACCTTGAAATTTCTCTTTTATTCCGGAAACATGATCAAATCAGTATAGTATTTTTGCTTTCTTTGTCTATGAATGGCTAGTTCTATGTTCAGATGTCTTTGTGGCAGAGAATGGTATATTTATTGATAAAATTCTACTGGTTGTGTGGTTTTGAAATAATAAGTGTAGGATTAATTTTTAAAACTGCATTTTGTTTTCAAACAGTTTGTTCTGTTAGCAGGAACTCATGGTGGAAAGATTGTTTACTGAATATTTTCAAACTTCATTTTTGAAACAAAACAATATGCATTTTATTTAAAAGGGAACTATTCCTATTGACAGATCATCCTGGAGAGAATCGATCTATGTGGTTGCTAAGAGTCGGCACCAACTTGATAGCACTTAATCAATCAATCAATTTCTATCTACAATTCTAACATCTAAATTGTAGTGAAGTAACACTAAAAATATGTTAAAAAAATAGAACTCAGATGTACAAAATTTACTTGTTTTTCACAAGCAGTCAACAAATCCAAAAAGCAGCTTCCTTGTCATACTCTCAGTGTAGAATTGGGACTAAGGTAATAATTATGTTCAGCTGACTGACATCACCATTTCTGGGGAGCTGGTGGGGATGATTATTGCTAAAAGGTGACACTGTCAATGTCCATGTGATTACATGGCCTTGCAAAAATACTCTCGCGTGATCAAAATGGCAAGTCATCACATTCTGATAATGACTTGTCTTCAAGTAGTTTTCAGCACACGTTTATCTTGTGGTCTTACTCTGTGAGAAAGTTTTCACAAACTACTTTTACATGATAAATTCTGGTGTTTTGGTTAATGACCAAATTCTGGTGAATGACGTGGTTCCTTCCATTTCTTGCCTACCTTGTGTATGACATATTTACATGCCCTGCCTTTGTTATAAATACAACTTTATTCCATATTAGGCTGATCAAGAATGAGAACAAAATCTGGCCAAGACTAGAAACCAATGGCTTGCATCCCAATTCACTGCTCTGCTCCTGGTCTTTCCTTCCCTGAATGTAAGGAGAATTGCACTCATGCTGTAACCCCTTCCATGAATTGAGCAGTAAGTTGGGATCCAAGCCAATTTCTGGTCCCTATCTCCCTTATGTTCTTATGTATCTCTGTGTAAACTAGCATAATGTAAATTGGTGCTGGATTTCCTAATCAGTAAATATGATACATCACTGCATACTTGCTTGAACACAGGAAGGGAGAATTGCTACCAGTAACTTGTTCAGTGCAGCCCTTCAGTGTACACTGTGTGTCTCTGTTCATTTTTTTTAAGCCTCAATTGCCCTAAAAAGACTTTCTTGTACAGCTAAGATAAAGCTGTACAATGTGTGTGGGGGTTTTTTTAAGCATCCCTTTGTGAAAATGTTAACTTTAATGCATAGGGAAATGATTTCCACATCATTTTGAATAAGAACAGTTGAAGCCAGTAGCTCTGTTTTATTAAAATGGCTTGTGTAATCGAGTTGCCAAATCATCTGAATTATGTTCTCTATAGAGAGAAAAGACTTCTATTTTTCATACTTCGAAGTGCAGCTAAAGGAAAAATATAATTAGCATAACATGCTAATTCCTTGATTGTTAAATGGAATATACTGACTCTGATCCAGACATCCTCTTGCAGGCAGCAAGCTGTGTACCTGCTAATGTGCATGAGATTCTTTCTTCCTCTGCCAAATGGATACTGGTACGATCTGCTAGTGATCCCATTGATCTCTTCAGCAGCATGTGTGTGGTGCAGGTGCACTGCACATGCATTTCTGCATGCCAGATGAAGAGCCCGTCCCCACTCTGTTTGCAGCAGGCTCCTTTGCATGAGCAGGAAGATCCATGCAAAGAAATCTGGTCAGCGCATTAATAACACTCCTTGTATCCGAACAAGCGTGTCTCTACCGATTAGCGTTTCATGTTTTGTCTGTGGTGTGCAGAGCTTGTTGTGGCTCAATTGCTCTCTTTGTTTTTCTGTAACTGTGCGACTTCATCGTGGTCAGTCAGCCTGGACATGTGGTTTCAGTAAAAGATGGCTCAATATATCTTGGAAAAACCACAATGTGATTTCATTAAATATGTTTAAAGAAAAATTGCCAAAACTATGGGGGGAGACATTATTTGCAAGGTGAAACTATCAGTCTCATGTCAAAAGTATGGGCCTGCTCTGAACTTGGTGTTCTTTTGCAGTACTAAGTGGCAAGATGCTGTGCATGCTTGTTAGAACCAGGACCATATGTATGTGGTAGAAGTTGTAACCAGTTTCTGGATTTGTAAGCTACTATAAAATACGTTTTATAATTCTGTGACAGTATGGCAGTGTTCTACCAAGGATATAAACAAAATTTAAAAGCAATGGTTTATGTTGCTTATTGCTATATCACCAAGTAAATATGAAAAACCTTTCACATGGCACTCTTAGCTTGCACCAAAGCTTATAATAAAGCACCTTTTGTGTTAAAACATGTTAAAGCAATACAATGAATGTTATGTTAAAGTGGTGCAAATGTGGAATCCATGGGTACAGTGCTCTGTTCTTCTGCAGTCCGTTCCCAAACTGCAATGCCATTTGAGAAAATGAGACTAAGCCACTAGCTGAAATACAAGTAACGAATTCTGCCCTTGGAAAGAGTGGGAGCTTGAAGATCCATGGTAAAGAGGCACTCCTTGCAATGCTTACTGTGCACAGCTGCATAGCTTGGAACTACAAGGGGCACTTCTGCATCTTCTGCTCCTGTTGCTTTCTTGGATAGGCAAATGAAAACTCCCCTGTGGTTAACACAAGCACAGCCCTGCTGGATCAGGCCCAAGGCCTATCCAATCCAGCATCCTGTTTCACGCAGAGGCCCACTAGATGCAAGAGGTGAGGGCATGCCCTCTCTCTTGCTGTTGCTCCCCTGCAACTGGTATTGAGAGGCATCATGCCTGTGAGGCTGGAGGTGGCCTATGGCTGCCAGACTAGTAGCCAATGACTGAAGAACATTGCTCTTTGAAGAACATTTCTGGGCAGGAGATTTTTGTAGCTTACGCTATTCATTCTCTACCTACCTCTCAGTACCTCTTCAGTACAATGGTGGCTGAATACAGGATTCTCTGTGGTCGTTGAAAAGTCAGTTTGTAGTTGACCTGTGGGGCAGGGGCGTAACTATAATAGGGCAAGGGGAGACAGTTGTCTGGGGGCCCACTGTCTTGGGGGGGCCCCCAGAGGCAAGTCACATGACTGACTCCCCCAGCCACGCACCCGCCCGGGCTTCCTTCAGTTGTATTCATCCTCTGAAACTGATGTGAGTGTTAAGACCTGGAGCTACCAGAACAGCATGTCTTTCTAGTACAATTAAATGACTTGCATCATCCACAATTTACAAAACCTTTAAAAATAATAATCTAGGATAATGTTCTATTGTGGCACATAGGTGTTATATATATATATCTCTCTCTCCTAACTATGTGTTTTAGGAGCATAGGTGTTATATATATCTCAAATATATATATATCTCCTATGCTTTTTGTTACCACTATTCAGCCTCATTTAAGATTTCTTTACATCATGAGCTGAGCTTGGGGGGGGGGGGCATTTAAAAATCTTGTCTCTGGACCCACTCCAGCCTTGCTACGCCCCTGCCCTGGGAGTCAGACACAGCTTTGCAGCACAGCCCTTCCTGGAGCTCAGCTGCTGAAAAAGAGCGGGGCTGGGGTCTCCCGGGCAGTGACCGCCACTGCTTGCCAAGGGGGGGGGGCCCTTTGGCAACCCACCTTCAGGGTGAGAGCCATTTCCCACTGGGCTGGCCTCTGCACAGTGATGGCAGGAATGCCCTTGAGGAGAAGAGATGGAGCCTTCTCTTAAGAGCTCCGTGGCCACCCTTCCCAGTGCACTGTGCAGCTTCCAAGATGGCTCAGCACAGCAGGATGAGTGTGGCTGTCTCTGCAGGATGCCGGCAGACAGTGCAGAGTATTCGTCTTTGGCCCAATAAACACTTCTCTCGGATGCCTGGAAGGCTGAACCCCCCATCCCAGATGTATGCAGTTGTCATGGGGGAATGGCTTTCTGTACACGGAGTCATGAAAGTTTAGAGTTGGGCGGGGGACCTTGGAGGTCTCCTAGTCCAGCCCTCTGCAAGGTGCAGGAAACTGTTGCATCATCATTGACAGGCAGCCCTCCAGCCTCTGCCTGAAAACCTCCAGCAAAAGAGGAACATAGGAAGTTGCCCAACTGAGCCAGACCCTTCAGAACATAAGAACAGCCCTGCTGGATCAGGCCCAAGAAGGCCCATCTAGTCCAGCATCCTGTTTCACACAGTGGCCCACCAGATGCTTTTGGGAAGCCCACAGGCAGGAGTTGAGGGCACGCCCTCTCTCCTGCTGTTACTCCCCCACAACTGGTACTCAGAGGCATCCTGCCTTTGAGGCTGGAGGTGGCCTATAACCCTCCAACTAGTAGCCGATTATAGACCTCTCCTCCATGAAGTGATCCAAACCCCTCTTAAAGCCATCCAGGTTGTTGGCTGTCACCACATATTGTGGCAGAGAATTCCTGAACCATCCCTCTCAGTATTGTCCTCACAGACTGACAGTAGCTTCTCCAAAGTTGCAGGCAGGAGTCTCTCTCAGCCTGTCCACTCAGAACCGCATTCTGAGTTTAGGGTAAAATTTGTAGCTCATGCCGATGATGTTACATTACTGCTATCGGATGAAAATGAAATCTCTGTTATACTGGACCTCTTCTGGGAATATGGCAAGATCTCGGGCTTAGAATTAAATGCTGGCAAAAGTGTATTTGTTAAAATGGACCCCGAACATCAGCAACTCTCATGCCTACCCATCTCTGAATGTAAAAGCGAAGGGGCCCCAGAGTCCAAACTGAAGTGGGTAGATACAGTAAATATTTTGGGGATTGGATACGGGATTAAGGAAAAAATCTGGAGGGAAAATTGGACAGATTGGGAAGAAAAAGTAATGCTTAAAATCACCATGTGGAAACAATGGACCCTTGCTATATACCAGAAAGCGGCTTACATCTGGACTTACCTGGGGCGTAACTACTATTAGGCAAGGGGAGGTGGCTTCCTGGGGGCCCCCATGCCTTGAGGGGCCCCCCAGAGGCAAGTCACATTACTATCTATTGTGAAGTGTGTGTGTGTGTGTGTGTGTGTGTGTGTGTGTGTGTGTGTGTATCAACGAGGGGCCCATTTTAAAATTTTGTCTCTGGGCCCACTCCAGCCTTGTTACGCCCCTGCTGTGGGGAAAGCACCTATTGGAAGAGATTTCTTTCTGACTTGCTCAGAACAGTTTCTGAAAAGTGTGAAGTGCTATCAAATTTCCTTTACTTCCTTGCTACATTTTATATACTGTATCACCTTTCTGCCAATGCACTCAAAGCTATTTACTGGAAGCTATTTACATTTTAAATCTAATAGGCACAATGCAATAGGGTATGGGGAAGAAAGAGGGAAATAAGCATATTCAGATATTGGTTTGTACATGATGTTATATATTTCTTATAGTTGTCGGGGAAGAATGGCAGTTCAGTCCCCAAATGGCAAAGCAAAACCAGTCTGGCGAGAAAGCAGCAAAGCAAGAGGTCTTGAGGTAGTTCTTTAGTATTGAAGAACTATAAGGATTTATTTAAATAAAATGTTACAAACAAATGTGAAAAGGCCTGCAGCTTAATTTCAGCTGTAGCTCATGGCTGAAGAGAGAGACCAAAATTAACAGCCATCTCTAGAGAGACAAAATGGAGACTAACTCTGGAAAAACAAAGAAGGGAGGAGTCCAGCACTTTTATCCATGACCATAACCCACCCCCCAGTGGTCACTCTGAGACATTGCAGCTGCAAGCTCATGCTGCCACTGTCCTAGCTTCAACAATAATGACCAGGCAATTTCCCACACCTGGCTTTTAGCCTGCATCTTCTCCAGAATAGAGGGGCTGCATTCACATTTTGGCCAGATTTAACGCAAAGTCCCTGCAAGCTATCAGGGAGCACTTAACACACAATTTGGGTTTTTCACTGCATGTTATAATGTAGTCTGAATTATATCTGGGGTAAAAAAATCCACTTTTTGTGTCATTTTTGGGGGGCAGTTCAGACTTGCATAAAAGCCTTGCAGTAAACCCACAGTAAAGCCTGCTGTCTGGGAAAGCTCCAGGTGGAATGACTGGGAGGAGAGAAGCCAAATGGCAGTTGATTCCAGACAGACTGATGGAGTGGGCCATGCGTAGTGATGGGAAGGCTTTGAGGGAGGACTAGGCCTCACTTAAAGCAACTGCTGGGGTGGGTCTTTTCTAATAAGGGGGGGAAAGCCTGGGGAATTCAAAGCAGAAGGACCAGGACTGGCTGGGAACTACACACAAAGCCACCTACTGGAGAGGAGAAGGCTTTGCTCTGTTAGTCTGTCCCAGGAGGGCCTTGAGGAAGCAGCAGGCTGAGAGCTGCTGTGCTAGGGAAATGGGAAGGCCTGTAAGTAATAAGTTAGGACCAAGTCAATTAGATGTGTGAGGGAAGCTATTTTTCTTTACTTATTGCTTGGAACCTGTGTTGTCAGGTTAATGAAAACTCTCTCTTACGGTCTGTTTTATGAAAAGACAATTGTTCTTACTGCATACCTTTTTCTTGTAATCTAATAGTACATCCTTGTGGCTGAATTATGCTACTCTTTATTTTGGGTCTGCTGTAGTCACATGCCTTTTGAAGGCCTAGAACTGCAGAACCTTTTTTGGGAGGGTTTTGCCACTTTAACCTCCCACCAGAAATTGTATGTGGAAAGAGCGGTTTGTCCCACATTAAAATAAAGGGGATGGTGGCAGCCTACTGTGAATCTCTTAAAGACAAGGATTCAGCCCCAGTGAACTGCCCCCCCCATCCCTCCTCTGGCTCTGGTAGGAGTCATGACACCTTACTATACCAACTAACTTTGTCTTTTGGCCTGTCATAGATTTTAGAGCAAAGTCATTAGCTCATTGTTTTATATATGCAATTGAAATTCTAATGTGCCCCTATTTAAAAAAATTAATTATTATTCCACTTAAAGCAAAATATATTTGCAATCTGATTGTCCCAGGACTAGTTTTGCATATTAAGTGTGTTAGGGGGCATACTGATAGCTGTACTTTCACAGTATTGTAAAAGAGATGTGTGTGAATTCTGATATACTGTGGCTGCTTACAAGCACTCCCCCGCCCCCGCCGCCCTGTTCATCTGTAACATCTTTTCTGTTCTTCTTAATGTTCAAACTTAGGAGGCCATTATTTGCTCCATGATGCAAAAGAGGAGAGAATTGTGATTTTGGTCTCCTTAAACAGGAGTGACTACGAGTGCACTAAATTATTTAATGATGCAACAAGTAGCACTACCAACTTTTTTTTTCCTGGAAGGCTTAAGAGGCAGAAATGTGGCACAGAGCCTTAAGCTACTGCTAAGGATCAGTAAATTATACATCTTCTGTCGTCATACGAAGAGTCCTACGCCATGAGAGGAAATACCATTTAGACTAGCATGCTGTTAGGAGCAACCAACCTGATGTCCCTGGGAAGTTACTAGCAAAGCTTGAAGGCAAGAGATCTCCCCTGTCATTAGGCTCTCGCATCTGCTTTCTATAATGACTTGTTTTCTGCTGAGTAGTATGAATCACAGGTGAAGTTGGAGATGATCTCGCTTGGAGTCAATTACTTCCTTTTAAACAGGGAAAATTATATGCCTAGATGCTTGGTTCAGACGATAGCCTGTGCCTGTAACCCTTCAGTTCAAAATCCATTTAGACTGCAGTAGTCCTACACACTGAAAAGTCCTAAGTACAAAGAGGCTAAAAGACTGCCAACAGAGGGTGTGTATATGTGTTTAGGGGAGGCAACTTAAAGATGAAATTCAACTCATGTGATCTGTCAGAGTAGAAGAAGAGCCATCCTACTTTGGCATAAAGCATACAAAGACTGAATTGGCGTTTTTGCAAAAAAAAATTGTCAGCAACTGCCTGCCTACCACTTGCAAAACTCTTTTCTGCTGCTTACAGGCCTCCTGCCATTCTAACTTGCAGTTAGTTGCTGCTAGCATGGACAGTGCAATTTGTCACAGAAAAGATACATTGTTTTAAGATAAGTGTCTCAAGTAGCCTCTGTCTCTTATTCCTCATGGGCACTTTTCAGATTAGCCGCTCAACAGCAGCAAAATGCTTCCATTCAGGCAAATCGCATTCAAAATGTAAATAGCAAAGCATCCAGCAGAAGGAGTAGTTTTGTGAAAACTAACAACCCCCCAAATCAGCAACCTTTTTACGCCAGACATACAACATTTTATCAATAAATTGCAGTGATTAAATCCGAAACAAGGCATTGGAAATGTGAACAGCACCCTTCTGTCAATGTAAGGACTGTGGTGTCACAACACTGGAAGTGTGGAAGCACACTTCAGAGATACGTATGACCCTGTTGCAGGGTCTAATCTGGAAAGTGCCATGCAGATTAATATCTACTCCTTTACCACTGTGAAGAATATCTTACCACATACAAGGGAAAAACCTGCTGAAGCAACCTGTTGGTTACTGAAGTTCATGCAGACACCTGGTTACAGTGTCTGATGCTGTTGGCCATGTTTTTATTTTGTTTTTATTTTACATTCTATATCCCGCTCTTCCTCCAAGGAGCCCAGAGCATTGTACGACATACTTAGGTTTCTCCTCACAACAACCCTGTGAAGTAGGTTAGGCTGAGAGAGAAGTGACTGGCCCAGAGTCACCCAGCAAGTATGGCTGAATAGGGATTTGAACTCGGGTCTCCCCGGTCCTAGTCCAGCACTCTAGCCACTACACCATGCTGGCTTCTGTTTTGTTTTGTGGGAATGCAGTTTGTTTATATCAGTGGAACATGCTTTCTAGTAAAATGCGCAGGATTGCAGACTTCTAAATAAATGGGCTTGGGCTTATACCAAAATACACCCTACTGGCTTCAGTATGACTTGCTCTGTAGTTTGCTTACTGGATGACAATTAATCTTCAATTAATGCAGTTGGGAGAGATTTCGTTTGGTGGGGAGGAAAGAGAGTTTCTTTTTGTGGGGGGAAGATGTGGATTATTAGCTTGGTGGGTGGAGATCAGTAAAATGAGGGGAGGGGACTCCTCAAATGTTTATGGAGAGATCTGTACCCCTGGATTCAATAGGACTTACTTCCAAATGAATTTGCTTAGAATGAGCTTGTAAGTCTCTTGATACCAAGTCTGAGCAGACTTAACTAGCAAGGCCCATTGACTCAACCATGCACTACATGTGTGCTTACAATCATACTGCACAAGCCCACATACTTCTTGATCTTGTTGCAACAGTCAGAATACCAGTTGCTACTCTGGAACCCTCAGCCTGTCATATTGATTATGGCTGGCCTTTGTAAGTATTTTGTTCCACTTCTTTAAGGCTTTTGCCAAGTACACATGAGAACATTGGCTGACATCATGAGGGAAATTACTCTAAGTCGTCCCATTGCAATTCAAAAATTAATTTCAAAAATTAAAATTAGACAGTTGCAGCTGTGCCCAAATATTAAGGTGAGAAACTTGCACCCTGTCATTATAAACCCTGAACATTCTATTGGTCATAACATCCAAACCATCAGCACAGTAGGTGAAAACTGACACTAACTCTACAGATTTGGTGTAATTGTAATTAGAAATGACCAGGATACAGCAATTTGATGTGATCCTTGGTCCTTTTTAAATGTATCCAAAATTCAGATCCATTGAAATTCAGATCCATAATGCTTTGATTTTGTTTTGTTTTGGAGGGGGGACTTCATTGAGTATTTCTCAAGTTATCAGCCTTGGAAGTTCCCATTATAACAGGGTATTCAAGTCCTGGCACACATCACAGCACATGTCAAATAGTCTGACTAACTCTTCCAAACAGCAATCCTTTCCCTCAGTAAATAAAGCTGCCACTAGCATTTTACCCTGAGCTGTGTGCTGACCAACTGAGCCACCACAGCAAGGCTTAGCTGTGTGCCTAACCTGACCCTCATTCAGATTAGAGATTGTTGGCCTGCCGAGCCTCTTTTGTGTCTATCCCAGTTGCCTAACAGTACAGTCTTCTGCATATTTATTCTAGATGAAGTACTGTTACTAATAAGGAGTGGAGGTAGAAGAACAATCCCTGTAAAATATGGAAAGAATAATGGGAAATCCTTTTTTTTTTAAATAGAGAGGAGGGAATAACAAACCCTGTTTTTTTTAAAAAAGGAATACCCCTGAACCAGGGGCTTCCTTGGACCCCAGCCAGAATTGAAGGAGAAAGGAAGGATTGCCAGGTTGCAGTTCTTCCTGGCTTCATGCACAGTATTTCGTTGCATTTCCTTGCATGCCAATGCACAAGAAGACGGAATATTGCCTGCTTGCCTCAGCCCATGTTAACATGTTTCTTTCCACAAAACAGCAAAACTTCAGGGTGCTTTGGGGGTGGACATTAAAATGTGTTTGAACCACTCTTTTGCTTAGCTCTCACTGGGGTAGCGCCTTGTTGCTTCATATTGCCTTCTTCTGTCTCCCCACTTTCAGTCAGAGATGCCACCTAAATTTGCCTTGTTCTTAAATGTTATTAAAATATAAGTCTTTTTTGTATCTAGTGTCACTGAGTTCCACACAGATCACCTGGCAAAATAAATAGTTATAGCTATGGCTCTCTTCCATTTGCAGACATTTTTTAATATAGACTTTTTTTTAGCTGTAAAAGAATTTCCCCTTAAGTGCTTGGAAGGAATCAAAGATCTAGGTGCCTCCAACTGCTGATACCGCTTTTGGCTGAGGTATGAGCAACTGGTTCCGAACGGAACAACTTTCCAGAGCTACAAATGCCTCTAGAATCCAGTACAGGTTATTTGTGACCACATCTGGATGCTGTGAGAAAACAGATCTACTGCATGGCACTGATGGCACATTCTCTTAGTAGCCCATTCATGGGATGCTGTAGATAATGACACACAAATCAGACAGACATCCACAGGTGTATCTGGAGCAAGTTGGTGAATTGTGGGCCTGTAAATAGATTGTGGGCCTATAGAATTTCTGCCTGCACGTATCTGACTATAGCAGATGGCATTTTAGGGAAAGACTGTGCCTTGTAGTGATGAACTGGGCAGAAATTAAATCAGGTGCCTCTCTAGCAAATGTTTGGGGAAGTTGCACCTGTTGAATTTCTGCCTGAATTCATCCATCACAAATCCAGTGTTGAGCAGAAAGACCAAGGCAGTGTGGGTGCATGGAGTCTCATTTGTAAAGCCAGCACAATATAAAAGACTATACAAAGTCTTTGCTGCTTATGTGGCACAGAAGTTAAGGTGATCACCTTAACTTGAAATTTCCTGAACCTTATATGATCACCTTAACTCTAAATTTTCGTGCTTTTTAGAGCATGAGTGAAAATGGTAAGCATCTTAAACCAAAGGGTTTTTTAAAAATATATTTTAATATATTTAAGATGCAGCACAGCTTCCTTTTGTTAAAATGATTAAATACTGCAGTTCAAGCAGGAATAGTTCCCATCAGCACTTTCAGAATAATTTTGCCCACTTTGTAAAAGACTTCAAGACTGACAGTAAAGGGAAATGTTTTAATCAGCAGAGTTGTATTCAAACACAATATAATTGGAGAAACTGGAGGCCTGCGGCCAAGGCTTTGGCTGACTAAATACCTAAGCAAGCAACATCCTATCCCCCTCCCCCACCTGCATCAAGAGACCTTGGGAAAACATCCTCCCTTGCCCATCCCAGCTGTTTCCTATCTGACTCTCTTCCATATGATCATAACCCACAACTCCACACTTTCTTCCTGTCGCAGGTCACATCCCATGATCCTAACCTCCAGTCCCCACCTCCCTCCTGTCATCCTCCCTGTTTCTTCAGCATTCATGACCCATGTCATGAATAGTCCTGGGACAATCAGATTGCAACAATACCATATTCTTATGCATAAGGCTGAACAGCCATGTGCCTCTGCACTAGGCCCTATCCAGCACCACCAGTCATTATCACAAATGACAATGTTTGCAACAGCTGTGCTATGGGGGGAGGGGAAAATTCTAAAGCAATGGTAGCACAATACCTTTGTCAGGATCAAAGTTCCAAAGAAGAGAGCAAGCTTCTCAACATTCTTCATCATTGGCAACATTCTCCACCAGACATGGTGTTAAGCTTAACATCCAGCCTGAACGTGTGTTCTGATGTACTCAAAAGCTTCCTTGCTTCTTTGGGACTTTTTAGTTGGTCTAATGAAGGTATCACTTCAGCACATGAGGTGGTTTGAAGGGGGTCACTTTGGGGCAGGGGGTGGGGGCAGCAGCATGGCAGTCCACCCAGAACACCTCCCATGAATAGCCGGCAGGCAAAATTGCACCATGCTGCTTTCCCTTCTTCTGAGATTTGGATGGAGGGATGAATTGGGGATGTGATTTTTTTAAAAGAAAGCAAGAGAAAGGGGAAGGAATGGAGAGGAAGCCATTTGGTGCTATGCTTTGGCCACAAAATGACACGAGCCAGCATTGACTGATTTCTTGGAGCTTTTTCAAAGGAGTATCTTTAATGCAGCTGGACTAAGAAATTGAGAATGGAGGCAGCAACAGGGAGAGAATCCGATTTGGTGCTGTGCCACTTGCTATGCAGCACAAACATAGAAGGAGCACTGCAGGAGGAGTGCTGTTTGGCAAAACACCCCATAACACTGCTATCGTTTGTACTGTGACCATGGTAGAAACATTGCCAAGCAGAATGTACTTAAAAGCTACGTTGGGGGGGCAACCCAAAGTCATTTGTTTTAGGGTTGTGTTACTGAAATCTATTGCAGCCAACTAAAACTCCTCTGAAGGATGGAGTCTGTTATAGAGAATTATGCAACAATATTTTCTGGTGATGAATGCTACATAATTGTCTGTTGTAATTTCACTTGATTATAATTGCAGTAGTAACCTCATTAATTCTAGCAAATGAAACACTGTGTTAAGCTAAGCTATAGAACATTCTCTTGCACACTTCCCACCCCCCACTCCATAGGCGGCTTTTGGCAGGTGTTGGGTTTTGAAAACCGTAGCTTTTTATAATTGTTATGAGAGTCCTTACCATGTGGAGCAAGTGTTAAGCATATAGACATCCCTACTAAAAGGTGGAGCAAGTGTTAAGCATGTACCATAATACATACTACAGCATGGGGTAATTTTGCCCCAATCTGTAGCATCCAGAAGAATGCTTCCTTCTACCAAAAGAGGTTGAAGCCTCTCCTTTATACACCACCTGCAGGTTCGTAGGAGTCTTTTCCTGTGGTGCGATCCAACTGCTGTGCTACCAAAACAGCCTCCATTTTAGATTTAAGCATCCATTTTGGACAAGTGATTTTGGGCAAGTGAGACTTTCACGCAAGACAGAGGCTTGTGCCTAGAAACTGCCAGTCTAGGAAAGGTGGGAATGGCACCCAGTGTGCTTGCATTTTAGCAAAGGGTCCAGAACAAAGAGGAGTTTGAAAGGGCATCCAACCCCGCTCTGATGCAATAAGAACACCCCCTTGCTATTGATTTACCTGGCACACCCAGAGCCCTGTTTGGTGTCCCTACAGGGTAGCACTGCTTCATCCTTTCAGCCCCCACCGCCTGGAATATTAGCATACGTACATCTTGCCTTTCACCATCCAAAAAGTCCCTCCTCAGAAGTCCCCCCACCTTTGTGTCTTCTGCCATGACTCCTATAATGACTCCTCGAGAAGGCAGATCTGGCCATGGTTACCCACGCCTTAGTCACGTCGCGGCTGGATTACTGTAACGCGCTCTACGTGGGGCTGCCCTTGAAGAATATCCGGAAACTGCAGCTAGTGCAAAATGCGGCAGCGAGGGTTTTATCCGGAGCTGCCCGTTGGGAACATATCACCCCCATTTTGAAAGAGCTGCACTGGCTGCCGGTTTGTTTCCAGGTCCAATTCAAGGTGCTGGTTTTGACCTTTAAAGCCCTAAACGGTTTGGGCCCGGGGTATTTGAGGGACCGCCTGCTCCCAAGGGTTGCTGCCCGCTTGACTAGGACATCTGAGGGGGCCCTGCTCCGGGTGCCGACAATGAGGGAGGCCCGGCTGTCGTGCACTCGGGACAGGGCCTTCTCTGTTGCTGCTCCTAGACTCTGGAATGCTCTCCCGGTGGCCATTTGTTCCTTGGACTCCTTCACAGCTTTTAGAAAGCTTGTAAAGACTTGGCTTTTTACCCAGGCTTTTACATAATCGTTTTTTACTGCTGTTCTTGTGTGTTTTTATCTATTGTCTGTTTTTATGCTTGTTTTTAGCTTGTTGTTTTTACTGCTTTTTATTGTATGTTTTTAATTTTTGTAAACCGCCTTGGGGTTTTCTTTTAATGAAAGGCGGTATAAAAATGTAAAAATAAATAAATAAATAAAATATAATTGATCCAAACACACTGAGCCGGGTGTGCTTTCAGAAGCAGGCTTCCTGCTCAACAGTCTGCCCAAGTCTCCCTTGGAACTCGCACCTGTCCTCACACCTTTCCCAGTACCCCAGACCCAGTTTGTGGCACCTGCTGTGCCCAAGCCCTGCTTGGAATTTTGGAACTGGGTGTCTGCCAAGGGCAGAGATGTTGTTGGAAATGGCAGCCTTGGAAGCCAGTTTAGCCCGGCGATGGCCTTACTACAGCAGAGAAATTAGGCCTCCATGCTGAGAGCCATCTCTTCTATTTTGAGGCGTCATCTCTTCTCAGCAGGAGAAATAAAAATTGTGTGCTCTTCCTCTTCTGCCTCCCTCTCTTTCCTCTGCCACTTTCCTCATAATGGTTTAACTTCAATCATACTCTGCTCCCCTCCCCCATTGAAACAGTTCCACTCTGTCACACCTACTCTAGTCACCAGTGTTCAATACCTGGTTATTGTGGTGTTCTCGTGTAATAATAAACATTATTTGTTTGAGAAGTCCTGCCTTCCCAACTCTGCCCCATGGGATATTTTAGAGCGGTGGTTCTCAACCTAGATTCCTCCAGATGTTGCTGAACTACAACCCTCATCACCCCCAGCCACAATAAATGGTAGCTGATGGGAGTTGTAGTTCCACAACATCTGGAGGCACTCAGGTTGGAAACCACTGCTTTACAGTGATGTTGCACTATGCAGACATGATGTGACATGATGTACGCTTGTTGATTTAGTGTTCATTCATTTGGGCCCATGCTACTGACTGGATAGTAGTCTGCTTCCCTGGGAGGTTACCCTAGCAGCCAAGTAATTTCCCCAGAACTGATTTGATGGCCATGCCCTGGACACACAAACTAGGTGCAGAAGTTGGGAGGAGGTCTTAATTAAAAAAGGCGTGGTAACACAAGGCTGTGGAATGTGTGTGAATTCTGCAACCATGTTGACAGAGCCTATTCTTCGTGTCACCATGTGTTTGACAACTCTGAGAAAGCATTCATTCTGATGAGAATCAGAAGAGAAAGATCCATGCAGTCAGCCCCACCCTTATAGCTGTGGTATTCATGCATATACTGCAGCCAGCTGCTCAGATGTGTGAAGCAGGCCTGCGAAATCAACTCAAGGCCATGTGATAAACTGGCCCTTCAAAGCAGATGTGCAAGGAGATGTCTCTTGAACTGGGGAAATGTAACCTTACATAGGAAGAGAGGAAGCTGCCTTAGACCAAGTCAGGCCATCTAGCTCGGAATTATCTATACCAAATGGCAGCAGCTTCGCTGAGGTTCCAGGCAGGAATCTTTCCCAGCCCAGGGATTGAACCTGGAACCTTCTGCATGCAAAGCAGCTGCTCAGCCCCTGGAATACGGCCCCGCCCCCAACCTGAAAGTCAGAACAGCAGCAGGTGTTGCTAACTACTGAGCAGCTGGAGGTCTGAGCAAGCATGGCTCAATTCCATCGTGATTCTGGCAAGTTTACAATACTGACCTCAGCACGGCAAAGTTGGGTCTGTTCTGAAGTAACCTATTCTGGTGCTGGTGAGGTAGAAGAAAATGGTTCGTGATGTTTGTTATTGCTCTTTGTTGTATGCATTGCCTCTGATCTGCAGATTTGCAACCATCCCCCCCCCCCATTTTTAAATTATACTGTTGGCAGTATGTGCACATGAACTGGTTAAATTTCCTATTTTCCATTATAGTGCACAACAATGTGACTATTTCCTCTACACTGTCACTTTGTATTTGGAAAACCAATGCAATTTTATTGGATCAAAGGACCATGCTACAGATACCGACAAGCTGTTGGGGTGGAACAGAGGACAACTTCAGCTCTGAATTGCAAATAGAAGCTTGGAATAAGTTTCTCCTTTCAAAGAGTTATACCCAGAGGTGCACCTAGGTAATTTTGGGGTCTGGACCCTGCTAACTGAGCAAAGAGGCACCTTTGATAGTGGTGATTCTCTTCTATTTAGCAGGGGGAGAGCAATTTGCCCTGTCCAACCCCAGCACACATCCCTCCAGTAGCTGTTTCTGGTGTCAAACTTATGTTTCTTTTTAGATTGTGAGCCCTTTGGGGATGCGACCACCTTATTGATGTATTGCTTATTTGTCTATGTAAACCGCTTTGAGAACTTTGGTTGAAGAGCAGTATATAAAAATTCATAGTAGTAAAGGCTTTTGGAGGCCCCCCGCACCCACACTCACAGTATTTTAAGCACATTTTTAACATGACCACATCATCTGGGACAGACTAAAATGGATTTGGGGGGCCCCAGAGGGTGTGGAGGCCCTGGACTGGGGCCCAGAAGTCCAGGGGTAAGAGCACCTCTAGTCATACCATCTTAAAAAGCAGACACTCACAGTGCTGTTCAGCCAAGGCTATTTGCTCGAGTGTCCAAACATGTTACTTTGTCGACAGCTGTGTTGCACAGATGAAACAGTGACCCTGTACTATTGGTAGGAAGACAAACATTGGCATCAGTTTCAGTTCCTATACTCTGCCTGCAGTCTAGCAAAGGAACTTACTGTACACTTTTGCTCCTGTAACTAGAGCAAGAAATGAATTCTGAAGCTCTACAATAACTCTCTTCTGGTGGAGAGCTGCTGTACACAGTTTGGAACAGAGCTGCTGTAAAACCTGACATGCACTTACTAGGCAAAACCTCCCAGTTCTGCTCCAATTCCAGTTCTGGCTTAATATATCTAAAAACAATCACCAAAGATACACCCACCTTTCCAGAATTCTGATTGTACCCATTCATTTGCACCCCTGTTGCTAAGCAAGGTTCCAAATCTTTGGTGAATGTGTGTTGGAATTGTGCTACCCCTTGTAGTCCCATACATGCAAATGGCGAGTGTGACTATTGCATTAATATAACTCTGATAGTTTTGCACTACCAAGTGCAGGCACACAACCATTGCAAAATATAGATTGCATCCCTATTGGGAAACTGAATGTCCCAATCCTAACAGAGAACAAGACATAGGGCAGCATCCAAACTGTTATGACAAGGCACCGTTGAAATTAATGAGATGAGTTAGTCATGATTAACTTAAGTCCCATTCATTTTAATGGGATTTAGTCTGGATGCTGTCCATATCCGCTACTGAGTATGTGTTCTTGTGAGCCTGTTACTGATGACAGCAATAACGAAGTTTGGAAACTGTAATAAGGTTCAGACAAAACAAAACGCCCACATGCAGTGACACTGCTAATGTATCTTTATTATTATTATTATTATTATTATTATTATTATTATTATTACCCCCAGAAATTCTTGTCTGGGAAAGTAATTCTATTTATTTAATTTATTATTTATTTAATTTATTTATAAACGGCCTGACTCCAAAGGCGGTTCAGAAAAGCAAATGCAAGAAAAACAAAATAAGACAAACTATTAAAAATAGCAATTTAAAAATTTAAAACATTCAGAGATTACTAAAAGCCTGGCTGAAAAAATGTGTCTTAAGGTTTTTGTAGTATGTTTTAAAATTCGGTGTTTAGTTATATTCTCAGAGGATAGCATCAGTATTAGTAGCACAACAAGAGGACGTTTGCTGGTGCAACAGTCAGGGAAGGCACCTTCCTTAGCCCCTCACCCCTAATGAAGCTTTCTTCCAGCCTCCTGAAAAATCATTGCCAAGAGTCAGGGGGCCTTCACAATAGCATGGGATGTGGTGCAGGAGGCAGCAGGAGGATACCCAGAAACCACAAACAGAGCTAGCGCTCTTCTCCCCCTCATGGATTACAGGTATCCCTCCTGCCCCAAAAGCCTCCTACACCACTGCAAAAGGCCCCTCAACCCTCAGCAATGGCTTTGGGGGGCATTCAGCTTCAGTAGGAAGGGGGGAAGGAAGGTGCATGTTGTGCCAACAGTACTGTGCATGCTACCCAGGATGTTTATAATTTTCCTGTTAATTTTTTTATTTTAAAACTTTACAAGGTGGTTGTGTGCCTTCATTAATAGCAGGGCAGGTTATAAGTCTAACAAACCAAAAGGAAATGTAAAATTTGTGCATAGGGCCCATTAGGTGAAGGGCACTTTGACTCTTCTGCATAATGGACTTGATGTTAAATAATCTATGCATTGAGATCTCTCAGCTCTGCCTATCTCTCTGGCCCTGCACGTGGAACAGGTAGCATTTCTGAGAATGCTACCTTGGGGGTCCTGGACTTCAATATGCTACCCAGCAGCCTAGATTTGGCTTCCAGGACCTCCCAACTACATTTCCTAACATTGTTGGTGCAGACGTGCACCACAACAGTGGACTCCTCCCCACCACTGCCTAACAGCCTATCTAGACACCATGTGATGTCTGCAACCTTCACACAAGGCAGGCAATCACCGTGCAGTCTACACACGGGTCACAGACCCATCTCTCCATACCCCTAATGATTGAATCACCCACTATTAGGAGGCTCCCACCCTCGGGAGGTGTATCCCCTGTGCGAGAGGATATGGGCTCATCATTCATGGAAGGGGCCCCCTCTAAGGGAGTGT
The DNA here is from genome assembly GCF_027244095.1 of Hemicordylus capensis. Lineage (NCBI taxonomy): Eukaryota > Metazoa > Chordata > Lepidosauria > Squamata > Cordylidae > Hemicordylus > Hemicordylus capensis. Next base: position 305,164,220 of record NC_069657.1, read on the forward strand.
TTCCCTCTTCCTCAGAATGATGGCCTCCTTCCCCGAGAACATTATTCTTCCTGACAGCAGAGGAGCCATCAGCCTGGGAGTGGGATGCCTCTATCACATCCCTGGAGGTCTTGTCCACGTATCTGTCTGACTCTCTGAACTTATCCAGATCCGCTACCTTGGTTTCGAGGGAACATACTTGTTCCCTGAGAGCCAGGAGCTCCTTGCACCGAGCACACACCCATGACTTCTTCCCATGGAGCAAAGAGTAATACACACAACACACTGTGCAATACACTAAGAAACACCCCCTCCCCTGCTGGCTTTCTATCTTCATAAATGGTTTTGTTGGCTGTTTAGAGTAGTTGAAGTTTATTTATTTGAAAGTTAGGTCTTAGCTGTAGTTGTCAGCTATTCAAACAGTTTAAATTTTGTTTCCCGAGAATATGAACAAGGGAGGGAGTGATACTTAACTTCTCTTCCTGCTAGTCTCCTTGTGATGATCAAGGGCCCTCCTTCTGAGCTCTTCCCACCCCCACACACTTCCCCACTACCTCCATGTCAAACTCCAATGACCATGTTTCTTAATTTCTGTTCACTAAGTTCTGTTTGCTAATTTCCCTGGCCATTGCCTCTTATATAGCACAGGATTCAAACTGAACAGGAATGTGGCTCAACAGGAATGTGGCCCCTCCCACCAGATGTGACTCACCTTGGCCCTAGCTGGCTCCTCCCATTGTCTCTCTTCAATCAAGAGAGAGAAACAAAAATTGAAAACCACACAGCCCCCAAAACAAGCCCTGGCAAACAACAAACACAAACACACATACTGGGACTTCTCCCCTAAAGAGAAACTAGCTCCTCAGAATCTCCCCCTCCTCCTGTTTTTTGAAGAAAAAAGGGGTTGGGGTTTTTTGTATTGTACAAAAGATTGCGTACCTTCTCAGCAGGGGTGTAACTATAGGGCAAGGGGAGACAGTCATCTGGGGGCCCACTGCCTTGGGGGCCCCCTCAGAGGCAAGTCGCATGACTGACTCTCCCAGCTGCGCACTGGTCTGGGCTTCCTTCAGTTGTATTCATTCTCTGAAATTGATGTGAGTGTTAAGACCTGGAGCTACCAGAACAGCATGTCTTTCTCTAGTACCATTAAATGACTTCCATCGTCCACCATTTACAAAACCGTAAAAAAAATAAAAATAAAAAAATTAGGATGGTGTTCTATTGTGGCACATAGGTTATATGTGCCACAATTTTACTATGCTTTTTGTTACCACTATTCAGCCTCATTTAAGATTTCTTTACTTCATGAGCTGAGCTTCAGCGAGGGGAGGCATTTTAAAATCTTGTCTCTGGGCCCACTCCAACCTTGCTATGCCCCTCCTCTCAGGTCTGCTCCTCTTCCTCCAGAAATCCCTCAATGCACCACGCGAGGAGTGTGGTGCTTTGAGGGATTTTCCCAGAAGCCAGGCACTTTGGGCACATGGCTCTGTGGCTGTTCAGGCTGCAGGCAGCCCATGGAGATGCACAGCTAGGATCCCAGGCAGAAGAGTGCACTCATGTCCTCCTATCTAGGTATTGGTTGAAGGAAAAAACCTGGGCTACTCTGAGGGGCAGCTCCAGGATCGGGCATAATCACGGAACTGCACACAAGCAGACCTACTTGGGTAGGGCTGTGCAAGCCTGGGGAGGGCTGCTCGTGTGAACAGCCTCATTGACTGGCCCAAGGTCTGTCAGTGACTTTCATGTCTGCAGAAATTTGGAAATGGTTGTTGTTGTTGTTGTTGTTGTTGTTATTAACTCGATTTCTATACTGCCCTTCCAAAAATGGCTCAGGGCGGTTTACAAAGAGAGATAACAAACAAATAAGATTGCTCCCTGTCCCCAAAGGGCTCACATTCTAAAAAGAAACATAAGACACACACCAGCAACAGTCACTGGAGGTACTGTGCTGGGGGGTGGATAGGGCCAGTTACTCTCCCGCTGCTAAATAAAGAGAATCACCATGGTAAAAGGTGCCTCTTTGCCCAGTTAGCAGGGGTCCAACATTCTGGTCCAACATTCTACCCCTACATTACACTGTAGCAGAAACACAACTTGGACAACAGTACCAACTGCACAACCCTTGCTTAGAGGAAATCAGCTTTCCATACATATTTGATAGTCCTGCTCCCTCATAGGACTGGGTCTCACGATCCATGAGACCCAGTTTGGGGCTGTGAGTGGGGAGAGTGGGCTAAGCCTGCTCTCCCCGCTTACAAGTGGGGAGGGAGCCCTGGGCGGCCGGATCGGCCGCCCACATGATGGCCAGCTCCGAGATGGAGCCGGCGGGGGCTGGGGAGCTTGGGTGCCGCGCGGCCCCCAGAAGCCCCAGTATGCCCTGTGTGAGCGTGCAGGGCATACTGGGGAGACCCCCGAGCCGGGAGGCGGCTTTTTGCCTCCGGGTCGAGGGTCTACTCCCGAACAGATAGCCCGGGTTTGCGGAGCGCTTGCTCCGCACACCCGGGCTAAGGGCCGGGCTACAGGAGCAAGTTAGCTGCTCCAGAACCACCGGGCTTGGCTGCAATTTTTGGCTAGCCCAATTTTTGCTGATTGTCAGAATAGCCCCATACCCCTTTAAAAAGGAGACATTTCTACATGTCATAAAAGGGCAAAGATTCATGTCGTTATATAATAACTGTTTTTAAATTATGCAAAATCCCAAGAAAGACTTCTCTCTGCTTACAGAGGAGCTGAAATAGTCCTGATGCTTCTTGGCTGTGTAATAAGATACTGATGGTGGGAAATCAATATTACAAGAATAAGTATTGAGAAGTAAAATACAAAAGCATTCTAGCAAAAGTACTGATTTAAACACACACACACCCAGTGCTTTATACTTCAGTTTTCTTTAAAACAGTGCTTATTATTTCTTTAAGTAAATATGCTATATTTTATCTAAACCAAAGTCTGTAGTAAAAACCCCATATGGCTTCATCCTATCCTATTTATTCTAATCTCCTATATTTTAAATATATAACCTACCCCCTTCCTAAGGCCCAGAGTAAGTTAAAATTGTAATCCAAACACACATAATAAAATCAGATGAGTACATTTTAGAATGCTGCCTTTTGAACTGGTGACTTAAATCTTACCTCACCAGCTCAAATAAAGAGGTCTAACAATGATTCCAGAACACAAGAAACAGGCTTTGGTGAATCTTCAAGGAATTACCTAGCTGTAGGAAAGCCATCAAGAATGTCCCTCTAGGTGCCCTTTTATGTTTTGACTTGGCACAGTATTAGAATAGAATAAACTCAGCAGTTCTATGAGAATGTGACTGAGGTGAATGTATGGGAGGCCAAGACATGATGCAGGATGTGTTTAATATGTTTCCATTGAGACTTCTTTGCCAGGCATACCAGATGAAGCTTCCAAATAGTCTTCAAGTGTAACATGTGTTGTAAAAGCCTGTGTAACATGTGTTGTAAAAGCCTGAATGTCAGATTATAGGTCTGGAGCAGAAAGTGATGCAAGCTCCCCACAACATAGGAGTTTGTGCCAGGCACTTCTAGCCACCTCTGCAAGCTGATGTTCCAGATGTAACCATGAGTCTATGAGGCTCATGGTGATGATGGTAAGCAGCTGTTCATTAATGGCTTCTGAGACTAGTCATACAGTAGCGGATATGAGAGTAACTTGCTCTTTGTGTCTGGTCTGTATCGGTGGACAAGGAGCAGTATAAATTGAACTCAGTCTAAACAGACTGGGGTAGGTTTAGCCAGCAGTATGTCACACTATATTTCTGAATTAGGATTGCACACATTTGTTTCTACAAAGCAATAGGCAAATTCACCTGAGCAGGCAGATGACAACTCTGTGTCACAATGAAGACAGTGCACCGTGTACCACAGGTAGTTCTGGACTGCCCATGCTTCTGAGGACACCTAAAGCAATGCTGGCATTGGTGTGTGAGAGTACTTAATCCTCCCACGGAAATAAAGTAGAACTTAAAAGTGCTTAACTTTGGACTTGATTGTGCCTATAATATTTTTAGACTTTAGCAGAACACACGTTTGCCCTGGGTTCCTAATAGACTGAATAGACTCGCTGGTTTCTCCGGTTGAGACAGTGGCCGGGAGTGCTTTTTATCAGCTTTGGCTGATACATCAGCTACGGTCATTTCTAGAAGTGAATGACCTTAAAACAGTGGTACATATGCTTGTAACCGCCAGGCTTGACTACTGCAATGCACTCTACGTGGGGCTGCCTTTGTATGCAGTCCAGAAACTATAATTGGTACAGAATGCGGCAACCAGATTGGTCTCTGGGACAACACAAAAGGACCACATAACACTGGTTTTGAAAGAACTGCACTGGCTGCCAATATGTTACTGTATGTAATACAAAGTGCTGGTTATTACCTATAAAGCCCTTAATGGCTTGGGTCCAGGCTATTTAAGAGAGCACCTCCTTTGTCATGAACCCTGCCACCTGTTACGATCTGCTGGAGAGGTCTGGTTATGGATGCCACCGGCTTGTGTGGTGGCAACCCATGACCGGGCTTTCTTTGTGGCTGCCCCAGGGCTTTGGAACAAGCTTCCTGCTTAAATAAGAGAACCTGCTCTTTTTGTTTTCAGGAAGAACCTCAAGACTCTCCTGTTTTCGCAGGCTTTTAGAATTAATTTTTAATAATTTAATTTAAAAAAATATTTTAATAACTTTTATTCTATTGTTTTTATTGTCATGTATTTTAACCTGTGATGTACATAGCAATAGCACTTACATTTATATACAGCTTTATAGCCGGAGCTCTCTAAGCGGTTTACAATGATTTAGCATATTGCCCCCAACATTCTGGGTACTCATTTTACCGACCTCGGAAGGATGGAAGGCTGAGTCAAACTTGAGCCCCTGGTCAGGAGGATCAAACTTGTAACCTTCTGGTTACAGGGCGGCAGTTTTACCACTGCACCACCAGGGGCTCTATCAAGTACATATCAGGCAGTATAAAAATATGATAAATAAATTCTAGATATATGCATTGAATATATTTGTAATTCAATCTTCATCTTGCTTTTAAGTTTAACAAAGATCCTACTTTGCATTTTCAAGGAAAATAATTTTTTACAACTCTGTATGAAAAACCATTAAGACCACGCATGTTGTGCCTGATATAGAGAATGGGAGATGCAAACTGGATAGAAGTAAATACTGCAGAATCCAGTCAAAATTAAAAGTATTTTTAAGTTCAATTTACTTCAATGGGAGACCTATGCATGTCTTTAATTCAATTTGCGTATACGTTATTAGCTCAGTGCTTCAGGAGCCCACAGGAAGAGCAGGCAACTAGAACATTACAAACAAATATGTTTAGCATGATATGGGCACAATGTAGCCAAAGTCAAGGACAACAACATTGGTTGACAGAAGCACAAAGCAGCTTTCCAGCCTTTCACAATATACTTTTGTGAAGCCTACTGGGACAGCTGCTAGCTAGGATTCTGCTAAACAGAGAACAAACATACGTAACCAATGCAATCACTTTTAGTCTCCTCATGTAAATTGTAGCCTATTTACAAAATTATTTAGCACATTGATATACTGCAGGATATATTCACAAGCAGAGGTTGTTAGGCTTTTGTAACTGCTGGAGAAACCATAATCTCTTTGCAGGAGGTTGTCTTTAGATTCAGCAGCTGACCTGTCCTGCAGTGTAATGGGGGCAGTTCTGCACTGCATGCACTGCAGCAGGAACCCCAAACACACACCCATGTTGCTGCACAACAGGGCCGTTCAACTAACCATTGCACAATTGCATGTTGTAATTCAACTTGCATAAGGCAAGTGTTTTAGATGCCTGCAGCGAGGCAGGTGGTTCAAAACCATCGACATTACACTGTGAGACATGTCAGCCAGCAATTTTAAATGCCCAAGAACTCTTTTTAAAAAGCACTTTACATGTTTCTTTTTAGGCCAACATATGAGGGCCCTAGCCGGCCAACATCTGTTTTCAAAAGGGATTCAAGTGAAGCACAGAATTACCAAATGAATGTAGGCTGGAGTCCTAAAGTGAATTGCACCACAGTTAACATTTCTCAAATTAAACTGAATTCTCTCTTCAGCAGATTCACAGCTATGTCTGAGATCCAAGTGTCTAAATGCTTTGATTTTTTAATCACATGATTGCTTCATTTCCTTCAAAGTGGTTCCCACAGCATTCCACCACTACCAGCTCCCCTCACTTCCATGGGCTTTGCACAAAACAGATATTCCAGCAAACAAACGTTAATGCTATTTTCCCACAGTCTGTTGCAGACTTTGGCATTGATTGAAGCCACTGGCAAATCTCTTAGGAGATTCTATTCTCCACATGCCTCTATCGCGATTGATAAAAGATGAATGATTAAGTCAATCAAAATGCAAGGAGTGTGAGACTAGATTTCTCAGGACACTCAGGGTCACCTGGAGCTAAGTCTCTCCCTCGGTTAGGCATACACTGTTTTATATGGGTGCAGTTGACGCAATTTGAAATCAGGAGCACATACATTGTATCAAAGCACTGTAATCATTTTGATTCTCTCTCTGAACATTCTTCTCATTCAACTTTCCCTAACAAAGCCCTCAAACTTCAACTAGGTTGCATAAGAAAGGAAGGAAGGCCCTGATCCAGAGCATACATTCAGCATGTACACTAGAAGGCAGCACATCTACTATTGCGCCAGGATTCCCTGCTGCCCCTCCTCTTGTCAAACATAGTTTAATCTGCGCTGTCACCCCAGACAGCAACAATGACTGTTTTCATGGGACCTATGAGTCTCCTCACACTACTTATGTTATTATCTGCATAAGCTGCAGGTAATGCAAAAGAAGAGAGCATTTGTAATACGAGTGAGCATTTTAGATTTTACAGCCACATTACAAAGCACTTAAAGGAGCAGCGATTTAAAGATGTTTGTTTTGACCTCTTTAACCTTTGGAAATGGAAGTGCAGCCTTTCGTTAATGTAATCAGATCGGTAAATGCAGAGTATAGCTCATTGGCCAAACAGCCTGGATAAACAAGGCAGTCTTCACTTTCCTCCGAAAGGCTGGGAGAGAGGGAGCCATGCGGGTCTCAGCAGAGAGCAAGTTCCACAGCTGGGCGGCGGGGGGGGGGGGCGGGCAGCAAGTGAGAAGGCCCCGGACAAACGGGCCGCAGAAGGCGTCAGCACACGGAGCAGAGCCTCCCAACCAATCTAGTCAGGTGGGTACATTCAGCTGGGAGCAGACAGTGCCAAAGAGACCCAGGGCCCAAGCTGTGTAGGGCTTTAAAAAGGTAATAACCAGCACCTTGAATTGTACCCAGCAACAGACTGGCAGCCTGTGCAGTGCCTTTAAGCCTGGAGTCGTATGCGCATGGAGAGCAGTCCTGGAGACCTGCACCATCTGTAGTTCTCCCTCTCAAGCTAGGGAGGAAAAGAAAGCATCGAGTTTTTGAAGAAAGCATTCAGTTGCCAGCGGGAAAGACTGAGCGGCTGCCCTGCATTCATTCTCTGCACCAGCCACACCACCCGCATTGGCATGACGACAAGGGGGAAGGGGCATAGCCTGTACGCTTGGCAGACCCATCCTTGCTACACTCCTGGGTAAGTAGAGTACCCCCATGCATGCTCACTCACAACATGCACACACATCTGTGCAGACACATTTTGTTTTTAAAGGGGTTATTAAGACTAAATAAACCAAATGAAATTATTCCAAACTGTATTGTAGGAAATACAGTGATGCTGTGATGGTTATACTGAGTACAGACCTTTAAAAAAAATCCAAATTAAATAATCCGTAGCATTAAAAATGAACAGAGTTTGGGAACACAGGGTTGGTTGGTTTTTTGCCAGATTGGAATAAAGATCCCACTGTCTTGTGGGTCGGTCTAGAATTCAGCCTAATTTGATACAATCAGCACAAATGTATCTGCAACATATGCAAAATTTGGTGAAGAAATGGGAAAATGGAAATGTGTCATCCTCAGATTTGTTTGGGGAAAGTAAACACATTTTCATTTGGAGTGCTTCAGAATGGCTTGTCAATGCCAGGTTTCAAGGAGCACAGCAGGTGGCCCTTTGAAAACCTCTCTCATTGAGTAAACAGAGCCACTAATAATTCAATATTGAAACTTAAGATGGCAACTGCACATGGTTTATTAATCAGAGCTGAAGTCAAGCTGGTCAGAAATGGTGCTATGAAATCTTGATCACCTCTTGGAGTAAGAATAAAACCAAAAGGAGTCTGCCCAATCAATCTATAGAAACATCTCCACTCAGAATAATATATCCCAGCTGTACATTCCAAATAGATAATTCAGAAGGAAAGTGATCTAAAGCCATAATTATCATACTTTCATTATGGCAGTGACTCAGTATTCTTACAAGGCACCTCGACAAAGAAAATAACTCGCATCAATAGTTACATTTACACAGCCCTATGGGAAACCAGTATTAATTCTTTCATACTTTAAACACAGAAGTCTGCAAAGGTTATGCAAGCTGACTTCCAAGGCTCATCATCTCCTCATGCTTGTGCATGGCTGTTTCATGCAATCACTCTTCTTCACATGGATATCTTTTCAGAATCTTGTAAAAAGACTCAACAAAGAATAGAGTGCTAAGCTTGTGCAGTTCTGTTGTGTCATTCACAATGAACTTGGGGATGAGCAGGGAATATTCCTTCAGTATCTTTCTTTACTTCTCAACTTAAGTTAATCATGGCAAAAAAAACCAAAAAAACCTTTAATGTAAAGTTTTTTGCCACAGCAGATTGCCACACTGACAGCTCATGGGCTGAGATTCAAAATGCCGTTTGGAGGCTCAGTACAAAGAGGGGCCTGGTGGGTGGGTGGGTGGGGGAATGCAGACTTCAGACTCAAATGGCACACTCAGCACTAAACCTGAGGGACCGGCGGGGGGGTGGGGGGGAAGAGGGGCACTTCCTGGGATCCTAGCTGTAGGGAGCATGCCTCTTTGGATTTCAGGGAGGGTAAAGGCCCTTATCAACTCCCTTTAGGGCTCATCTGGATTTAGGATGTATGAAAATGCATATAACCTGAATAGACAAGGAACTGGAGGTGGGCAAGAGGGAATACTTCTGTCATAGATATATAAACCATTGGTACTTATAACTCTGAGGGCGGGGGAGAGAGAGCGCCATGTGTATAGACACTGATATCGGGAAGAAAATTCCTACCATCTTTCCACGTCTGGCTTGTCCCCAAAGCCTTCACTTTTCTCTTCTTCTTCCACAGGCTGCTAGGTCATATAGTTGCTTGGCTGGTCTCAACAGCAAGGGATTCACTGAGCATCCTAATTTGGTACAAAAGAGATGCCTACAGCTTGAAGTGTCATCTGCTTGGATCTGTGTGGTGTAGTGGTTAGAGTGCTGGACTAGGACCGGGGAGACCCGAATTCAAATCCCCATTCAGCCATACTTGCTGGGTGACTCTTGGCCAGTCACTTCTCTCTCAGCCTAACCTACTTCACAGGGTTGTTGTGAAAGAGAAACTCAAGTACACCGCTCTGGGCTTTTTGGAGGAAGAGCGGGATATAAATGTAATAATAATAATAAATAATTTAAGCTGTCCTAATTCTGTTTAGTTCTTTTTTCTTGTTTTGCCATTTAACCATTTGTTTACATGCAGCCCCAGTGCCCTTTAAAATGCATATGCATAACCTAAATGGCTTTCCCTCTTTCACTAGAGAGTTTGACAGTCTGGAGGGTGTCACTGCTGGAGTACCCAGTGCATTTCCATCTGAAGGCTTGCAAAATGTTGGGAATGCATTATAACAATGCTCCAGAGCCTGCAATAGATTCCTGCAGTCTTTGAAGAACACTTCAAGATAGTGACCATGAATATTATTTTTGTATCGTTTCTATCACAATATTTAAGAGAATATTTAATATTTAAGTATTTAAGGGAACCTCTTCTTCATTATGACCCCCACCACCCATTGAGGTCATCAGGAGAGGTCTGTCTCCAGTTGCCACCAACTCGGCTGGTGGCCACACTGGGATGGGCCTTCTCAGTTGCTGCCCCAAGTCTTTGGAAAGTACTCCCTACTGAAATACAATCCTCCCCATCTCTGACCATTTTTAAGAAGCATTTGAAAACCCACCTTTTCACCCAAGCCTTTTCAGCTTTTAAAATGTTTTAGGTTTAAATCTGTTTTTAAAATCTATATCTATATCTATATCTAAATTGGTTTAAGTTTTTGTGTATGTTTTTAACTTATTTTATGTTATTGTTAAACACCCAGAGATGCAAGTTTGGGCAGTGTAAAAATTTTATTTTATTTTTTATTTTTTAATCAAGATGCCACTTTTCAACTATGCAGCCCCACAATGTACCTTACTTCAACCTACAGACAATAAAAAACAAATCAACCATAATCGGCACTGGTAAATACAGTGAGGCTATTCTGGCCCTATTCTGGGAACCTAGCCCAGTTTCTCCTGGGTGTGTGCTGCAACAGGTGGCTCCCGGCAGCAAACTTCCAGAACTGCCCCCCCACCATGAGGTTAGCAGAGTGCATGCTCTGCTAATCCCATTAATCTGTTCATGAGTTGCCATGGCCCGCTCTCCCCGCATAGCCTGGATGGGCTCTACACATAGATTGTGTGTAGAGCCTCAATAAGTGGCATATAACACTACTAACACTACTGACTAACTGTCAGTAACTAACTACCAACTTCTTGGATTGAATTGTGTCTCAAACTCAGCTCAAAAATGAATTCCAGGGGCTCATCAGCCTGTCTTTAAGGAGACATGAACCTTACAAGCCTGCAAATTCTTTTCCAGCTCAGATAAAAATGCAAGCAGAGAAGAATGGCTTCCCTTGTTCTTTTCATGTAGTGCAGCTCGGTAACGCCATTACTTTAAATTGGGACCAAATGAAAACTCTTGAATAGGTGCACCCTGGAAAATGGGAAGCTACCCCCACCTCCAGACAAGGAACTTCTTATCTTGAGAGAACCCCGCCCGCATTTTTCAGGGTGCACCTATTCAAGAGTTTTAATTATTTTAACTATTATAAATTTTAATTATTATAAATTATTTAATTATAGCTAATTATAGATAATTGCATAATGCCTTACAGTTTTCAATAATATACTTTCTTATGCAACGTCATGCAATAAAACTAAATCCCCATTAAAAGTTTTTGGTTTGTTTTTATCTTTTTAGCTTAGTATTTTTATTGTCATTTTATTGTATGTTTTTTTAACTTTTGTAAACCAGCTTGAGATTGTTTTTAATGAAAGGCGATATATAAATTCAACAGTAAAATAAATAAATAAATAACATTTTAATTCCCTCCTTTCATCTAATCATGCTATGTCCACTCACATTTTATTTTCACAACCCCGCAAGGTAGGTTAGAGTGAGATAAATACTGGCCAAGGTCACCCAATGACTTTCATAGTTGAGTGGGGATTTGAACCTGGGTTGCTCTAGTTCTAGTCTGACACACTAACCACTAAACTCCACAACATTTCCATTAGTCTGCCTAAACAGAAAAGTTATTGCCACCCTATAGACAACCTGCACTTGTAGAGAGGGTATTTCACTTGAAGAGCCCCATTACTGGGAAAGCCCTGGATTAATCTCAAAGCCAAACTACACACAATGTTAAATGTGTATATCGGTCCTATTTAACTTTGTGGAGTTTTGGGGGTTGTTGTTGTTTTTTAAACAGCAACTATGGGCAGGGGCTCAGTCAGTACTGCAGTATGGATTTAATACTTTTCTGCCACACTGCAGTTGCCCCACCAAAAACAAATAATGCTCCCCAAACTGCTGTTAGCCTTTGAAGGAAGCTTCCATTAGCACCACTGAAAGCTTCTCTCATTGAGTTAATAGCAGCTTCCAGAGTGCAATTTTTGTTAGGACTGCAGCATAGCAAAAAAAGGTTAAATTAAGTACCCCACCACCACTCCATGGCATGCAGTTCAGATCTCGGTCTTCCCTCATAGTTATTTAATTAAAGCACAAATTTGGAGCTAAACCTCACATCCTTTATCAATTTCCAACAGATTTGGAAGTATTACTATACTTACGTATGGGTAACTGGAGCACCTACAGGTGAGTGGAATGCACTGGCAGACTTTTGGTGACCCACAGGTACACCAATTTCAAAAAATCTGAAGAAAAAAAATCTGAGGGGGACATCCCCCCCACTTTCCCCATGTTAGTCAATGGGTCAGAATGTTGGTGGGCTCAGTGTAGTTAACAGGCAGTCAGGTGGATGCAGCTAATTGAACTCTGGTGGCAATGGAAGGAGGACTTGAAGAAAAAATTGGAAGTTTCATAGTTTGAAGAACTGTAATTCTCCCTTCAAGAGAGTCACAATCCTTTCTGCTTCTGAGGGAAAGGTTGTGTCAAACTCAATTCCTCACTAACCATTTTACAGCTTTGTGTTTCTAAGGTGGAAGGAGTTTGAAAAGGATCTGGGACTGAGAACCAGTGCCCGCCCACCCACCCCCCACCAAAAGCATCCAGGAAACAGAAAAAACAGAATTTGCATACAAGGACAGACCCAAGTTACAGCACGGACTCTTGTCTTTCTTGTTTTCATTTTTTTAAACAAACAAACAAACCATGCTCAGGTAAAACATGCACACCAAGGATATACTGCAACATTGTCTTGGGAGTCAATAATTGTTTAACATGATGTGTCGTTTGGGCCTGGTGGTTGTTGGATGGCTGGTTAATGTTTGAGGGTTGTGTCAGCAACTGCCTTTTACTATTCCTTGACAATACAGAAATGCATGACATTTTACTGTAGGCATCCCCAAACTGCGGCCCTCCAGATGTTGCTGAACTACAACTCCCAGCATCCCTAGACACAATTTTTTGTGGCTGGGTATGCTGGAAGTTGTAGTTCAGCAACATTTGGAGGGCCGCAGTTTGGAGATGCCTGTTTTACTGTGATGACATTAGTGCCTGTCCATCTCCCTTATACGTCACATAGAAGCAGCAAGGAAGGCATGTGCAAAATATTTGAGTGGCACTCTCTGTAGTCATACAAGTGGAAACTGCTTATATAAGCCTAGTTGTAGAACATGAGACACTCTTTATTCTTCTCTTTATGTTGGGAGAAGTTAGTGTCTCTGCTCCCTTCCAATGCCACAGAGGCAATCCATCCTATCCAGCAGGGATGAGTGGCTTCCCTCTGCTATTTCATGAGATTGCTCCATTGCCCCTTCCTTCCAACTTAACATGGAGAAGTTCTAACATTAATTTTCTAGCACTAGTGCATGCCCAATTTGCCACAGTGTCTTTCTCCCATTTGTGGGGCTTCACAAAGGCCATGACGAAGAACAGGAAGGTTATTTTTACATGGAAGGAAGCCTGCATGGTAAGCTTCTTTTAAAGAGAGTGCTGGCCTATCTGCAGCCTATCCGAGCTGCTAGGCCTTTGTGGAAAAGTTTGATGTTTTTATCCTGCCTTTCTCACTACCCCCCCCCCCCCAAAAAAACCCCAAAAGCCATCAGGCACACTCACTTTCTCTCCAAAGTGGTGCCACTAAAGAGTTTATTAAAAAAATAAACTGCAGCCATTTCCCAAACCTCATCAACAACACAGTGATGTTGTTGTTCTTCAATGCATCTGTTAACAGCAGCAGCTAAATTGCTATTATTCCCAAGGCAAAGTTAACATTAATGGTGAACAAAGGTGTTTTGATGAAGCGCTGATATGTAGAGGCCACATTAACTAAAACTGAGCACATTCATTTCAGTTCCATTTAACACAAACAGAGAAAGAAAAGGGCTGTATGGAGCAGCATCATGTTCCTGTTTAAAGCCTTAGCAAACTATTAAATGGAAAATGCATTTGTCTGCTTCTAGGAAATAACAGATGGGATCTTAAACACTAGCAAGGAATGTGAAGCCAGGCTTTCTGCACGTTTAGGAACAAATCTGTATTCTACCTCAACTCAGGCATTATTTGTTTTATAAAGTTTTCATATTACCTTTCTGCTTCTAAAGGAGGTATAAAAATCCAAATATAAACCGTGCCAAAGAAGTAAATAATCCACTCAAGGCCTTTCCTCAGTCTCCTACTAATTTGAGCTTTGTTCAGACATTGAGGCGGGTCTCACAATTGGGGAGACCCACCATAATGGGGTTTGCGGGGAGAGCAGGCTTAACCCGCTCTCCCCGCAGACGATCCCTGCTGCAGCCCTGAGCGGTGAAATCAGCCACCCACACGACCGCCGGCTCCGTCACGAAGACTCCCCAGAAGTTCCAGCATGCTCTGCTTGAGTGCGCAGAGCATGTTGGAGAGACCCCTGAGCCGGGAGGCTGCTTTTTTAGCCTTTCGGTTGGGGGTCTCCTCGTGAGTTACTGCAGCATGGAGCTGCACCACAGCAACACACAATCCAAAAGCCCGGGTTAGCAGAGCATTTGCTCCGCTAACCTGGGCTTAGGGGAGGAGTAGTTAAGCGGGTGATCCGCTTGGGAGAAACCGGGCTCGCCTGTGAGCCCAGTGGTTCTCACGATCTGGCAAAATCAGGCTAGGCTCCCTTAGACTGATTTTGGCAGACTGTGAGAATAGCCTCATTATGTTGTATGTGTGTACAGGTGCCTGTACACATGTTGTTGGGTGAGTGACTGTACATACATTCACTTTAAAAGCAAACTTGGGTACAGGTCCCTCAAATGCAGGGTACAGACAGGAAGTGTAATATTGTACATATACAATTGTGCACATGCTATGTTCAGTGTATGTGTACAGATTCATGTACACAGATTATGCATGTGCCCAACATAACATGGGGCGTTACTTGTTTAATCACTGGATATGGAGGTCAAGTACCAACTCAAATCTAGTTCTTTTGTGCCACAGTAATAAGGTATAATTAGAGCCGTTCTAAAAACAGAGTTATCTGATCAAATAAATGTCCTCTCTCTCTGCATGTGTAAGTCAGTATGTCAGTGAGCACCTGAACTTTTTACCTGAAAGGATTTTATGTTGCAACACTTTATCAATACATTGCGCGATAGACCAGAAAGAGATTATAGAAATGCAATTAGAAAAGTGTGAGTACTTTCTGCATTTAGAAAGTGTTTTACCATGTCAGGTAATAACTAACCTACAGAAGATAGCTTTAAACTGTCTGTATAGACAATGACTGGAATGTACTCCAAGGGAGGGAATCAGCAGATGATACCAGCTGCTCCCAAAGAGAATGTGAACATCAGCAGAATGTATATGGCTGGGGCTCTGAAAGTTTGTGTCAGCAGCTACTAATGCTGGCCTGTCAGCATTTCTACCCCATATCACACACAAAGATGCATATTATTTAATAATTACACCAAAGGCAGTGAAGAAGCTTTTGAAACCTCAACCTGGAGCTTTTTCAGACAGCAGGCTTTACCATTGGTTTACCGCGAGTTTGGGGCACAACGGATACTCCATTGCAAAAAGAGGATTTTTTACCTGGACATAAATCGGATTAGGTTCCAATACGGAGTAGAAAACCCAAATCATGTATGAAGTGATTTGGAAACAAAGTATGCTACATGCTGTAGCACAACTTGCACCTAGAAAAAACATACGTAGGGGGAAAAAAGATTTATTGTGGCACAGGTTTCTGTAGGCAAGAGCCTGTTTCTTCAGATGTAGCAGGTTCTTGCCTCTAACTTGCCTCTAACAGAAGAAGAAAGTGTAGTGTTAAAACTGAGCCATCTAGTCCATGCAGATTTTTCATTCTGTTTTTAGAAAGGAATGGGGAAAGCACCAGTCTAAGTGAGAACTGTTTTGCATAGCCCAAACTGCATGAGTACATGAAGCTGTCTTACACCCAGGCTCACCCTGTTACTCGAATGGCTAGCCATCCAATGCTTGCTTGGCCCAATAGCTGGGTCACACGATCAGCTTTCAAAAGCAAGTTCCTAGTTGTTCTGGGTACAAGTGGAAGCAGATGGATTCTTAGCTGAGATACAAGGGGAAATGTGCAGGCAGCGTGTTCAGGGAAAAAGACACCCCCAACTTTATACTTCTAGCCAATGAGGAAAAGTAGAGTTAGGATTGATGAAGCAGTGATATAGTGCTTTGTTCCTCTATGACCAATACAGATAGGAAAAGACTAGAGCCACCGTTCAAAAGTCTGGGGATAGAACTTGCTCGCTCCTTTTCACAGCTATTTATTGTGTCTCCCACCGGCATGGAAGTTAGAGTTGCCCATAATTAAAAACAAAAGATAAATGAAGGATTTTAGCATAGTTGTGTGATTGGAAAGCAGCATCCATCGCCCCCCACCGCCAGAAAGAGAGCAGTAAAGATAGGAATTTGATCAGGTTTCTTTTTTAAGCTTTCAATTGTTTTAAAATTGCCATGCCAATACCATTATGCCAGAATTGTTGGTTTGGGGTGGGGGCTAGGTTTTAGCTTTTAAGCATTCAGCTTACACAACCTGACTATTGTAAGTTATTGTATTTTACAGCTGAAGGCAGGGGAGAAATGGTATAGGGCACACCCCTCGGATGTACTGCATGTAAGCAAAGCCAAAAGCCAAAAGCCCAATGGCTCATTCCTTTCAGCAAAGCAGCACTGCGGGGGGCGGGGACGTGATTTGGAAATTAAAAGGCAGTGGAAATGATGCTTAAGCTTCCCCCAAGCCACAAACTTAGCATAACGTAAATTAGTGTAAGGTGATGTACATTGGGATGAAAACCCCTAACTTCAAGTATATACTGATGGGATCTGAGCTGTTGGTGACTGACCAGGAGAGGGATCTTGGGGTCGTGGTGGACAGATCGTTGAAAGTGTCAGCTCAATATGCGGCAGCTGTGGAAAACTCAAATTCCATGCTAGGGATCATTAGGAAGGGGATTGAAAATAAAACTGCTAATATTATAATGCCCTTATAAAGAACCATGGTGTGACTACACTTGGAGTACTGCGTACAATTCCGGTCACTACGTCTTAAAAAGGACATTGTAGAACTGGAAAAGGTACAGAAGAGGGCAACCAAGATGATCAGGGGCCTAGAGCACCTTTCTTATGAGGCAAGGCTACAATACCTGGGGCTTTTAAGTTTAGAAAAAAGACCACTGTGGGGAGACATGATAGAGGTCTATAAAATCATGCATGGTGTGGAGAAAGTGGAGAGAGATAAATTCTTTTCCCTCTCACACAACACCAGAACCAGAGGTCACTCCATGAAACTGATTGCCAGGAGGTCTAGGACCAACGAACAGAAGTACTTTAGATCTATCAATGGCTACCAGTCGGAGGGCTGTGGGCCACCTCCAGCCTCAAAGGCAGGATGCCTCTGAGTACCAGTTGCAGGGGAGTAATAGCAGGAGAGAGGGCACACCCTCAACTCCTGCCTGTGGCTTACAGCGGCATCTGGTGGGCCACTGTGCGAAACAGGATGCTGGACTAGATGGGCCTTGGGCCTGATCCAGCAGGGCTGTTCTTATGTTCTTATTTGTGTTAACCAATTCTCATACCAAGGATTACTGCCCAAGTCCCACTGCCCATGCACAATTACATATTGTTGAAGACAGGATTCCACCTGTTACGTGCTGTGCACTGCATAGTGCCTCAGTGTCATGTACCCATTTACATGCAGGTGCACTAGAGACATGATGCATCCACTCACCCACTGGAATATCAGATTTCTTAATATTCTGGGGAGGAAGGTGAATCCTGAAGGTTGACAACTCATGTTAAAAAAACCTGAAGAAATCTAAGAGGCAAGAACAGGGACAGTGACTTACCATGGGCAGATTTCAGAAAATAGGGACTGTCTCTGGTAAACAGGGACAATTGGAACCTATCAGCATTTGCTCTGCTGCTAAGCTATGAGCCCCTTCCTTTTAAAACGGAAACCATTTTTTAAGAATCCAAAATAATTGCATTTCAGATATATCTCCTAAGTACTGTAAATCTGATACGTATTTACAAACACATGAGGTCTAAATAAGTGGTGTTTCTAATTTGAAACAAGTAGACGCATCAGGATTCTCTTATATCCCACTCCTACATACTGTAACTTTTGTTTGGGACTGAATACAAAAGTTATGTGGACACGCCCCACCCCCACCACCCATAAAGCTGCCTTGCCTTAGAAGTAAGGCTAGAAGTTAACTGCTTCATATTTTTTGTTAACCTAGTCAAAGGGGATGTTTCCCAATTCATTCATTGAATGAAATTAGCACAAAATGCTATTGCAAACCAGCAGAGTTTATCATAAGCTCCCCCTATGCCCCACCTGAGCCATTTTGGAAGGGTGGTATACAAATCAAGTAAAATAATAATAATAATAATAATAATAATAATAATAATAATAATAATAATAACAACAACAACATTATTATAAGCAGCTGCCAGCATGACACCCAAACCCTGCTCCTACACTTCCTGTAACCAAAAGAAAAAGAACAGGATAGAGGCATGGAGAAGAGAAATATTTTCCGTGTTTGTTTTATACTGCTATCTACACAGGCCACATTCTTACGTAACACAGAACCACAGCTGAATGGGCCTGTGGTTCTGCGGACGTTAGTCTGAATGCAGGAAACCTGGGTTATGCATGGCAACAAACCCGAGGGTTCAGATTTGGAACTCCAGTCTGAACTCTCGGGTTATAGTGAGTTTCTTCTCCACAACCCAAGGTTCCAGGCAGCCTGCGATACATCCACATTTGGAACTGCAACCTGCTTCCCCTGGAACTGGTGTTGAGGGAGGAAGTTCCTCCCTCAACTCCAGTGTGATTGGCTGTGCGGGCTATCCTTCAGTAAAGAAGGAAGCCCGCACATCTACCTCTCCCTCCTCTCTGCAGTCTCACTGAGTGCAGAGAGACTGCTCTCCAGTATGTACGAATTCGGGTGGAAAAGTGGCATGGAACCACAGGGCCATTGGACCTGTGGTTCCGCATTGCATGTGAATGTGGCCACACTGTTTAGGTAGAGTTGCCTTTCACCAATTACTCCTGTAATATACTATTGGTTTAAGGCAGGGCTGCATAACTTTGGCCCTCTGCAGATGTTGGATTACAACTCCCATAATCCCTATTGGCCACTGTGTCTGGGGATGATGGGAAGTGTAGTCCAAAACCATATGGAAGGCTGAAGTTGTGCAGGCCTGATTTAAGGTCATGAAGATAGAAGGGATACAGTATTAATCTTCATTTTCTATTTTTATCTTTTTTCCCCTTTTCCTCATCTATATCTTTTAAATAAAACCCCCAGCTCCATATGCCCAACTAAACAAACAAACAAACAAAAAAATCATACTGTAGAATATTTTTTAAAGAAGTCAAAACCTACCTGTGCTTGCCAATAAATCATGCAGACCAGCTATTGCACTATTTCCTTGTATGCCAACTCTCAAATGTAGTCAGATACATCAATTACTGTGAAATATCAAGTACTGAAACCAAAATCAAATCCTATCACACACTGGATCTGTAGCATATTTGCCATGGCTATTTTACAGAGAATGTTGGGTGAAAATTCATTTCAGCTCCAGTCCAAATAAAGCAATAAAGGAAACCATATGCTGTTGACCTAAAAGGGAAAAAATAGGGTCATCAGCCGAGCTGACTTCCTGTAAGAAACTCTTCCTTTGCCTCAGACATTTCAGTGAGTCAGGAGCCGAGATAAAAACCGGAGAATGAACCTATTTTTCAAGTGGGACGGTGGAATAGAGGTGCTTTATCATGCTATTTGCGAACATCAGAAAAGGTGCCCTTTTGTTGCTCAGCTGGTGCCGCTGTCCTCTTCAGAGTGAGCTACTGACAGCAACAACGACATCCCACCCCACTACCATTTGCTCTTTTATTTTGTATAGGTTTGGTGCTATAGTGCTTTGCAGGGTAGTTTCTTTATAGCTTTTTATTTCTAAGAGAAGAAGAAAAAGAAAAGAAAAAAGAGCTACCAAAGAACTAGAAGTGTTGCTTAGCTTTTTGGTTTCTTGCCATTGAGTGGAATCTGTTTCTGGGACTCCATGTTGGTTACCTAGGAAACTGCAGATAAGCAAGAACTGAACAGGCTGTGCTGTCACAGTTATCAGACTGCATGGGGAAAGTCAGTGCAGTTGAGAGGCACAGGTGATAGAAGTAATATGAAGACTGGCAGCATCTAGTCATTATTTTTGCAAATAAAAGTGTGAGCAGTTAAGTAATCCACACTCATTACCACGAGAAAGGTACATTTTACATTTTTAAAATATACATTTAGTGTGTGTGTGTTCCTAGTTTGCCATTTCATTGTAAACAATATGTTAAAAGACAAGTAGTAGTTACTGTAATATGTAATCACTGTGCAGTATATAACACAACCACTTCTGCTGCCAAACAAACTGGAGATGGGGAGATTCCACACAGGTGACTGGCAGACTTATATCAAACGATAAGGTAAAGTGTGCCGTCAAGTCGATTTCGACTCCTGGTGCCCACAGAGCCCTGTGGTTGTCTTTGGTAGAATACAGGAGGAGGTTATCATTGCACACAGTATGAGATGATGCCTTTCAGCATCTTCCTATATCGCTGCTGCCCGATATAGTACCAGTGGGGATTTGAACCGGCAACTTTCTGCTTGATAGTCAGGCATTTCCCTGCTGTACCAGTTAAGGTGGTATACTCATCCCCAAAGTGAAAACTGTACTGAGGCTAAGGCCCAGTTCTCACAGAAGACCAAACAAGGTAGCAAACCTCTTGTCTATACCACACTATTGCAGAGGAGGGCTCACATCATGAAATGCTTCCCCATGCAAACATATTCTTACATATAAAAACCCTCTCCACAGACATCTAGTTTCCTATCTAGCCTAGCTTTGACCTTGACCTTGATATGTTAGTTTTCTGTGTGGAGGAAATGAATGTTCTGTATGCAGGGATGTTAGAGTCAGATGAGTCCCCAGCTGCTATCTGAGGTCCTTACCTTCAGTTTTGTGAAAGCTAGGACTCTACTTTTGCAGGTTCCTCAGAATTTAAGACCAAGGGCCGAACTAGACATGATACTGACAATCTGTTCTTAGAACCTTAGAACCTTAGAACTTCAGAGCAAGAGATTTTGATCATGGATGTCAGTGCCACATTTATCTGGCCCTAGCCCTACTCAGCCACACATGTAATCATGCAATCAGGTAGCCCTAGTTAATCTGAAAAAGCTCCAGACAAAAATCAGATTCCATAGTTAATACTCATTCCAAGAAAAATCAGCAATAAACCAAAAGATTTAAGGCACTTTTGTTTAATTCTGTGTGGGACTGTGACTATCATCTGTTGAGTCAATCATACACTGGACACCTTCATACAGACCAGTTTCCCAACAGATAGTGACTGCAAATTAAGCTGTTAAAACTGTTACCTAAATCTACCCTTTGCCATGAATTAGTAGCACAATGCTTGTGATTTCTTGCCTTGCAACCTTTTCACATGCGTTATCTGAGCTCCTCCAAGACCCTATGGCTTTTTTCTAGAACAGTTCTTGACAATCAAATATAGCCCTTCACTTGGATGGTTACTAAGATATACCATCCATTGATACCTAAGAAATCCCTAATAGATTTGATCACAAATATTTATCATGTAAATATAGTTTTCCTCCCACATCTGAACATGAATGCACACAAGCACCATCAGACATATGAATCTTCCTTATGGAGTACCATCCATATGAGGAAAACAAAGTATTTGAGACTCTGTAGGCGGGATGGGGTGGGGAGGGGAGAACAGGTCAGAAGTACATAATAGAAGTTTTCTCCCTCTCTCAATAATATAATGTTGGGTTCCCGGCATTAAAATTCCCCAGGATCTGCGGATAACATTGGACGCCAGCTCCCATAATCCACAACCATAATAGGTCTTATCCATTGTGGTTGGGGATGTTGGGAGTTGTAGTCCAAAAACATCTGGGGTCCCCTAGTCTAATGAAATGGATTGGCAGTAAATTCAAGACAAACAAAAGCAAGCAGATAACACAGTGGCGTAACAATAGGAGGGCGGGGGGGCACGTGCCCCGGGCGCCACCCCGGCGGGTCACGTGGGGGGTGCCAAAAAGTGGCTTTCCCCCCGCCGCACCCCCTGGATCGCCCACCAAGTGTGGCGGCGGGCATGCGGCGGCAATTCTGCGGCTGGTCACCCACCGAGTGGCGGTGGAGGCGGGTCGCCCACCGAGTGTGGCCGTGGCTGGTGTGGTGGCTGGCAGCATCCCATGGCCTGTGTAGCGGCGGCGCGGAGTGCAGGCAGCGACGCCGAGCCGAGCGGCCTGGCGTTGCCAACGCCAGGCCGCTCGGCTTGGCGTCGCTGCCTGAACTCTGCGCCGCTGCTACACAGGCCATGGGATGCTGCCAGCCACCACACCAGCCACCGCCACACTCGGCGGGCGACCCGCCGCCGCCGAATCGCCACCCCACCACCGCCAAATCGCCGGCCGCCGCGCCGGGCCAGGTATGTGGGGGCGGGGGGGCGGGGGCGCCATTTCAGGGCCATAGCTTGCCCTGGGCGCCATTTCCCCCCGGTACGCCACTGACATAACATATGGAATTAAGTACTAGAGGATGTGGAGATGGTCACTATCTTAGAAGAGTGGGGTTAGACAAATTCATGGCAGAGATGAAGTATATTAACTATAATGGGTATAGGAATTCTTCAGAAATATGCCACTAAATTACAGTCATTGGGGAACAAAAAAGGGAGAGGGTTACTGTCTTCAGCCCCTGCTTGTGGGCTTCTCATTTGTTTGACCACTGTGGGTAGCAGGATACTAGGCTAGATAGATCTGCACTGGACCAGATCTAAGCAAATCTTCCATTTGTATATTAAGACGTACAAGGGTAAAAGAGGGATGTAATTATAATTGAGCGGATGAGTTCAAAGAACTCGGTCCCCCCAGCTCCACCTCTTCCTATTTTCTTCATTATCTCCCTCACTCCGAGGGGCTGCTGGGGAGGGGGAGAACTCGGGGGCCCTCTCCCCTAGCTGGGGCAAAGCATGAGGGTAGAGTTTATATGAACGGAGGGGGTGAGGGGGGGAGCAACACAATGATTTACAAATAATAATGGTATTTGCAGTATTTGCACTTGGCAACCACCTGCCATCTCATAGCTAGTTTTTATGTTGCAGTTCAGAAAGAGGAAATTTCAGTCAGCAAACACATTTTGAAAAGGAAGTAAAAAATTAAAGGAAGAGTCAACACCATTTCAAAAGGTGGAAAGGGTTGATGTAGGGGCGTAATTAAACTGAAGCCAATACATTCAAAAGATGTAAAATAGGAAAACATGTTTTAAATCTATTTAAAATGAATTCCTACAAATTTTAAGAACCATCATTTAAGAGCAGAAACTGCCTTATGTACACCAGTAGAATGTGAATACATTTAGACCACCAAGAATCATGTAGCATTGCTAAACCTCTTTTGTACCAGCAGCTAAGATATTGTGCTATTTGTTCCATCACAACATGGTAGTGCCACTTTGTTCGTTTGTCCAGCATGGGAGCATGATTGTTCAGGTTTCATTTTCAAAGTAGCTTTATTATAACTGAAATAGGGGTCTGAATATTAAACATGTCTGTTATAGTGGATGTCAGATTCTGTAAGTGACCACACCTTGCTACGGCATAGTGTTGTATGGAACAAGGAGGAGCTATATAGCCCAGTGGTAGAGCACACACTTTGCATTCAAAAAGCTTTAGGTTCAATCCCTGGCATCTCTCTGTAGGGCTAAAAATACTTCTATATTAAGCCCTAGAGAGCTGCTGGCAATCAGTGTAGACCAGGAGTTTTCACCTTTGGTGTGTGTGTGGGGGGGGGATATGTGAAGCCCTGGAGATAGAGCCCCTCCCCCCCGCTACTTCCCTGACTCCCTGCACCATTGGCTCCAAATCAGAGGACTCATCTTGCAAGCAAAGACCTCCAGGAGGAGGGGCAGCTCCGCCCACCCATCCATCAGCCTGACAGGTTCAGCAATGAGGAAAATGCTGTTGCTCAACAGTCAGCATTTCCTTTGCTACTAAGTCTACCAGGTAGGCTGAGGAAGGGATGGGCTAAGCCTGAGCACCTAAGCAGCCAGTGACAAGGAGAGGAGGAGAAGGCAGAGGTATGTTGTGGAGCCTCCCCCTGCAGCTTTCTTTTTAAAAGAAAAAGAGGCGCTTCTGGCTGGAAGGCGGAAGCATGCCTGTACAGCAGGCATTTGCATGCACATATACAGACATGGACAAATGTGTTGGTACCCCTCCATGAAAAAAGAAGAACCTATCATTGTCTCTGAAATAACTTGAAACTGACAAGCATAATTGGCACCCATCATTGTTTGTTCCGCATTTAACAAAAATCAGACTTTGCTTTAGAGTTTTGATGCAACTGAATATTTCAAATAATAACACAAACGAAAATGGCATGGGCAAAAATGATGGGACCCTTAACCTAATATTTGGTTGCACAATCCTGCTCCCCTTGGCCTCGTGCAGAGGGGAGGAATTTTGTCCCAGCCCCGCTCTGCACGAGGCCCAAGAAGCGGGCCGATTGGCCCTTTGGGTTAGGGGGCGGGGTTTCGGCCGGGATTGGCTGATCCCCGCCCCGTTCTCTTCAGTTGGGGCTAGGCATTGAGACTTCTGCACCTGTCAACAGGTAGTTGGGCGTACTCTCCCTGAGCAAACTGCTCCAGCTGTGTCAGGTTTGAAGAGTGCTTTCTCCAGACTGTAGGTTTCAGTTCTTTCCATAAATGTTCGATAGGATTCAAAGCAGGGCTCATAGAAGGCCACTTCAGAAGAGTCTAATGTTTTGTCCTTAGCCATTCTTGGGTGCTTTTAGCTGTGTGTTTTGGGTCATTATCCTGTTGAAGGATCCATGACCTGCAACTGAGTCAGAGCTTTCTGACACTGGGCAGGATGTTTCGCTCCAGAATGTCTTGATAGTCTTGAGATTTCATTGTTCCCTGCACAGACTCAAGGCACCCTGTGCCAGATAGAGCAAAGCAGCCCCAAAACATCACCAAGCCTCCTCCATGTTTCACAGTAGGTAGGGTGTTCTTTTCTTTGAAAGCTTCATTTTTCCGTCTGTGGACATAGAGCTGATGTGACTTGCCAAAAAGCTCCTGTTTTGTGCAAAGGACATTCTCCTAGAAGCATTGTGGCTTGTCAATATGCATTTTAGAAAATCCAGTCTGGCCTTTTTATGACAAAACTGGAGCTTTTTGGCAAGTCACATCAGCTCTATGTCCACATCAGCATTTGGCACGGGGTGCCTTGAGTCTGTGAAAGGAATAACTGAGGTTTCTTCTTTTTTTCGTGGAGGGGTACCAACACATTTGTCCACGTGTGTAGTTTCACCTCAAGTGGGCTTCCTTGCTTTTTAATGTATGTTGATCCACTGTTTTCTTCTGTCTTCAATTTATCTATCTCGCTGAAAATGTCAAAATTAAAGAGACTCCATAAAAAAGCTCCATAGTAGATCTTTTGATCCTTACATCATTTTAAGGAGATGGCCAAGATAAGGGCCTATAATACTTTTTCAGATTTTATTTTATTATTTATTTATTTATTACATGTTATCTCCCGCTCTTCCTCCAAGGAGTCCATAGCAGTGTACTACATACTTAGATTTCTCCTCACAACAACCCTGTGACATAGGTTAGGCTGAGAGAGAAGTGACTGGCCCAGAGCCACCCAGCAAATATCATGGCTGAATGGGGATTTGAACTCGGGTCTCCCCGGTCCTAGTCCAGCACTCTAACCACTACACCATGCTGGCAAAATTGATTCCTTTATTTGCACCATAAAAGGAAAATACACACATTGGCCTCAAGCGCAAAGAACGAACATTTGCTATTATCTCTAAGGGAAGATGCTGGTCAATGACCGAATAAACTTATAACTAACTAAGGGAAGGTGAAAGCTGTATGTGTGTGGGAGCAAGTGTCCTTTTCCAAAGTCAACTCAGGGAAAACTTGTAAACTTCAGGATCTTCTCCACTGCATGGATTTTTAATATTTAACCTCACCTCTAGATCTGCATAATCTGAAGCACAATCTGGAGCTCAAAACTTCATAAATCTATTGGCAAGTCTGATTAATGTGTTACAAGTGCACAATACATTTCTCCCTGACAGACCGCGCATCTCCAGCTGTAGGGTCCATAAAGGGCTCTTTCTGAAACATTAGTGCAAGACTATTTTTAAAATTTTGTTAAAGTACTACAGTGCCCTCTGCTGGTATGCATAAGCATAAAACACAATTTACACATTGGCATGATTCTTTCAGGAATATAAATATGGCCCTTGCATTAATTTCACATGATAATATATATTTCTAGGTCAAGCTGACACAGCTTACATAGAAGAATATAGATGGCTACTAGTGAATAAAAACGGGTGCTAGAACAGCCACTGATTCCAAGTTTACAGCAGTTATTGGCAGCCAATAGGGTTTTCTAGAGAACATTGTCCAGACTTCATTTTCTTTGATATTGTCAACCTGCCCTCAGCCCCACTTCCTGGAGTACTGAGAGGTTCCAGGAGTTGCAGCACACCTTGGATTCTGGTTCCTTTGCATATTGCTGGAGACTGGTGGTGCTGGGTGCCAACAAAAGGAAGTATTTCCTTACACAGCGCATAATTAATCTATGAATTCTCTGCCACGGGATGTGGTGATGGCCACTAGCTTGGATGGCTTTGGAAGGGACAAATTCATGGAGGACAGGTCTATCAATGGCTACTAGTCTGGTGGCTATAGGGCTCAGAGGCAAGATGCTTCTCAATGCCAGTTGCAGGGGAGCAACAGCAGGAGACAGGGCACGCCCTCACCTCTTGCCTGTGGGCATTCCAAAGGCACCTGGTGGGCCACTGTGTGAAACAGGATGCTGGACTGGATGGACCTTGGGCCTGATCCAGGAGTGCTGTTCTTATGTGTCTTTGCAGTATCTGATTTACATAAGTACGGAGCATTTCTGAGCATTAGGTGGAGTGGGAATAATAGAGAAAGAAAGAAAGAAAGAAAGAAAGAAAGAAAGAAAGAAAGAAAGAAAGAAAGAGCAGACTAATGAATTGCACACAGCAGTGGGTTACATTAGCTTGTCATAGACACATCCCTGCACCCTAAGGAGAGGCTGCTAATCTTCTGCCTGGCTGGCTCCTTCATTCATTCAATTTCTATAGTGCCCTTCCAAAAATGGCTCAGGGTGGTTTACATCAAAACAAAACAATTAAAAACAGAGATTATAAAACAATCAATCAGTTAAAACATTCAAAACAGTTTAAAAACCCTGGGAGGCCAGGCCAAACATAGGTTTTGAGGGCTCTCTTGAAGGCCAATAATGAATTCAAATTATGAATTTCTGCAGGGAGTGCATTACACAGCCCGGGAGCAGCTACAGAGAAGGCCTGCCTCTGAGTTGCCACCAGATGCACTGGTGGTAGCTGGAGACGGACCTCCTCAGATGACCTTAGCGGTGAGGATCATGCATTGCAGGATCTTCCCAGAAAAACCCCTCTGCCCTCTGGCTTGCCTGCTGTTTTTTCACACTAACCAGCACTCACTGGAGTGGGTGGGTGTGGGGGAAGAGGTCATCTCCAGTCTCTTACCTCAGATGGGTTAGGTGGGCCTTGCACAGCTCTTCCTGTTCTTTCTCATTAAGATCACAGTCAAACCCATCAAGAACGTCTTCTGGGCCTCAACCAGTGATTTGACTTGATGGTCAGCTAATCTTAATGAATGCAAATCTATTACAATATAATGGACAGCTGATACATTGACTTATTTACACACATATTTGTGTTCCTGGTACAAGGATCTCATGTGGGACTAGGTCAAAAGTATTGACTATCCTGAAATCAGTGAACTGAGGAGCAGCTATCTCTGTACAGGATTGGGCTGTGAATGCTAAAAAGCCCTTCTTTTCCACACCAAAATCCTATTCACACATTATGTTCAACACTCGTAAAATGATTGTACAGCATACAAAGGTACAGATACCCACATAATGAGACAAGTCTCACGATCGGTGAGACTCGCCGGAGGGGGTTCTGTGGGGAGAGCTGGCTTGGCCCGCTCTCTCTGCCGATGATCCAGGCTGCAGCCCTGGGCGGCTGGATCGGCCGCCCACATGACTCTGTCACGGGGCCAGCGGGGGCTGCAGGGATCGGGAGCCACACGGCCCCCGGAAGTTCTAGGATGCCACACGCGAGCGTGCGGGGCATCTTGGAGGCTCTCAGGGCTGGGAGGCTTGGTTCAGCCTCCCAGCGGGGGTCTCCTCATGTGTTGCCTCAGCTAACCTCGTCTAAGCGGAGGACTAGTTAAGCGGGTTGCCAGCTTTGAGGACACCGGGCTCACCTGCGAGCCCGGTGGTTCTCACACTCACCAAAAAGCGGGCTAGGCTCCCTTAGCCTGCTTTTTGGCGTAACCTCGTTATGTTGAATGCAGGCATAGCAACACACTTTCTTTCTGTACTGTGCATATGAGGGGTCTGTACCCAGGTTGAATTTTTAAAACCAACACAGGGTCATTAACATTAAAATATGTAGGAGTGTGTAGACATCTCTACACTCATACAACATAACATCTGGAGGGGCTGAAGATACAAGCTTCTACGATACAAGCTCCTGCTATCATTGGGACAAAGACCAAAGGCATTCAATGGGGAGATTATTATTTTGGAAAAACATTAGAAAATAAAAAGGGCCTTAGTGGTGGCACTGACTGTGGAACACACAGACTTATGCTTTCATATGGCCCTAATGGCCTTTTATCCCAGGGAGCATTTAGGTTTTCTGTTAAATTTCTGAAACTTGAGTGCTTTTCTTATTTGATTTTGTGATACTTGTTTCAAGGAGTATTTTAGATTTTGTTGTTGTTCTTTTGGTAAAGGTACACACACACACACACACATACTCAAAAGACAGGATATAAAATATCCTAACAAGTAAAACTCATGTAACTATTGCTTTCATTGATAAGAAAGCTTTGGACTCCCAAGCAGTTAAGAGCATGTTTTGTCTTTCATAAGTTCAAAAAAACTTAATGGTGGCAGGGGAGACAAGCAGCTAATTTCCCCCCAAACATTTGTTTTCATAATCCCCCCCCCCCGCTTTAGAATACATTATTGATTTCCTCTTACAGACCTTTTTTTTTTTTTAAGTGCACCAGCAGAGTCTCATGATCCCTTGCAAAGTTGGAAGTGTAGCTTATGATACACAACTATGCAGGTCAATGATCTCAAACTCACAACCCGGTGGTAGACAGAATGTTTGGATGAGAGGTCCAGCATAGCACCAGAACACTCTAGAACCTTGTGGACCCTCCAGCAAGCTCTGGTGCTCTTGGTTCTATCAAAGCAGACCCCAAGATCTGCAACTGAAACACACAGCTTGACTCGAATTTGACTAGCAGCCCTAGTTTTTCATAATCTTCACCTAAAACAAGCTTTGATCAGTATAACTTCTATTTGGTGCTGGGTTTTCCACAGTTGTAGATTGTAGGGGTGTGCAATTCGGGATTTCGGGTGATTCGGCTCGGACCCGAACCGAATCACCCCTGTTCTGTTTTGTGCCCGAATCTGGGTCACCCGAATCACCATTGATTCGGTTCGGATTTGGATTTAATCCGAATCCGAATCTGAACCGATTCGGGGGGTAAAAAGGGGCCCAGGGGCAAAATTTTGGGGTGGGGTGGTAGTGCCCAATGGGTAGAGTCTACCACCCCAATTTCAGGGGGATTGGGCAAAATCCTGATTTTTGGTGAATTTTTAAAGTTTTAGTGACTTTGGGGCAGTTCGGGGGCATAGCATGGGATCTGGGCAAAAGGAGTGGGGTGGGGTGGTAGTGCCTAATGCGTGCAGGCTACCACCCCAATTTCAGGGGGATTGGGCAAAGGGCTGATTTTTGGTAAATTTCTGAAAATTTCATGTCTTTGGGGCAGATTGGGGCATATTGGGGCAGAAAGTGGGGCCTGGGGCAGAATAGTGGGGTGGGGTGGTAGTGCCTAATGGGTGGAGGCTACCACCCCAATTTCAGGGGGTTTGGACAAAGGGGCGATTTTTTGAGAATTTTTGAAGTTTTAGTGACTTTGGGGCAGTTTGGGGGCAGAAAGTGGATCTGCCCCAAAATAGTGGGGTGGGGTGGTAGTGCCTCATGGGTGGAGGCTACCACCCCAATTTCAGGGGGATTGGGCAGAGGGCTGATTTTTTGAGAATTTTTGAAGTTTGGGTGTCTTTGGGGCAGATTGGGGGCAGAAAGTGGATCTGCCCCAAAGGAGTGGGGTGGGCTGGTAGATAGTGCCTAATGGGTGGAGGCTACCACCCATCCCCAATTTAAGAGTGATTGGGCAGAGGGGTGAATTATGGTGAATTTATTTTTATGAGGTTTGTCTTCATAAGGTGAAGTGTGCTAAATTGATTACTTCCTCATATTATTCATAGTAAAGGAAAGTGTGAAAAAGTGAAAGTGGGGTCATGAGAGTTGTTTAATTGAAAAAAATCTCATTTGCTATGATAGAGAGAATTCACACCTCAGAAGTTTTTTTTTACCACCCCACCCCACTATTTTGGGGCAGATCCACTTTCTGCCCCCAAACTGCCCCAAAGTCACTAAAACTTCAAAAATTCTCAAAAAATCACCCCTTTGTCCAAACCCCCTGAAATTGGGGTGGTAGCCTCCACCCATTAGGCACTACCACCCCAGCCCACTATTCTGCCCCAGGCCCCACTTTCTGCCCCAATATGCCCCAATCTGCCCCAAAGACATGAAATTTTCAGAAATTTACCAAAAATCAGCCCTTTGCCCAATCCCCCTGAAATTGGGGTGGTAGCCTGCACCCATTAGGCACTACCACCCCACCCCACTACTTTT
Organism: Hemicordylus capensis; assembly: GCF_027244095.1. Taxonomy (NCBI): domain Eukaryota; kingdom Metazoa; phylum Chordata; class Lepidosauria; order Squamata; family Cordylidae; genus Hemicordylus; species Hemicordylus capensis. The sequence goes on from NC_069657.1 coordinate 305,195,002, forward strand.
GCCCAGATCCCATGCTATGCCCCCGAACTGCCCCAAAGTCACTAAAACTTTAAAAAATCTCCAAAAATCAACCGTGAACCGAATCACCCGAATTTTTCGTGCCCGAAATTCGGGTGATTCGGCTCTTGCCTGAAAAATATCGGGGGACATCGGGGGTGATTCGGTTCGGCCCCGAATCACCCGAAATTGTTCGTTTCGGGCACAGATTGTTCTGTGCCCGAAATTTTTTGCACATCCCTAGTAGATTGTAGTTCTTGGAGCAGGGTTCATGTCGCTTCCAGGTTTTACACAGACCCTTGTGCAGTACAGGTGCTCTGTATTCAACTACATTATTGTTTAGGCCTGTGCACCACCAAAAGTCAGATTCCAACCTTGCGGTCATCTGTTGTGAGTCCATTCCCCTCTCCAGATGCCAGGTTATGCAATATCAGAACTTTGAGTGTTTGTCCCTGAGGGTGGGCCTACAAGATAGAATAGGGATTCTGTTGGTGCACTGACCACCATGCTGCACCCCAGTCTCCTTGAGCTGGTAGGAGTGATCTCTGAGGTGATGTTGGGCTCCCCTAGGCTTGTTATCATGGGGGACTTCAGTGTCCATGCTGAGGCCCCACTAGTAGGAGCAGAATAGGACTTCATGGCCACCATGACAATCATGGGCCTCTCTCAACTAATATCAGGTCCTACTCATGTGGCAGGACATACACAGAATCTGGTTTTTGCCAACCAGGAATTGAATGATCTGAAGGTGAGGGAGTTTGATATATTTTTGTCGTTGACAGATCATTTGGTGGGGTTTAGTTTGGCTGCTTCAACCAACCTCTGTGGGGTGGTGGGCCAATTAGAATGTTTTGCCCCCAAAGACCTATGGATCCGCTCGGTTTCTAGACAGCCCTTGGGGAGTTTCCAGTGTCCAGAACTGGTGACTGCTAAGGCCCCAGTGAATTTCTGGAATGTGGAGACAGCCTGGGCTATTGATATGGTTGTTCCTAAACACCCTCTTCAGCTTGGTGGAGCCTGTTCTGCTCTTTGGAGCTTAGGGCTACGAAACAGCTCGGACAGTGGCTAGAGCAATGCCAGAGAAAAACCTGTAATGAATCTGACCAGACACTAGTTAGAGTCCATTTTAGGGACAACTCTCTGGCTGCAGGGGCAGTGAAGATCCCCCGCCCCCTCCATTGCATCTTCCCAGTGTAGGCCAGCAGAGCTGTTTTGTGTGGCAAAGTCATTGCTTCGCACAGGCCCCCATGTGTCAGGGGAAGAACCATCAGCAGCCCACTGTGACCAGTTTGAATGTCACTTCATAAATAATGTCACTCACATCCATGCCAATTTGGACTCCAGGATTTTGGCAGTTCCAGGAGACATGCCTCGACAACCATCTGGTCAGATTATGATGGAGTCTTTTCAGTTAGTGCAGTCTGAGGAAGTGGACAAGATCCTAGTTAGTGTGCAGGCAACAGCATGTGCTGTGGATCCTTGCCCTTCATGGCTAGTAAGATCTGCCAGGGAACAAACAGGTAGGTGGTTGGAGCTGATTATTCATGCTTCATTAAGGAAAATTAAGATGCCATTGAGCCTCAAGCAGGTGGTTATAAGAGCACTATTTTAAAAAGCCCTCCCTTGATTTCCAGCAACCTTGATAATTACCAGCCTGTTTCAAATCTTCCCTTTTAAAGCAAGGCGATAGAGCATGTGGTGTCTGTGCAGCTGCAAAGGATCTTGGATGATATGGATTATCTAGAGCCTTTTCAATCTGGCTTTCACCCTGGGTTTGGGACTGAAACTGCCTTGGCCACCTGGTGGATTGCCTATGGTGGGAACTAGATAGCAAAGTGTGTGCCTATTGGTTCTGCTGGACCTCTCAGTGGCATTCAGTACCATTGACCATGGTATCCTTCTACCTTCTGTGTAAATGTAGCTTTTTGCTGGATATTTCAAAACAGCTTTTCACTGTTGAACACAACCTTGGATTCTCTAACAAAATTTGTATGTTTAATCAAAGGATAAGCCTATTCATGTGCAGAGTGCTATAGGAGAAACTTGTTACCAATACAATTTTCAGTACCAAACACTGCATGAACACACACATATGAAGACAATCTTTTTGCATTTTAAAATTTTATTGGTTTTTACAATATCTTAACAGTCCAATTACATTTTATTAAGTAAATATTGACTTCCCACTTACCAGTCTGCACAGTTCATCTTAGTTATACAAATCTACCGTTGCTATAATAATTCAAAACACACATACTCCACATTGCAAACTCAATTTTACCTTACCCAACCTGCTGCTGTTACTAAATTTCAAACCCTGCTGAAAGGTCCATATCGGAAAAAGAGTTCTTTAAGTAAAATAAGAATGGCTCCCAATCTTCCTTGAAACATTCCAAGTTTTCATCCCTTATGAGTGCTGTAAGTTTTGCCATCTCGGCGTATTCCAAAATTTTTATCAACCAATCTTCTTTTGAGTGCATTTTATTATCTTTCCATTTCTGCACATATACTATTCTAGCCACCGTGGTTGCATACATTAAAAATGTTAACTTTCTTCTGGAGAACTCTCCTTGTGTTATTCCCAGCAGGAAGGATTTTGGCCTCTTAGGAAATGTCATTTAAAATTTTTTCTTCAACTCATTATATATCATAACCCAAAAGGCCTTTGCCTTCCTGCATGACCACCATATATGAAAAAAGGTTCCTTCACATTGTCCACATTTCCAACATTTGTTTGGAACATTTTTATACATTAATGCTATTTTTTTTGGTGTCAAATACCACCTGTACATCATCTTATAATAATACAAATGAAGACAATCTAGGCCAGGGATTCTCAACGTGGGTCCCCAGATGTAATTGGACTCAACTCCCATCATTCAACTGATCATTCAATTCAACTCCCATCATTCCCAACCAAAGGCCACTGGGGCAGGGGATTATACATCAATCGACACAAAATAAGTTTGCCTGGTCAATGACAGGACACTACCTGATAGTAGGAAATAAAACCAGAATTATTACAGTAGTAGTTAAAGCAGTTTTCAGGAAATATTGTTTGCCAGAAAAACTACTTTCCATCTAGATGATAACTTAACACATTACAAGGAATAGGAATTATCCAAGCATATGCCAGGTCATGAAGTCAAATGCCATGCACACAGCTGCCCCTACCAAAAGACAAAATGAGGCAATGGGCAGGGGTGTGTGTGTGTGTGTGCGCGCGCACATGCGCCAAGGGTGCCTGCCTCAGCTATATAAAGGTCTTTGAAAGAAACTTGTTGCCTCCACTGTTGGATGAGGCATACAAACAGTTTTACCGATTCTTTTTTGCTGAATTCCAGGAAACAAACATCAGTCAGGAACCTTGTGATCTCCTTTGACCCTCCAAGACATAGAGAGGAAGTAACAGGCATTAAAAGCTAATAGTACACTTGTCAACATTTGATCATTTAATATGTTTCAGTTTCATGTTGAGCAGCACATGGGGTGATAGTTTAATTTGCTAACGGCAAGTGAAAAAAAAACCTTGGGCCAACTCACACCGTAGATATCTTTCTGATGGAAGAACAGAAGAATGGTTAAAAGCTAGTAGGGCAGAAAACATCAAGGAATCAAGCTAGCTTTAAGTTTAGCTGCTGGCAAATCTCCCTGCATCCGCTCTCAACACTACACCCCTAAACTTCTTGGAGTATTTAGCTATCTATATTACCTTCATAACAATAGACAATGACCTTGTGGGAGCAAGGGGAAAGAGGAGAAGTGCCTAATTCCAGCTGAGGGGGAAGTAAAGATTCAGCTGTTGCAAGTGCCTGGACAGCAAACAAACTGGACCGCACCACTCTCCACCCCCATCTCCCCTCTTCATATAAAGGAGAGCTGGCTGGGATTTGTGTCAGACAGACAATCCCACCAGCAGCTTCAAACAGATCAAAACAATGTTGTGATCAAGCATAGAAAATGCTTCCGAAAGCTCTAAAGAAAAGCAGGAAAGGAAGAAGAGTACATGTGTGGCACAGTCCCTTGTATCCCAAGGACAGCCTTGTGTTCAGCTAGCTAATTTTATTCTGACAAAGTTACACATGAAGTGTTTAGATTTAAATGCAGTGTTTTAGTTGAGAAAGGCCACATGAAGCTGACCACCACCGGAACACTTTAACAACCTGGAAGACAAACGCTGAAGGACTGTTTAAACATACATTTGAACCGAATGCAGGAAATATTAATTTCTGCAGAGGGCAAAAGTTCAAACACACAAACATTAAACCTTTAATCTGTTCACAATGAAGACAACCGTCTGTGTGCAGAAAGCACACATTACATTTATCCCATCCCTTTGTTGCTCATTATACATTTTACTGAGCTATTGTTTTAGTAGCTCCTTCAAAGGATTCATAGTCAAAGGCCTGTCTTGTGAACAGGACCATTCTCTTCTGCTGCCAAGATTCCTCAGGAACTGAATAATGACTAGTGGGCCAGGAACGAAACTGGACACAAGGAAGTAAATCCTTGCTGCTATCCATTCACATTCTTTTAAAAATTTCTTTGTGTGCTTCAGCCGAAAAACATGTCATTCAGTCTGTTCAGGAAACTCCAGAGACTGACAAGTCAAGCATCAACTTCAATTTGTCTTTTACATTATTCACTTTTAATCCTCTCTTCTCAACCACTTGAAAGGATTTGGCACTTTAAAAGGGGGAAAAAAAATTCCTGCCAGATATTCCCCCCCACCCACCCCCAGTACACCAGAGATTTAAAGCTTGTATTTCCTTTCTAACCAAGAGAAGTTACAACAAAGACTCCAGGAAACAGTGAGCTCAGGCAACTCTTAAGTGACTGTCATCTCAAACAAAGCATTGCATGGATATGGATATATATATATTCTTAAAGAGTCACATGTGTAGAATAGAAGCACATGATTAAGCATACCTGCAACAAGGAAGAAAGAAGGGAACAGGAATAATAGTTTAAATACCAGAAAGCGGTACTAAAATTTTAATGTCTGAAGATCTTGGGAGTTTTGGAATAAAGTTGACCAGATAAAGACACTCAGGGCCACTCTCTGCAGGATGCTTCCTGTGCTTTTAGTTGTAGAATCCATATCACAGGGCAAGTCTTTGGGATAAGCCTGATTAACCCAGGAAATGCCAGTTACATAAAGCACCATAGATATATGCCAACTGTTTACACACAAAGCTTTCATATAAATAGAACTTTGGTCCACCACAAATACTGTTTAGTCCAGGAACCTGCAGTTCTGGTCCAGGTGATTCCTATTCTAAGGGTGCACACTACACACATTTTTGCATCTTCAAACACCTTTCTGACCAATAGGCATACACTATTTTATTTATGGACAAAAAACCCATCATGGATTAGCCATGATACTGAAAAAAAATGGAAGCTCCAGGCAAAGAGATCCCACTTTTTAGGTAAAATATCCCCAATTACAGAAGACAAACATCTTCTTCAGGCACTGCTTTTGGGCTTCCAGAGGCCTCTTCCTAGCTGTCATTACAGACAATGCTGGATAAGGATATGCGGTGGTCTGATCCAGCAAGGCAATTCCTACAAGGCAATTTTACACTACAGAATGAAGTGTTGCTTCTATTGTCAACAGTACATCAATTTCCTCATTTGCTTCTACCAAGTAGCCAATTGCTGGAAGAGTAGATAATGAACTCTAGAGCCAAATAACAACAAGCTTTTTAAAAGCCACTATTAAGTGTTCTTCACCATTGTCTCTGCACTGGGAGTCATTAGGAACTTTCTAGAGCTCAGCTCAAATCATTTTGGTGTGAACCATAGCCCCATGGGGTGAGAGCATGTCCTCCTCCAGTTCTTTGACCACCTTAAGCAGTAGTTCATAAAACAGTCTGCTTTCCCCGAGACCAAGCATGTTCAGCCTCTCCCTCCACTTAGTTTTAACGTCTTTATTCTTCCTTCACTTATTTGCCAGCACTTTACCAAGCATGCAAGACTACCTACGAAGCTTTGGGCCACTTTGTGGGGGAAAGCCCTTCAGGCCTCCGGTTCTTTGGCCCAAGCTCCAAGCATATTCACAAATCATTTCTGCTGGTTTTGGTCCTACCTACCACTCTTATGCCTTCTGGCCCAACTGCAGCCATCCCCTGGTCAACACTGAGAGACAGAGACAGGAGCATCTCTGTCTTCTATTTCTACATTGTCTTCAGCTACGACTACCTTGACCTCAGAACTGACTTGGGTCGCTTTGCTTCCCTAACCTAGCCTTGCCTGCTTTGCCGTCACCATTGGGCTAGATGCTGGCTACTCCAACCTTGATACTTCCTAAGCCTATTATTCCTAGGAAGTAGCAAAAAAATAAAGATTGTAGACACACAAACACTCTGATTGCAAATAAGAAATGCAAAGAAGGCAGCTACATCTCCTCCCACAATTCCGTCTGCATTAACCAATATTTATGACCAATATTCTCTGAGAAGTAATCTGTGCAGCACACAGCCCTGCCTCCCCTGCTGCAGTGACCTTTTGCCTTCTTGGTATTCTGTTGCTCCTATCTAATGGAATTGAGTGGGGGAGGCAAGGACCACTCCTATTTCTAGGCTCTCTTGTTCCATGGTGGTATGAAAATTCTTTGGGCTAAGCACTAGAAAGTTCTGAACAAAGCTCAGTGCAAGCCCAATAGATGTGGCTGCACATATGACCACCTGAACACCACTTACAGTAAGCAACCTATTCTTTCATTACGTTTTGATTTTTCCTCCTTCGAATCGAATCACTTTCAAAAGTGTAAATGGATAACCACAGAGACTGTATGTCAAGGAAGTAATTCCAATAATTCAGGACCTTCAACAGGCAGTTATTTAGGGCCACACTAAATATTATATACAAATATATAACAGTAAACTAAATGCACACAAACTGCGGGGGGGGGGGGGGAATTGAAGAACTACTGCAGGAAGAGGTTGGAAAAAGAAAAGCAGCAGAGGAAGCACTTAACCCTTCCTTGTGCATCATTTCTCTGCTACAAATCACTACTGCAAGCAATTTATTCACCTGCATGGCTCCAAATAGGGATGTGCATGGAACCGGATGGTACAGCACCACCTCAACCCCCCTGGCTTGGTCCGGATGGGGGGGCGGGTTCGTGAAATTTTTTAAAAAATAAACTTACTCCCTCCATGGGTGTTTTCTGAGGCAGTGGAGTGGGAGATCTGTGGAGGTTTCCCCTCCCCTGCACCAGCCTCCTTAAGGTTCAAAACTGGCCTGTTAGGCCGTTCTTTGGCCCAAACGGGAACCTCCATGTACACCCCCCCCCGAACACCCCTGGAGGAGTTAAGTTTTTTTAAAAAATTAAATCCCCTTGTGAACTTCCTGAACAGGCCAGGGGTATGTGTCGTTGGTCCAGGGTCATTAGACCCCGAACCATCAAATTGAACCGGTTCGACGTCAGAGCTGTTTGACATCGAACCTGTTTGCACATCCCTAGTTCTAAAATCAAGACAAAGCAAGGGCAAACACACCATTCAGAATTCCACAGAGGGAAAAGCTGCTGGTAGGGGAAACTTGGAGCAAATAAATGGCATCGGAAATCCACCCCCCCCCCCCCCCCCGCAAAAATAACAGCTTTTCATTCCCCAATGGACTGCCCAGTTACCATTACACACGTGAGGGTCACATGTGGTCTGTTCCTCAGTTTCAAACTGAAGACGACTAAGTATATTTAAGCAATCTTGTATTCCAAACCACCAAAGCTAGTTATTTTGTAAAATATGGCAACTGCCCATCTTTGGAAAGAGGCCAAACCTAGACTGGCAGAACCAACTCAGGTGTCATATCTAATTTAGTGAGAAGGTTGTAACTGACGTCGCTTTTTATGCTAAGGCATGTTTGAGAGATGCAAGAGCTATTTCTCATTGTACCCAAGTGTGCCAGCCCAGAATCTGTGACAGCAGATGTTCCCATGGATTGCCAAAGCTTCCCACTCATTGATGCCAACATCTTCTAAGTCTACAAATGCCTCCAATATTGTAACTTTGCTGTTCTACACCACAGGAAACATAGGCTTTAATGCTATGATGATTATTCCTAGTACAGAGCAGATTATGAAATAATGGACTATAAAATTGATTTCATTCTGATTACTCTTCTTTGCCAAGTCATCAATTATGCAATTTTAACAACTACTGTCATAAGAACCCAAGATATCGCTTTCTTATTTAAAAGCTGCATGCCAGCTAGGAGATGGCTGGAACACAAGTGCAGGAAAACTCAGGGTGAGTCTGAGCGAACACAGGTTAGAACTCATTATTGAGCCTGTTCTGTAGTAGTGATGGAACAGAACAAACATCCCCCCCCCCACTACTATTGCATTCTCTCAATGTTGCCCAGAAGGGCTTTTCCTGGTGGTGTGGGGCCTCTTGAAATCTGGCCCCGGGCAAGATGTGTTAGAACCTTCGGTAGCATGCTTTGATGCATTTGCACAGCACTTTGAGGGTAAAGTCGCTAATATTCACCATGAGTTGGAGTCTATGGTTGATGCAGTGTCATTGGGAGAGCTGTCCAGAGTACTACCTGGCCCAGTTTTGCTGGAAGAGTTTCAATTACTGGTGGCCAAGGATGTAGACAAAGTGTTCAGTCAAGTTTGGCCAACCACGTGCAGGCTTGGCCCTTGCCCTTCATGGCTTAAGTCTAGTAGAGAGGGAATTTTTATCTGGGTCCAGCAGGTTCTAAATGCCTCATTGAGAGAGGGAGTGGTCCTAGCTCTGTTGAAGGAAGCTATTATTCAACCACTCCTAAAGAAACCCAGTCTGGATCCAGACGATATGAACAATTATAGGCCCATGGCCAATATTCCCTTCCTGGGCAAGGTGCTTGAGTGTGTAGTGGCTGACCAGCTCCAGACACTCTTGGAGGAAACTGATTACCTAGACCAATTTCAATCAGGTTTCAGGACTGGCTTTGGAACAGAATCTGCTCTGGTTGCCCTGTGGGATGACCTGTGTGCAGAAAGAGACAGAAAGACAAGGGGAATGCAACCCCGTTAGTTCTTCTGGACCTCTCAGTGGCTTGATACCATTGACTATGATATCCTTTTGGAGAGGCTGTCTGAGTTGGGTGTGGGAGGCACTGCTTGGATGTAATTTCATTCCTACCCTGAGCCGCATTTCCAAAAGGTGGTGCTGAGGATTACTGTTCAAATCCTTAGCAGTTGTGCTATGGGTTCTGCAGGGTTCCATTCTTTCCCCTATGCTGCTTAACTGCTGGGAGAGGTCCTCCGGAGATTGGGCCTGAGGTGCCATCAGTATGCAGATGACACTCAGTTGAATCTCTTTTTTATCACTGCAGATGAGGCAGTGACTGTCCTGAATCAGTGTTTGGATGCAGTAAGGGACTGGATGAGGGTGAACAAGTAGAGACTCGACCCAGACAAGACAGAAGTACTGTTGGCTGGCGGTTGCTCTGCCCAGGTGAATGATTTTCAGCCTGTTCCAGGTGGAGTTGCACTCCCACCAAAGGACCAGGTTTGCAGTCTACATGAGCTCACCAGTCCAGCACTGTCGCTAGAGCTCAAGTGGCTGTGGTGGCTCAGAGCACCTTTTATCAGCTTTGGCCTATACACCAGCTGCAGTCTTACCTGGATCGAGATAGCTTGGCTACAGTTAGTCATGCTCTGGTAACCTCTTGCTTAGATTATTGCAATGCATTGTACATGTGGCTGCCTTTGGAAACTGCAGTTGGTACAAAATAGGGCTGCAAGGTTATTAACTGGGACTGGGCATTTTGATCACATCATGTCTGTACTTCATCAACTGCATTGGCTCCCAGTAAGTTTCTTGGGCCCAATTCAAAGTGCTGGTTTTAATCTTTAAAGCCCTAAATGGTTTGCAACTGGGTTACCTAAGAGAGCGCCTTGCCCCATATGTCCCAACTTGGACCTTAAGATCTTCTTTGGAGACCCTTCTCCAAGTGCCCCTGTCAAACAAGGTGAGGTGGGTGGCTACTAGGGAGAGGGCCTTTTCAGTGGTTGCACCCTGCTTATGGAACAGCCTCCCCAATGAGGTTTGCCTGGCATCACCACTTTGTTCTTTTAGATGCCAGGTAAAGACCTTTCTGTTCGCTCAGGCCACAGACTTTTAAAAAGATTTAAATAATTGTTTTGTACTGTATTTTGTTTTTTCAAGTGTTGTTATTTCATGTGTTTTTAGTTGATGTTTTAATGCTGTGTTGTGAGCCACCCAGAGAACCATTTGCTTTGGGGTGGCCAACAAAGGAAGATTATTATTATTAGTTTTCTTCTAATTGAAAAAGTTATTTATAGATCTTAGTATCAAACAACTGTGCACATTAACATGCGAAATATGAAATTATAACATTAGTAGAGGATAAAGCAACAAGTAGTCAACATTTGTTTACTTGTGAGCAGTTTTGCTTAGATCCACTACAATATGTCATCTACACAGTGAGAAACACAACAGTTCTCCTGGGGAATAAACTACTTCAAAGTACAGGTGGGAGGTGACCATGTTTGAAAAGTCTAGCCTTTTCCCTGATGTAAAGGATTTTGGGTTTTTTATTTTTACACATGGGAAATTCAGACATGCAATGCTATGCTTATCTGAATTTTGAAGTAGTTCATTCAACAGAAGCACTTTACCACATGCTTTTGTCATATATGTAGCTCTGCTCTAACACAACTGAAGACAACATTAATGGCTGTGGAGGTCTCTGCAGCATTAGCACTGTCTACCAACATTTCCTGGACTATTAGCTGATATGCATTAACATAGACAAAGCATTAGAATGAGTTCTTGAAGATATGTTAACACTACCTAGTGATTCTAGACTATCTTAGCATTCCATACATTTAGTGCCCTTTACAGAACAGACTAGTAGGGTTGCTATGAAGGCCTTGGAAAGGATATTTAGATGCCATGATGTGTCTATACCTACAAAGATTAGAATCATTCGGACAATGGTTTTTCCCATGACACTCTGTGGGTGAGAAAGCTGGACTTTGAAGAAGCAAGATAGAAAACGTATTGATGCTTTTGAATGTTGGTCCTGGAGAAGATTTGAGGATACCATGGACAGCCAGGAAAAAACAAACAAATGGATCATAGAACAAATCAATGCAGAATTTTCACTCGAGGCACAAATGACCAGGCTCAAACTATCATACTTTGGACATATTATGCAAAACCCCAGCTCCCTTGAGAAGTCCATAATGCTGGGAAAAGTTGAAGGAAAGAGAAGAGGATGACCAGCAGCAAGGTGGATGGACTTGATTACAACAGCAATGAATGCACTACTGAGATACCTGAAAGGCCAAGTTGAAGACAGATCATCCAGGAGAGAATCTATCTATGTGGTCGCTAAGAGTCAACACAGACTTGACAGCACTTAATCAATCAACAGAATAGAAGGGAAAGCAGCAACAACCCTGTCATATTAACCTAGTTTCCAAAGGGAAAAAGTTCACCATATCCATGCATGTCTGTGTGCATGTGTCCCTCCAATAATTTACACAGTCCAATACAAATCAAGCACAGAGGAGGGAATCCTAGGTAAGTGTGATTGTGCTGAAGCAGATAATAGAATCCATTAGTTCTACTTGTTTACAAGAAAATCCTCAAAAAGGAATCCTAAGGTCCACAAGTTGGACGAAGGCCTTCAATTGGATTAAAGCCAAATGTGTCAAGAGCAAAGCAGTTTTTGGTTTGTATCTGTTTGATAAAAGTATTCTATTGGAGACGTCACTGGCAAAAGAAAAGTTATGCATGTAATCTGTTCTGAAATTTTATCTATGTTGAAGCTACTCCTTTAAATTTATTTTAAAGTATTTACAGCAAAGCAATCCAAAGTGATAGTTTTAGAATTAGCTCGATTCTAAATTATAGAATACACAATGCAAGACACTGCTTCATTTCTAAAATTATATTACTAGTGATCAAAGAGTTATTTCCCCATTAATAAGGGGGATGGAGCCAAATAGTAAACACTTTAGCACACACAGGACAGATACCACCTCAACACAGATAATATTTGACAAAATTTTATTGGTTTTCAGGCCATTTTTCATTACAGTTTAATAGAAGCGTTATAGAGGAAATATCTTCTTTATGTTCATATTTTCAAGCAATTTTTTGTCAAGTCTGTTACAAAATTTTCCATCACATTTTACCAGCAGTTTTGAAAATTTTAATAATTAAGCCCCATAATTTTCTTGTCAGCTGCATAGTCAATGGTATTAAGTTACAAGGATTCTAAGAACATTCCTCTCTCAGTCACATCCCTTTACCTCAATGCTAATTTTATTCCATTTCAGATGGGGAATTCCCATGAATGAAAATCAGTCCATTTATCCAACATTCACTTTCTGGTTTGTGCTGTCTTTGATAAAGCTATCAAGGATGTGCTTTGTGTGCAACTACTCCCCCACCTTACAATGCAGTCTTGTTTTAAAAACTATTTTCTAATTAAAGCTTCTCACAAGGACATTTGATTTGTGATCAATACACAAACTTGCAGCCATGTAAGAAAAATATGAATTCAAAAGCAGAAACCACCAACCACCACCAAAACCCTTTCAAGATCTCCAGGCTTGTCCTCCTCAGCTGCTTTCCAAGCCAGAGAGAGTAAACAGCCTTCTCCCAGCTTTCTTCTTTTCCACAGCTGAGAGTGTAGGATGTTTACACTACCTGCCACTTAGAACTCTCCTGGATCCATTGTGAACCAAGTACCAAAGTTCATAAGGCGCTGTAATGAGAAAAAAGTCATAGAATTAAGGAGCGATTAGGCAGATTTCTTCTCTTATAATTTCAGTGTTTTCTATAAAGGCTGGAGACACAGCTTAGAAAAGATTCTTACACAAAAAGCTCCCAACATCTCCGGAGGAGTACCACATCTCATATGCTTACATTAGACCAATGTTGCCAGACATCAGTCCCTTTCAGGGTGAAGCATTCCCGTATCTGCTGACAGCATCCCTGTAAGAAAGAATGAGGTTTGCTACCATAAGTCACAGTATCAAATTTCCATATCAAAAGTTCTGAGTTCTGCCTCTGTCATCTTCTAGTATGACCAAGAAACAGATGAAGCATAATCTGGCTTTTCTACCTTTGCATTGTGCCACCCCATTCCTTAGTGAGGGGTCACCAGCTTCAGTCCCCACGTACTATGACCAATACCATGTCAATGGGGTCCCCAAGTTCACTTCTCCCAGGAAGTAGTAAGAGCTACACACTTTTAGGGAAGTAAAGCAGCACACCACACTTGGAAGCACCATTGCAATGGGAAGAAAACTACTCTCTTCTTTCCAACACTGAAGAGAGAAATGCACAACAGGCTAGTGCATTTAAAAACAAAGCTCAGTTTATAACATATTCCACTTATTTGACAGAGCTACTCTGAAAATGTACTGTAATAGTTGGACAGATAATATGGTTAAGAGATTGGAAAACGAGTAGAGTTAACTTAGTATTCAAAATAGAATGATCCAAATCAGCAACTTTTGACTGCTAGCCTCAATCCTGCTGCTAAAAGGGTTAAAGAAATATGGACAATATTTGGTGCATTTACTGTATTATTAAACCACAAAAGTCACCATAATTAAGGCCTGTTAGAATCCATGTTACTAGTGACCCCCGAATGTGGTAGGATTAAAAAAGGGCAATAACTTTCCAAAGGACTTCTATTTTCATAATAAGTTTATACCTAGAGAATACCAAAGAATACTCTGTGTTCTTCCCACTAGGATTTGTCATCAATCTTGCTATTAAGCAGGGCTGCTAAACTTCGGCCCTCCTTCAGATGTTTGCCTACAGCTCCCATGATCCCTGGCTATCGGCCAGTGTGTCAGGGGATTATGGGAGTTTTAGTCCCAAAACAGCTGGAGGGCCTAAGTTGAGCAGGCCTGCTATTAAGAATGAAGAGTTGTAGGAAAGCATGATGGGGAAAAACATGGAGTCAGGAGCAGCAGCAAGCAAAATGGCTGGGAAATTTGTGCTCACCTCATCCAAGGTGTCAGAGCAAGGGATAAGAGTAGGAAACCTCTCCTAGTTACAAGCTCAGTTGGGGGCAGGAGGGTTCTATAGTCAAGATTTGTTTGTAGGGATGTCTCCACCCGATTTGCTTTGACAAACGGAAATTGTATAGGTTGTTCAATATACATTAGATGACTGAAGTTCTATTGTGACAATGCAGTAGCATGTTAACTGCAGTAGCTACCTCACTTGCAGGTTAACACACTGGGCTGTTTCAAACACAATATGGATCCTTGGATGAATTTGAGAATCCCTGTTGGGCTTTTCCAGCTGAATGTGCCTCAAGTTCATCCAAGGTTCAGTATGGCAAACCAAGCTTTGGGACCATGGTGTATAGTTGGCTTGTTTCTTTTATGTGTGGCTGAATTTGCCATCAACTCCCAGGCTTTTTTCATGGCTTGTTTGCAAGAGGTTCCACAAAGAGCAGATAAACAGCTGCAGATTGGGTGAATGGCAGAGGAAGGTACTACTGTTCCCTCTAACAGGGATTCTCAGATGTTGTTCACTATAACTCCCAGCATCCCCAGCTGCAATGACCTTTGGCTGGGTATTATGGGAGTTTAGTCAACATCTGGGAATCCCTGTTAGAGGGAACACTGGAAGGGACCAAAGAAACCACTGACAATAAAACAGCATGCTGCTCTCAGGTCATCTGCAAAGGGAATTTTCCATTTGTTTTTGGAAAATTTGTTAGAAGCTTCCATGGTTCCGTGTTTCATTTGACATGTCCCACTATATGGCTGAACAATTCTCTTCACAACTCTTAAGTGGAGATGTGCACAAAACATATTTTGTGATTCAAGCACGAATTGCCAAAACAGCAGCCATTGCCAGCTGTTTCGATGAATCACCTTGAATCAGTGGCTTCCACCACCTGGAATGGCTGGTCATCCAAAGCAACCATCTCAGCAATAGCCCAAGTGCTGAGATGAGGCTCTAGATGACCAGACCACTTGCCCACTGACTGAACAGGTAACTTCCTCTGCTTTGGAGTGGAAGCCCTGCCGCTAGAGAACACAAACAGGCCTATTGTATGTAGTACACCACTCTGAGCTCCTTGGAAGAAGAGCAGGATATAAATGTTGTAATAATAATAATATTGCTGACAGCAGGAGCATGGACCCCAGGTGATGCTGTCGCAGGTGCTGCAGAGACCACAAACAGAGAATATATAGTATAAGTCATTGGTTAACACCAAATGTGGTTCAACTTCTGTGTAATGAAGCTGAAACTGTTTGCAAGGCAATAACCAGTTCCTTTTCTGCATTTGGCAGACCTTGTAGAAAGGGAGCATAGAGTATTCCACTTGTTTAAACACATACATTCTCAAATTCTTATTGCAGAAGGCATTATGAACACTGCTCTTCAGGCTGCCCAACACAGACACTTGCACTTAAAAGTTTGTCATACTGCCAGTGGTGGCTGGTCAGTAAGGAAAGGCGGAACAGTGCCCCGCCGCCAAACAAAAAACAAACAAGCTAATAAAGGATCAGACTTAGCAGCAGGGAGCTTCTTCCAGCCCCTTATCCCCTGCCTGCAACTTCTTGTTTTGGTCTTACTGGCTGGAACAGCTGCTACTCAAGCTGTTCCAGCCAATCTGATTCCTAAGTGGCTCCTCCTGGCACTGTGCCCAGGAAGAACTAAAATAATGGGTTAAAGTGCACTTCCTGGTTGCTTTGGGGAGTATATTTTTAGTACATTTTCCCCTTCTTCCTGAGCACAGTGTCAGGAGGAGCCACCTAGGAATCAGATTGGCTGGAACAGCTTGAGTAGCAGCTGTTCCAGCCAGTAAGACCAAAACGAGAAGTTGCAGGCAGGGGATGAGGGGCTGGAAGAAGCTCCATGCTCTGGAGAATTCCCTGGCTGCTAAGTCTGATCTTTTACTAGGTTGTTTGGTGGGAGCATCCCTGCTTTCTCCCTTCTGACCTTCTTTCTGCTTTTTGCCCTTTCTGCCTTTCTCCCTGCTCACTGCTGCAACAAGACCGCTCCACTGCAGCTTACAAAGTGACAAGCATACCATTGTACAAGGCTAACCGTGGCAGCAATGAATGTACTTTCTGCGCAATCACTCTGAGTTGCAGCCTTTTGAAGCTTTCTAGAACATCAATCATCAGGAATGACCATGGAACTCTCAAGGGCTCACAGCCCAACATCGAAGGCCAGCACAGTACAAATAAAAAGTCCTCTAGCAGTATTAATGTAATAAGTTTAATAAAGAGGCCACAGACTCTTTTTGCTCCATTTATGTGCATATACACCATTCTCTGGACTTTCACTATAAAGAAACTGTAGGCGTATTTAAAATTATATGGGCCACCTAGAATTGTATGCCCCTGTTCATAGAACTGCTTGTCTGTAATTTTAGTGTTCTATCAACTCAGCTATTTGGCACAACATCCAGTGGTTTAAAAACATAGCAATGAACATTTTAGCAAAGGGAAGTGGAATATGCCGACAGAATTAGGATACAATCTTATCCCCAGTTAAGAACAGTTATGGAATGGTTTTAGGATTAATTATATTTGCTACAAGCAGGGGGCAGAGAACTAAGAACAGTCACTCTTGTTTTGAACACTTTAGCTGTGACAGCAATTTGGCATTTTGTTAACCTTTTACAAGTTCACAATTCAGTGACTCAGGCTTGTTTTCCTTTTCAATCCAGCACATACCTTTGAAGTAAAAGGAAATAACTAAAGTTGGTAGAACAACTAGCTGAGCACAGAGGCAACCTATTCAGTCCAGCATGGATCCCTTTAATAGCTCCTGCTGGTGTGTCCATCGTTTCATTTTAGATTGCGACAAGAAACCATCTTCATATTTTTTCTCATTCTTTCTGCTGTGTAAACTACTTTGTGAGCTTTTTGCTGAAAATCAGTATAAGTATTCTCAATAATAAAAATATGAGTTGCAGTCCTTAAAATGCTTAAATATTGTTTTAACAAATTTTACATTGTGTGTTAATTTTTTTGTTTTTGTTTTGAACTAATGTTTTATCTTGTTGTAAACCACCCAGAGACATAAGTTTTGGGCGGTATAAAAATATGTTAAAATGAATAAAAAAACACAGTTCTGCTGACATTTATATAGATCAGCCACAGGACTGGATAACATATGCCAGTTACAGTACTGAAAGAACTTTCTCAATGAGGCTTGTGTTCCCTATAGAACCCTTGAGATCTCAGTGTTTTATCCTACATGGATGCAGAGAGAAATCTGAAGACTAAGAGCAGGAGGCTTGAAATCAACAGCAAATGAGTGCTCACACTTTATATTTACAAGTCTGAAGATTTATCAAGCTTATATTTCCAAAAAGCTCAGATTAAATTAATATTGAACAATTTTGAGTTTGCAACATTTTTCAATTTTAATTTAATACAAGATACAGTGGCTGACAATTCTGACTAGCAAAGTGCTTACAGAGGAATGATAATGTGCTAGCTACTTGTGCCCAGTCTAGAGCTTGCATTCCAGACTAGTGTTGCACTACTACAACATACTACAACCAGAGGCACACTCAGCCCTGGACTTTGGGGTCGAAGTCCAGGGCCTCCACAGCCCCAGACCCCCCCCCAATCCTCTTTAGTCTGTTATGGGTGGTGTGGTTGCCCAGTGGAGCATGATGATACCTAATTTGCAGCGGAGGGGGGCCCCCCAAAGGCCTTTAGGTTCAGGCTCCAAAATTACCAAGGTGCACCTGACAACAACTGTTGCTCAACAGTTACACAATCTGCAACATGGCTCATTTGTTTTAAAAGGAGCTTTTGCATAAAAGCAATATAATGAAATTCTACAAATCCCCATTTCTTAGCACAACATTTACTCAGAATATTATTTCTTTCTACTTATTAGTGGATCACAGGACTATTATCTGCAAACCAACTTACAATACACGATCCCTCTGCAATTCTGACTACCTTCAAACCCAGACAATGTCTTCTACATTCTAATATCTCCACTGATCAAGCAAGTAATAATGGTAAAAAACGTCAACCATGTCTAGTGCTTTGCAAATCTTAAAAGTTTTTAAATTAACCTTGATATTTATATATCAGATGTACATACTGCCTGATATGCTAGGCAGCGTGGTATAGTGGTTAGAGTGCTGGACTAGGACCGGGGAGACCCAAGTTCAAATCCCCATTCAGCCATGAAACTAGCTGGGTGACTCTGGGCCTGTCACTTCTCTCAGCCTAACCTACTTCACAGGGTTGTTGTGAACTAGAAACTCAAGTATGTAGTACACCGCTCTGGGCTCCCTGGAGAAAGAGCGGGACATAAATGTAACAACAACAACAAGCAACTTTACTGGGAACAGCCTATATTCTGCGATGATATCTATAACAACAGCAACAACACTGACGATAAAATTCAGCCATCCCAGGTCCTTGGGAAGGACTCGATGTCTGGATAAAACAAACCAGTCAATAACACCTGTCTGACTGTGTAAATAAATAATAATGTGTATCTTTAGCTGGTGTACACAATTTATAATGTACAACAGAGTAAACAATTAAAAAGTTAACAATTCCACAGGTTAAACACAGTTAAACAGTTTAAAATTAATTTCAATTAAAAGCCTGAGGGAAAAAGTTGTGTTTTGAGGGTCTTCCTAAAAGCAATCCGAGATGGAGATGCTCTTATTTTAACAGGAAGCATATTCCAAAGCCACAGAGAAGGCCCGGTCCCGAGCTGTCACCAAATGAGCCAGTAGCAACTGTAACCAGACCTCCCTAGCAATGTCCCCTCTAATGTTTATAATCAGTGACTATAAAGAGTTTTGTCCTGAGCGGCAGCATCAAGTCAGTGTGCGCACAACACACACGCGCACAACACACACACACACACGAGTTAGTGACTACATTTTTAAAGTATTATTATAGCAATAGGCTAGGAAGCCAATTGTGTTTTGGTTTTGTGTGTTTTGAATAGTAAAATCTAAATTTCCCAACTCTACCTAGTTTTATTTAAGTCTGAAACAGTTGACTTTAAGTCAAAAGTCATCTACCTTTCCCCCACTGCTGGGGGGAGCCCTCCCTCCTATCTTCCTCCCCCCAGCTCAGGTCTCTCTAGGCTGCCCCAGGGGAGCCACCACCGCCTCTGCAGCCACTGGGAGGGAGCCACCGCCACCTCCCATCCTCCCCCTGCCCAGTTCCAGTCTCTCTAGGGAGCTGCTGGGGGGAGGGGGGGTCATCACCGCCGCCTCCCGTCCTCCTCCAGCTGCTCTGCAGCTGGAAATGGAGAAAGAGGAAGCCTGGCCGGGGTGGGGGGAGGTGACAGCGAGGCAGAGAGAGGGGGAAAGTGCGGTAATGCTTCCTGGCCACAGAGAGTGAGGGAATGGGGTGCTGGGCAGTGGCAGGCGCAACAGAGACTGTGTGCCTTCCAGAAACTGCGATGTGGGAGCCTGGAAGTTGGGGCACACGCACATGTGCACACCTTGGAGGAAACAGTGCTCCCCAGATTATCTTATTAGGCAGCAGGGTTCATGACAAAAGGAGGCACTCTCTTAAGTACCCTGGACTCAAGCTGTTGAAGGCTCTATAGGTAACAGCCGGCACTTTGTATTTCACTCAGAAACATCTAGGCTGCTAGTGCAATTCTTTTAAAATCAGTGTTATATGGTCCTTTCGGGTTGTCCAGAATGCAGTCTGGCCACTGCATTCTGTACCAATTGTAGTTTTCAGACTATATACAAAGGCAGCCCCACTTAGAGTACATTACAGTTGTCAAACCTGGAGGTTACCATCATATGCACCACTGTTTTTGAGGTCAGTTACCTCCAGAAATGGGTGCAGCTGATGCATCATGTGAAGCTGATAAAAAGCATCCCTGGCTACTGTCTCGACCTGAGAAACCAGAGAGTTTTGGATACAGGAGCACCCCCAAGCTACATATCTGATCTTTCAGTGGGGTGTAACCCCATCCAGAACAGGCAGTCTAAACCATTTCTCAGGTCCCAACCCCACCACAGTCAGTACCTCTGTCCTATTTAGATTCAGCTTCAAATTGTTATCGCTCATCCAGCCCATTACTGCCTCCAGGCAGGGTTTTAGGGAATCATGCCATTTCCGGATGAGGTCAATATGGAGAAACTAGCTTTACCCACGCAAAGTATCTGCACACTAGTACTTTATTGCTCAGTATCATAAATTTCTTTACACACACAATTTTTGATCTTTTGATTTGCTGGTATAATAGAGAGTCAAATGATCTTACTCGTGAGAGACCTACGTAAAGTTGACCATGACTAAAAATTGGTTTTGGTAATTCAAGACAGATTATCAAAAGCAGAAGAAAATAGGATTCTGTGGGGTTCCTCACAAGGATGGGGGCCTGCTGCATGTCCTGGGGAGAGGGGTCCGTGCTATGTTTCGGCACCTCCAGCATGGCATTTTATATAGATCGATAGATCAGGGTGTCATCAGCAAATTGATAGCACCCTGCACCAAACCTCCCGATGATCTCTCCCAGCAGTTTCATGTAGATGTTAAAGAGCATAGGAATGGTATGGGGTCTTGTGCAACTCCATACTTTAATTCTTGCTTTGCAAAGCAGCAGTCTCCAAGCGACATCTGGAATCTCCCCAAGATTCCACTGTAAAACAGTGATACCAAATCCCAACTCCCTCAGGCAACCCAGAAAGATACCATGATCAATGGTATCAAAAGCAGAGTAACACTCCCACTGTCAGTAAACAACTGGAGATCATCCATCAGGCTGACCAAGGCAGTCTCAAACCCATAGCCTACTCAAAATCCTGTTTGAAATGGGTCTAGATAATCCTTATCCAAAATTGCCAGGATCTGAGAAGCCACCAGCAGCTCAATCAGCTTTTTCACCTATGGAAGATTGGACACCGTTCTGTCATTATCTAACTGAGGGACTTCCTTCATCAGATAAGGTCCAATAGTCCCCTTAAAACAAGGAGGCATCCTGCCCCTACCTCAGAGAAGCATTTATAATTATTTACCAGACCCTCTTTGTTAATACGATTACCAGATGAAATAAGCCAAGTTGGGCAAGGGTCAAGAGAACAGGCTGTAGTATGTACAATCCGAAGCAGTTTGTCCACATCCTCACAAGTCACAAACTGAAAAGTGATCCAATTTAATGTTGTATGAGGAGTTTCTGAAACCTCCATAGTAACTGTGGAATCCAGTTCAGCCAGAATGCGAGAGATCTTATCTACAGGAGGGGGAAAAATAATTGAAAACATCACAGCGAGTGACTGATGGCTCCAAGTTCAAATTCAAGGGAGAGGAGACACATACTAGCCCACTCACAACCCTAGACAACTCTGCTGGATGTGTACTTGCAGAAGCAATGTGGGCAGAAAACCACCACTTCTTTGCTGCCCACATTGCCAAAGCATCGATCTTCAAATGTGCTCTGTGTTGTGATCAGTTGGATCTGCCCAAGTATTTCTCCACATGTGCTTGAGTAGTCGTCCTAGCTGCTTCAGCTCTCATAGTTCTTCAGCTATGAGAAGGACAGGATGCTTAGGAGCAATTGTCTACTGCTCTAGCGAGTTCTTTATTCCGTGTTTGCACCAGAACATCGACAGAAGCAGCACCAGCTCTAAACCCTTCAAAGGCTTCTTGAAATCCTGTTGGATCCAATAACCTTCTTGGGTGGACCAACCTAATCAGTCCTTACTCTTGCAGAGATGGATTGTGGTTGCAAGTCCTATCTTAACCAAATGGCGGCCCATCCATGACAATGGGGAGATGTCAGGAGTCCCCACCAATGAAACACCACCCTGATCAGTGCAAAAGACCAAATCGAGTATGTGATCAGCATCACGAGTTGGTCCAGAGACCACTTGGAATAGGCCCATAGTTGTCATGGCTGCTATGAACTCCTGAACCAGTCCTAACAAACCAGACCTGAAATGAACATTGAAGTCCTCCACCAACAACTTGGGCAAATCCAATGCCGGTTCCATCAGCTCAGTTACGCAATCTGTTGGGCAGTGGGGTTATCAGTACACCAACAGAACTCCTAGTCTATCCTTGGTCCCCAAACTCAAGTACACACATTCAATACAGGCCAATTCCCTCATAGGGATCCTGGTAAAACAATATTACTGGGCAACAATACTGTAATTGGCATGAGTCTTTGTTTTAGGAGTCCAAAACAATGTTTGGCCCCAGCCCTCAGTCCCATCCCCTGCCAGCAGCCTGTCAAGCTGCACCCGCAGCTGCACTCCCAGCGTTGCTCCCCTTTATAAGGGCCAAAAGTTTACAAGTCCAACAGGTGTGGCTCTCACCCACCCTATCAGGCAAACCTGTCCCAGATGCAGGATATTACAGCAATTAAAAATGAGCAAAAACAGGTAGCAGCCAGAGGGAGCAGTGCACAGAAGCCACAGCCAGACTTCTTAACCCAATCCAGAAAAAGAAATCACTATTATTCTAGCATTCTTCCAGAATTTCTGACTTCTCACACGATCATGTTGAATATATCCTTAAGTAACTTAATTCCTCTGAACTTTTTTTAAGTCTGAAGACTCCATCAGTCAGGAGATCTATTATTCAATTTCTTAATTGTTCATTTAATTACATCACCTGTTAACTAATTCAGTAATGCATTAGTAATGAATTTTCTATAAATTTATATGATACATTGTTTTCAAACAAACTTTCAAGTTGATTTGGAGTATAAAGGCTGGTGTAGTAACTGCAAACTCTTCAGAGTTTTCACTTGCTTAGACTAATATACAGATGGCCTTCGTTATCCACAGTCCCAGCACCCACGGTTTTGCATATCTGCAGTCAGGCAATGGAGACCCAACCTCTTGATTCACAGATACAAAAAGTTAAAATTCATCTATCAGCAGTTCCTGGGTGACCAGAAATGACCTTCAAGATCATTTCTGGCCACCATTTTGCTGGAAGCAGCCATTTTGTGGCTCTTAGTTTAACACACACACACACACACACACACACACACCACACCTGGGTTTTCATGGAAAATCGGCAGAATTTGAGGTTGTGGGGGCATTGCTGGACATCTGGAGAGCACAGCATGGTACTTTATTTCATTTATTTCTGCTTCATTGCTTTTTAAGGCTTTTTTAAAGCCT
This sequence comes from Hemicordylus capensis, assembly GCF_027244095.1. Classification (NCBI taxonomy): domain Eukaryota; kingdom Metazoa; phylum Chordata; class Lepidosauria; order Squamata; family Cordylidae; genus Hemicordylus; species Hemicordylus capensis. Next base: position 305,218,108 of record NC_069657.1, read on the forward strand.
CCAGGAACCTAAACCCCGCCCTCAATTCCATTGAGTTAAGGTCTTGTTATTCCACAGTTGCAGATGAAAACGGAACTCCTGTGGATAATGAGAGCTACCTGTATTGTCCTTTGTTCTGTTGTAATGTGTTAAAGCATTAGAATATAATTTTTGCAACACCTGCAAGTCTGGCTCATCTTACACCTTCAGAAAAAATAGCTTTGTTTCACCACAGAAGTTCATAAGCAAGCATGTAAACATCATCAAGCTCCCAACTCATTATACATTGCCATGGTGGCTGTTGATGCCAAAACAGTTGCCTTCCTCCGTTTTAGAAGACTATAAGATGACCTTGCACTCTAAATGCCCAGTGCAAGTAAAAGTACATAATGGGACTTGCATCAAGATCTAGTCAGAGAGCCAACTCTTTTTGTGGTACACATCAGGGTTAAATTATTAAGTAGAAGTGTTCAAGTTAGCAATTTGTAAAAACAGATTCATGTGTAACTGCCTCAGGAGAGGCAGTGTCTCAGCATAAAGGCTAGCTGTCAAGAACTTTCTATTCCAGTCCAAGTTCAAAAGGCAAAAGAATCAAACGAGATTAGTTAGTTACCAGGCTTTACTATTATTATTATTATTATTTTATCTAGGAGTCCTCAAGAAGCCATTTCCTTCCTCATTGTCACTCAGAGGCAATGCAAAGATCCATGTTGCTATTTTAAAATGATTTTTTAAAGTGCAACTAATACCACTACTCTGTTTTATAGGAACTGAAACATTCAGAAAGAGCCAACTGTTCAGAAGTTTTCATATTTGAGACAGATAAACCCTTTGTGCTTATCTCAGTAGATTCTGACATGAACCTTGCCCCAAAGGCCCCACATTCTCTACATTTTAGCTTTGTATAAATTGCTATTGCTTCAGTGCCTCAGCAGCATACCATGCAGTTCCAGAGGAATTAAGTTTCCAGAAGTGAGGGATGGCAATGAAGGTGGGTTAATTTTTAGCTCAAGTATGCCTTATAAAGCTTATAAATATTCATACAATGAAAAGAGTTCTCATAGTGATTTACATAGCAAATATGGTGAAAAGGTTATTCCCTAACCCAAGAAGGTTCACAATCTAAAGAGAGATACAAGGGAGACTCTAGGAAATGGGGGAGATGCTGTGCCAATACGGGCACAGGGAAAGTTAAATAGCGAGGGCTGCTAAGTGTAGGAGTACTGCCACTTCAAAAAAGTGTCTTTGCCCAGTTAGCAAGGGTTTTAGCAATTCAGCCATTTCCTTCAAAAGGAAATGGATAAGCTGATTCCTTTAACAAGTGAATTTTTAGCTGGAGTAAAAATCCTCCAGATTGTGCCATGAGGACAATCCACTCAAGACAAATATGGTTTCAGTCTCAGGAGGCTACAACTTCCTTAGTCACATCTTCTATTGAAAAACCACCACAATATGCTGCTCGTATGCAGAAACATGAGCCATGCTGACATAGTTAAGTCTGCAAAATGTTAAAAGCTTTTTGAGGATACCTATAAGCAATCCAAACTAAGGAAGGCTGCTTTTTCATCTTGAGACAGACATTTATCTCAATTAAAATCTAGCAATTTCATCAGAAGCAAAGCACGTTTCTTACCTTGTCATTTCACTAATCTTGCACAGTTCAACTTTTCTCTTCCAAAACCTGCTTAGCACCAGAGAATGGCACAATTTATAATCTGCAAAGTGCAAACTGGAAAGTCTAGTTCTTTTACTAACAAAATCAATGCTCTTGACCCAAGTTTACCTTATCTAAACAATTTTCTTCAATAAGTTTTTACCTGCAAGTAAATTTCCACAGAATACATTGAACATACTAACATCTGTCTTGAAAAATTAAAAATTAACACGTCCAGGGTCAGATGTCATCTACCCAAGAGTTCTTAAAGAATTCAAATGTGAAATTGCTGGCCTCCTAGCAAAAATATGTAACATATCCCTACAATCAGGTTCTGTACCAGAGTCCTGTAAAGTAGCCAATGTAACACCAGTTTTTAAGAGGGATCCAGGAAATTACAGACCAATTAGCTTAACATCTGTGCTGGGTTAACTGACAGAAAGCATGCTTAAGGATAAAATCATTAAGCATATAGAAGAGCAGGGCTATATGAAGGAGAACCAGCATGGCTTCCACAAAGCAAAATCTTGTTTCACCAACCTTTCGGAGTTCTTTGAGTGTCAATAAAATGAAATCAGTTTAGACACTTTTTTCAGAGTGGACAAATGCCCCTTCGTGGTTTCAATACTTGCAAATAGTGTAGGTCAGAAAGAGATACAATAAGGTGAGGAGTTAAGGGATCTGACTGAATTTGAAATATTAATAGTACGAAATTCAGAACATTTATTTTGACTTATAAATTGTTACTGAAGTATGATTCAGAACAGGTAAAACATTGCATGATTAAATGGATGCAAAATTTAAATAGAACGATATGCAACAATGGGAGTATCAATGGAAGGTGAACATTCAATTCATAGTGAATAGTACAATAAGAGAAAATTGGGATAAAATGTATTTTCGTTAGTATCTTACTCCTAGGATGATGGCAAAGACAGACAATACATATTTTGGAAATGCTTGAACCAGGTGGGAACATTCTACCATATGTGCTGGACGTGCAGTAAAGCCCAGCAATTTTGGAAGATTATATACTGCAAGATGCAACAAATTGTAAATACCAACTTTCCTTTGTTACCAGCTTTTTTTTGTTTTGTTAAATATTGCAAAACCTCATATACCTGTAAATATACCGAGCTATCTTTATATACAATAACTGCAGCTAGAATACTTTATGCTTTATACTGGAAAACTAACTTAATTATATCATTGGATGAAGCTTGGGGAATATCCATCAATGGCAAAGATTACTTCATACATCATACATAAAGAATAAATCAGATGATACATCTGTTCTAATGTGGGAACGGTTTATGCACTATAATTTGGTACATGGTAACTCCACACCCGAGATTTGGATTATCTCTGTAAATAAGGCCACAAGTTGTATACTTTTAATTTTGATGTTTATTAGATAGGTTATCCAATCATTATTGAACTAGAATGAAATGAGAAGACAGGATATGTTGGAGAAGTGGAATCCAAGTTGATGTATTAGACAACGATGAAATGTCATTTGTTTTCCTTTGTTTTGTCTTTTGTTTGGAAATAAAATAATAAAAAGAGAGTGTCAATAGGCATGTGGATAAAAGGTGATGCAGCTGATGTACTTGCACTCCTAAAAAGCTTTTGGCAAAGCTTCTCATCAAAGGCTCTTGAGTACACGTAGCGTGGGATAAACAGACAGGTTCAGGCGTAGAATGGCAACCAGCTGAAGGACAGGAGACAGGGTAGAATTTAATGGACAATCTTCACAATGGAGGGAAGGTGTGGAGTCCCCCAGGGATCTGTACAGGGAACAGGGCTTTTTAATTGATTCATAAATGATCTAGAAGTTAGGATAAGCTGCAAGTTGGCCAAATCTGAAGACGACACTAAACTAGGGTAGTGCAATCCAACACGATCTCTCCAAACTGAGTGAACGAGTGTCATATTGTTATATGACAGATGTGGTTCAATGTAAATAAGGGTAAGATGTACATTGGGGGGGGAACCCCAACTTCACATATATGCCTATGGGGTCTCAACTGCTGGTGACTGACCAAGAGAAGGATATTGGGCTTGTGGTAGGCAGCTCATTTAAAGTGTTGACCAAGTATGTGGCAGCTGCAAAAAATGCACATCCCATGCTCAGGATCATTAGGAAGGGGATTGAAAATAAAACTGCTAATCTGCATAGCATTGTATAATGCCTTTAAACAAATTTATGTTGTGGCCATATTTGGAGTACTGTGCACAGTTCTGTTCACTATCTCAAGAGGGACATTGTAGAACTGGAAAAGGTACAGAAGAGGGCAAGCAAGATGCTCAGGGGCCTAGAGCACCTTCCCTATGAGGCAAGACTACAGCATCTGGGGCTTTTTAGTTTGGAAAGGAGGCAATTACAGGGAGACATGATAGAGATCTATAGAATTATGCATGGTGCAGAGATGGGGATCACAATAATTTTCCCCTCTCACACAACCAGAGATCATCCCATGAACTGATTGCCAGAAAATGTAGGACTGACAAGAGAAAGCTCTTTTTCATACAACATGTAATTAATCTATGGTATTCTCTGCCATGAGATGTGGTGATGGCCATCAGCTTGGATGGCTTTAAGAGTGGCTTGGACAAATTCATGGAAGATAGGTCTATCAATGGCTACTACTCTTGACGGCTATAGGCCAGATCCAGGTTCAGAGGCAAGATAAACACCAGTTACAGGTGAACAACAGCAGGAGATGGGGCAAGCCTTCATCTCTTGTTGCCTGTGAGCTTCCCCGAGGAATATGGTGGGCCACTTTGTGAGAAGATGTTGGACTAGATAGGCCTTGGGCCTGATCCAGCGGGGATGTTATATTCTTATTAAATGCACAATCCTCCATAACTGTTTACCTACTTGTATTAATATAGCTAGTTTAGATATCTGGTACAGCAGTATCTGTCACTCACTGCATCATGCACTAGATTATGTTGACAGCAGACATCTGCATATTTCTATTCACATTCAGTAGGTGGAAGCTTTAACAGTATTTGCTACAAGTGTCTTTTTAAAAAAGAATCTTGTAAATTTTAAAATACTGTTTCCATAAGTTAGTTGTACCCCACTGGGGTCAGAACTAGTCTGCAATCTCCCCCCCCACCAACCTTCTGTTCCATCCACTTCAAACACTACATTTCAGCAAGACAAGATGCTGGAGAGAGGGGGTCCCTCTTTCCAAGTAGTGAGAGGAAAGCTCTATGGACAAGTTTCACATCAAGTTAAGAGGCCGCTTTTCATTTAAGGAAGGAATCCTCAAGTCACACAGACTAGCAACCAAGAAGAAGTTTCCCATTCCTCTAACACATGGCTTGGCTCATGTGCCAAAGCTTCTGCACATTTTTTCACTGAACTATTCCTTGAGTTGTGTATGTAAGGCATGGGCCAATTCTTTCTATGGTATGCACCATGGTTAACTGTATGTATATATGTACATTCGATTTTTATACCGCCCTTCCAAAATGGCTCAGGGCGGTTTACAATTAAAACAAGATAATTAAAATCAGTTAACAATTAAAACAAAAATTATAAAACAGTATAATACAACAATTAAAACATCATACAACAGCAATTAAACAACCCTGAAAACCAGGTTACAACATTAAAACCAGTTACAACTATTTAAAAACCCTGGAAAGCCATGCCAAACAGATAGGTTTTAAGGGCTCTCCTGAAGGCCAGTAAAGAATTCAAACTTTAAGAAAGAATTTGAGAATGCATGTAAAGAGCTTCAGATTTATGGGCAAATGATTTCACTTCCTGATTTTCTCATTTCTTCCTGATCTATCAAACAAACCATTCTATCTGTGAGAAATTAATTACCCCAAGTCTCCAAGTTAACTCCCTAAAGTCATAAATTCTGTAACCTTAAACTGCCAGTATACTTATGTGTTGAGAAATGTCAAAGTTATCACTTTACACAAATCACTGTGCATCTCTTTAGGTAATGCCCTGGTCCTTCCCCAAAAGCTCAAGTTGTTAGTAACTGCTGTTAGTTACTCAAAGCCTAAAGTATATAAACCATAAGATAGGTCTCATATTTCCTATCATCCAAATTGTGAATTCAGGCAGAATCTTGTTTTTGTATTGTCACACACAAACTTTTCACTGCCTCTTACTTTTAGAGTAGTATTTATATGCATAGAGTAGTATTTCTATGCAAAATGCAGTTGAACTCTATTTCACTTTCTCTAAGTCAGCCACTTAACTGATGAAGTAGTCAAGAAGCATGCAAAGTCTCCCACTCACTGAAACACAATGAGTGTGTTGTGGCAGAAGTCCAAGCCTTGTTTCCCCCTGCAGAGAATACACACAATCTTGGATAAGTTTGAATTCATCAGCCCATTTCCTCTGCTGGAAGGGAGTCACCCAGCCAGTTCTCCAAGCAAACAATTAAGGAGCCAACCGCCCATAGACTGTTTATAGAGACAGCAATCTCACTCATGTGACAGCTTCAGAGAACCAATACTTGAAAACAAGTGAGCCATACCAGGAAAAGCCAACACAGTGTATATTAGAGGCTCATACAATATTGATCTATAATGAACACACGCATTAAACCATGCTGAATAGTTTCCTTTATTCTAACAAGCCTATACAGTAATGCAAGGTTATTCTAAATGCAAGGCCAAGGAGCTGCCAACATAGACTTAATGTTAGCCTTGCCTTTTGTTCCTTACATATGGGAGAAACTATGTCTTAATATCTGCAAACTTGGATCAAGGAAAGAACTGGTTTTACAGCCACTGAATCTTGGGTCACTACTGTAAAAAACCGGAATATTTTATGTTCTACTCATCCCCCCCACCTGCCCCACATTTTTTAAAACCATCCTCAGTATATTAAATTATTGTACATTAGACAAGAGAAAAGGCCTATAAGGGGACTACAGTTCTGTGAGAGATGTCTGCACTTCCCCCAGGGTTCCAAAAACATCTGTGCACCAGAGGTTCTCTCAGGAGTCATCTTAAATTCTGCCTAGTGACTTTGGTAACAGGTACTTGAGTAATCCTTTATGAAATAGTTTTCAGTGAGCTAGTTGCTCAGAATCAGCTAGGGGCATAGAAGGAGAAAGAGAAGAGCTTGAGAAATCAAGTTTATATGGTGCTGGGGCAGAATTCCACTCAGCAACAAGAGTAGTACTAGATTCTGGGCAGAAAATTCTCTTTTTAAACAAACTCTCAAGTAACAGCACCAGGAGGTTGAACCAAACCAAACTTGAACCCAACCCCAAAAACGTTCTGGAAAACCCCCAGAAAAAAGTTCTGGTTCATTAAAGAATTTAACCAAAACCTAAAATCTCAAGGTTGACTTCAACTGAATCCTGGAATACAAAGGATGGCATCTAAACTCTGATCACAGAAATGTACTTCTTTTGCAAGCAGAAGGCATGCTTGGATACTGCAGCAACAAAAATCTAGATGCCACTCAAAGTAGTAGGTTAAAGTAGTGGCTCAGTAATCAGTCACTCCATTTTCAGTTGTAGAACTAACATTTATTTTTCTGGGCTGACATCCAGACTAACAGTGCACATGCCAAATATTTTATATCTGTGTCTTCCAAACACATGTCCCTGGAGGCTGCAGAATTCTCAGACACATATTTTCAGGTGATAGCTGCAGAAGGGAGAAATGGCAAAAATTGCCCCTCCTTCATTGCACGCACACACACCATTTGACACATGCAATGTTCATCTGGATGTCAGCCCTGTATCTTATTATGTTGTATTTAATTTATAAAATCCTTAAATTAAAAAACACAACCAGTTTGAGAGAAAAAATTAAATAGTTACTGGCTAACATGTTACACAGACTTACACTTGTGTTTCTAATTGGGCATCTAAGGAAACCTTGCACAATTAAACCAGCATGCATGTCCTTCAGGAGCACAACTTACATGGTAAGTTGCATGCATGCAGAACATGCACACTGCTTTAAGTATTTGCATAAGAGGACTCTTGTGCAAGACTGGTGGCATGGGCTAAGCAACATGGATTGACTGAAAATGCCAGCATAAGCTGCATCATCAGCCACCCTTATTCATTTTATAGTTAAACTGCAGGCAACAGAACTTAACACGATTCTGCAAAGTGTCTGAACCAGCTACCAAATAATTTTTTAAGGTTAGTCTCCAGACTGAAACTAAACCAAAGACCACTCATGAAGATGAACTTAATTCAAGTTATTTAATGGTTTGACTCCCTCGAGTATGCATATAGCTTGGCTCATTTATTAAGCTGTTTAACTCACTAATCCAAACTAGTTGAAGTAGTAGAGCAAAAAGTTGAAGTAGTAGAGTAAAACTCATTCTTATCTCTCTAGTCTTTCCACATAGAAAGCAAAGAGGCATTGTTCTGGACGAAAGTTAAAGAAAGACCTCTACATTTTGACAATCTATCTTCTCTTAGAAGGCCAGAAAGGCCAATTTGGCTGTGGTGATCAACTTTCACCTCTGAGAACAGACACTGAAATACGTGAAGGTATTTTATGTATTTTGCGGTAAAACCCTAATGTCTCCTAAATAGTAAGTCAAGGCAGATCACAGAAACTTTCTGCATGGTACCAGTGCAAACCTCGTGATCACAAGAATGAACTCTACCCTTACCTCTCTCTCCGCAAGTTTTATTGATAAAATGTAAGCTCACAGCTAATTGTTGTTTGGACTGCCTTATTAAAAACTAATGCAGAATGTTACGATCAGAAAGAGACAAAGATGGGTTCCTACTCAGCTCTTTGCAAACATGGCACACATTAAAGAGATCTAGAGTTCTCTATTAAATCAACACCAAGTTTTATTAGCACAATCAGAACTTCTGTAACAAAACCATTTACGAGGTATATACTATATTGTTTTGAGGTTTCACATACTCTAGAAACTGCACAACTGGGCTTAATTGGGCAATTAAGAATTCCTTGTCAACGTTTCCTGTCAGTGACTCACAGAAGTACGTGTATACTGTTATACATGTACTGTATAACAGTTTCTAAGCCTGTTAAATACTTACCAGATATTAGCAAAGAGCAGCTACCTTTAGACAGCATTTTTGGTAAATGACTGAAGGTGCAAAGCATTTTCCAGGACATTTTCCATGATGTAGGTGCAAGGCATTTTCCAGGACATGATGCATGTCACGACTTGTGTCACAGCTCACGATGCAACTCAAACAGCCCATTTGGAAATGTACACTGCAGTGTTGGTGCACTTTTCAAGTAACAAGAAAATGCTGCACTCAGTTTCAAAAAAGCAATAAATATGTCTATCTTGGGGGGAACATAATTGTGACTTAGCTCACTTAAGATACTATTGCATTAGACATGGAACTATATACTGTACTCCCAATAACAGCTGCTGAATTTTAGGGATGCTAGAAGCAAAAGTTATTTTACAAAGAGAAAGCCAGTCAACAATCTATTTACAGATGCAGCTAGAATGCTTGTTTTACAGCTTGGAGTGGGGGTGGGTTTGTGAGCAGTGGGGGAAGAGAGCATGACTGTGTACAATAACTTTATCCTGCAATTCAACATATCTAACAAGTGCAGTCAGCCATCTGTTGGCCGGGGGGGGGGCGCGGAGGGAGGCAGTCTTCCCCCATTCTCTGCCAAGAGCTCTTAGAATTTAGTGCAAAGTATGAGATAATGCAACATTTAAGCGCTGTAAATTGCACATCAAGTATCCATACAAGGAATTTTGTCACAAGACAAGATAGATAAAATGACATTATTTTAATTCAGCTTGTCATTTAGTAAGTTGTACAGGAATTCAATTGAAGCCACAGATGCTTGGCACTTCAAAGCTTGGCTGCTTTTAGTTCAAACTGGATACTCTGTAATATAGTTAAAAATAGCTGCTCACAATTGTGTGCATTCAAATGGCAAGCAACACACTAAAGTATTTATTTAGGCAAATCCTGGAATTACTACCATATACAAGGATTCATGGAAATCTGGTGTGGCCCACAAAGCCATGAATAGCAAACATAGTGTCTACCTGTACAGAGGTGGCAAGCAGAGATGAGGTCCCAGAAGTTATACTGAACTAAACTTATTTTCCTCTTTCAAACAAGCACTTCTAGAGGGGTAGCCAGGTTAGACTACAGGCAAACCTTGCTAATAGTAGACTTGGCATCTGAAGTTGGGTAATTGCCATCCAACCTCAGTATACATGATAAAATCCAGCAATTAAAGGGTTAAGACTCGCGTATCCATGGATCCGGGATGGGCGGAAATTACCTCCAAGATAATTTCCGCCCGCTGTTTTGTGAAACAAGTTTTTAACTCTAATTTCATTGTGGTTTAATTGAGGCTTTTAGGGACATTGCTGGACAGCTGGGGATACAGAGCAGAGTAGGGCACTCCCCCCACCCCTAATTTCCTCCACTTTGTCCTTTTTGTCCCATTTTTCGCTGCCTCAGAAACCTAACCCCACAATTCCCATTGCCCCAATTCCCCATTATCTGGAGTTTCACTAAATACGTTTAGCTTAGAACGTAAAGCGGAAGAGGGAAGGAAGAAAGATGCACAAATTCTGCGAATATTTGAGCTATCACAGGAGGGAGGATCACAATTGTTCATTTTGTTCGTCAAAGACAGAAAAAGAACTTGAATATATTGCATGTTTAGTCTGCCCTTCCTCCGTGGAGCTCAGGGCACCATACATGGTTCCACCTCTCCATATGGAATGGAAAAAGGTTACAAGAAGGAAAATTACATAATTATTATAATAAATAATTTACTATGTTACAATAGTTAAAACCTGGAACAGGAAGCATGGCAAAATTATAAATTCTTGTTTCTTCAAACCTTTTGGCTAAGATCAAGTGTGTGTAAACTTGCAACCTCCTCCTTGAACTCTCAATGGAAAATTCAGCAGCTGAAAGGACTGGTATGGATACAAAACATCTTGTCATCAAAACGTAAGACTGGTCCTCCTGAATTAGACCCAAAGGGTTATCTATTCCAGCATTCTGATTCCGACACTAGCCAGAAGCTTCTGGCATTCACAAGTAAAGTACAGCATCACGCTCCACTTGCGCCCAGCATCTGGCCCTCAGAAGCGTCACACATTTCTCTATGTGGATTTAGCAAACCTGAATAGACATAAAGAGACCTTTCTTCCATGAATTTGTCTAGACTCCTTTAAAAGCCCCCTAAGCTAATGGCTAGCTAATTTCTTCTTGGGGTAGTGCATGCATTCCATGTTTGTTATGTGCTGCATGTCCTAAATACTTCAGCTATCAGAATAGGAGAGGGATACACGCACACGGACACACGCACAGTGTCCATGTTTATAATTTTGTATCTATCATGTGCCTCCTAAATAGGTTTTTCCTAAACTAAAGAGACTCTTTTAGCCTTTCCTCACAGGTAAGGTGTACCAACTCCTTAGTTGCAGTTCCTCCTTTCCATATCTTTACCACTTTACGATATCCTTTTTGAGATGGGCCAACCAGATGATTCACTGGGTTCCTTCCAAGTCTAATTCCATTACCGGAAATACAGATGTCACTGTAGTCACAATACTAAGTGAGTAGTAGCCTTATAAAAACCTAAGTCAAGCCGGGACCAAGCCCAAGTACTATGTAGTCCAGCATCCTGTTTCCCACAGTGGCCCATCAGATGCCAACGAGAAGATGAAGGCATGCCCCCTTTCCTGCTGTTGCTTCCCTGCAACTGGTATTCAGAGCCATCTTGCCTCTGAACATGGAGGTAGCCTATAGCCATCAGGACTAATAGTAATTGACAGACCTGTCCTCCATGAATGTATCTATGTCACCATTAAAGCCATCCAAACCAGTGGCCATCGCCACACCCCATGGCAGAGAACTCCATAGATTGTGTGCTGGGGGGGGGGGGGATATTCTTTTTTCAGTCCTAAATTTCCTGGCAATCAGTTTCATGGGATAACCCCAGGTTCTAGCATTGTGTGAAAGAGGGAGAACAACTTCTCCCTATCTACTCTCCCCACACCATGCGTAATTTTTTAAGCCTTTATCATGTCTCCCTTTTTTCTAAAACTACAATACCCTAAGTGTTTTAGCCTTGATACATAAGGAGGGCTCTTTAGCCCCTTGATCACCTTGGTTGATTAAACTCTTGTGCACCTTTTCTAGTTCTACATTGTCCCTTTTGAGATACAGTGATCAGAACTGTACACAGTACTCCAAATGTGGCCACAACAGGGATTTGTATAAGGGCATTATAATATTAGTAGTTTGGTTCTCAGTCCCTTTCCTAATAATCCCCAGCACAGAATTTTCTTTCCCCCCCATAGCTGCTGCAAACCCAGTCAACACCTTCGGTGAGCTGCCCACCACAACCCCACGATCCCCCTCTTGGTCAGTCAAAGACAGCTCAGATGCCATCAGATAATTTGTGAAGTTGGGGGACATTTGAATGGACTGTGATCTATCCCTGGTGTTTTCCTACTCTGCCGACCCAAGTCCACCTGGACACATGGAGCTGCCCGGACTCCTTGGGAGTCTGGAAGGGTTGAGTGGAGATGGGAAGGTATGGAGTACGAGTTCTATTATTAATCAGAGATACCTGGAGCCCCACATCAGCAGGGCACTCAAGCTGGATGGCCTACCTCATGAGAGTGCAGTCCAATGGAGACTCAAAGTTTATAGAGCTTCTGGTCCTCCTCAGTAGATTGGCCCTCGCATGAGGGGGCTAATCCACGGCCAGCAAGCTGACATGAGGCAGGAGTGTGTTGGGTCTTCCTAGTGTCCATTACTTTACACTTACACTGAACCATATTTACCATTTTGTTGCCCACTCATCCAGTTTGGAGAGATCCTTCTGGAGTTCCTTGCAATCTGTTTTGGATTTCACTATCCTAAATAGCTTGGTGTCATCTGCAAATGTGGTCACCTTGCAGTTTAGTCCAACTTCAAGATTACTTAGGGATACATTAAAAAGCACTGGTCCCAGTACAGATCCCTAGGGGGCTCCACTTCTTTCTTCTCTCCATTGTGAGGATTGTCCATTTATTCCTACCTGTCATTCAACCAGTTACCAATCCACGAATGAACCAGTTCCCTAATCCCTTGTTAAAAGAGAGACCAATTGCAACTAGCTTTATATTGTATAAGCAAAATGAGGTGTGGCACAAAACCAAATAATATGTGCCTTGGGCTTCTGGTTCCCCATGCAGCAGCCTCATGTCATATTGCAAACTTTTCTGAAAACAGAAATTTTGAAAAAAGTATGTGATAGGGCATTCAGTTCTATTTGCCATAGAAAATAGTGCCTAAAACTCAAACCACAAAGTGTTCTCTGTTGACACATGAAAGTCAATCTTTTCAGGAATAAGCTTAATTAGAAGAGTAAACACAGAAAAACAAAATGATAAAAACAACACCCAGCCAGCGACATCATGCCTCATTTCTAGGAATTTACTATACATATTCCCATTTCTCTTCACCACAGCTCACACACTGCAAAACAGAAATTATCAAAGCGGATCTCTCTGCCTTGTCAAAATGACAAAGGAATTGATGACAAGACTGCAAGTGCTTTGCTCACCTAAAGTACTATGTTTAATAAATTATTAATATCAAATATATGTTTCACAGACTGATCTAGTCAAGATCCAGACTGCATGGATGGAAAGGACAAGCCGCAGCTACATGAAGAAAATCAAAGCAACCACAGACTCTCAGAGAGGTTTTGAACCACTCTCTAAGCAAGGCCAAAACTATCTCCTTTGTTCTCAGAGTAAGACAACCAAACAGTGAGCTATCCGCATAGATATGCAACCATGTCCATTTTATTTAACCCTGAACCAGTTTTATCTGATAATGAATTTATAAAGGCCACATTGCCTTTAAAACCAGCTGGTCCAGTTAAGAGTATTTGGCTTCACCTCACACTCCTTCATAGTAGTACACGGGTCCAAGCCACCACATACTTGGAATTACTTGGCATCCTAATCACAGGAGTTTCATGATTACTATACACATGTGTTTGCATTTGAAACTGTAGGAGGAGTGTAGGGATGGTGAAAAAATGTTCTAGTAAGAACTAACCTACCTACTTTCCTTTCACTATCCCTACAACTGGATTGAATTTGGTTCAAATTGGTTAGGTGATCCACAAGTTAGCCCACTTGCACCTCACACGTTTATGTGCTTGTCATTTTGAATTGGTGTGGATAACATCACAAACTATGCCACTGAGGTGTCCCTACAACTATACCCAATTTGGTTCATATTGGTTCAGACACTGAGAAGCTGACCAGAAGCGGGGGGCACACAGACTGACAGGGACATACAGACACAGACATGCACACATATACTGGGTCTCATAATCCTAATGGAAAGTGAGATAAAAAAGGCAAGATACCACTACTGAAGGAAGCCCTTTGTTTAGCAGCCGCTGCCAAGTTCGTAATGTAAAACTTGAAAATCCCTGTGTGCGCGCCATAGAAACAAATGTTGCACTCATGGCTTTATGCACAGCAGAGGACAATCTCTTTCTCCTCTTTCCAGCATTAGAGCTCCTGAATCTATGACTGGAAAGAAGGCATGTACCGTAGGGCTCCCTTCCTTCTCTGTGTTCAACACTGATAACTACCACAGCCTGGTGAAGAATGTGGATGAGAACATCTGCCACTAGTGCTGAACAGTGGACCACAGTACTAATGGTGGTTGCCCATCCCAGCTCTTTCCTTCTCTATTGGAGCTGAAGTGACCCAAAGGGAGGGCAACTACCTTCAAGTGCGGGTGTGTGTGTTAGGAACATAGGAAACTGCCATATAGTGAGTCAGACCATTGGTATATCTAGTTCAGTATTGTCTTCACAGACTGGCAGTGGGTTCTCCAAGGTTGCAGGCAGGAATCTCTCTCAGCCCTATTTTGGAGAAGCCAGGGAGGGAACTTGAAACCTTCTGCTCTTCCCAGAGCAGCTTCATCCCCTGAGGGAATATCTTGCAGTACTCACACATCAAGTCTCCCATTCATATGCAAGCAGGACAGACCCTACTTAACTATGGGGACAAGTCATGCTTGCTACCACAAGACCAGCAGGGGGTTCTTGTTTGCCTGGCTGCTTCAAGATCTTTTGACCTTCTTTCACACCAATCTTGCGCCTGTCAGTCCAGACTACTAGAAGTCTGGAGTGTCACACTTGGAAGGATCCTCAGAGGTCTTCTAGTCCACCCCCCTGCTCAGTGTGGGTATTTCCTATAGCACCCCTTTGGGCTACAGCCAAGAATCAATTCTTAAACAGAAGATAAGTTTTTAAAAACTGAAGGGGAAAGCGCTAGAAAGGGCCAGTAAAACTAGCGCAGTCTTCTGACCATCGAGCAAGCTGGATCACAGACAGAGCTTTTTGATCTTCCATATATGTACTTTCCATGGGCTCTTCCCAAACCATAGAAAGGCCAGCAGAAACAGACACAGGAGGGCCCCAGCCCTGCAAAAAGGGTAGGCAGCACAGTACTAGTTGCAACAGGGTGGACAGAATTAGTGATATGCATGAATCTCGATTCGAAGTGTGATTCATGCACATCCATGCATGGAGGCCAAAAGCATGCTGGCAACGTGCAGGGGCATCTGGGGAGAGCGCAGCTGGCACGCAAAGACAGCAGTGAGGAGTGCTGCGATTCAGGATGTGGCAGTGAGCAGCAGAGGAGCAGGTATGCACCAGCTCTCCTCCATTTTAAAGGTAGGGGTGTGCACAGAACTGGCTGGCCCAGTTCGGTTCAAGTGCAAACTGCACTCGAAACTGACCGGACCAGTTCGGTCCGGCCCTGCTTCGAACCCCTCTGGTTCGGTCCAGGGGGAGTTCACAATTTTTAAAAAAATTAAAAAATATTGATTTACCTCTAGCCCCTTCAGGGAGCTTCTTAAAGGCTGCGGGGGCGGGGGGGGGTGATCCACGAAGGTTCCCCCTCCCCCCTGCCGGCCTCGGTAATCACTTCTGCAGCCTATTTTAGTGGCACTTTTGGCCCATTTGGGCCTCTGTAACCCGGCACGGCGGCCATTTTGCCTGCCGCCACACATGCACAAATGGCCTCTATGAGGCCTGGCATGGCCTAGGACCTCGCAGAGGCCATTTGCACATGCGTGGTGGCCATTTTTACAGCTGGCCTACAGCTGGGCCATGCCAGGCCTCGCAGAGGCCATTTGCGCATGAACAGCAGCAGGAAAAATGGCTGCAGCGCCGACTTAAGCAGGCCCAAACTAAATGCCACGAAAATGGGCTGCGGCAGTGATTACCGAGGCCGGCAGGGGAAGAGGAACCTTCGTGAACACCCCCCCCCCTACAGCCTTTAGGAAGCCCCCCAAAGGGGTTAGAGGTAAATCAATATATTCTGTAATTTTTTTAAAAAACCATGAACTGGCAGGGGGTTCAGTCTCGGTCCGAACAGAACCGGGGGGGGGCTTCAGTTCAATTCCAACACCCCCCCCCCCAACCATTGAACCAAACCCCCGAACCCATTTTCACTTCCCTATTTAAAGGTTCAGGGAATGAGTTACGAATCACGCTTTGAACCATTATTCATGCACATCCCTAGCCAGAATGCCCCAGTTACGAGCTGGTAACTAACTCAACTGTCATGGCAACAGGGATGTACTCCCTGAACAGGCAATGGGATGTCTCATTAAGGGTGAGGAAATACACATGGCCTGCTGAGCAATTTAGAAGAAGGAGGAGAAGGAACCAAGAGAGCTAGCTATACAACTCCTCCTTCACCAGAGGCTACTAAAAGCAGAATATGTGGGGGGTGGGGGAGGTGGTATTACAAAACACTTTCCCGCATTGTGGTTCACATGTGTGGAAGTACCTCATAGAAGGGGAGCTCTTAGGATTCAGAGCCATGCTGAGGTGGCATAACTCTGGAGTCCACCTCATGTATGGCTATTTCTATACCTCTGCATATTACTACACCATATCTTAACAAGCGCTGTTTATCCTGCTCTCCTCAAAGCACTGATCCATATGAAGTTCACTTTTAGGTCAACCAGAGATTACTACTCAACAGAAACAGAGATCATTCTGAATTTTAGAACAGATCTTTTAATATTAAAATATGTTATAAAGATTTCTGAATGTTTGACGCCTATGGCAGTTGGCAGCTGCAAACATCCGACTGAAAGCCCCATCTGGTGCTTCACAGCTTCCAGTCGAGGATGTTTACAGTCGCTCACTGTCAACAGCAATATGCATTCCTTAGCTGTTTTACTTTATTGTTAAACTGAATGACTAGATCCAGAAAGACTGCCTAAGATGACAGTTTCAAACCCTCCTCCTACCGTAGGCTACACCATAGGGAAAGACTGCTGCTGCAGAGGACTGCAAAAAAGTTGTTCCCTTAAGATCTTAAGGTTATGCAACAGGCAGCGATACTATGTACAGTGCACCTTAGGAATTACAGATTTAATAGCCAATACAGATGGTTAATGCTATTATGATTTACTAATCTAAAAAAGTACCCTTTGGCTAGTACTGCCTGTATGCCAACATTTAAAGTGTTAGATTTTCGTACCTGTCAACATGTCCCTGTTCTCCCATTCTCCTGAATGGGAAAATATGGATTTTTAGATTGTCAGCCTTTTTGAGACAAGGGAACCATTTGTTTTCTATGCAAACCACTTTGAGAACTCTTGTTGAAAACCACTATGTGATATTCCTATAGATGTTCTACATATGTGCCTCTCCTCATGTAAGGGCATGAGGAGAGGAATAACTAAGCAATTCAGCAAGGTAGTCTAAGCATTTGGCATTTATAGAATATGCCAGGGTTCAAAGTATAATCAGTAATCCTTAACAGAACCCTGTATAGCACGCAAGAATTATCCCATATTACAGATGAGATGGAGATAAAGATTTGCCTAAGACCATTCAGCGATTTCTTGACCAATGTGGCATGTGAATCAGGGCCCGGCCAGTTCACACCCTCAACCACATCACATCAATTAAGTCACTGTAACAGTAGTAGCTTTAACATTACCTGAATGTGAATGAAGTCATGCGTTTTAATTAATGACTTGCCCAGTTTTCAATCAAGTCTGATGTTTGATGCCTATCAGGAAAAAGGAGTTTATAGTAGCACACTCTGGGGGAAAACCTGAATAAAGGTCACTGAAAAGACAAAAAAAAGTTACAAGAATGAGGAAGCTTTGTGTAATGCTCAGTTCATGCCCCTTCTGTCTCACTTTCAATGCTTCACATTTCCAAGGCAGTGAGAAGTCTCCGAACAGAAACTCCAAACAGAGTTTAGTTTCCTTTGAATTAGAGGACACTGGAGACTTATGCTGTGTCTGTAAAATTTTCATTTTATAAAATAAAAATAAAATACAAGCAGCACCACTGCCGTCTTCCCCATTGTTGCAACTGGGGGGGAAACTGTGGCAGCAGTTGTTAAGCAACCACCAATAGCCATTTTTGAAAGGGCAGTATATAAATCAAATAAATAAATAATAAAAACCGCTCATCCAGAGCAGTGCCGGGTCTGCCGTCTGCGTCCACAACAGCCCTGGGAGGCAGTAATGCAAGGTCAGTGCTTTATATGATATGCAGCATTACAGAAATGAGTCCACAGCAGCCCAACGCTGCTCTGAACAAGTCGTTGCACAAACAGTGCTACCCTACCACAGTTTTCTTCAGTGGTAACAATGGAGAAAGCTGCAGTAGTGCTGCTTGCACTGTCACTTATGAATATCAGGGCTGCCCCAGGAGTCTGCAGGGTACAGCATTATGTTTCTATAATGTTGTGCATCCTATAAGCCACTGATCTTGCATCAGATTCCCAGCAAGCCACCCAACACTGAACTCCAGTTTTATCTCCCAGACTCTGCCTCTCTCCACCCTGCCCCAATATAAAACTGGTTCTGCCCACAAAAAACTGAAGCACATCCTATTTCCAGATCTATTACATTCCAAAGGCTGGAGATCCTTAGCTAGCAAAGGAACATGCCTCTGTGTGTGTGTGTGTGTGTGTGTGTGTGTGTGTGTGTGTGGGGTGGGGTGGGGCTTGAGTCCCCTAATACTTGTCAGCTGCCAATTCACAGTATCAAGAAAGCCAAACACTGAGCTGCATACACTCGGCTGAAACCAAAGAGACCTAAATTCACCTGTATGATGGGTGCTTCGAAAGATTTTATCATTAAAGGCAATTACTTACAGTAAATCAGCTGGTTAAAATGGAGACCAGAAAGATTGTGGGTTGTCTCCCCCCACCCCCCCATGCCATGTCTTCAATGAAACTGCCACATAGCAAGCAGGCTTGTGGGAGTATTATAGCTATTTGGAATGCAGGAACTTGCAGTGTTATTTACTACAACTGATAAATGTGAAGAATCCACATAAATCGCTCCTCTGAAAACACAAGGTTAGATTTTTCCATAATAAGGTTAAGAAAATTCATCTTTTGAGTCAGCAGGTGAAAACAAGCTAAGTCATACTAGGGGTTGGTTCTTTTTATTCACTACTAAATTTTGAGCTATTAAAACCTCCTGGGGAACCACATTTTCTCAGTGGGTCAAGTCACTAAGGGAACAAAGCAAACGTTCAACACTGCGCATTCCAGGAATTCTTAGCACTTGGCATCTCTGTACCACTCCAGACAAGGATCAACTTTCTCTCTCTAGCTTAGAACAGATTTCAAAGCTAGCTTTGGAGATTCTCACCACAGTGCCCAATTCTGTTCGTCACAAACAGAATATTTCTTACAGACACAAAGTCAGCACATCACTTCTTACATTATTAATAGTAGAAAACATCATCAGGTATTAACACTGAAGTTTTACAAAGCACATTTGGGGATAGCACCCCCCTACACACACCCAACCATGATCTAGCATTCTACCCAGATCAATCATAGTCGTTCAGTTATACTTCGTCACAAACTGAAGATTCGCTCATCTGTAGCTATGTTATCACTCTTCAATTTGTTGTTGTTGGGGGGCGGGGCAAGTTATTGGTTGCTTGAATTCATTAGATGAAGGACATTGTATCAACAATACACCATTTCACTTTCCATATGCATGGCTCCCTCAGAGCCATCCAACAGATCATATCAGTATCAAAGTCAAAGCAAGGTCATGTCTAAAGTGCTTCAATTTTCACAGTGCTGGACAATAGTATTACAGTATACAGAGTTTTCCTGCTTTGTTGCATGTAGTATGCAAAGTTTAGAATACTGTTTCAGCATGCACATTACCAAAATGTTTCAGAACAGGAAAAAGCATTCATTCTGAATTCAACTGGAGGAGTCTTCAAACGCCATATTTTTAATACGGAAAACAATCTATTAAGATTCCCCCACCCCAAATGAAAAAGAAAAAATCAACTCACACACACACACAAGCAAATCCAAGAAGCAGCATAACTTAGCGCCCAGAGCAGGGGCGTAACTACCATTAGACAAGGGGAGGCAGTCATCTTGGGGCCCCACTGCCTCGAGGGGCCCCCCAGAGACACATCACATGACTCCCCATCCGCCCGTGTTGCACCCCCTATGAATTATGTTGAGTCTCTTGGAGATCGGCAGGAGCAGAGAGTAAAAAAACTAGATTCAATGTGAACTAGATATTCACAGTATTCATAATGGGGATGTGAGTGTGAGTGCACTATATATTTTGTGTGTGTGTGTGTGTGTGTGTATGTATCAGTGAGGGGCCCATTTTAAAATCTTGTCTCTGGGCCCCCTCCAACCTTGCTACGCCCCTGGTCCAGAGCATATTATAAAGATGTTTTCACACAGATCCATTCTACGGTTAGGTCAGTTGTGCAGTTAACAGTTTGTGCTCTCCTTACTTCTCCACTCTTCTATGTGACTATTGAAACCAATTAGAAGAAATCTATCTACTTGCTTTAATTTTTCTGTAGACCATGGACAGTATCCAAACAATCACAGAATGTAGGAACTCAAGAGAACTTCAGATTCATTTTTCTCAAGTAGCGAGCCCTCATGCCACATGATAAATTGTTTTTGAAATAAAAGTTTCAAAAACTGCTTGCAATATGTTGTGAAAAGGCCATTAAAAAAACCCAGCAAGTAAAAAATCCATTAGGCTAGTGCTTTTGTGTGTGGCAGTCAAAGATCCCCTTTGGATCCTAACCGAATTTACAAAGGGGAAAACAAAGACGACAGACTACAGAAGCTTGTCATCAGGCAGAAATCGGGGATTACTCTTTCTTGTATCTTGCAATCCACCATGTTTTATATTTTTCACAATTTTAATTAGTGCCAGCTTGCTTATCCTGCCCCCACTTCTCCAAAAACAACTTGAGAGTTTTGTTTATGACTTGCTCAAATGTACCACGTTTACTTCTCAATTAACCTGGATTCCCCATATCAAATCCAAGACTTTAGCTCCTATACTACACTGGTTCTCTCAAGATTTCTCGTAACAGACACTCTTAAGCAAATGGTTCCCCTCCAAATTTAATGTACCAAGGATAGATGAGAGGGAAAGGAGCAAATACTGGATGTCTGCCCCTTGCCCCTAAGTAGGGAGAGAGGCACCTTTCCAAGTGGTGATTCCCATTTTATTTAAAATGGAAGAAAGTAACTGTTCCTGTTCAAAAATCTATCCAGTGGCTGTTGCTGGTGTCTCTTTTCAGATTGTGAGCCCTTTGGGGACAGGGAACCATCATCTTATTCTTCAATGTAACCATCTTGAGAACTTTTCAGTAGAAAAGTGGTGTTATATTCTGTCCCTCCAGTTCAATACTGCTTGGGGCAGCTCACAAAGACAATACAACAATATAAGCCAGTTAAAAATCAGATTTTATATAAACCGCCCTAAGCCATTTTTTGGAAGGGTGGTATAGAAATAGAATAAGTAAGTAATAAATAAAAAATTATTGATTAAAAACTTACTAGAATTAAGAATAACAAACTAGAAAGCCTCTCTAAAAAGATGGATTTTCAATTGTCTCTTAAGAACCTAGATGGAGGGAGAGTGGCAAAGCTCAGTGGAAAGGGTATTCCAAAGCTGAGGAAGGCTGTATGTCTCTCAGTCAGTGGCGAGGCCAGAAGCAGGGCCTGATGCATAAAATGGAGAGTCCTGGCATATTCATATGGACAATATTTATTTAACACATTTTTATACATGTTATACTGACATTTATTCTTATGTCTCTGTGGGGTTTACAACAAAACAAAATAAATATCAGGAAAAAGTTAACACATAATAATTTAGAATTTTAAGACAATGCTAACACTATTAAAAGAGTATTTAATGAAAAATATAACATCATTGTGCTATGAAACCAAACAGATTTTGTTAAATGATCAAGGGCAATCTAAATCTCAGTTGGTTTGATGAAGAGCAATCAAGCCAATTAAGACACAGGGCTATGCTTCCTGCAGTGAGTCACATGGATGATCCTAGCCAGCAGATCATTGATTGTGCAGAAAAGTGGCAAAAATGTCTGCTCATGCAGAGTGAGGACCAAGTCCCAACACACCAACCTCGAAAAAAGGGGGCTCTCTGACATTGCCAAAAATGTTCATGAAAATTCACATGCAGCCTTTCATCTCAGCCCTCCTGTCTAATGTTTGGCACAGAGAGGTTCCTCAAAGCAAGAGTATCTCCCCTCTGTCTAACTTTGCTTCATTACTCATTTGCACACCTTAGTTCTGTAATTCAGGTCACTATGTGCCTTGACAAGTAGTCCCAAAGTCTAGAGTAACCATAAGTGTAGATACAGTGGAGCAATAGTGCATACAATTTCCTTATTACAGTATGACAAAGGCAGTACTTGCTAAATTTGCATCAAAATGTGTAGTGATCAATCTAACCCATGTTTATTCTTTGTTAAACTAAACCAGTTAACCTGTTTTAGGAGTACCTGGGTGCTTTCCAAACACCAGCTTAAAATTGCTTCACTATGTATAGGCTTCAGGTACATTCATATGATCTGGTTTTGACACTGTCATGCAAATGGGAAAAACAAGGTGCCGTTCGCACAACCGGAGCCTGTTTTTGGATCTTATCTTGACATTTCAGGCTTAAAGTGTATGTGTGTCATGAAATAGTAACTCATTCTCTGAGTTTTGAGAATGGTTTGCAGGCTTGCTCCTTCCCCCCACCCCCGAAATGTCATGTGGAGGGTCCCAGGCTGTTTAGGGAAATGGTATTTTTTCAAAAATCTGGAAACATGGGACAGACCACTGCAGGCCTGTAACCAGCCTCAAACTTTGGGAGGGCGGGGGGACTGCATTAGTCAGGGGAGGCAGGTTATAAAACGTTTAATGAAAACAGTCAGTGAATTTGGGGAGGAAATAATCTTTTGGTGTGGCAGGTACACACCATACCACCAGCTGGCTACGGGCCTGGACCTCTGCAGGCACAGAAACGATAAGCAAGGGATTTAATCTTTGCAAACTCAGAGCATGCCAATCACACTTCTTAATCCTAGG
The DNA here is from genome assembly GCF_027244095.1 of Hemicordylus capensis. Taxonomy (NCBI): domain Eukaryota; kingdom Metazoa; phylum Chordata; class Lepidosauria; order Squamata; family Cordylidae; genus Hemicordylus; species Hemicordylus capensis. Next base: position 305,241,138 of record NC_069657.1, read on the forward strand.
CATGCTTACTCGGGAGTAACCCCCCCCCCCAAGCTCTGGGAGAACCACTTCCAAGGAAATGGGCACAGCAGACTGGGATTGCAATGAGCGCTGACTTGGGAGTAAGCCACCCTGAGCTCAGAGAGAGAAAGGCCATGCCATGCCATTCTTGCAGCACCTGCAGCTGAGCACCGCCTTCCCTGACAGCCAGCCTTGTACAAATTCAAACGGGGGGGGGGTGGATTAGAAAGAGGGGAGGGGAGGGTAAGTCATCATGTCATCCTTTGCTACCTGCCCAAAAGTGAGTGCCTGCCCTCTCTGCAGCCCCATTGGCCCAAAATGGGGCAAGAGGAAGGCACAGAGTACATGGTATGAACAGTCCTCGCTTGCAAACAATCATCATCAAAATGCATTATGGATGGGAATATCAATGGTCCCAGCTCTACCACAACATATGCAACAGTTTCTTTCTTTGTTTACATTTTGAAAATGATCCTTCCATAGCTTACAGTACTTCCTCCTATGCTAAAGCTTGCCGTCTGGAAAGCAGCCTGGATACTCCAGCAGACGTGGATCTTACTTGCTGGAATCCAGTATTTAGATCTGAATTTCAGTCCTGCACCCACAAATCATAGGAACATTGGATGTGTGAATTAAACGCCTAGATATTAAGAAAAATAAAATGATATTTTAATCACACATTCAGCTATCAAGGGAGCTCCTTTCAGCACTATTTATCTATCTATCAAGTTCATGGACCATCCCAAACTTCATTCTCTGGGCAGTTTACAAAAACATCAAATTGATTAAAAATCAAGTCCTTAGAACAATTTAAAACCACAGTCCAGTTAAAAAGCTTGGGTGGAAATACAAGTCTTTACAGACTTTTTATAAGTTGTCAGAGATGGGGAGGTTCTTATTTCAGCAGGGAGCACATTCCAGACTCTCAGGACAGCAAATAAGGCAGCCCATCCCTGCATAGGCCCCAGACCACCTGGTGGCAACTACAGATGAACCTCTCCAGATTATCACAATGGGCGATGGGACTCATGGCAAAGAAGATGTTCTCTTAAATACCCTGGGTCTAAACTGTTTAGGGCTTTATAGGTCATAACCATCTCGTTGTATTTTGTCTGGAAACATAATGGTAGCCAGAATAGTTCTTTTAATATAGGAGTAATATTGTCTCTTCAAGATATCCCAAAAACCAACCTGGCTCCCTCATTCTGTACCAACTGCAGTTTCCAGACTACGTACAAAGGCAGCCCCACATAGAGTACATTGCAGTAGTCAAGTCTGGAGGTTACCAGCCAACATACCACTGTTCTGAGATAGTTTATCTCAAGCAACAGATGCAGGTGGTGTGTCAACCAAACCTGATAAAAAGTACCTCTGGCCACTGTCTCAACCTGAGACACCAGTGAGAGGTTTGGATCCCAAAGCACCCCCAGACTGTATACTTGTTCCTTCTGAGGAAGTGTGACCACATCTAGAACCAACAGGCCAAAATCACTACTGGATCAAAGTTTAGCAAACAGTAGGAAACTCCTTATAAAAACTGACCACACCACACACTGGACAAGGAGAGAGTGTTCAAGTGTAAGGGGACCCACTCCCAACAAGTGATTGCGAAGCTGTCAGTCATATACACATTCGCTTTAGCTTAGGGAAGGGCAACTTATTTGGCATCAGGTAACTAGAATTAAGGCCTGCAGCTAGCATGCACACACCACAGTTTACAAGTATAAATTAAGACACCAAGAGCAATAAACCAGTTATAAGATAATGTGGCTAACATCCAGATGAAGTTGTTCAATAGTATTATTCAGGAGTTACTATACTCCATTTTCCCATCTGAAACACCGAGTGTCAGAATTTAAAACATCTTGAAACCGGGCTCAGAATAACAAGCTTTTAAAGAGTGCTATAGTTTAATCTGGATTTGCTTTTAAAATCACTTCCATGCTTCAGTATTTACAACATATCACCATCATACTTGCCAATCTCTCTGAAGTCTGGCCAGGAGCCACAGAATGCAACTCCACACCCCAAATAGGCTTGGGCTTGCATTTCTCTGAACAGTCACTCATTCTACAGTAAGCCGCTTTTGAAACTCTGGGGAGTCCTAAAAGCAGTTTGTGAAATCTCCTGCAAATATGCTACTAAAAGACAAACATTGCATTGGGTGTCCACAAATTCTTGGATATGCCCCTTGGATCTTGGTCTTGTTTTCAGACAGGTAGTAAAGATTTTCTGAATGACTGATTGCACTAATTCTGGAATGAACAAAGGACTGGGAGTCAGGCATAGTACGAAACTCATGTTTAACTGCTCTAACAAGGCTAAAAGTGTTATTGTTGTCTACCACACTACTATGTTGACAGATTTTGCTTGGTGTTTTTATTTTTATTTTTTAAGGTTGCACTTTGTTCCCTATGAATTTTTCATCAGTCAGGGACTGGTAAGATCTCATTTATGCCATGTGCTGTATATGGGGCTAATTCCGAAGAATATTTGGGGAAACTATACTTAATGCAAAATACAGCTGCACATTTATCAGTCAGGACCAGATATACAGAATATACATTTCTAGTTCTGAAACTGCTATGCTGACTCTCAGCTGGTTTCAGAGCACAATTTAGACTTCCAATTTTAACCCAAAAGGCCAAAAATGGCTTGGGACCAGTACCTACAGTATTGTTTCCTTGTCTAGGGTGAACCTATCTAGAACATAAGAGCATCCTCCAAGGCCCTGCTCTGAGTTCCACCCATCCAGTGTTCTTTCTAATTTTTCTCATCTGTGTGCAGAATGAGTTTTGTTCTGTGCAGCAGTATCAAGGCAGTGTGTACGCACATGCATTCAGAGTGGGGCCTTCCTCATTCAACCTGAGCGGGATCTAAAATTTACTGAGCGGACATTAAAAAAACTTGTGAGCGTGTGCACACCTTAGAGGGAACACTGCACCCATCATCATATAAGATGAGTTAGGTAGTTACCAGCAACAGAGCCTTTTCAGTTGTGGTACCATCTTTGTATTCCCTCCCCCAAGAGACATGCTTTGTGCCATGTCGGTATTCCAGTCAGAGGCAGGTGAACAAGTTTTTATTTGCCCAGCCTGTTGAGAGAGAGAAAAACCACAGCTATCTACTGCTCTGCTTTATTATTTATGTTTACACTGTTCTGACAGCTTTGACTGAATAAAGGCAGCTAATAAATAAACGAGTGTACTATACAAGTGAACTGACATTACCCATGGCTCCCGCTTAAATCCAAATTTGAAACATTTGTATGAAATAAGTTAGCAATTCATAAAGGAAGCCTGGTGTGGTTAGCATTAACTATAATTAGTTTTGGTGCACTCGCAATGTTCAACTGACAAGGGAAGGGAAGATTTGCTCCAGAGAAGGGAGGAGAACATGGATGTGTCTGAGGCTGGCTCCCAATCTACAAACCATATTTGTAAGGCAACAATACAACTACTCATACATCAGACACACATCAGAGACTGACTGCAGATGTGTTTATTTTAAAAGTGAGCCCAAGGTCTAGACCCCTGAAATGGAGTGTATAGATCATGTTCAATTCACATGCAGCAATATGCACAGTGTGAATAACTGTACACAAACGTGTACAAATACTGTACATGCATAACAGTGTATAAACAGATCCAATGTTTCAATAGCACTCAATTACTTTAGTGAAATACAAATACGGAATGCCACAAGATTGTCTTCATAACAAAAGTTATGAAGAGACAATCCCAAGACTCAAGGCATTTCCTAAAGTTCAAGGGAACTCCATATAGAGATAAGCAGCTCCCACATTATATATAGTGCCTTTTTCTAGAAGGGTGTGGTGCCTTTCACAGTAATCCTAGCCTTACACTTAGCACATTCTAAAATTACTCCTATCACCTGGTAATTACAGCCCTCTTCAGATGTTTAAACACAGGGAAGATGTACCCCTGTCCAGCATGCAGAGAACACGGTCTGATGTCCCACTTCATCTGACGTATGCAAAACCCTCAATTCCGTGTTGAACACGCTTACAACAGCTGTCTGCAGAGACAAATGTTATAAGTATCAAGACATTGTTTCCATTAGAAGACTAGGGTGCCCCAGTATTCCAATCACAGAAAGAATCTCTTCACGCTTACCACATAGCCCTATTCAAACAAGAAATGCCTGTACATGCTTAGAAATGTTGAAGGCTTGTCAGAAGTCCTGCCCCTAGTACGCCATTCACCCTCCTCATCGTTGCTTACAGAAAGGGCAATTTTTGTGTAAATAGGGAAACACCATAACCATGAGGGCAGTTGTTTCTGTGAGCACCTGCCTGGGGAACCTAGAAAGGGGAACTCCAGATAATTAGCTCTTTACAGAACTAAGTTGTTTTAGGGAGACTTACTTCAACTAGAACCCCTGAATTTGGAAGTAGATTTTTAGGAACCTATATGAACACACACACATGCGTACCTATGAATATGAAATATGGGAAGTTCTTCCCATTTAATAACAAAACTGAATAATCTTACTGTAGGCATTCTCCAATCGCCAGCCATTTTGCTCTCAACATATGTTTATGGCTGAACTACGTTGCTTTGTATCTTGTAAGAGGCTTTTTGCATGTGGGTATTTTAAACTTGGCCAGTGTTTTCCACTGATCTAAAATGTTAGATACGTAAAGGTATAATATTAACAGACTTTGAAGTACATGGCCTTGAAATTATAATAGTGTCAACATTCCAGTTGCTAGGTCACATGCTTATTAAGTTAAGCATAAGAATGTCCTGGAATGCTGCTGGCTATAGGATGTTGCTTCTCCCATGTAATGTGCCAAGTTACACCTGGAAAGAGAAGCCCTCTAGGTTGGCAGCAAATTCCATACATGAATCATGCACTGTTTGAAGTAGTACTCTCATCTATCCTGAACCTACTGCCAGTTCAGAGATTCCAAGTTCTGTCCACTGTTTGTATGTGTACACATTACCACCTCCACAGACAGACATGTTAGCAACTTCAAGAGACAAGCAAAGATCCAACTGTTCAACTGGAAATGCTTATTCCTGTCCCAGGATAGGAACACAAGATAAAACAAGAAAGCAGGGATTTACAGGTCCCATTGAAGAGACATTAAGAAACGAGAACACCTGCCAAAACAACTTCTCTCAATCACCATCAGTACTATCAAGGCAAAAGCTAAGCACCGATTCTTGCAATGTACTTGTGAGAGGGATGAGCGAGACAGGCCCACTGCTTCCATCAAGACCCTCCCAGACCCTCCCATGTGTAACTACCCATATCTCCACAAGAAAACCACCTCACAGCTTCAAAGCCAAATAAAGGGTTACAGGGCTGCTCAACTTTGGCCCTCCTGGGTCTACAACTCCCATATTCCCTGGGTAATGGCCACTGTGGCTGGGGATCGTGGGAGTTATAGTCCAAAAACAGTTGTGGGGCCTAAGTTGAGCAAGTTTGCTTCACAACAACATTCAACAGGGACCTCCAAATAACTAAGTATTACTGTTCTGGCCTGTGGTTACAACAATAAACGTAAGTATTACTGCAACACAGATTGTTTCTTAGTTATCCACACGATGGGTTACTGGGGTAAACATATGCTTCCACAGGATGCAGCAGGTATGTAAACAGATTTCTGAATAAAAATAGCACAAATTACATTCAGTTGTGAATGCACCATTACAGTCAATACAAATATGTTCTCATGCTTTCAGCAAGCTGATGGAGTGTTACCCCTAGAGATTTGTCCTGTATTAATTGTAAGTCTACTCCTAAAATTACTTGCAGAAACAAACAAACTTTAACTCAGAATAAGGGCAGTGAAAGTTCCCTTATTCAAATATGTATTTGGTAGCATTTCATCCTGCTCAGCTTATTCTGTTACACATATATAAAACAGTTAGAAGGCCAATTTCCAATTACACCTTCAATCCAAGTAAAGTTCTCAGTTCTGGTAATATCAGACACCCTTATCTTCAAAACATCATTGCAGCAATAGCTGCACATTCATGCATTTACATGTTGCACTGGCATGGTTTTTGGTACCACCTAGCCACATCAGCTCAGTAATTACTAACACTGACAGAACACAATGGTTTTAAAGGGGCCATAACGTCTGACTGTTCAAAAAATAAACCGCATGGACATTCAGGGTGAGTTTGAGTATGGCTCAGTCACAGATGGGGCTAAAAAAGAGATGGCAAAAGCTTTTCAATATGGCTTGAAGCTGGTAGTGTTGTATTACACAGCCTGTAAGAGCGCTTCATAAAAAAGGTAAAGGTAAAAAGTGTGCCGTTGAGCCGGTTTAGACTCCTGGTGACCACAGAGCCCTGTAGTTGTCTCTGGTAGAATTGGGGGGGGGGGTACCATTGCCATCTCCCACGTAGTTTCAGATTATACCTTTCAGCATTTTCCTATTTCGCTGCTGCCCAATATAGATGTTTCCCATAGTCTGGGAAACATACTAGTAAGGATTCGAACCGACAACCTCTAGCTTGATAATCAAGTCATTTCCTGCTTCATAGAATCCTTATTTAAACTTCTAAGATGGCTACATGTTACCTTCAGCCCAAGTTCAGAGGCAGTATGCTTCTAAATACCAGCTGCTAGGAACCACAGTTGGGCAGGACTATTTGCCTACATGATGGCTTCTGGGACTTCCCAGAGGCATCTGGCTGGCCACCATGGGAAGCAGGAATCAAGACTAGTCCTTTGGTCTAATCCACCAGGATCTTATCATCAGAGTGAGCTCAGCACTGAACTTAGTAGGCAAGCAAGTTTAAGCTGCAAGTTTTGAGAGATGCAGAGATGTGGAGTGGCAACAGTTGAGAAGACACATCTAAACACTTAACCATCCTGGTTGCACAATTATTCTACGCACTTGTGTGTTGAGCATTAAGTTGTAAGATCAAGTTGCAAGGTATCTAGAAGATATCCATCATCTTGGGACCATGAGTCTCTAGCTCTGTACGCACATGTTTACATTCAGCTATTACCCTGGGGCCTGGGTAGAGCCCCAGTTAAACAGAAATACAGTTTGGGAAATTGCCTCTCAGCTTGAGCAAAAGGTATTTAGAAATCCAACCCATTTCTCCTAAGGTTCCATTTACCGATTCACATAAGACCAGCCTCTTTCTGTTTTCAGCTACACGGTCAAACAAGAAATTGAATCTGCCTGCATTATGTTCCTTAATAATCCAGTCACTAACTGGCCAGCATTTTTTGAAGGTTCCATTAGAAAATAAAAAGGCATACATTCAGGAAGGACTCTTGTTCTAAGCAATAACATGAGTTCCATATATGATTACATAGTAAAAACTAGAGTCTTTGTTAAAAGTTATGTCTTCACAACACAACTAAATACAAAGTTAACTGCTTCAGCAGCTGCCCTGCAAATACTCATTGATCTACAAGAGTGTGCATGTGCGTGCACACGTGTGCACATGCACTTTTGGCAAGTCAATCCCAAATAGCCTTGGTGCTCCAAGCAGGTGTTTTAACTGTCATAGATCTATTTCCCAACTGGTTTTATTCATGATGTTAACATTAGCCTGTTTTAGCATGCAGAAATAGGTCTGCCATGAACATCAGTTTTAGAGATTATAGTTCAAGTGTTATTTTAGAATGCATGTTTTAATTTATACAAGACAGATGACATTCATTTGTTCAAGGTTACCTTTCTAGTCATTGCAAACTGGCTCAGAAAGCATTAAAAAGCTGTTTAAGCTGACAAGAATTTCCAGTGCCTTCCTAACTAGAAACCACACCCTACACCAACTGACAGGAAAAACATTTTGAATCAGAAATCTGCAAGTGAACTGCCCAAGGCAAAGCAAGTCTCATTTTCAGAAAAGAAACTTACTCAATAAGTAGCAATTATGCTAGAGAATTTATATGCTGAACATGACTAAATGGAAGAACACCAGATCAGTCAACCATAGCTTTAGTGCTTTGCGTATGATTAACAGAATGAGCCTTCAAAGGTCAATTAAATGTCAACACATTTGAGGCGGGTGGGGGGGAGAAAGTCTTCTGAAGTTTGGTCAGTGTATAATGGCATCCTCAAACTCTGCAATGCTAGTATTACATTTAAGTTCCATACACACTAGGATTTGTGTGCATACAGAATAGCTAGCCACTGTTTTCTGCAAAAGAGTAATAAGTATTTAAACTACTGTCTAGAATGCTGCTAAGCTGTCTTATTAGCTGTGCTTAATCAAGTAGAGCAAGACAACTCTTTCTGTGTTATTCTAACACACACACCCCATGGGGGGGGGACGTTGAAAGATTCTATTCATTTGGGCTTTTCAGAAAATTAGTACTTTAGTGTGAAAATGTGTTGACTGTACCCCTGGTCACATATTTTGGAAAGCACATTGCGGAACTTCTTAACACTTTGAACAAAAAGACACAACCAGAGATATATTTTGGTCTTAGTTAAGCCAATCACTCAGGAAGTGTTTAATTTGTATCCCACACTTTCTAAGTCAGTCATGCATCTTCTGCACCAGAAGTTAGGCACCTTGTTTATTCCCCAAGTCATGTAACATGCTCCCCAAATACCAACCAGGATTTTTCTATTATAGTTAATTGCTTGCAACAGCAAGCAATTATCTGTTTCTGCTGGCAAAGTTGTTCTAAAAATAACAATCTAAAACTGTGAGGGGGGGAGGAACAGACTGGAACTATGGCAGTATATTAAAAGAAAAAAATAGAAGTTTTTAGCAGATACTGTCGTTAGGAAGAATGGTTCTGCAACAGTACCTTGTCAAGATGGATAAATGGTTCAGAAGACCATTTATATGATTTTCCAAGGACAGACTGTAAACTCTCAATGTGAATAATGAACTTGAGTGGCCTCTGAGGGCTGAAAACTCATAAAACGTGACTTCGAAGGCCAACTAATCCATGAGGTTGTATTAAAAGTTCTTCCTAATGTTGAAGTTTAAAAAAGATTCACAGATAACCTTGCTCTCTGGAGAACAGGAAACAAAACAAGAATATAATGCTTATTTTAAGTTGCATGTCAAATGTTTACTCTTTTATACTATACAAGACCCTCTGTCAAACAACCAGTTTAAGTACTGTAAGAATAAAGAGGTAACCTAGAAGATTCTAACATGCTTCAGCTTATCTGAATGCTCATTTTCAACACACTAGAACACAAAGCATATAATAACCTCTTCATCTGTAGCCATTCCAGTTAGCCCTTCCTGTTGCATCTAACCACACCTATCCCTCAACCCAGAAGCTCAGGGGATATTTAGGATTCCGCTGGCACCTCTAGTGCCAGGAAAAGAGCTCACCGTAGAACTCCCCTTAGGCTGCAATACTACGCACAGTTACTTGCAGGTAAGCTCCAAACATTTTAGTGGGATGCTTATCAATACTGTACGTACACACACACGGAAGTCTTGCACAGCAGACTTCCCAGCACAACTACTAACCGATCCTACTGATTTGCAGATATATGTCCAAATGGGAAAGGGTGACCGCGTACTACCCACCAGCCTACTCACTCATTACAACTACCTGTTGCTGCACCTGCAGAGCCTCCTCTGTTATGTCACCATATTGAAAGAAACGCCCCCCGCTCGCCCCCTCTAAAAATAAACCCAACAAAAGTTCTACTAGCGCCAGTTCGGCCCATTCCACTAGATCGGCTACTCTGGAACCAGGCATCGGCTTCAGTCCCTGCTAATCCTTCTGGACTCTCTGCCGGCTCTCCCCTCCACCACCGCTATCCGCACTGCTATTTTTGACACACGGTAGGAGGACGATCAGAAGTAAAGCGACGTCTATTCCAAGCCCGTCAGAAGTTATGGGTTGAAGAAAAGAGGGACGAGGCCGAGGCTGCTCCCCACCACAGGCACGCCAACAGAATCTTGTCAAGAACTGGGTAGCTCCCGAACATTGCTTCTCCCCCAACAACCCTCCGCTGCAAGGCATGGATGCAACAGCCCTTACTGCAAGGAAAAGCTGCAGGCGATCACCCCGGTTTTTCCAGCCCAAACCATTCCACCGGAGTGCCGGGCGCAGCAAGAGCAAGAAGCGCAGGCAGGGCAACTACGTCCTGGTCTCCCTAGAGCATCCCCGACAAAGCAAGAGGCCTCCCGCGCGATGAAGAGAGAAAACAGCGGCAGAGGCATCTACTTCGCCCTCCTTCCACCTGCGGCAAAGTTCCGGGAGCCCGCGCGCGCCCCTCAGATCCCGGGCGAGGAGGGAAGGAGCGGTGGAGCCCTCCCCCCCCCCCCGCATCCCCGACTTGCGCTGCCCTAGTGGCGACTTCTGGAGTGAGCAAGCTCGTCCACCTTGCTTGGCTCCAGCTCCACTTACTCGCCCCGCTCTGTCAGAAGGGAGCAGCGCGGCGACTTCGAGTCGGTCGAGCGCCTTTCGCACCGTGTAGGAGCCTCAACGGAGCACAGCCCGTGGCGGCGGAACAAACTGCCCAAACAAAACTCTCTTTCTTCCTCCTTGTCCTCCTCTAGGAGCAAAAGCAGCTCAGCATTGCTGCCCTCTCCTCAAAGTCCTCTCCTTCCTTTCCTCCCACGGGGCGGGAAGGGACTAAGTTCCCGTCACCTCAGACTCCACCTCTTCTCTCTCTCTTTCTCTACTTGCAACGCCTCGCCATGTTCTTTGTTTCTCTTGCTTTTCTACCCCCACCCCCGACAGCTGCAGCTCCCTCAGTGCAGCTGCAAAGCCCCTCCAGAGGAAGCCCTGCGCGCGCGGCAAAGGAAGGAAAAGTCCAACAGCAGCAGCACCACCACCCCTCTCCCTTTCCCTCTTTCACTTTCCTCCCCCAGCACAGGCACGCATGCACACATACTCGGTGCTAAACCGCCCCACCTGCAGGTGACCGGCGGGGAATAAATGCAGATCCATAAGGCAAGCAACTCCAACCTTGCGCGCACTCACTCATCGCCCCCCACCGCGCCTTGACGGGATTCCATCCCCTCCACGCTCAGGCTCCTCCAATTAGCTCAAGGGGAAGGGAGGAACCTTAGCCAATGAAATGCCGGGAATCCCCAGAGTCCCGTGGGCACGAGCCAATAGAAAAGAAAAGAGAAGGTTCGGTCTTCCCGTCTCGGCCTTTCTTTCTCCGTCTTTTTCTACCTTCTTCCATCTCCGTTCCGGGCGGTTGCGGTAGTCTAATGTGGTCGAACAGCTGGGAAAAACCTCGAGAGAAAAGCAGCCGCCGCCACCACTACCACTGCGGCGGTACGAGGAAATGTTTTCGGCGGAAACGAAAGGGGCGAGTGCAAAGCTCGTGCAGAAACTCGAGCGGAATGTCAGGAGTTGCAAAAACATCTGGCTAATGTAGGGTACTTATTTATAAATACCCGCTGATATGCAGGTCTTTGATCTTACTTTGCTGCTGGGAGTGAACTCGTCCGATATAGAAAGTACTTGTAAAATCTAAGGAAATAATAACAAAGTGGATTGCATAGCAAAACCAAACCCATATTTTAAACTTTTGCTACTATCTCATTCATAGCAGTAATTCTTGTCTTACATTTTGACTTTTTTGATTTAATGCATTTGTAATTGGTGCGAGGGAGTGGGACAGGTTTCAATTACCTCTTCCAAAGGAACTGCTCTGTGCCATCCAAAAATATGCCCCTGAAGATCAAGAAGCCCTCAAGTACATATTTTCAGGTGACACAAAGGGTTGTGCGGTCAGAATGCTACTTACACACACTTTGTTACTCCTAATCTTAGTCACTGGCTGAGTTTGGACGTACTGGGAAATGAGGTCCCTTCACTTCTGATTTGTGAAGCTGCATGTCTGAACCTGGCAAACTTCAGCCCAAAAGGGCAAAAAGGGACCTGTGGTTTCCTTCACCAGACTCCACTCTACCTTAAGTCAATGGAGTTTTGCGAGGGAAACCACGAAGTCCCTCACAGTGGAGTTTTGCTGCCCTTAATTCCAGTTTAGTGGTGCTAGCGAGTGGAAATCGAGTGGAGTTTTGCCACCCTTAACTCTGGTTTAGCAGTGCCAGCAGCAGTGCACTACATTCGAACATTGGGCCTGAAGGGACCCAAGTTGAGGGAGGAAGTTCTGCCCACACTCCAGCCCAATTGGCTATGTGGGCTGTCCTGTCAAGAAGGAAGCCTGTACAGCCAGCTTCCCTGCCTCTCCCCAATGTATGAGTGGGGTGTGGAGCTGTGGGTCCATTGGATCCATGGCTCCATGCTGCGTCTGAACCCGGCCATTGCTTGCAGTGCATCTGAGATATGACCCAACCCTGTATAGCACATTTATATATAACTAGCCAACTCGCACAGAGCATCTGTGCACTCTTTGGGGCCGGCTGTTCCCCCCCCCCCCGTCCCACTCTCTCTTGCCTCCCCCCCTGCCCCTCCCCCCTCTCTTCCCCCTCCCCCCTGCCCCACTCTCTTGCCCCCTCCCCTCCCCCCACCCCACTCTCAACACAGGCTGCCCCACTCGCTTCCCCACCCCCTTGCCCTCTCCCCTGCTCTCCTCCTCTCCCCTCACCTGTCTGGCCGTCCCACTGCTGCCTCCTGCTCCTTTCAGCCAGGCCGGGCTGTCGCCGTCTCCTCCTCACCCGGCCAGCCGAGCGGCCAGCCTCCTTACACAGGCCAAGCCAGGCCAGGCTGTCCCACCGCCACCTCATCTTTTTTTTAAAAAAATTAAATTTTTATTTATTTTAACAATAATCATACACAACACATTAAACAAATATGGACTTCCCGCTCACACCTCCTCGTGAATCACCAACTATATAATTAACCCTTGCTATATAATAATTCAAAACATAGATTTAAACCTTACAAACACAATTCTGATCTACTCAACCTGCTAACCACCGCCACCTCATCTGGCTATTTTGCAGCCCCCCGCCGCCTCCATTTTTTCTTTTCCCTCAACTCTCACCCAAGGCCGGAACTCTCGCAATGTGTCGCGAGAGTTCTGCCACCAAATCCAGGAGGACATGCATACCAGCTAAGAGAATTAAATATATAGATTGTTTGGGCTGTATTTGTAATATGTTGTCGTACAGTGTATGTTTCACTATATTCAGTTGAAAGCATTATGTGGTGTAGCAGTTAGAGTGTTGGACTAGGACCAGGGAGACCTGTGTTCAAATCCTCATTCACCCATGAAACTCACTGGCTCACTTTGAGCCGGTCACTTATATTTCAGCACAGTTGCTTCACCTTTTGGGGGAGTGTGCAGCTATACACCAATTTTGGAATGAGGTAACAGAATGAATTTGATTTTAGCTGTTCCCTTTAAACCTAAAACTGCAGTTGTTCTAGGTCTAATTTTTTTAGATTAAAGGTTTCCCAGCTCAAAGGGAATGGATTGGGAGAGTTCTATAGATTGCAAAGCAACTAATTCTGCAACAATGGAAAAGCCAAGTTAGACCCCAGTTGGATGACTGGTTGGCAGATATGGTGAAGCTTGCAGACAGAGAGGAAGTTTGCTTCAGGAAAATGGACAGATCTTCCAAAATTATGTAACTATGGGAAAACATTTTGGACTTATTTGGGTTATAATAGTACACAGATAGCATATGATTAATGGAAGAGTTCTTTTTCGTATTGTTAGTATACTTTATTTATTTGTTTAGTTAATGTTTATCTCTCTTTCCCCCCCTGGGGTGGGGATAGTTACTATATTATGCATGGTGGTGTTTGGTTTATGAAAATTCTTTAATAAACAATTAATTTTTAAAAAAGATAGTTACTCTAACCTAAGATTTCCTCCCAGTGTGAATGTGATTTGTATCTGACTTTATAACATGGGTTATAAAGGGGTGTTGCCTATACATTGAGTGGCTGCCATCTTGAACCAATATGGCATATGGGGGGGATCCCCTTGGGATCCTCTAAGACCCTTTCCTATGTTCTGTGAATTTGATCTGTGTTTATTTATTTCATATCCTTCCTGACTCCAAAGGCTCTAGGCAGTTCACAAAGATGAATACAATAAAAACAAAATAAAACAAACAGTTAAAACAACAATTTAAACAATTTAAAACATTCAAAGATTACTAAAACCCAGCCTAAAAAAATGTGTCTTAAGGGCTCTTTTAAAGGCTGAGCACATGCCATAGCCCATGTGTGACTAACTACAGAGAAGGCTTATAAACATAAAAGGTATTAGAGGGGGACACACAGACACCCACACAACATGGTGATCTCATAAGCGTTTCTCCTTTTGTAAAGTAGATTAGAAATGGTTGCTAATCAACCTCTAGTTTTCTTGCAGCATGATGCTCTCTTGTACAAGCTATCACACATTACAGATGTGTCACTCAGTACTCTTATTTATTATGAGCACTGATCTGTGTATTATGTCCAAAGGAACAGTATGCATAGCTTTTGAGCACTCATCAGTAGGGGTGTGTGAGGAACCACTTTCCATGGTTTGGTCTGAATTCAAACCGAATTTGAACCAGGCTGCGCGTTTACAAACTGGTTAGTTGAACTGACTGGCTGGTCTGTTCTGTTTGATGAACCAATTCGAACCGGTTCAAATCAGTTCACCCATAGGTAATAATGGGGACTACAAATCACCCCATTATTCCACATGGGTAGCTCAGAGTGGGTCGGGTAGTAGAGCATGATGGGTGCTACCTATCACCCAATCTGCAAAACAGTTGGGCAATCAGGCTATTTTAAATAAATTTGGGGTTTTTTTTCTTCTGGGTCAGTAGGTCAACACTAACCCTAGTAGCAAATTGCATGGCCACGCAAATGGCGTCCACGCATGCATGGACAGCATGCAAATGGCCTCCACACATCCATGCAGGAGACTTCCTAAAAAGGCTTAGGGCCATGCTGGGTAGGGCAGTCGGTGGTGATGGCAGCTGCACCAGCCAGGTAAGAACCTCTTGCTGCCCCTGCCCAGCCATCCCTTAGTATTCCTATGATTCCTAGTCCCCACCCCTTTAACTGCAAAAGCAAATTCTGGCTGAATTCCCCTTTACAAGTATTAGCTGCCCAAACTGCCGAACTAGTTTGGTCAAATTGATTGGACCAGCCTGTCAGTTTCACCAAATTGGTTTGGCAGCATGCAGTTCGGCTCAAATTTGATTCAAGCCAAACCGCAGTTTTTGGTTCATGCACACAC
Organism: Hemicordylus capensis; assembly: GCF_027244095.1. Taxonomy (NCBI): domain Eukaryota; kingdom Metazoa; phylum Chordata; class Lepidosauria; order Squamata; family Cordylidae; genus Hemicordylus; species Hemicordylus capensis. The sequence goes on from NC_069657.1 coordinate 305,256,238, forward strand.
CTAATGCAGATTGCAAAGTAGACCAGAGAACTGAGTGAAGCACAAGTTAGTTCCAAGGAAAGACATGGAGCTCATCTCACAACAATCACCAAAAAAATATTACACTCAGTAGAGAGAGCTGATCTGCCACTTTCCATTTCTCGCCACAATACCATCTCAGAAACAGACAAAACCACAACTCCTCAAGGAAGGAAGGAAGGAAGGCAAGCACTCAAGTTCTGCCTTTGTCCATAGGAGATCCAACAAAACCAGACAATCAAAGCAACAAGCAATAGCACAGCAAGCATATTATAATCAGTGCTGGAAAAACTTAGGAAATAATCACAAGCTTCCTTGAGAAGAACTTTCTTTTTGCCCTTCATGTCTGGATTATATAAAAGCGATGGCCTCAGACTGGCGGGACCCCGGCTGACAGCCTGCCTGCCTGACACATGTCAGGGCACCAGTCCACCTACTCATCATGGGCCATGGTGGAGGGTGGTGTGTGTGTCTGTGTGTCTGTGTGTGCGCGCGCGCATGCACGCGCTGCTTGTAGGGGAAAGCCAACAACACTAACACAAAAAATCAAACCTGCCTGTTCCACCTTGACCCCCAATTGGTGCTGGGCCTCAGGACACCAGTGCATCATCATCCCAGACCATGGCAATGGGGTGCATGCATCTCTGATATGTCAGCAGCACTAATGAGTAGACTGTGACACAGATGGTTTTGAGGTTGGCCAGGGTGGGGTGAGCTGAGAGTGGTGGTGGTGCAGCAGGCGAAGGTGACCATGACTCACTATTCCTCCATGTCCAGCTCAGGATGGCCCAGCAGGGGGAGGTTGGCCTTGAGGAAGACCAGCTGCTCCACCAAACCAGTATCCAAGTGCAAGCAATGGGGTGTCACCATGGCCATTTGGGATGCTGGTTGGCAGGCACAAGAGGAACCATCCGGCAACAGCCGCCAAGTCCGGCCAGACTTGGCAACGCATTACCCCTAACGGGATTGGTTCTGTCTCCGTGTGCCATGGGCTCCTGGATGTACTGCAGAACAGACAGCTTAGCACTGCTTCAGGGCTTCGTGGGCTCCTCCTGTACCCCTGGCAAGCTGCCAAGGCACCCTTATTTGAACCACTGGGTGGATCGTGCAGGCGGAACTGCCAGCTGTGTTGCTGCTGCTAAGGACACCAGGCTGCTGGCCAGGGAAGCAGTGGTAACGATGCTGCTGGGGGTGGAGTGTGCACTCAAAGCAGGTGCCCCAGCTCCCTCTCCCTGGTTCAGACCCAGATTCCTATTCTTGGTCTGCCTAACCTCTTGAACCAGGAGGTCCTTTCACCTGGGCAGCTGGTGGGGGGGATGCTTGCCCTTCACCGTTGGGTCACATAGGCAGGACAAAACATGCTCTGCCTATTGACCCAAGATGTTGCTGAGCCACTCCACCGCTCCAGTCTTCAGCCGACTTGCCAGGGCTCATGCTTCCACAGTGGTCAGCGAGGTCTGGAGATCACCTATCATCTTCTCCAGGAGAAATGAAGAGAACAAAAAGGAACATAAACTCTGGGAAAAGAAAGCAAGGAAACAATAAGGGATGCAAAAAGAGTTTGAGGAGCATTTAGCTAGAAGTGTCAAGGGAATAACCAAAACGTCTTTAAATATATCAGCAACAGAAAACCTGCCAGGAGGTGGCTGGCATCTTAGATGATGAGGCCATGAAAGGGATTATTAAGGAGGATAAGGAGACTGCATATAAGCTAAATGAGTTCTTTGCATCTGTCTTCACAGCGGAGAATACTGACCATATACCCTCTCCAGAACTGAGCTTCTCAGGTTCAGATGCTGAAGAACTGGGCCAATTTGAGGTGACAAGGGAAGATATTCTGAACTGTCTTGAAAAACTAAAAGTGAACAAATCTCCAGAGCCTGATCTCCTAGCAAAAATATGTAGCTTTATTATTTATTTATTTATTTGATTTATACACCACCCTTCCAAAACTTGCTCAGCAAAACTTGTCCTTACAATAAGGCAACTACCAGAGGACTGGTAATGTAACCAATATTCCCTCTAACAGGGATTCCCAGATGTTGCTGACTATAACTCCCATAATCCCCAAGCAAAGACTGTTGCAGCTGAAGATGCTGGGAGTTGTAGTCAACAACCTCTGGGGGGATCCCTGTTAGAGGGAACACTGAATGTAACTCCAGTTTTCAAGAGGGGATCCAGGGGGATCCACAAAATTACAGGCCTGTTAGCTTAACTTCTGTGCCGGTCAAATTGATGGGAAGCATACTTAAGGACAAAATTGTTAAAGACATAGAAAAACAGGCCTTGCTGAAGGAGAACCTGCATGGCTTCTGCAAGGACAAGTCTTGCCTCACTAACCTTTTGGCGTTCTTTGAGAGTGTCAACAGACATGTGAACAAAGGTGATCCAGTTCACATAGTATACTTAGACTTCCAAAAAGCTCTTGACAAAGTTCCCCACCAAAGGCTCTTGCATAAACTTAGCAGTTATGGGATAAAGGGACAGGTTCATGTGTGGATTAACTGGTTGGGACAGGAAACAGAGTAGGAATAAATGGACAGTTTTCACAATGGAGGGAAATAAGAAGTGGGGTCCCACAAGGATCCATACTGGGACCAGTGCTCTTTAACTTATTCATAAATTATATAGAAGTTGGAGTAAGCAGCAAAGTGGCCCAATTTGCAGATGACACTAAACTATTTAGGGTAATGAAATCCAAAACAAATTGTGAGGTACTCCAAAAAAAATTTCCAAACTGGGTGAGTGGGCGACAAAATGGCAAATGCAGTTCAATATAAGCAGGTGTAAAGTGATGCACATTGGGGCAAAAAACCCCAACTTCACATATACGCTAATGGGATCTGCGCTATCAGTGACTGACCAGGAGAGAGATCTTAGGGTCGTGGTGGACAGCTTATTGAAAGTGTCGACTCAGTGTGTGGCAGTTGTGGAAAAAGCCAATTCCATGCTAGGGATCATTAGGAAGGGGATTGAAAATAAAAATGCGAGTATTATAATGCCCTTATACAAATCTATGCTGCGACCACATTTGGAGTATTATGTTCAGTTGTGGTCATTAAATCTTAAGAAGGATATTGTAGAACTGGAAAAGGTGCAGAAGAGGACAACCAATAGGATAATAGGCCTGGAGCACCTTCTTTATCAGGCATTGCTAGAGCATCTGGGGCTCACTGATGATAAAAATTAGAGGGAACACTGCTGTTGAGTGCTGTTGAGAACACTGCTGTTGAGTTTGGAAAAGAGGCAACTATGGGGAGACATGATAGAGGTGTATAAAATTAATCATGGAGTATAGAGTGGGCAGAGAAAAAAAATTCTCCCCCTTTCATAGTAGAACCAGGGGTCATCCTATGAAACTGAAGGTCAGGAAATTTAGAAACAACAAAAGGAGGTACTTTTTCACAGAATTAACTTATGGAATTCTCTGCCACAGGATGTGGTGATCACCACTAGCTTGGATGGCTTTAAAAGGCGCTTAGACAAATTCATGGAGGGGAGGTCTATCAATGGCTGGCTACTAGTTTAGTGGCTGTGGGTCACCTCCAGCCTCAGATGCACAATGCCTCTCAAAACCAGTTGCAGGGGAGCAAGAGCAGGAGAGAGGGCGTTAGATGGGCCTATTTAGGGGGTGTGGTGCCAGGGGTGATCTGTTTATTATGCTGTGTCTATAGCACTGTAGTGCTCACACAGAAGCTGGGAAAATCAAATCCCCTAAATAAAGAAGCAGGCTCTCTTGGGTTGGGGGGGGGGACTTGGGGAGTGGGAGCAAGCAATGGGGTAAGTCTAAGGGAAGGGAGGCAGAGGACCTCTGTGGCCTAAGCTACCCAGTACCCTCCTAGCTCTGCTGCCCAGTCCTAGTACCCACCTATGTAAACTGCTTCCCCCAAATTGGGTCCTATTTAAAAGAAAGAACTCTAAAGGGGATATATGTGTCTGGGGTGGGGTGGGGTCTCACAAATCCAATGTCCTCTTCTTTTGGAGTCTTCGGTTGGAGTCTGTCTGACCAGGAACGCCAGGCAATCAGGCCAAGCACACACTGGCACTCAACAGCAGTGATCCCTCTAATTTTTATCATCAGTGAGTGGAAACAGTTTTGTTCTGGGCGGCAGTTTCAAGGCAGTTTGCACACATAATCTCTGACACACACATACACATATGTATAGGAACACTGCACAACGCATAGCGTGGCATGCAAACAAAATTTACATCCCCCTGCCCCCCCTTCTTCTGCAACTTATTAATCAACACAAACTAGTTATTCATTACTAAGTACCATAAATATGGAAGGAAACAGAATATTTTACAATTCTACTCTATTTTATTACAAAGTATAATAAAAACAAGGCAATACTTCAGCAAATAGTTACTAGAAGTGATAATACCTCAATATTCAAATTAGTATTGTAGAAATAGTATGATCACACTATTTTGTTTTATTTGATTGCCATTAGTCACCTTGGGACTATTTTAAGCAAGATAGAAAATAAATCTTGATACTAAATGAATAAACCAGTCTAAGAAGATCACTGCACGTTCTTAGTCTTCAGCATATCAATACATTCAATACTTGTCATGCTGACCAATGTCATGCAAACTTACAAGCAAGTTTGCTTTTTTCCTGTGTTTTCCCCTTAATGGAGAACACCAAAAGAAAGGGTTTAGCAGAATGAAGTAGCAATGAGATGGCAGAATGGTCTGTACCATTTTGGTGATGGGGATGTAGCTTATGCTTTGCATGCAGACGGTTCCAGATTCAATCCCTGGCAGCATCTCCAGGTACGACTGAGAAAGAACTGTCTGAAACAGTGGAGAGTTGCTGCCAGTCAGTGTAGACCAGAGATTCTCAACTCTGGGTTCCCAGATGTTATTGGACTTCAACCCCCATAATCCTCAACCAAAGGCCACTGGGGCTGGGGATTATGGGAGCTGAAGTCCAATAACATCTGGGGACCCAGCGTTGAGAACCTCTGGTGTAGACAATACTGACCTAGATAGATCAACAGCCTGATTCAGGACAAGGCAACTTCCTTTGAACTGCATGCAAGGGATTCTGCTTTTAACGGCCACTAGTAAAAACAAACACAAAACCCTTCGCAAGTAGAAATCTAGCACATCGGCAAGAAGAGGTGCGACCTTTTGTTTGCTGTGCTGCAAGGAGTTTTTACCATTAAACGTTAAAAATGGGACCGTTTAAAAATATTATCTTCCACCTGCATTCTGAAGCAGTGAAGTCCATGCCATCACAGGCAGACATGACAGGTGCCATTTTCCTCTGAGTAGTGAAACAGCAATGGGGAAAGATTTACCTCTTGAATCTCTACATGCTGCAAAGCTGATGAGGAGAACAACAAAAGCCCTGCCAGAAAAAGGAGTGACATCTCTCGGGAAGAATCAACCCTCTGCTCTAACTCTCGATTTAAAAAGAGAGAGGAAAGAGAAGAGCAGACGCCAGGTGAGAGGCTGCTGTTTTGGGGAGTAGGAGGGGCACCCACAATCCTCACAGAACTCCAAGAAATCTGTTACAGATGTATTTCAGCTGCTGCTGCTGCTCCTCCCCCTGCTCTTCCCTTTCCCAAGAAGCGCTCCAAATGACAAAGCACAAACACACAGACACACACACACACCACTCAACCCCCATGAGTGCCACCCCACTACATTAGAGGAGGAGACTGGAGACAAGGCTTCACATGGTGGGGAAGGACGACTCCGAGCCCCAGCAGCACCTCCGCCTCTTCCTGCCTGCCATTCAGGCTCTTAAGTCAGAGGGAGACGATTCCCTCCTTCACAAGAGCTTGAGCGGTGGGAGGGCAGAGGCGGAGGTGTCGATCGGGCTTGGACTTGAGGAGGCAGCAGGGGCAGAGTAACCATTGGGCGAGGGTTCAAAGAACCTGGGCCGCCACCAATCAGGGGCCACGAGTGTGGCCTCAGATGTGGGGGGCATTATTTCGGTCCCAAATGAAATATTTTGGTCCCTTAAAGGCAGGGAGAGCTGCTCCTGGTCTTGCTGCCAATGCAGTGGGGCTGATCGATCTCTCTCCCAAACGGGGCCGCGCTGCCCCATTTAGGAGAGAGATCAGCCCACACTGCATTGGCAGAGTGGCCGGAACGGCTCTCCCTGCCTTTAAGGCAGGGAGAATCGCTCCGGCCCACACTGCCCAACACAGCGTGGGCTGATCTCCCTTCCAAACGGGGCTGCACAGCCTTGTTTGAGAGACCATGTCCTCCGTGTCTGATGTCAGACACAGGAGCGTGGATAGCTTGACCCCTGCGTCTGACGTCAGATGGGGGGGGGGGGGCAGGAGGCCGCAGCGGCCACACACGGGCCGCCACCAGCCTCTCTACACTACTGGGAGGCAGCAAATGGAGGGAGACAATTTCCTCCTTAAGAAGAGCCTGGACGGCACTGGCAGCAAAAAGAGAGGGAGATGACTGATTCCCTCCTCCTTAAGAAGAGCCCATGGCGGGCAGGGAGAGGTGGAGGTGGTGAGGCAATGGGGAATGGCGGCAGGGTTGGGGGGGGGGGGAAGCTGCAGCCGCAGTGAGCGGCAGTTTTAGAAAGCTACACAGAGGGCTTGGGGAGTGTGCGCGCCTGCTCATGTGCGCGCCTTAGAGGGAAGGCTGCTCAACAGCTAGGGGGAGGGCATATGAGTGCCAGCAAGTGGGCACCCACCCACCCCAAGAATCAGAAAATAAAGGGGAAGGGGCGGGCGGCAACCAGTTAAATTCACTGGATTGCTGGTAACTTGAGAAAACAAAAAGCAGTTGGTAAAAACAACAACAAATATTTATATACCGCTTTTCCAAAAACATTTCCAAAGCGGTTTACGTAGAGAAACAATAAATAAATAAGATGGCTCCCTGTCCCCAAAGGGCTCACAATCTAAAAAGAAATATAGACAGGCACCAGCAACAGCCACTGGAAGTACTGTGCTGGGGGGAGTGCTGGGAGGATAGGGCCAGTTACTCTCCCACTGCTAAATAAGGTTAAAAAGGTGCCTCTTTCTTGCCCTCTTAGCGGGGCAAGGGGAAAAAAAGAGAGACAGATAAGCCTCTGCCCGCCCCACCTCTCTACCAGTAGGAGGCCCAGCAGAGCAGTGTATGCTGCAGGGCAGAGACAGTGATTCAGCTCAGCAGACACTGCAGGCAGCGGGCCCCAGCAGGGTCCAGTAATAGTAGTGGGCTACAGGCAGGCCCAGCAGGCAAGCCTAGCAGAGCAGGACAAAAACCAAGCAAAAGCAAAGCAGTGGCAACAGCAGGCACAGCAAGGCAAGGCAGCCAGATCACTTCCTCCAGATCCAGAGGGAGAGTGAAGCCAGGCAACTGTCTACCTGGACTTCAAATACAGTATGAAACTCTCTCCTTTTTGCTCCCCACTCCCTCTTCCCTCCCCTGCAGCCAATGGGGGCAGAGTTGCCCTGACAACACTTGATTTGGAATGATAACAAGCCAACCAGGGGAAAGGAGATTGCAAACCAATGGGAAGGCAGCAAACCAATCAGCAAAGGAGAAAAAGAAGTAAACATGCAGACAAAATGGTGGCCACTATCGAACCTTTGAACCAGTTCATATCAAACTGGGTTCGATTCAGTTTGATCACGGACTGGTCACCTTTACTGAGAAGCAGTCCAGTTTGCAATTGAACCAGATGAATGGGCCTGGTTTTCATTTTGAATCTTTGGGAATTTGAAGAGTTTGGTTTTCCCTTGAATTCAGCTTTTTCAAGTTCTTCTCTAAACTTGAGATTGGAGATGTTTGCCAGCATCCCTGTCTTACTGTAAGCATCTTTATTTATTTATTTTTATTTCTCTATGTAAATCGCTTTGGGAGTTCTTGCTTTGGGAACTTTTGTTGAAAAGTGGCATATAAAAATTTGTTGCAGTAGTAAGAAAAAAATGTTGTATGGAGATTCAGAAGGAAAGAAAAATATCAGTAATTCAAGGCAGAAATGAGCAGTGCATCATGATCACATGCTATTAATTGTTATTGTTTGTTAATCTGGTCTGTGACCACAATAAACTTCCCACTACTCATGATCATATCTATATATATTTCTCTTAGACATACCTTTCGCTAATCCCATGTGTGGCAGCTCTTGCGAGAGTTCGTGAGCAGCTGCTCGGATAGCAACCGGGGCGGCGGGAGAAAACAACAATAGGGGGCAGCGGGAGGAGCCGGTGGGCTGGTGGCCAGCCGGCCAGCCAAAGAAGGTGGCGGGTCAGTGGGAAGAAGATGGTGGTGGCGGGAGGGGTGGGGAGGAAGACGGCGGGGAGGCAGGGGAAGAAGAAGGCGGTGTGGGCGGGCAAAAAAGCAGGGTGGGGGGAGAAAGCAGTGGTGGTGAACTAGAGGCACAGATGCTCTGTGCCCAGCCTAGCTAGTTGTATTTTATTTGGCTGAAATAACTGAAATGCGTGTAGGATTCAAGGTATTTGGTTGGTTGGTTGGTTTGTACTGCTATAACTGTATATTAAGTTCTGTTTGGGATGTCCTCTCCTCCCTTTTGTACACTTTTTCTTGAAATGTTAATACAAATTTTGGTCTGGAAAAAATAGTATATATCTGGTTTTTGGAAAAAGAACTACATATGTAGCAGATGTGCCTCCAGGCTTGAGAAAAAAAACCTTTGGAGCTGGCTGCAGATTTCTGGGGAAATGCCTTTGAGTCTCTAGTTTCTTCACTTTGACCACCTGAACGTAGCATGCATTGTGTGTAGTCCTGCGTATGCTAAGTGCTCATTCATTCCTCTTTATTTATTAGATGAATCAACTGTTTTTAATAGAAACACTGACACACTCCAGGTCCTCTCTCCTTCTCCGAAAAAAACTTTCACTTGTTTTCAAAACAAGGATAGAAGCAAACGGTAGATGGAATCCAAACCCCGCCTTGGGAGAGTGCTAACCACCTTCTGTTGATGCTATCTAGCATTCATGCAAGGAAGGGACACAGTTTTTGCTGGTTTCCCCTTTCCTCTCCAGTCTCCTGCACCTCACAAAATCTGTTTCTGAGGGGTGAAGCCTGCCACCAGCAACTGTCATCTACTGCCAGGTCCCTTCTGGTGGCAGTTGCCTTGGGGGCTATGTATATCAGGCCTACCACAGCTTTAAGAACCTGCAGTAGCCACAACCACACACCTGATTATTGTTGTTGTAGTACATTATTTATTATTTATTTGATTTCTATACCACCTGACTACAAAGGCTCTAGGTGGTTCACAAAAATAAATACAAGAAAACGCAAATAAAACTAACTGTTAAAAACATAAACCACCACTTTGAGAACCCTTGGCCTGACAGGCAATATACAAATCAATTTAATTAATTAATTAATTAATTAGGTGATTGCTGTCTGTGTTATTGTAATAGTGCTACACAAACTGGAAGGGACCATAATCAACTGACTGAGGTATCCTTTTAGTTCTACAGCAAAGAACTTTCCATGTCACATCTGTCATAGAATTGGCCAATATTATCCTAGTACACCAGATAAAGATTTTGTTTCTCCCTTAATTAACAAGATAATTTTATTTCATCAAACCCACAGCCACAATCTTCTTGCTTTCCTTGTAGTAGTGAAATGAAGAAGTGATGATATATTCAAAGGTCACCAAACTACAAACCAAGATGTGGACCTGGCCTACATACACAAATTGTGGAGAAAAAACTCACTGCTAGGCTTGGAGTTTCATGTGCACAATGCAGTGAGAAAAGCTGAAACAGAAGGAAAGGAGGTGGTTAAACCAGACTCAGAAAACTAGGCATACAAGTTGCATCAGCACTGCTGCGTAGGAGGCTAGGGAAAGGAAATGCACTCTTGTTCTGATTCACTACACCAACTTGAATAGATTTAATTAAGGCCGCATATATTACACTGCTAATGGGTGAAAGACACTGAGGACATGAGCCTCATGCCTAACCCAAGCTTGGGCAGCCCTATCTGGGTAAGGCTGCTCATGTGAAGTGTAAGGATCGGGACCAATCCAAACACTGCCTCCCCTGGTCGCCCAAGTTGTTTACTCGGGCTTTTACCTGGGTAAAAGGGCATGCGTGCACCCTTTTACCCGGGTCCAGGGTCGTGTGTCCTCAGGTAACCTGAGCAGACACAGAACTGGGCACATAGAGCACCCAGGTGGAGGGGAAATCTCTCAATGCACTTGTGGTTGTCTGGTGGGGGAGGTAGGTTCGACTCTGCCTTCCCCCCTGCCCACTCTCCCTGCCCCAGAAACGGTCATGTGAACAAACTCCTTGAATGGTATTTGAAGATTTCTTCCATTTTACAGGCTGATCCTCAAAGCACTTGCACTCTCAGGTCCCCTGTTACTGCCTCACAATGGATTTTTGCATATAAACATGTTAACACTTAACCGCTACCTTCAGGGGCATCTGGTCAGTCAGTGTTAGAAACAGAATGATGGATTACTGGGACACCTCCCCCACATGGTGAATTGAACCAGTTCAGAGTATCAACTAAACTGGCCCATATTGTCATGTGGGAGTAAGAAAAGCTGCATCTGCCAGCATTTTCTCTTCAACAGAAGTATGAAAGGTTCAGGTACTGTGCTCTGCTTTGCATCTGGTCAGAACTTGACCAGCTGTAGATGATTGTGTCCACACATGAAGAACATCTGATTAACCTGTAGGGTTAATATCTGCTTGAAACAACAGCTGTAACTGTTGTTTCAAGCAGACATTCAATTGGTTTTTTCCTTGAGTACCTTTGACAAAATGTTGTGTGCAGTGTACCTTTTTCTCTACATTAGTAGTAGTGTCACCATCTTTCCCCTTGACATTAGCCCTTGCCTTTACATGGAATAACGTGCAGAAATCAAATAAAGAGGGCTTTACCCCAGAATGAAGATGTACGTAGTGATAGTTAAAGGTGTCCTTGTAAAATGGGCATTTCTGTCCGTCATCCAGCTGTAAAAGCACAGAGCTTCCATCATGGAAAAAGATGAACAGTAGTGCTTGTTGGAAATTCTCTCTGGTGAGAGAATCCCTTTTTCATTATATCAGAGTGCACAGAGGCACAACACAGCAGAATTTGGTTAGGCATGCATGTATGCTGAGAGTAAAGTAACTTGGAGCCAGTTCATAGTTTCAAATCATTATATATGGCATTTATTAGAGAACTCCATTCTAGATAGGAAAGTGAGGAGTTAGGATCTCTAATCTAGCTAGCTGGCTGGATGCAGATGGATTCTGCATCTCTGCACACATGGTGCAGGGAGAGGAGCTGGCATGTTGCAAGGTAGAAGGAACAGGAAGAGAAGAGAGGAAGGAAGTGGCTGGAAGGAAGGAAGTTCCCTGAGAGTAGCAATCTACATTCCAAAGGGATAGTGTCAGAGCAGTAGAGAAGGGATGACCAGTGTCTTGACCCTCTAGCCCTCTGCCTCACTAGTCTGTCCTCCACTGTCTTTGAGACAAGAGACAGCGCATAGTCCTTCACTTCCAACAGTGCTGAGAGTCATTGCTTGGACTTTTTTCAAGCCTTTAAAAGCTTATTGAAACAACCCATATTGAAACAACCCATCCTGACTAATGAAGCACTGATGCAACAGGAGGAAGTCCATTGCTGGCTTAGTGGTGGCAGCAAATTTCAGAGTTCTCCCCTTCCCCGCAGAGTCTGCAGAGATGTATTTTCAGGTGACACAGAGGGTTGCCAGGGGAAGGCGAGGTCGTTGAGATTTTGGCAACGTGCACCCTCGCACCAGTACAGCATTAGTCTGGAACTCTTCAGATGCATCGTGGCACTTCTCCCATTAGACCAGTTCTTCATGAGTCAGGATGTGCCAGTCACTGTCTTTCAATAAATATTGAATTTAAGGGACATTTTCCTTTACAGCAACTCCAAGAATCCCAAAGATGCTGCTTTTGATTAGCACTGCGGATAGGTCTGTTATTTATCCATAATACACATTCAAACCATCTTCTTTATTTCCATTTTCAGTAAGACATGAGAAGCTAATACAAAATTCAGCTTGTGAGATAAAGACAGGGGGGAAAGTACTTACCATTGAAATGACCATAGGAATAGGAGCAAATACAATTACTCCAATGAGGATAAATAAATAAATATAATCTCTCCAGGAACTCCATGTTCATTAGCAACCTAAGAATTAAGCTTAAACAGTGCAATTGAATGAAAGTGAATGTACTTCAATTATATTATATTATTTTTACAGATAATCTATTGTCGTGTAAGTAACTTAAAATTATGACCTCAAATTGCCTTTTCATAAGTATTGGATTATCTAGTGGCTTTTTGACTGGAGTGGAAAAAAGAGTTCAAAACCTACTGTATCAAAATTACTGTATTACTTGCTTTAATTTAATTTAATTTATTTATTATATTTCTACACTGCCCCAAACTTCCATCTCTGGGCATTTTCTTCAATCTCCTTAGCAGTCATAGGATCTCAAACCCAGTTTATTAAACTTTAACAATTATTTGGTTATTAAATCATTTCTCAGCAAATATTTGGATGGAAGCAGATTGTTTGAAATAGGTTTCTGAATAACCTTGGATTTTAGATCATGTGGAGTGTGTGTAGAAATAGTGATTGGGGTCCAAATAACTACTTCAAACATGTCAAAGGGCTTAGGCATATATAGTGGTATTTTTGACTCTCTTGTTTGACTGACTTCCATGGCAAATTGCAAAATTCTTTGGAAAGGCCCCTCAATTTCAAAAAGAGTTTGCTGTATAATGAACTTTCAGGGGCTGCTGTTTGAGAAATATGAGCAAATATGCTGTTTGGTATGCCCCGTTATCCTTTGGGCATAAAGAACTGCAGAGGTTGACAAAGAACAAAGTGGAAGGATGTAGGACCTGCCCCTGGGGAATACACACTGTGCTTGTAAGAATGGATCTGCGCGCTAAAAATCTGTAGGTAATATAGAAGATGCTGAAAAGCATAATCTCATACTGCTTGGGAGGAAGCAGTGGTAAACCCCTCCTGTATTCTACCAATTTTCAGGGTGTTCTGTAATTTTCAAGGGTGTTCTGGTGGGAATTATGGGTGTTCTGGTGGGAATTTTGGGTGTTCTGGTGGGAATTTTCAGGGTGTTCTGTAAGCAAGAAAAAGAAAACCACAGGGCTCTGTAGGCACCAGGAGTTGAAATTGACTTGATGGCATGCTTTACGTTTTAAAAGCTCTAGCTTTTATGTAAAGGTTTGTAGCATGGAGACCCATACAGTGCTTCAGGGTTCTAAACAGTGCTCTGTACAGGTGGAGAATCTCTCATATTTGTGCCTGCACAGAGACCACAAGGAAGCCTGTCCAAAGAGGAAGGTTTGCATGAACTTTTATATGAAACATATTTAGGACTGGACTCTTAAGTGTATAAGGAAATGGAGTAGAAAGTGGTTTTTGAAAAACAGATGATGTGCTATCCTACACTACTATGCCTGAACTAGTATACGGCATTGACAATCTTGAAGGTTCTGTTTCTTAATGTTATTGGCCCATGGTTACCCCTTCACATCCCCCGCCCCATGTCTTTATGTATCTCCTGCATTGCCTTTTTTCTGATGTAAGTCATTCCTTCTTCCCTGATGCCTGCTCTTTTCTTTAAGTGTCCACAGTCTAAATGTTTGCATCTATCCACTGATGGATGCAATATGTAGTATTTTACATATTTCAAGAAACCCAAGGCTGCCATTGGAAATTGCAGCCTATGTCAAGTTCTAATAATGTCAATGTGCTGATACAGTGTAACACAACTTACCCTGTGTCCTGATATTATTGGCTGACTACCATGAAAAGAGGGCTTGTGGGGACATATCTGTCACTTGTGTACAACTCCTCCAATCCCGCTCCAGCTGCACTGTGCTGCAAGCAGTAGAAATGCCTGTGCTCCAAACATGCTCGGGAAGAGAGGAAACATGTCACTAAGTGACTGTAGTGTAGAGAGGGACTGGGGGAGTTGCATGCAACCTCCAGTCTCATCGCCACACAGTCCCTCTTCACACGGGCACTTCAGTTTATATGTCAGCCATTTCGCCGTGTGTTTCCCTGCTCTGCTTTATCTGATTAATTGTTGCTGTTGGCTTGGGGAAACACATAGCATAGTGACTTCAGGACATGGGGGACACTGTAGTGGAGGGAGGGCAAGAGAAGCCCACATAGGACTGCCATTTTCAGTGGCAGCCCTGGGTTTCCTTTAAGATAAGAGTTCCACCTTGAGGGACATACCTTGGAAAATTCTTCAATACATTGTCAAGGACTATTTATGATTATATGTGCGATTGTTTAATCAACCCACAAGAGCACCCTTCTGTAATTCTTTTTATCCCATATCATGTCTGTGATTATTGTCTCAACCTTCATTCTCATCATGTGGCCACAAGTTTTGAATAGTAACCATTGTTTCCTTCCAGTCATGTTGTGGTAATATACCGAATACCACTATGTTCAGGCTACCTATTGGGAATTTTCAGGGTGTTCTGTAAGCAAGAGTACTTTTCTAGGTCAGTTTTCAAGTAACATTTGTAGGTGTTATAATACATGGATTCATTATATATAGTAAATATATTATATGTAAATATAACTCCATGGATGTTGATGAGTGTAAAGCACACGTAGAGATTAATCCAGGGACGCATATGCATGGCAGCCCTGGCAAGGGTATTCTAGTGTAGAAACAGCTGATTGTGGTACACACTGTTTTTTGGTGTAATTCTGGGGTGGGATGTGGAAAATGTCACTGCAGTTACTTGAGGAGCATGTCCTATAAAGTATGTAAACATCCATTAGCAGTGGTGAAATCATGTATCATATAGTCCACCACTTTCCATGGGGATAAAGCAGCAAAGAATTAATGGGAGATTTCTCTCTCCTGACATATTAAAAGGCTGTCGTATATATTACGAAGGTGTGGAGAATGCAGATTATCAGTTCCTGGTTAATGGCTCTATACCCCATGATTACTCCCAGAAGGGTTTTCACTGCCACCACCAACTATTTACAGCAGGCAGGGTTGGCCACTTGCAACGCTCTGAAACCCCCAAATATTCTGAGACTGTTCAGGTGTGCAAACATGGGTATTCCTCAAAAGTCTAAAGGAAACCCTCCAAAGCCTTTGCATAGCATGTCACCAAAGCAGGTGCAGGTAGAGCAAACATGGTATAAAACCCAGTCCAGTCCAGTAATGTAGTGAAGAAACTCCCAAAGGTTTAGTTTATTACAGTAAAGAAAAGAATTAGTTTACAGGAAAATATAGGTAAGATAAAAAGAAAATGTAAAAAGAGCATAAAGCATGCACACTTGCTAGTCTTAGGTGTTACTGGACCAAGAGGCCAAAATTCTTACTTGCAAAAAGGATGAATTCAGATTCTCAAGCCTATAAGCATGATTATATGTCCTTCCTTGGGAGCAAGGGAATATGATCTCAGGACAGTCCCAGCCAAAGTCTGACCTTAAGGCTAGGAATTCCTTCTCTTAGACTGATAAATATCGGGAACGAGATTGTGTATTTCGTGGTCCTTATTTAAGGAGGAACATTAGACAGAGTTTCATCTCCCATTGTCTGGCACTAGAGACATAGGATGATTTATAGTTAAGGTTTTTCCAAACAGGATTACTATTATGATGGCAGAGGTGGCTCATCATTAAGGGAGGAGGGGCTGTGCCCCCACCACTGAACAAACAAAACAAGACAGAAAGCAGAGATCAAAATTAGAAGGGCAGGGAGAGGAGGAGGGGCAAAAAACAGAACTCAAGGGGGAGAAAGCAAAGACTTGTATTTTCCCCACCAAACAGATAAAACAAACAAGCAAGCCGAGAAACTCAAACATACCAGTACTTGCAGACAGCAAATCTCCCAAAGCATGGAGCTTCCCCCAGCCCCACCTTCTGGTCTTACTGGCTGGAACAGCCTGCTAATCAAGCTGTTCCAGCCAGTATGATTCCTAGGGGCACCAGCCTGGCATTGACCACCGCAGGAACTAAAAAATAAGTAGAAAACACAGCCCCTGAAGCCACCAGGAAGTGTAATCTTTACCCATTGTTTTAATTCCTGGTGTGGTCGATGCCAGGCCAGTGCCCCCTAGGAATCAGACTGATGTCAGGCACGGGGTGTGTGGTTTAGCTCCCCAATGGGGCCACATGGACCCATTTGGCAGCTAAATCCAGCCAGCGCTACGTTTGCAGCATGGCCAGGAGCAGCTCTCCCTGCCTTTAAAAGGCAGGGAAAGCCACTCTGGCCACGCTGCGAATGCAGTGCTGGCCGATTTAGCTTCTAAATAGGGCCATGTGGCCCCATGTGGGAGCTAAACCACAAACCCTGCATCTGACATCAGATGTGGGTGGGGGGGCGTTTTTGGGACATGAGGGGCGGCGGCCCAGGTTCTTTGAACCCATTTGCTCAATTGTGACTCCGCCCCTGGCCTAGAGCACCAGTCTCTCGGGGAATCCCCCAATGCACTGAGCTCATTGCGCAGTGCATTATGGGATTCCCCGGCCTCTGGTACACCACACCGGTTGCCTCCATGGCGATCGTGTGCACAGTAGTGTGGTGCAGCTGTGGCCAGTCCCAATTATCTGCGGGGGAAGGTAGGCTTAACCCTGCCTTCCCTCCATCCACCTGATCATGTGAAAGGTTCCTTAGCCTAGCTGTCTTATTTTCTGGTATCTTAGCTATAGTTATATTCCTGAAGAAATCTGAAATAAATAATTGCAATCTAAAAATTCATTTAAGCAATGTTTGTTAGTCCTGATTAAGAGGGAGGATTATTTTGTCCTTGTATCCGTTTGACTAATTTCCAAACCTGTAACCTGCCAGTCTCCCATTCATAAGCAACCAGGGTGGACCCTGCTTAGCTAAGGGGACACGTCATGCTTGCTACCACAAGACCAGCTGTCCTCTCTTCAAAATTGTACAGATACAAAATAATATGGCATAACATATTCTAAATTATACCAGTGGAAACAAGCTTGGGCAATACTAGTTTACTGCCCCTTCCCTACAGCTGCCCCCTGCAGAGCCTCTCCTGAGGGTCAGGGGAGTCTCAGAAAAGGAGTTTGGCATTCCTCCATACTGGGCACAAGTGGCTTCTGTGAATGATCTGGCGCGGGGGGGGGGGGCTGCAGAGAATCCCTCCTTCTCGCTGCAGTCCTCCACCATGTCTTATCTCCTTTCCTGCACATTTATTTGTGCACTGTATGCTATTTGATTCCAAAAGAAAATGTGCTTGTGTATTATGTAGCAGGTTGGTGCTGGGTGGTAGCAGGGAAAGAAATACAACTCCAATTTCACCTTAAAGGCTGAAATGCTTGGATTCTTTGGCAAAGCATTGTTTAGCTATTCATGAACACTGTGGGTGCTTGGAATTCATTGCTATTGTCCTTGTTCTGAATTGCTTTGGGAAAAGGTCACATGAGGAGGAAAGGAAGTTTTGACTTTCACATGCCTGTAATTGCTAAGGAAACCAGTTTTGTGGCAGTCACGTATTTAGTATGTCCTGCAACTTCTGGCTCTCTTGACAAATTATACCGTACCACTGCATCATGTAGCATTGTGTGTGTGAACCCCATCTATGAAACAAAACAGTCATTGTTTCACTTTATTTCCTACATTGTTCTGTTTGAATTTAACAAGATGATTTTGTTCTTAAGCTGTTTTTTAAAAGCCACAAGGCAGTTATAATCTTCCCTACTAATTTTATTATCAGTTAATTACCATGTTAGCATTTTCAGCAGTTCTACCATGTAGATGCATTGCTTCTCTTTGTACAGATCCTTGTTTTTACAAATGCTGATTCAGCATTTATGTGTAGAAATGCCTATTTCATGCGCTCAAATGTCAATCCAAAGGTCTAAGGGAGGAATTTATACACATTATTAAAACAAACAAACCCACCCACATTTGAAAACTGGGCCCATCCATTTCCTCCTTCCTCCATTTTCTACCTTGGACAAAGACTCAGAAGCAAAAGTTAGATCTCCTTATGAGAACAGAACCTTCTTTTTTGCCATGACTATTGAAAAAGTTGTTTTGAAGTAAATATGGTTCTCTCAAGCTGACCACACATCATTATGCTACATGCAACTAGTCTCCCCCGGCCTGACTTCTAAATGTATTAAAACAGCAATAAAATCTGCAGTATGCTTCAAGCTATTGCCAAATGTCACTATAAATGTAGAGCAGTTACCAAAGCTAAAAGCTATTGCAACCAAGTAATTTGGCGGGGGGGGGTGCGGGGGGGGGGAATGAGCATTGACTGGGCTTAAGTTTATATCCAATGCTGTGAATATTTCAATGAAACTTGAATTATCAAATTATACAGCAGGGACCCCGTATAGACACCACATTGGAGTGGTATGTTCTGTGATGGTTGTGTTGCTAAGCAAAGAGTGCTTGCTATGTTGCCATGCATGCATAATGGGCAATGCTCATTATGTCTGAGTGCAGCCAAGTACTTAATGAGCTGCATGCTACAATGCATTACACAGTTTAAGCTCAAGCAAAGCATTAGCAATAAAAGGGTCAGAAGTGCAGAACCTGAGGGCTGGCACGTACAGTGTGTGTATTTACACCACAGCAAGGTACTCGTAATTACTTTAAAATGCAAGAAAATCTGGAACATTTGCAGGTGGGGGGAGAGATTTGTGAAAATTCAAACCATCTGAAGCAAACCCACAAATATCTAGACGTTCCGCTGAAATGGTAATCCTAGGTTGCTGACTTTTAACGACACCAGTTCCTAATCCAGCTGGCAATAGGTTTGGGAACTACAAAACATCAGGGGGCTCTTTAGAGATGTCCAAAGATTTACACACCCCTGGTTGTACATATGGTGCTGCAAGAACACCAGAGCAATCTGAAACACTCCTATGTAAACCAGGGATGGTTTATTACAAAACACTTGGGGAGGATCCGTGATAAGGTGCAACATAGGTTCAGTTAAGATCAGTAAAACTTTGGTTTAAAGAAAGGAGTTAAGGCGCACATATGGAAATTTTCAATGAAGGTTCATGCCTTAACTTCTGCTTCATGTAAATAGTAAATGTTGAACAGTATGTTATATTGTGTCTGTCTACAAATTAGTCTCCATAAATCAATATTTCATCTTGGTCTTTTAGCCACAATCCTCTTTGAAATTTGGACACATTAAACGCTCACCAAGTAGATTCACCAATTTCTTACAGCCAGAATAAATCATATTGATTTGAAGTCTTCTAAAAATTGTCAGGCTTTCTAATGGTAGACTTCTGAAAAGCCAAGACTGATGGAGATTCTCCTATGACTCCCTAAGAACAAAACTTCTCGGCTGGTGTAGGAGGTCACCCAAGCTTGGGATTACATCCCCCCCACATGCTCCAAAAGGCAGGAAGTAGTCATACTTGAAGATCCTTAACCCAGTGCATGTGGGCGGATCTCCTCAGTTCTACTTCCTGCCTTTGCTCCAGAAGGCTCGCATTACAGCTCGCAGGCTTTGGCCTAGTTAACTAGGCCTCTTCTTTTCTTCTGCTTATATTCCTATTGTTTTTGACTATTTCCAATCTATTCTTCACCTGGTATTCTACTACTATTAGTTCTCTCTAGTTACTAAAGAAAAAAATAATAATAATAATTTTAAATTAAAAAAAAAAATCATATCTGTTCTTCTACTGTCCTTTCTGTTATTCGTTACCTCTCCTCACCTCTTGCCGACCTTTTGGCCGATGTCCACTAAAAAGACCTTCGGACTCCTGGCTATTAGGGAGAGATCCGCCCATCAGCGCCTGTTCCCGCCAAAAACTCGGGACTGCGCAAATCCTGTAAGGAAAATGGCAGATGTATCAGATGACCTTGCTGGCGCCTGTAGGCCACAGCGGTCCTCTTTGTTGCCAGATACCAGTGAGGAGACTGGGCGCAATTCATGCCACCAGCAATCCACCGTAGCAGGACACAAGTGGTGGCACCAGAATCGGAGGCTTCCCTACAAGGAGGCCCCGTTGGTGAGAGAGCTTTCGCCCGGCAGCGTGAGCAAGGTAAGCCTGTGATGTTTGGCCTCGCCCCCCCCCCCAACTCCTTTCCCTAGCAGTTGGGCGTGCAGGAGGAGGACTGCCTCAGCGAGTATTGGGGCCACGCTGAAAGGAACGTCAGCAGGAGTGGCCGCCCCAGAGCCTGTCGGAATCAGACGGGGAAGACGTGCAGGATGATGAGGCAGGTGGTGCTGAGCCCGTGGATGGGGCGTCGGAGCACCCAGAAGGCCATGAACAGCTCCCCCCGGTAAGATCGGGACTTGCTCGGGGGGGGAGGAGGTGAGTGCAGATGCCCCCTATGTGGCCCCTCCCTCAGGGCCTACTCCTACAGGGAATGTGGGGGTTCCCCCTGATGCTGCCACTGCAAAGGGCTGGATTCAGGAGGCCGTTCAGGTCTCACTGGCAGCAGCGCTTAAAGCGCGGAAGCCTGCAAGGCATTGCAAGGCAGGCTGTGATCCATGTGTCGCCCTCAGACTCTCAGGAGGAGATGGTGCCCGCTAAGCAGCCCAGGGTGGCTATACGCCAGGACTCTGTGCCCTTGCGTAGAGGGAGGTCTTCAGATGAGTCTGGAGAGGACTCCCCAGATCTATTGTGACCCAGGGTCAGTGGGTCAGAGACATTGCTGGGCAACCCAGACAAGGGGCCCTCCTCCTCGGAAGAGGGGGAGATGATTGAGGACTCTGCTGCAAACTTAGAGGCTCTCTCTTATGGTGGATTTTCAGCCACTAATTAACCAGGCTATTGCTGCGCTTGATCTGTAGCCAGTTACAGAGGAACAGATCTCTCCTGTGTCCAAGGGCTCCTTGGTGCTGCCTAAGGCTAAGGTACCGCAGATTAAATCAGTGATACCTGAGGGCTTTACTAAGACCATCAAGGAGGAATGGGCAGCTATTGCGACTCCCAAAGCGTATGTTGACATTGGCTAGCAAATTGTACAACTTTGAGGAGGAGACTCTGGACTTGCTGAAGGTGCCACTTACAGTTGCTCACTTCGGGGCCCTACTTAGTAGCACAGTGGTACCCAAGGATGGGGACTCCTCTTCTAAGGAGCCAGAAAACAGAAAAGCAGAATCTGCACTGCGCAGGGCCCACGAGGCTTGAGCAGTGGCCATCAGAGCTGACACCACTGTGTCCTTGGTGTCTAGAGCATCAGTCTTGTGGGTTGGTGAGTTACCCAATGACCCTCCCACTAATCAGTCTAAGATGTGGCATAAGCTACTTCGTCTGCAGAGGGCGGCTGCCTTTTCAGCGGATGCTACTCTGGACAGTGTTCAGTTCTTGGCACGTGCGGTCAGTGCAGGTGTCCTGGCAAGACGCAACATATGGCTAAAATTTTGGAAGTTGATAATACGTCTAGGGCTAAATTAGCTGCTGTTCCCTATGCTGGGGGGAAAGCTAATTGGGAATGAGGCCCTGAAAGAGGTCCTCATTGAAACTAAGGATAACCGCAGGGCTCTGCCATCAGCTCCTAGGAAGAAGGACAAGAGTTTTAATCATAGACCGATGCAAACCTTCAGGGCGTTTAGACCTCAGTTTGTCAGAGGGAGCCTTTTAGGCCTTTTTGATCGCAGTGGAACAGATCCAGAGGCCAAGGCAGGCAAGGGTGCACTCAGCAGAACCATCAGTCTCTCGGAAACCAGCAGCGGGGCCCCAAAGCAGCAGTTCTGACTCCCACTCAGGCAAAGTGGGGGTCTGCCATTTGGACTGTTTTGGAAAGAATCCATCGACAGGTGGGTTCTTTCCATTAGCCTACACGGGTACGAAGTGGAGCTGGCCAGCCCCCCAGGAAACAGATTCCTCCTTACCCCTAGATCTGGGAAACCGGAAAAGCACAAGGGGTTGTCCATGGCCATTCAGTATCTGGTGGCTATAGGGGCCATAGAGGAGGTCCCACCTCTTCAGAGAGGCAAGGGCATCTATTCTGTGATTTTACGGTGCCAAAAAAGGACGGATCGGCCAGGGCAGTTCTCAACCTACGCCCAGTCAACCGTTTTGTGATAAAAAGGAGGTTCAGGATGGAAACCCTTTGTACCATCTCAGAGGCATTGCAGATGGGGGACTACATGACTTCAATAGATCTCCAGGAGGCGTATTTACACATCCGCATTCATCCACGCAGTCGACATATACTCCACTTCTGCTACATGGGGAGGCATTATCAGTACAGAGCCCTTCCTTTTGGTCTCTCATCAGCCACCCAAGTTTTTATGAAGGTTCTAGTCTGCTAGTGGCCACTTTATGCACTGAGGGGGTCCACCTGTATTGTTACCTCGACAACTTGCTCAAGAAGGGGCAGTTCAGTCGGCTCTGTCCAGAACAATGTCTGTGTTACGTGCGCATGGGTTTCTGATAAATGTGGGCAAGAGTCACCTGATGCCCACACAGAGCCTTCGTCATTTGGGCATGGTAATGGACACCTCAGTAGGCAAACTGTTTCTGCCACAGGATCGGATGGAGGTCTTAACGTCACTGGCTCGTGTGATTGCTTCGAGACTGTGGGCCAGCCTTCTCAATCTAGCAAGTTTGTTGGGTCTCATGGTGGCGGCTATGGACTCGGTGCCTTGGGCGAGGTTTTCATCTACGCCAGTTACAGTGGTGTTTCCTCCTTTACCAGCACAGGATTGCCCTCAAACGTGACAAGAACATTCCTCTCTAGGTGTCTCTTCGCGAGTCGATTCGTTGGACGGCCCGGGGAACCTAGACAAGGGCAAGCTGTTCATAGAACCCGAGAGAGTGATGGTCACGACGGACACCAGTCTATCGGGCTGGGGGGCTCACTGTTGGAACAGTTCTGCCCAGGGGCTTTGGTCGGTGGAAGAGTTGCTCCATAGCATAAACTGGCTCGAGCTGTGGGCTGTCTTTCTGGCCCTAAGAGCCTTCACGCCCTTGGTGAAGGGAAGGAATATCTTAATGTGTACAGAACAACTTAATATCCATTCTGGACCATCATGTAAACAGAATTTCCAATGTTCGGGCAGATTGGCTAAGACGGCAGGAGATCCAGCCGGCAGAATGGGGCCTGCACCCTCAAGTATTTAGGTGGCTGACAGAGCAGCTGGGATGTCCCCAGATAGACTTGTTTGCATATCCTCAGAATGCCAAGATTCAGAGGTTTTACTCACGTTGCCCAATGTTGGGGGCAGAAGAGACGGATACGCTATCGGTGCCATGGCGTCCGTGTCTGCTGAATGCATTTCCTCCAGTGCCGCTGCTCTCCCGTTGCCTCAGGAAGCTGCGGGGTTTCCGGGCATCCCTGATATTGATTGCGTCTTTTTGGCCCAGAGGGCCTTGGTTTTCTGAGATCGTCGACTTGACCGTAGGTCATCCACTCAGTTTGCCAGACCATCCAGTTCTGCTGTGTCAAGGTCCGATTTACCATCCTTGCATCTAGAAAGTGTTCAGCCAACAAGATTTACCAATCGACTTGGCGTAGTTTTCTGCGCTGGACAGCAAAGCTCTCCCTGCAGCTGGACAAGTGCAGGTCGAGGGGATTACTAGGTTTTTCTTCAGGATGGCCTTGCGCTTGGTCTGAAACCCAACACGCTTAAACACCAGGCGGCGTGCTTGATCCAGATGTTGTTTCCTCATCAGCGTTTGTTCAGGCGTGGCACCCTCTTCTACGCAAGTTCTTGAGGGGGGCAGCTTTGTTGTCTCCTCTGGTCTGCCATCGTTTTCCGTCATGGGATTTGCATATTGTGTTGTGGGGTCTGCAGTTTCCGCCATTTGAACCACTTTGATCTGTATCATTGCAGATGCTGTCCTGGAAGGTGGCCTTTTTAGTAGCTGTAACATCAGCCAGGAGGGTTTCTGAATCGCAGGCTCTGTCAGTTCAGAGTAATTTGTGTAATTTCTCTAAGGACTCTGTGAGACTTATCCCGGATCCTTCGTTTATCCCTAAGGTAAAGTCTCAGTTTAATCGTGAGGCGGTCATTTAATTACCTTCTTTTTGTCCGGATGCTCGTCACCCTGCAGAGAAGCAGTGCAACCGGACGCAGGCTTTTCGTAAGTCATATGCTCTTTTTGTGGCCTTTAAGGCTTCTAAGATGGGATGCAAGGTCTCTTCAGCCATTATTGCTCGATGGGTTCATTCATGCATTATGATGCTGTATGAAGCCCAGAAACTTTCGGTGCCTGGTCAGATTACGGCGCACTCAACTACATCGGCAGCCACTTCCACTGTGTTATCTTCACCGGTGTCCCATGAAGAGATTTGCAAGGCGGCTACTTGGTCGTTGCCTTTTACATTTTCAAGGCATTACAAGTTGGATGAACATGAAGGTGCCAGAGCAGCATTTGGTCGGAGGGTCCTGCAACAGGTCCTTCCGGGTCAGTAGCTCCAGCTTGGGTATTTTCCCTCCCGTGGTTGGTGCTGTGGTATGTCCCAAGCTTGGGTGACCTCCTACACCAGCCGAGAAAGGTACATTGGTACTCACCGTGAAGGTGTCTTCTGGCTGGTGTAGAAGAGGTCACCCAAGGCCCGCCCGGGTTGTGTTAGGCTGGAGCTGATGATCTGGTTGTAGGGGGACAGTTTTTCTGTCTTTCTCCGCATTATTGTTTGTATATTGTTGTATATTCTCTGTTGTGTTCTGTGGTTTTCATTCCATAGTTTGAGCTGTTTTAAGCACTGAGGAGATCCGCCCACATGCACTGGGTTAAGGATCTTCAAGTATGACTACTTCCTGCCTTTTGGAGCATGTGGGGGGGATGTAATCCCAAGCTTGGGTGACCTCTTCTACACCAGCCAGAAGACACCTTCACGGTGAGTACCAATGTACCTATCTATCTTAGACCATCTTTCTTTCAGTTTGTTTTTGGAATATTTCAGATTGTACATGAGAAGTGATGCAGCAACTAACCCTTGCCTCAAAGCAGCATGTATATAAACTGAAGTGCTGCCAGAGTGCAATAGAACTGCTTGGCCTAAACAGTGCCATATAGCTGGGCATCTCAAACCTGGGTCCTCAGATGTTGTTGCACTACAGCTCCTAATCTCTAGCCACAGTGCCCTTGGCTGGGGTGATGGAATTTGTAGTCCATCAACTTCTGGGGACCTAGGTTTCAGAAGCCCTGCCATAAAGCACCTCTGTTTTATGCAGTAAGACAGAACACTACAGTAAAGACCCACTCACACAGCATGCCAAATCATAAATTGCTTCTGAAATGCTTCCAAGTTTTAAAAACAGTTTGCCATGGGGTCAGGGATGGAAGGAGGAGGGAGGGAAAACTGCTGCTTGGGAAGAAAGAAGTCACAACAAGCACACAGAGTTAGAAATCACATTTTGTGAATTGTGGTCTAAGTACAGTGATGGGATTCCATCACCCCAGCCAAGGGCACTGTGGCTAGAGATTAGGAGCTGTAGTGCAACAACATCTGAGGACCCAGGTTTGAGATGCCCTGCTGTATGGCACTGTTTAGGCCAAGCAGTTCTATTGCAGTCTGGCAGCACTCGAGTGCCTCTGGGTACCAGTTGTGGGGGAGTAACAGCAGGAGAGAGGGCGTGCCCTCAACTCCTGCCTGTGGCTTCCAGCAGCATCTGGTGGGCCATTGTGTGGAACAGGAGGCTGGACTAGATGGGCCTTGGGCCTGATCCAGCAGGGCTGTTCTTATGTATCAGGACAGGCAGAGGGTTTTGGCTGGATAGACCAGCATCAGGGGGAAAGATAGCAAGGCACACTGGATCAGCAAGGGAAGCCAAGAACCCTAGTTGGGCCAACAAATCTGGAAAACTGCTGAGATCACTGGGCTGGGTATGAAGGAAGGCTTATCCTGAGTTCAGAAGGCACGGTCACTAGTCAGGATGTGAAAGCATGTGGTGTAGTGTAGGCTGCAGTGCTGAAGACAGTCTGACAGGGCTGGTTCATGCAAAGCACAATTAGAGGCACTACTCAATTTGGGAGACAAGGAATCATGTTTATTCCAACACAACAGCAACCCTCCAGCTTGTAATATGTTATTACCATGCTCCTAGACTCGAACTAATTAAAAATACACTGAGGCTATTCATACGATGGGACGAAATCAGGTTAGCCTCAGCTAGCCCGATTTCGTCCCGTGTGAACCACCGGGTTCAGCTGCGAGCTTGGTGGTTCCTGAGCGGGTAACCCACTCAAGTAACCCTCCCCTTAAACTGGGTTTGCAGAGCGAGCCCTCCGCAAACCCTTTTTTTTGGATTGTGAGAAGCCGCGGTGCGGCTCCGCGGCTACTCATGAGGAGACCCCTGACCAGGAAGCTTAAAAGCAGCCTCCCGGCTTGGGGGTCTCTCCAGTATGCCCTGCGCACTCATGCAGGGCATACTGGAGCTTCCGGGGGCCACGTGGCCCCCGAACTCCCCAGCCGGCTCCGTGACGGAGCCAGCAGTCGTGTGGGCGGCTCCTGCAGCTGCCCAGAGCAGACTGGCTGGTTGTCTGCGGGGAGAGCGGGCTAAGCCCGCTCTCCCCACTCAGCCTCCCCAGGTGGATCTCTTTGATCGTGAGACCCACCTCATTGAGATGACAAAGCTGTTCTCAGGCACAGCCTAACCCAGGCTAGGGAAACCCAGCCTGGGTTATGCTGCACATGAGAACCACTGGAATTAGGCCCAATTCCAGTGGGGCAGTGCAACACAGCCTGGCTTTTAGCCAAGTTTGAGGGAGGGCTTCCTGCTTGTGTGTGAGCTCAGGCTGCTTCCAGCCTGGTCACACACTCAGACGGGTACCTTAAGCACCTGTCTCCTGGGGGAATCCCCCAGAGCACTGTGTATGTTGTGTGGTGCATTGTGGGATCTCTGGAGGCAGGGACACATCATCCCGGCCTCTGGAGCTGCACTCTGTGCCACACAGCACTACTCATCTGGGAGTGTGGTCTGCACTCCAAGAAACAAGCCATGTCTTGTCTGGTGGGGAGACTGTGTTTAACCAGCCTTCCTCCCTGCCCTCCTGGTCATTCTGCCCTAGCAGTGCCCAGCCATAGAGGTCATTCACACAATCAAAAACTGTGTTCTACCCGGATTTGGGAGCTGTGTGCACTCTCAAATTTTGGTTGTGTGGAAGCAAGCTTTCTTCCACATAATCACTTCTACCCAGGTTTTCCTTTTGCCTTGCTTCTATACAATTGAAAACCGGGAGCACAGTTTCCAAACCTGGGTAGAACACAGTTTTGCTTGAATGACCTCATCATCTTCACAATATAGCACTGTCCTCTTTTAAAATATTAATTAATGGTGACATCATTATTCCTGAAATTAAAATCCTTTTTCTTTTAAAAAGGGCATTTTTTCAGGCTGAGAAAAAAATACTGCAACTGAAAAGGTTGGCACCTAATACTTCACAAATGCCCCAGAACATGTTATGTTTTACACTTAATATTAGTAAAGATTTCATACTGTGTTTTTTAAAAAGTTATTTTTTTAACGTGCATTAGGCTGTAAAGGCTAATCGACAGAACAAACTTGAAACTTGAATCTATTTTTTTGAGAATCCATTTGATATGCTACTTATGTCAAATGTGATTTGCTAATCTATAAAGTATGCATGAGTAGTATACTTTAAAATACACAGAGTGTGTAGGTTATTGGGGTTATTTTCATAAAGAACATATTGTACATTAGCAAGATTGATTATTTCCCAGATTGAGTACAGAGTATGGAGCCACAGCAATATCTAAATATGACCTAAATTATTGAATTACAGCACTAGGAAAATCATTAAAGAAAAAGCAAGGGTGGGGGGATTTATCATGCCTAAGAATGAAACATGTTCCTTGTAATTATTATATTGGGAAAAGACATTTCAGTCTCTAACTTGCTGTCTGAGTGCTATAAGAACTTCTGAAGTGCCTTTTCATTTAACATTTCTGCAACTGAGAAATTTATTTTCCCAATTAATAACTAAAGTTAAGAAAGCTATTTGTTTAGTTGTCAATCATAAGTATTTGACTCCTTGTAGTGTATTACAGAAATCTGCTACCTTAAAATGAAAACTGAATTCCATCGCATGTTGCCCTAAACAAAAGGTCTTCATTTTTTAAGATTTCCTTCTTTCTTCCAAATACAAATGTTTTGCAAACAAATAGTCTGCTATTCCAGTAAGGATGAAATCTCAGTGTTTGAATATTCATTTGGCAATAACCAGAGTGTGCAGTTGCCCCAGGTATGGGTGTCTGGAGGAGGAACAATTCCACCCCTCCCCCAGAATGGCCCCCTCCCTGGGGAGAGGGAGCAATTGCCCCCAGTCCTATTAAATTCAATGGGGAGTACTCCCACGTAAGTGGGTATAGGATTGTAGGCTTTGCCTGCCCTGCACCCGCACTCCCTGGGAAAAAGTCCTGCAAACATCCATGACCCCAAAGTTTTTCAAGATTTACATAAATAAAATAAAATCTTAGAAGTTTAAATTTATTAGTCTACTGTTCATTTCTCTATTGCCACTAAAATCCTTAGGATTGCCTCTATCATTTTGCTTCACATTGTCACTGTACGTGTAGAAATGCAGTCTTGCATACTACTCCTTAAATAAACCATCATCTAATATTGTGCATGTCAAGATACATACAATTTTCCATATTTGCATTGTATGTGTATTCATTTCAGTGATGGTCCTCCATGTTACAGAGTGCAGTGTGCAGAGGCTCTTTTCATAGCCAATGTTCTTTTACTGCAGGATAAAAATATATACCAGAAGCCAATGAGATCATATTCCAGAATGGCAGTTTCTAGGGGAGCTCCATTTTATTCTGTAAGATTTATTTTATTTTTATTAAAACATTTTTATACCGCCCAAAACTTACGTCTCTGGGCGGTTTACAACAGAAAGTTAAGATGAAAGAAAGAAAGATGAAAGTTAAAACATGTAACAATCATGGGGAGATTTCAGTCAGAGTATAGATGGGTATCTGAACACATACCCATAGGAACACAAGCATGGCACAAGTCTGTCTTGAACATAAGACTAAGTTTGGTCTACTATGAACACTGGTTTCCCATCACCCTCACATTAGGAGAGAAATTGCCTTCAACATACTGACCCTGGAGAAATGAGCACGTCTCATTCTGAAGCATGCCTCATGAAGGTGTGCACAGCCACTTTCTGCACTCCATCTGTGCAACCAAGAAACCAAACCTCAAGTTTTTAATCACATGTATATGAATATTCCTTCCCAGAGTCCATTATGTTTCCTTCTATGTGTCAAGTTTGGCTGCAAAATGTGAGCAGTAGTATGAATATCCAATTCTGCTTCAGATACAGGGGTTGGCCTTTCAGAAACTGGAAAACAGATTTGGTTCCGATCAGAGTTGACGATCTTCATCCTGCTGTACAATTTCCTCTTCGTTTCCACATCCTTAGGAGCCCATAGAGCTAAGGGCTTCTTCAGCAGACTGCGTATGACACTCCCCAGCATAAATGCCACACTGTAACTGGTCATCCTTTACTGTAGCCCAGGACATCTGCTTCGTGGAGAACCTTGCAGCCCAGTCTCCTGAACTACTGATCACGATTACCCCACCCAATCCCCCAACTCTTGTTTTCATACAGTTTAGGGCAATATCAGCAGCATCTTCTGGTGACTTCCCTGAGGGAGAAAAGAAAAGAAAAAAACAGGACACATGAGAAATCATTTAATATTAAGGAAAATAATGTCAACAAAAGGTGGCCTAAGAATCTTTTCAATACATTTTTTAAAATCAAAATTTCTATCCCACCAGATTAGCTAACAATAAGCTTTTCTTGTGGCTACCATTAATCAAGATAAACAGGCCTCTTAAAGAGCGTAGCCATGATCAGAGAGGTAGGAGGAGATGCAACTAATTCCATGAGCTCAAACAGGTTTTTCACCTGTTTTTATCAAGTGGAAGCCTCCCATGACACACAGCAAGCTTCTTTTGAAACCAAAGCCATTTAGTTGTTATGGAAACTGGGGATACTGTACTCATGTGCAGCATCCAGAGGTGCACCTAGGTATTTTGGAATCCTGGACCTAAAGGCCTTTGGAGTCGTTGTCCCCCTTGCAAACTAATCATCACCATGCTTGGCCAGGTGACCACACCACCCGGGACAGACTAAAGAGGATTTGGGGGGCCCCAGGGGCTGTGGAGGCCTTGAACTTCAGCCCCAAAGTCTGGGGGTAAGAGCACCTCTGACAGTATCCCCAAGTGCACACCCGAAAGTCCTGACCTGATGTTTTCTCAAACCCACCCCTCTGCTTTCTGGGGTTACAGCATTTGTCTGAAGAAACAAATACTGTAGTTGTGGAGAAATTCTTCCCATGATTGGAACACTGAGGCACCCAGTATTTCAATCAAGGGAAGAATCTCTCCAGGAGTACTGCATTTTTCTCTGCAGGAAAAAAAAATGCTGTATTTTCAGAGAGCAGAAGGGTGGGGTTTCAGAGTGGGGGACAGGTTTGCAGGTGCACTCTTGGGGACATTGTCCATGATGATTGAACAGTGCTTGAGAGTAATTTCACGAAAAGCTTGTGATATGACATCTTTCAACGAAAATAATAAGAACTAGTTGGGAGCAGAGCATCTGCACCTCTAGTTCGCCGCCGCCGCCACCACCCCCGCCGCTATTCCCCCCCCACCTGCCCGCTACCGTTTCCCTCCCCTGCCCGCCCACTGCTGCTTCCCCCCACCCACTGTGGTTTTCTTCCCACCCAGCCTCTGCCGCCTTCTTCTGCCCACCTGCCACTGCTGTTCACTGCTGTCTTTTTTCCCCACTGGGCCCTTGGCCCAGCTGCTGCTGCTGCCATTTTCTTCCCTCCTGCTATCCGGCAGCTCCACGCAAACTCGCTCAAGAGCTGCCATGCATGGGATTAGCAATGGGTACACTTGAGATAAATATATAAATACATAATCTAATATTCCACTGGGCTATCATGAGCTCTTTGTGTGAACCTAAGCAGCAATTTGGATTCTACTCAATATAATTATTATTGAGTTCCTGCCCAGCTCCTACAGGAGTCACCGCAAAACTCCTTTCATGAATTTCACACCTGTTTATAGAATCAAAGACAGACGGGTCTATGGACCCCTTGTCAAACTTCTTGCTATGTTTCACTTGAGCAAATCCATCCCTGACAATCGTTTTTCCAGCCTCCTTAAATGCTTCCAAGTGAAGGAGATTCCACAGCCATCCTATAACTATGTTCCATTGGCCAGCTGCTTTAATGACAGACAGACAGAATACGACAAATGACTTTCCATTTCTTCCCTTTATTAAAAAGCACGGAAAAGAAAAAATAATAGATGTATAATTAATAGTCCTAATTGTGTCATAGGATAACACAGCAGGAGTTTCATATTATCTTTTTGGTGTTTTGACTGGTACACATTGATTTTATCTGAATTCAGATGTTAGTAAACTGACATGAGAAAACTTCCAAGGGCATTCTTCACCTTATCACTAGAATTTATGCCTTCAGTGAGTACGGTTATCCACTAAAGCATCATTATGGAGTTATTTTTTCCAAAATGTTTATTTTGGGTAAATCTACAAAGGATTGCAAACATTGTTATGTTCCAAGAGTATGCATGTCAAAGATACCAGCCACAAAAGCAGCAGCATTGTACCTTTAAATGAAATACAATCCCCCATAAACAAAATCAAGATGAGCTGTTCCCAGCAAGCAGCCTAAATAATAGCTGCCTTTCAAGTCATCATGAATAACCCGATATTCATTCGAAGGTAGGGAATACTGCTGCACAGCTGAAATACTCCAAACAGAACTGGTGGGATATACTACCACTGACAGACATTACTACAGGCTGTAAGGTTTTGCCCTTCCTTGCTATAAAAAAGAAACCCAAACACCCCAGAATGGAAACTGTTCTCATGCTTGGAAACCAACGTCCAAGCCTTTATAAACACTAACAAGAAGGATATTTTCATCCAGGCAACAGCTGCCATCATAATGCTTAGAATTCCAACAATTGCGCAAAGGATCATTCAGTTTATATCCTTCAGTAGAGCACCTGCTCTTTACTTGTAGTACACTATGGTCTGAATAATGTAGGCTGGTCTGGGAGGGACTGGTGACATATGTTGGCAATATAATAACCTGAAAATCAAATTAAGATGCAACCTTATATATACCCAGGAAGCTATTGTACACATTTCAAAATCAAATAACAATGCCGTGATGAGTTTCACTATTGGTAGCCTCATCAAAGACATTAGACCTAGACAACTAAATAAAGCAATCAAGTGCATACTTATAGGCAAGTCTAAAGATTGGCTCACATGTGTGGTAGCTCCAATGCATTTCCTCCACACAGTTATACTGTATCTACGGAATTTGCAGTCATTTGGAGGCAGTACCAAGCAAAACAGAACCACACATGTAGACAATACACAGGACTAGAGAAGTGAGGTAGTGCCATGCACCAGACACACATATACTCCTCCTTCACACAGTAATTACTACACAGTGATAGCATTAGAAAAACATTGGGGGTGGGGGGGCCACAGAAACGGCAACATGCATTTCTGAGTGGATGAGCTATGTCCCACACGTCAGATTTCTGAAACAGGAATGGGGGCAAGCAGGGGGTGGGATGTTAGAGGGGGCACTTCTGCTCAGGAGTACAAATGTACATATTTGCATACAACCCACATCCCCAAAGACATCTAACAATAAAGAGTAGCAGAGACACTATTTCTTACATGATTTGTCCTTTTCTGATTTAAAAAAAAATCCAAGTTTCATTTAGCACAACATGATGAAATTTGGTAGGGCTGTAAAGGGCCAGATAAAATTGCCTCAAGGAGCCTGATCAAGCTTGCAGGCTGCCAGATGGCCACCCCTCCTCTATCTAATCACAAGCATTCATAGAGCAAAGCATAAGTGGAAGTTTAAGAGAGGCTGAACTTACATGTGTTTTTAAAAATGTATTATTTTGCATTAAAAATGAAAAATTATTCTGCATTAAAAATGAAAAAATCATAAATATCCGCCAGGATATGTAAACCGTTACAATGATTTTAAAAGTAGAGATCAATTTAAGAGGAAAAAACCCAAAACATAATCACAATGGTTCTCATTTGCTTTTGAAGCAAACCAGATCAAAGTTTATCTTAAACAAAACTAAACTAAACAAGTTGTTCTAGTAAGAACTAATCAGCCTACTTTGCTTTCACTATCTCTACATCTGGACTAGCCACCAAACTGTGCAGCGGGGACTGACTATCAAGCCAGAGGTTTCTGGTTCGAATCCCCACTGGTATGTTTCCCAGAGTATGAAATCAGATTATTGGACTATGGGAAACACCTATATCGGGCAGCAGCGATACAAGACGATGCTGAAAGGCATCATCTCATACTGTATGGGAGATGGTAATGGTAAACCCCTCCTGTGTTCTACTAAAGACAACCACAGGGCTCTGTGGTAACCAGGAGTCGACACCAACTTGACGACACACTTTACTTTTACTTTACATCTGGACTAAATTTGGTGCAAACCGAGGTCCACACGTTAGATCTCTTGCACCTCAAATGTTCATGTGTCCACCATCTTGGATTGTGGTGGATGACATCATCACAAAGTATGCCATTGAGGTGTCCCTATGTGCCCCTACAACTGTACCCAATTTGGTTCATATTGGTCCAGGCGTTGTGAAGTTGATAGCGGGGGACACATACAGATACACACACAGAATGCTGGGTGATTTCATAAGCCTACTTGAAAGTAAGCTAAAAAGGAAAGATCTAAACATTATCAAGCATACAGTAAATTCATTAGTTAATGTGATCACAAAAAGAGTGAGAAATTTCAGTGTCTCCCCCTTTTCTCCACAGGCTGATGTATAACAAACTCTTTTTCTAAGAGTATATTCACCTATGGGAAATGTGAGCACAGAAACATATTCCTAGTTGAATGGGAAACTTCATGTGCAATTTAGTTGCTGTGTGTAGGGTTCCTCCTTCACATTTGCACAGTTGGGGCTGCATGTGCTGAATCCTTTCTAATGGTGATTCGCAGTTTGAAAGTGGGAGGTGGATTCAGTCCCTGCCCTACCCATTGATACCTTTTTTTAAAAAAACGTGTTCCGTGCACACAACCCCAGTTGTTTTGAATATTCTAACAGTGGGAGCTCTTCCATGTGCACTGTAACTAACCTTCATGTACTTTATGTTTATTTTAACAGCCATTCCACAATATTCCCTCCTTGAAACATTGCCCTGTAGGTCCTACTGCATTGTCAAAAGCCTCCCCCCCCCCATTTCTAAATAATCTGTTAAAATAGGTATTGCCTTCATTTATTAATCCCCAGGACACCTCCTTGTGTGTGTGGGGGGGCAGGTGGTAGTGTTGGTGAAGCTTACTTTCCATTAGGCTTATGAGATCACCTGGCAGTGTGTGTGTGTGGTGTGTGTGTGTGTGTGTATGTATGTTCCCCCCCTAAACTTCATGATTGATTGAAAGCCGTCAAGTCGGTGTCAACTCTTAGCAACCACACAGATAAATTCTCTCCAGGATGGTCTGTAATTCTGTCTTTGCAGATTCGGATTTTCTTTCCCCGCATGGCAACATCAGCTGCTAGACATCCAAATGGCTTTAATCTAACTGCATCATAATAATCATTGGTACTCTGAGAGATCCTCAGTTCTTCCTCAGTAGCGTGTTGAGTGCCATCTGACCTGTGGGGCCCATCATCTGGCACTATATCGACAATCATTCTATTTTGTCTATCCATGTGGCTTTCTTGGTAAAATAAAGGAGTGATTTACCATTACCTCCTCCCACCAGGTATGAAATGATGCCTTTGTCATCACTGAAGTGATCATCTGTCTCCAGCACCTTCCTTTATTATTATTACTACTACTACTACTACATTTATATCCCGCTCTTCCTCCAAGGAGCCCAGATCGGTGTACTACATACTTGAGTTTCTCTTTATCACTGCTGCCCAATACAGGTGCCTGCTTGCTTTAGCTGGGCATCTGACCTTCGCACTTTGGGTGACCCTATTGGGAGTATACCTCCTGGCGTACTTCGCTCATCCCTCCCAGGAACACAACACCCCCGCCATGATGAGGCAGCAAAGGAGGACTTGGGGCCTGGATCAATATGAACTGAATTGGGTAGAGTTGTCGGGATACATACAGACACCTCAACGACATAGTCTGTGATAATGCCATCCACCCCAATTCAAGATGGCAGGTACGTAAATGTTTAAGGCGCAAATGGGCTAACTTATGAACCACCTAACCTATTTTAACCAAATTTGCTACAGTTATCTTATTTACTTATTACATTTCTATACCACCCTATCCATCTAAAGGCACTGGGTGGTGTAGTGAGTGACATATAGGAGATACGAATATGACAAATATTTATATATCGCTTTTCGACAAAAAGTTCCCAAAGCAGTTTACATAGATATAAATAAATAGATAAAATGGCTCCCTGTTCCCAAAGGGCTCACAATCTAAAAAAGAAACATAAGATAAACACCAGCAACAGCCACTGGAGGGATGCTATGCTGGGGATCGATAGGGCCAGTTGCTCTCCCTCTGCTAAATAAAGAGAATCACTTTTAAAATATGCCTCTTTGCTCAGTTAGCTGGGGACACCTCAATGGTGTAGTTTGTAATGATGTCATGCACCCCGATCCAAGATAGCAGACACGTGAACTTTTGAGGCGCAAGAGGGCTCACCTGTGAATTGCACAACAAATTTGGACCAAATTTAGTCCAGTTGTAGGGATAGTGAAAGCAAAGTAGGCAGATTAATTCTTACTAGAACTATTTGTTTAAATATATACAGGAACTCCCCAACTTACAAACAGGTTGCATTCCAAAAGTTGGTTTGTAAGTCGAATGTTCATAACTTGGATCTCATCTAGTTCCCAAGAAGGGCAACTTGTCTGTATGTGTGAGTTAGTGTTGGTAAGTTGGGGACTTCCTTAATGTAATATGGCATGGAGCTTTTTAAGTATGGGTGTTTGTAATTCGGATGTTTGTAACTCGGAGAGTGCCTATATTCCACAAGTTTTCTTCCCAATTCTACAGAGGAGGAGTTTGCTTCCCCTCACCCCATTTTTGTAAGGATGCTTGGCCATATAAGTAAGTGCAATGTCAGTGGCCCACATGTTCTGCAGCTGTAGGAGAGCGGAAGAAGGGCTGCAGAGAGGCTGCAGTGTAGCTGCAACAAAGATCTGTTCTGCAGTTGAGCAAAGGGAAAAGGGAAGTGATTTTCACTTATCTCCCCTCCAAGTTCTTCTTGACTGCACAAATATGTTGCTGAGGGCTGTGTGACCCTCAGAGATATATTTCTGCAAACAAAAAGGACTTTGGGAGAGAGGAAAGAGAAGCAAGAATTGTTCCCCACCCACCCTGGCTGAGGAACAAACCTTCACTGCAGCTACACCACAACTCTTCTTCCATTCCCCTATGGGCTACAGAGCATGTGGACCAGTGTTATTAAATGGGGCGGGGGACAAAGAGTAATCCACAATTCTGAAAGAAGAAAATATGTAAAAGCCAGAAACACGCACACACAGAGCGACCCTGAGCACCTACCAAGCACCTACCAAAACAGAATGCGAAAGAACAACAGACTGTACTTTCTGTAGTAACAACACTCTGAGTGGGCTATGGGGCTGAAACTGCCTTGTTTGGCCTGATGGATGATCTCAATTAGGTTTTGACAGAGGGAGTGTGACTCTGCTGATCCTTTTGAGTTTCTTGGTGGCTTTCGATACCACTGACCATAGTATCCTAGAGGCAGTAATGGGCTGGATGAGGGATAGTTAAACCATAATAAGATGGAAGTACTGATTGTGGGGGTTCAAGTCCCTAGAGATGGTTTAGATGCCTGTTCTGGATGGAGTTACACTAACCCTAAAAGATCATGTACATAGCTTGGAGGTGCTCCTGGATCCAAAATGTAATATGGCATGGATTAATTTTAAGCAGTGGCCACGGGTGCTTTTTATCACCTTCGGCTGAAACTTCAGCTACGCCCATTTCTGGAGGAAAATGTCCTTAAAGCAGTAATACATATGCTGGTAACCTCCAGGTTTGACTACTGTAATGCTTTTGTACATAGTCTGGAAACTACAACAGGTACAGAATGTGGCAGCCAGGTTGGTCTGTGGGACAACCTGAAGCAACTATATAACACTGATTCTGAAAGAATTGCATTGGCTGCCAATATGTTTCTGAGCAAAATATAAAGTACTGGTTATTACCTATAAAGCCCTTAACAGCTTAGGTCAAGGGTACTTAAGAGAGTGCCTCTTTTGTCAAGACCCTGCTGCTTTTTAAGATAATCCTGTGGGGGAGGGGCCCCTGATTACGATTGCTGCCAGCTCATCTGGTAGCGACTCAGGACCGGGCCTTCTCTGTGGCTACCCCAGGGCTTTGGAATACACTCCCCATCAAAATAAGAGTTTTTCCATCTCTGATTGCTTTTAAAAAGACTCCTCAGACACACCTGCTTTCTCAGGCTTTTAATTAAAACTAATGTTAAACTGTTTAATTGTTTTACTCTGTTAATTGTTTTCAATGTTTTTTATTCTGTGAAAGTGTTTTATTTGGTTTTGTTTTTATATTGTAATTTGGATTATGTACACTGCCTAGAGATATCCATATCAGTTAGTATATAAATATGATTGAGATAGATAAGTTTATTCAGTCATTGACCAGGAAATAAATATGATTGATAAATAAATAATATGAAAGAAAGGGATGTTCTGAGTTAATTTTTGTTCAGTATTAAGTTCAAGTGACAAGCTTTCATTAAGAGTACTGAAATGAAAGTGAAATATTCCCATGTTGGGGCTGCTGTACACCAGCACTTGAAGATAATCTGCTTGGTACATATTTTGCATAATATGAACAGTGTTTCCTCCTTAAAAATTTCCCTACAGATAGGAGTCTAAAATTCTTTGTAGCTTGCAGTCCATTAGTATTAGTTAAACTGTGATCCAAAGTCTGCAACTACAGCTTTGTATAGCAACAGTGGTCACACCTGCATCTGTAACTGTATTCAGAAGAAGTAGGTCGCCTGATTATGTTTACAGGCTGTAATATAAATCGAGAGTTTGGATAACATTGAAGGTAAAGCTCTCCAGGGTCATCTGTAGCCCGATTATGTTACAGTCACACAAACATCTTGTTGTCAGCTGTTTACCAAAGTCACACTTCTACTCAATACACAGATTAGCACATTTATTTTCATTCACATTACTTCCCTTTTAATAGGTCAGAGAAGAGGATGTTTAAAAGGATTTTATAGGGCTCATCAGCAACATTCAGTCCTATCAACAATTAAAATCTATTGGGTATGAAACTGAAAAAATGCCTTACTGTCATGGAAATTTTGTACTTGTGCTTTTAAAAGTAAGCAAGACCCTGTCATATGCAACACACACACCCCAAAACTGCTTTCCAGTACACGTTATAAGTTATCATGCTAGTATTGATGGATCAGAGGTAACAACAAGTTGCTGTTAAGGAAAAACGACAGTTGTCATCTATAGTTTTACACCAGTAGGCTTTGCGCCTGCGCAGAGTCCACATTGGAATCTAACAAGCTCAATTTTCCTTCTTTTGGTGGGAACCCCGCCCCCAGCCGCTGTATGTGGCTGCGCCACTCCTCATCCCCTCAGTCACGGAGTCCGCCTTCAGGAAACCAGTGGGGAGGATGGGAGGGCGTGTAAAACTACAGATGACCACTAGAAGAATCAACATTACAGGTGAGTAACCTGTCATTCTTTGATGTGGTCTCTGTATTTTACACCAATGGGCTCATAACAAGCAAGCACCCAAGGAGGAGGGACAGGCAAGGCAACAGTGAAACAAGCAGCACTTTTATTAATATTTCCACCTCCTGAATCACAGCAAGCATAGATGATCAGCATTAAGTCATGTCCAATACATCACTAGCAGCACATATTATGGGGTGTGTGTGTGTGTGTATGTATATATCTCACATCAACTGAAAATAGACTGCAGTACACTCCTGCCAAATACAGCATCATTTCATGCTTTAGAATCAATTGCATAGTGGCGGATAAAGGAATGTGGGGAGACCCAAGTGGCCGCCTGGCAAATTACGTCCAAAGGGACAGACCTATCAAAGCCACCGAGGCAGCCACTGAATGCACCGAATGTGCCTTAACTATGGTTGGCAGCTGTTTATGAGCCAGTTGGTAACAAAGTTCAATGGTAGAGACTAGCCACTGGGACATGGACTGGGCTGACACCTGTAACCCTTTACGGGGCCCGTCGTACAGAACAAAAAGCCAGGGTGTCCTCTGCCACTCAGCTGACTGCTGGACATAAAAGAACACAGCCCTCCTCACATCTAGATGGTGTAACCTATGCTCCGCATCCGAGGCAGGGTTTTGAAAGAACACTGGGAGAGTAAGGGGCGTGGAACGGTGAAAGACCGACACCACCTTGGGCAGAAATTGGATATCTGGCCGGATGACCACTTTATCCGTACGGAATTGCAAGTAAGGAGGGTCAGCCAGGAGGGCCCGCAATTCACTAACCCTCCTGGCGGAGGTTACTGCCACCAAAAAGGCCACCTTCCAGGAGAGCAGATGCGGGTCCACCAAGGCCAAAGGCTCAAAGGGTGGCCACATCAATCCTGCCAGTACAACTGGCAAATCCGAGGCTGGTGCCATTACAGGGTCATCTAGGAACACACTGGAGAGACCTTTAAGGAAAGTCTTAACCAAGGGGACTTTAAACCAAGAAGGTCAACCCGCAGGGGATTTGGCCACTATAGCAGCCACATACACTTCAGGACAACCTGAGGGCAGACTCCTTCAAGGACCTCAAATAGGCACAGATATAGGCTACAGAGGGATTAGCTGCATCAAAATCCTCAGAGTCAGCAAAAGCACAAAACCTAGTCCATTTGTATCCATAGGACGTTCTAGTGGAGGGCTTTTTGGCTGCCACCAGTATGTCCATCAGTTCAGGTGGCAGGACGGATTGATCCTCCATGCAGTCAGGAGGAGGGACTGAACCCCAGGGTGGAGGGACTGATAGGGTCTGGCCGCTGTCTTGAGACAACAGGTCTAGACGAATTGGAAGTCGCACCCATGACCCTGCGAGTCAGGAACCAAGGCCTCCACGGCCACCATGGCACTATCAGGATGGCCTGAGAGCGGTCTAGTCTGTTTGGTTAGGACCTTCGGCAAATGGGGGAAGCAGGTAAAGTAGTTGCCCCATCCAAGGGCGAGCCAAGGCATCCCCCAGAGACTCCAAGCCCTGCCCGCCTCTCGAACAATACAAGGGACACTGTGTGTTGTCCTGAGAGGCAAACAGATCCAGGGCTGCAAAGCCCCACTTGGCAAAGATGCCCTCCAAGACCTGTCTGTTCAGTCTCCACTCATGGGAAACAGTTAAGGACCTGCTCAGGCTGTCTGCCTGGACATTCAGTACCCCGGGTATGTGGACCACCTGCGGGACAACCATGTGCATAAAGCACCAAGTCCACAGTTCCAGGGACAGGGACAGTAAGGCTCTTGACGATGTACCACCCTGACGATTTAGGTAGGCCTTCGCCATCGTATTGTCTGTCTGGACAATGATGGCACACCCCGCAATTTGGGACAGAAACCCCTTGAGGGCCAGAAAAATTGCCAACTCTAGGTAGTTGATATGATGGGAGCGCTGCTCATTCGACCAGTGCCCGCTCAGGCCGGAGCCCTTGAGACAAGTCCCCCATCCGATCTTCGAGGCATCGGTAGAGATCACATGGCTTGGAAGAGGAGCATGAAAGGGTGCCCCTATGGTCAGGTGCAGGAGTTTGGTCCACCAGCTAACCGAAGCACACACTGAGACCGGATGCGTCCGCCGTAGGCCTGGTGGATCCCAAAGAGGGTTGGAAACGTCCAAAAACCACCTCTGGGCGAGACGCATTCAGATACGCGCCTAGGGCAGGACATAGGTGGTGGCCGCCATATGCCTCAGAAGACACTGTACCAAGCAGAAGGCTTGCGGTCCCCTCAGGGAAAACTCCAAAGCTCTCCGCTGGAGTGCACTGACCCTCTGCTCCATTAGGAACACTCTCTCTGACTCCATATCGAAGATCAATCCGATAAACTGGAGCCTTCGGGCAGGGACCAGTTGGACTTCCCGAATTTGATTTCAAACTCCAAGGACTGCAGGGTCTCGATCACAGTATCAAGAGAGCACAGGGTGGTCCGCTTCAAGTGAGCCAGGACCATCCAATCGTCTAAATAGGAGAGCACATGCACCCCTTATTCCTGTATATAAGCCACAACAGGGGCCAGACACTTTGTAAAGACATGAGGCACCATTGTCAGCCCAACGGACAGTGCCTTGAACTGGTAGGGGAGCTCCCCTACCTGGAACCTAAGGAAACGCCGTTGCTGTGACCTGATCATTACATGATAATAGGTGTCTTTGAGGTTGATGGATGCTAACCACATGTCTCTTTCGAGAGCATTTAGGATGTTTGGTACCGACAACATTCAGAAACGCCGGTAGATCAGGTAGCGGTTCAGTGCCCGCAAGTCCAGTATTGGCTGTGGGCCCCTGTCGGGCTTCAGTACCACGAAGTATTGCAAATAAAAACCCCAGCTCTCGGGATCGATGACAGGCTCTATTGCATCTTTGGACAGTAGAGCCATCATCTCCACTTGAAGAGCGGGGGTGGAAGGGGTGGCTACTACCCTGGAGAAAAACAGTATTCCCTGGAACTCTAGGGCATAGCCCAGGCTGATCACTGACAGCACCCAATGGTCCACTGTCACCTCTGCCAAGCGATCCGCAAAAGGTGCCAAGCGAGTCCAAGAAGGCCCCAAGTCATTGTTTCTTGGGAACAGTACCGGGCCGTTGCTTAGAGAACGCGGGCTTGCCCGTCTGGTTGCCAGGCTTGTAATGGTGCTGAGGTTTTGAACCCTGAAGGGAGCTGTCCGACGTGGACAGCTGCTGAAAAGCAGGTTTTTGTTGGTATGGAACCCACCGAGATGCCTTTTGCGATTTAACAGACGGCAAGGAAAATGACACCAACCTCGCGGTGTTACGGAACTTTTGCACTTTTTGGAACGTCTCATCAGTTTGCTCCGCAAACAGGGACATGCCCTCGAAAGGAAGTTCCTCGATCCTGGCCCAGGCCTCGTAGTGGAGGCCAGAAGATTGCAGCCAGGCATGGCGGTACAGCGCTACGGAGGTGGC
This sequence comes from Hemicordylus capensis, assembly GCF_027244095.1. NCBI lineage: Eukaryota > Metazoa > Chordata > Lepidosauria > Squamata > Cordylidae > Hemicordylus > Hemicordylus capensis. Next base: position 305,298,360 of record NC_069657.1, read on the forward strand.
CATCACCTTGGCCGCACATTCCATTGAGTGGTGGGCAGAGAAAAGCTCCTGCTTGGTTACCCGGACCACCTCTCGGAGAAAAGTCTTTGCTGGATCCTTCTTATCTGGAGGCAGCAGCTCGAGAAAAGGGGCCACCTTTTCCCAAAGGAACTGGTTGTACCTGATGTTATACACCTGGTAATTTGCCACACGCAAGTGGAACACCGAGGCAGAATAAAGTCTCCTTCCGAAGGGTTCCAACTTTCCCCCTTCCCTATCAAAGGGGGTTGATTGGCCATGGCCCCTAGATCGCTGCAGGGAGGCCTTGACCACAATAGAGTTCTGTGCCGTGTGGTGCTTTAAGAAGGCTGTTTCCTCCTGGGAGCACACCCTGTAGAAACTCTCCAAGCAGCGATTAGGTTGAGACAACGTAGAGGGTTTCTTCCAGAGCCCCTTCATTATTGCCAGCAACACTGAGTTCAAAGGCAAAGCTGCCGGTACCTTAGAAGCAGCGTCAATCAGGGCAAAGAGAGGATCTGGCTCCGGGCCCCAACATCAACCCCCAACGCAGAGGTCATATGGCCCAGATACTCAGAATAGAGCTTCAGGTCCTCCGAGGGTGAAGCCGGCTTGGAGTCCGAGTGGACCTCTAGAGGGGAAGACCCGGGAGATGGGTGTCATGGCCATGCTATTGGACTCCGAGGATAAGACAGGCAGTGTGACAGTGGAGGAGGGAGTACAGCAACCTCAAAGGCAAGAAGTTGCAGAGGCAAGCAAGACCAACTCACGGGATGTTGAAAAAGAAACAGAGCATAGTACAACAGTTCCTGTGGAGGAGGTGCAGCTGATCTCAGCTGTAGAGAGGTGTGAGTCGAAAAGACAGGAGAAGATAAGGAGATGCACGTGCAGAAGGGCTCGACTAACAAGAAGAGCTGCTGAGTCAGGGACCCATGATTGAAAACATATGGCATCAGCCTATTTAAGATGGCTTCGCCTTAGCCACATTGCTGGTAGCAACGTCATGCTTTAGTGAGCTATCCAGCTGTGTTCCTGCTTGTTTTGACTGTGCTTTGACTCCGGACCGTTTGGACTCTGTTTGTGGAATTCGACTTGGACTTGGTTTGACCAACTGGATATTGTGATTACTCAGACTGGCTTTGGTTTGGAAATTGCTTACTGCTTGGCTCTGACATTCTCTTTTTGACACTTTGCCTACTTCACGCTCCATATGCTGATATATAGCTCTAGATTAGCCTGACAGATTTACTACAGCGGGGGCTCTGAGTCCTTCAAACTTGAGCCACTCTTGCAGTCTGATTTCCCCATGGGCCCCGGTTCGTGTTCGGTTTCCACTGGGTCCGATGGAGAGTCTGGCTTATTAGGCTGGGCCTCCAGTACCGAGCCCGGTACCGTGGTAGCCTGGCTCACCAGTTCAGTGGACTGCGGGGTCGTACATGCCTGAGGCGAGTCATTGTGTTGAGCACAATCACAGAGGGAATGAGAGTGCGGCCTCCCTGACGTGTCTGAGGGAAGGGCATGTGAGTCCCAGGCCGACCGATGTATATAAAAAGCCTGATCATCATGGTATCAAGTGTCTCAGTAACCTCGGCCATAGTCAGAGTATGCAGATCGGACGTCTCCTCGGTACCAATCATAGGAATCCCTGTGATCTGGACCATAAGTACGTGCAAGGTCCTGCAGGGGTGAGTGGTGCTGGAAAGCGCGTTAACGGTCCACAGATGGGACAACCTGACAGTCCCAGTCCCCACCTGCACAGTAGAGAGCCAGTGTGGTGTAGTGGTTAGAGTGCTGGACTAGGACCAGGGAGACCTGAGTTCAAATCCCCATTCAGCCATGAAACTAGCTGGGTGACTCTGGGCCAGTCACTTCTCTCTCAGCCTAACCTACTTCACAGGGTTGTTGTGAAAGAGAAACTCACGTATGTAGTGCACCGCTTTGGGCTCCTTGGAGGAAGAGCGGGATATAAATGTAATAATAATAATAATAATAATAATAATAATAATAATAATAATAATAATAATAGACAAACAATCGTCTGAGTCCCAATGGTGTCCGCGATCCCTCAAAGCAAACTGACCAGAGTCACCTCGAACCGGTGAGTGGCAGTACAGCAGCCACACCGCATCGGCCGGAGGATAATAGGGTGAATACGCCTCTTCTACCAACGAGGCACCTTCTGGCTCATCTGACGGTATTGAGCATTCCCATATCTCGAAGGTGACCTGTGCCAGCAGAGGGGTAGAGGACACTGGGTGCGAAGCGGCCGTCTTAGGCTTTTTCACAGCTGGGAGTTCCATCCCGGTCCTAGGTTCCGTTTTCTTCTTCTTTGGGATCGGGGGCAGGTGTTGACCAGCTGGAAGGTCAGGTTGAAACTCGGACTTCTTTTTTAAAAAAAATATTAATTTAATAAGACAATACATAAACATAAATAATAAAACTGATACATAATGACATCCATTAACCATCCTTCCAGATATGTAAATAATTAGATGGAGTAGAATGACTAAAATTGTCTTGATTTGGGAACAAAATAAAATCTGACCATATCATGAAAAAATTGTTAGAATTAGCTTGACCTGCTCAAAGACCAATAATATGGGTCAATTTTTCAGATATGGCAATATGCCACATAGACTGATACCAAGATGTCAAAGACATGGTTTTGTGCTTCCAGGATTGTGCAATGGATAATCCAGCCGCAGTTAACATGAAAACTATAAGATCCTTAGATAATAATGCCAAATTAGCTCCAGAAAATACATTTAACAGAGCCAACTCTGGTCTCATATCTCTGTTGTGTAATTTTACCCATTTCTAAAAATACCTCTGTCCCAAAGCAAAAAATACCGGGACAAGCCCACCATAAAAAGAAGTATGTTCCCCTATTTCCACAGCCATTCCAGCATAGTGGGGACAAACTCTTATTAATGTGGGATAATCTGGAAGGGGTCAAATACCACCTGTGAAAGAGCTTAACAAAATTCTCTCTAATTTGGGAAGTGGTAGAAAACATAGGCTTCCATTTCAGTATTCCATTCCATTGTGAGTCGCTAATAGTTTGTTGTAGGTCATTTTCCTAGGCCAATTAATGGATCAGATGTTTGAAATATTAGAATCTCGTATAATCTAGAAATAAATCCCTTAGAATCTTCTGAGGCCTTTAATATTAATTCCTCAAACACAGTCAAATTCCTATTAACCTGCTTTACTATATCAGGGTGTAAAATAAAGAACTGAAACTGAAGAAAATTTAACCAAGAGTAATGCTTATTCATAAACTTCTCCCAAATTGGTTCTAAATCAATTGGCTTATCCAGATAATAAAAATCCTTTAATCTGTTGGCAATACCTCCAAAAACACCAAGTAATCGAGAGCATGAAGCTAAAGATGGAAATTTAGGATGACTACAAATGGATAGCAAGGGGGAATATTGGGGGGGGGGGGAGATTTTATGCCATTTCCCCCAGATCTTAAAAGTAGTTTTTTAAAATGGATTTATAACAGATTTAGAACTCTTAATAAATTCAAATATCAATACTAAGTTGTTAATATTGTCGAGATGTTCTTCAGGAACCTCCATCTTCACCCAGTATTTAGCTTCCAGGTTTACTATTAACCACAGAATATGGTTAATTGGACTTCTTTTTCGGCCTTAGCAGAGCTGACTTCGGACCAGGGGAGGCTCTCCAGGCCCTGTTCGGGCGTGGCCACCGCATGCAGAATGGAAAGCAGTTCCGCCATAGAAGATGTCAATGCCGGTACCGATACCAGGGCATCCAATGTGGTTGGGGCCGATTCAGGCTGTGCCGCCGGTACCGAGGTGGCCATTTTCACATCTCCTTTCTTCAATAGGATCTCCAATGAGCGGAGAGCTAGATCCCACAGGGCTACACACAAGCGAGAAGCCTGATTCCGTTGAGCCTGCTTCATGAATCTTTGGCAATGAAGATAAGTCTCGACAATGTGGGACTCCCACAAGCACAGGAGGAATTCACTGTGTGTGTCCGGGAAGGGGATTTTGGAACCACAGCAAACACCTTGCTTAAAGTTTTTCATGCCAGGCATGCATGCCAAGCAGCCGACAGGCCTCCACACCTTGTCCCAGCTGGGACTGAGGCCGAAGAACAGAAAACCGGAAGAAAAACAAAAACGCAAAGAAGCAAAAATGCTACTACGCAAAGAAATAAACCAATGAAAGAAAGAAAGAGCAGGAAAAAAACATCAAGGGAAGCAAACCCCACTCGTTACCCAGCTGCAGACTACACGATGTTGACTGAAGCATGGACGGCGAAAGACTTAGGGGATAAGGAGTGGTGCAGCCGCATATAGTGGCTAGGGGCGGGCTTCTCGCCCAAAGCAGGAAAATTGAGCTTGTTAAATTCTGACATGGACTCTGCGCAGGCACAAAGCCCTTTGGTGTAAAACACAGAGACCACGTCAAAGAACCTATTATTTAGTCATCTAGACATGAACACCTAAGATATGGAGTTGTTGTCCTCTCCCCTCTGACCAAAGCACTGGTGTCCCATGTCCTCCAATGTAATAAATATTAATCCTAAAAGCTTAAGTCGAACTAAAAATTACAGCAAAACCTGCATATGCTACAACAATAAACCCATGGCATAATGATTAAGTGTTGCATATTTGTGTGTATTTGTTCCAAGGACATTTTGAGTAATCAAGAAATATATCCTGGCAACTCCCCAACATTTAAATAACTGACTACAACCCACCAAAAACTAGCAAGGAATGAGGTGCTTTCATATGCTCTGTAATTTAGAATACCCCCCCCACCGCCAAAATATATCAGGTTTTACCTTGTTCCATGTGATAAAGGATAAGTCTTGCTAGAACCACTTTCATAATGCTCTCCCCATGGCCTGTGGTAGAGGTGGCACCAACATTGTTATCTGCATAACCTCCACTTCCTGATCAAAGAATAAGATGACATTTTCAATATCCCACATCTCAAGTGAACCGCAGCACTTTATATGAACCAGTTACAGACATAGCCTTCTTCATTTCACCTTTTGTAAACTAAGTAAAGTGTGCTGTCAAGTCGATTTCAACTCCTGGCACCCACAGAGCACTGTGGTTTTCTCAAATGAAGTATACTTTTGTATCCACGCTGATGGAATTAAACGAGGTCAGAGAGCATGGGTTAACTCACACTTCCATGATTAGATGTAAAGGGTAAAGATAACATAGTCATCTGAAGGCTAATTGCTTCTGAAGCATAGTTACCACCATTTTCATGTGGACAGATTTCTATATGGCTGCAGTAACACTTAGTTTTATATTTTGGGTCTTTTGACCATAAACAACACCGCCACCGCCACCACTTAGTTTTATTTATTAAAATAAATAAAACTGAAAGAAAGAAAGAAAGAAATATGAATAAGCCTTTAAAGGTGTTCCTTAAACACAAAAAACTCTCTCAGTAGTTTCATGTAGGTTAAGCAACCAGAGGAGACTGAGACGGCCTTGGTTTCCTTGGTGAACAATCTATGCCAATAACTAGACAGAGGAGTGCATCCTTCCTCCTGGACCTCTCAGTGGTTTTTTATATCCTCAGCCATGGTATCCTGACTACGCTGGGACTGAGAGGAACTATTTTGCAGTGGTTCTGGTCCTTCTTGGAGGTTAGGTTCCAGAAAGTAGTGCTGGAGACTCCTGCTCAATGCCTTGGGCTTTGGCATGTCCACAGGGTTTCATCTTGCTCCCCATGCTGTTTAATATCTACATAAAATCCCTGGGAGAGGTTGCTAGGAGACTTGGAGTTTACTGTCAGCAGTACACAAATGACATACTTTTCCATCCTAAGCCAAGAAGGTCATGCTCTCTTCAGTTGCATTGTTTTTAGGCTCACTGAGGCAAGTATTAGACTTATCAATGCAATAATTCAAAATGTGAGGGAACTTGAGAGAATCTTCAAGGCATGTTAAGGGAGCAGTCTGTGAAAGGTAACACAGATGTCTATTGAGGGTGGCAAATTATTTTTAAGATACTCCTAACAATATCAACATGGTGCTTATAATTTTTTTAGGAGTACTACCTCTAGACAACTGTTCACTCTCTCTCTCTCTAGACCCAGCATGTTCCTCTTTCAGTTATCCTCCCTTTACTTCATTTCAGCACCCCCAGGAATCCATACAAGATGAATGGTGATTCAAGTAAAGAACTTGTAGTGCATGGAAGTGTGCTGAGCATTTTACACACATATGCATCTCTCGTGATTAACTCATGTGCAAAGCTGCAAAACAAAAACTGACGTTCTAACTACATCATATGTGGGTAACACAATTATTAAGAAGTTGTGCTCTTCGTTCACTATGCTAACTGGCTCTGAATCATTGTAGTTGGCATTAAGGTCATCAGAGTTTGCATCTAAACAATAAATTAAAGTCTGAATTTAAAAAGAGTATTTTCCCCCCTTCAAAAATCCAACTTGATGAATTTCTAAATAATGTTCTACTTGGAATTTACTGGAGACACAAAATAAGGAGTTTGTCCTACTCAGTTCAAGTTGTTTATTATTACTTGTAAAGTATTATGTGTATACCATACACTCTGGGCACTTATGAGGCTGTGAAGGAAAACATCTTGCTACTTGCTCACATACTAGGCAAAGTGTAAGCCTCTTTCCAAGAAAAACAGCTTACAGGAGAAATATTTCAAAAGACTCTTCATCTGAACGAACAATCTCCAAATATTTCCTCTTGCCACTCCTTACCCATCTAATCTGGAAGTATGTTGTTAAATACATAAATATTATAAAGGTCAATAGGAACTGGAACTTTTGACTGCAACCCTGGAGTTCTGCTTGCTGTTTCTGCTTCAATAGCGCCGACTACTGTGAACAGGGAGACTGAGTGAATCTGGACTGGGGGCTGCAAGGCTTGAGATGGCAGTGAGCAGCTGATGGGACTTTTGGAAGAAGTGCTGAATATCACAAGCTTCAGCTCTATGTTTTATACCAGAATTAGACTCTTGCAGCAAGCCATAGTCTTAAACATCGTTTTATCGGTGGCGGCAGGGAAGGGCAGGTCAATAAGAAGAGGAACTTTTGCTTGCTACATCTGCTTCAGTAGTTCCCATTGCCACTGGTCAGTTTAAGAAGTGGCTTGGCTCTTTGGCAGCAATAACTGCTGCCACAGAAAGCGCAAACCCTCATAGCACTACTCGGGATCATAGCCCTGGAGTGTTATGAAATGGTTATTGATATCATGCATCTGATACAAGACAGACAATTCAAATTACTGTTCTCCCGTACCTATGCAGGCTGTATCACCAACACGGCCAACTCGTTTGTTAGTGAGTCCCCCTGTTGAAGTTGCACAAGCTACATTTCCTGCACTGTCGATAGCAACGGCTCCAACTGTTCCAAGGTCTCTGCCAAAAATAGCATTTCAGACAATTAGCTGAAGATTGGAGAGTGTATGCCAGAAGTACATGAAGTCTATTCTCGCAGGTAGCTTTTTCCAAGTATGAGAAGGCAAATAAAAAAATCTTCAGCCTGAAGGCAGGGGGTTTACTGCAGGCTCATCTATTAGGGGAATTCATACAAGTTTAAAACAGCTTATTTGAGGTTCATGCACTTCTAACTTTGCAGTTAATCTCCTAAAGACCCTCTTAAATAAGGTTGCAACTGTTAATTGGTATGGCCAATCAATTAATGGCTTTTTGTATGATTAAAACGTTTCCCACTAATTAACTGCTGGGGTACCTTTCAGGATTTGTCCTGAACTTCCCCCTCCCCTTGTCTTTTCCTGCTTGCAGCTGCTCTAGGCAGTGGCAAGTATATAGTACCTGGAAGTTTACCAACAGGGCAAATAGCAGGTTGCACGGGGGAAATTCAACTGAGAAAAGGGTTAATCTTTCCACAGAGCTACAGCCCTGATCCAATTTGGGGCCTCCACCACAGCTGCTTTAAAAATGGCAAGAGATCCTGTTTATTGATTTCCAGCGCTGTGTCTCATTTGGCCTTACCGTACTTCTAGAGGAAAGAGAAGAGAGTTGGTAGTGGATTGTGTTCAGAGGCAAGAAGGCATGAGGAACCCTTAAGGAAAAGAAGGGCTGGAGAAACACTTGGGGAAACCTCACACAGGGCACTATGAATAGGAGAGGCTGTGAGAAGAGAAAGGAGACAGAGTATCTGGGCTGGGGGATATAATGCTAGAGACGGCAATGAGCAGCTGGTGCAAGTGTTTTAGAGTAAGTGCTGAATTTCACATGCTTCAGATCTAGGTTTGCTATCAGAATTTACACTGGGAAGGAATTCGGCCAATGCAAGTGGACATAACCTAGCCACACCTCAATATCCCTCCTTTATGCATGTCCTTTCATTTGCTCAAGCAGCCAGGACCTTGCCCAAACACCAAACACCACTTACTTCTGAAACTCTTGAGGGTTAGAGTCAGCCTCAAGGTTTTTCTTCCACCTTTCCAGAGACCTTTCTGTGATTAGTTTCTCTCCAGGAACCTCAGTAACCCCCATGGCCCTAGCAAAGGCAAGAGCCCCTTGGTCAGTCAGCAACATGTGATCAGTCTGAAGGGCAAGAAGAAAAGAGATACAGGCAGCTACTCAATAATTAAAGAAAAGGCAGTTCAAATCTGTTTATTATTATTATTATTATTATTATTATTATTATTATTATTATTATTATTATTTATTGTTGTTATTTTGATTTCTATACCGCCCTTCCATAAATAGCTCAGGGCGGTTTACACAGAGAAATAATAAATAAATAAGATGGCTCCCTGTCCCCAAAGGGCTCACATTCTAAAACGAAACATAAGATAGACACCAGCAACAGTCACTGGAAGTACTGTGCTGGGGGTGGATAGGGCCCACCCCCAGGCTTTTCTATTCATGCAAAAGGCACAAAAATGTCTCCAATTTTCTCTATTGTTAAAAAAAAAAAGAGTGGTAAAGGTCCTAATAAAGACAAATGCAATTTGAAAATATGGTATCAGGTATACATTAGAAAAGAGATACAGAATATAATTATAGTACAATGTATTAAAATGGAAATTTGACAGCATTAGAGAAACTATTGTTTATAGTCTTGCTAGAGAGAGTTCTTCTGCACATACTTGTAAGCACCCCACAGTTACTAAATTCATTACTATACGTTAATGCACTGCCCCCTTTCCAAAAACTATACTGAATTATAATCTTAAATTAATGGCATGTATACAACACTTATGCAAAATACTCTCTCATTCATCATTACAACAATCATTTGAAGGCTAACATTCTTTCCATATTACAAATGTACGGAGATAGTGACTTGCTGAGCCTATTTTTATTTGTTTTGTTTTATATCGTGCTCTTTCTCTGAGGTGCCCAGAGTGGTGTACATGATTATGTTTATCCTCACAACAACCCTGTAAGGTAGTTTAGGCTGAGAGATAAGTGGCTGACCCAATGAGCTTCATGGACAAACAGTTATTTGAACTCGGGTCTCCCCATCCCCGGTCCTTGTCAGCACTCTCGCCACTACACCACACAGATTTTACACACAGTAAATTTGTGATTAAGGTGAAAGCTGAGTCTAGATATCCCTGATCCAAGTCTTTCTTTTTTTCTTGTTATGGTCTGTGGAGGAACAAGGCCTAAGCCTTTTTTTAAAAACAACAACAAGACTTTGTATTGTAAATTGCATTGCTATAGAGTGTATAAAGAAATCTGCACAGGGTCAAAAGCTCATGGCTTCTGTTCAGCAGTTTCATTGTTAAGAGTGATGAAAAGTACTTGTTTGGTCTGGAGGGAAATGGAGGTTTGATTTTATTGGTCATAGTTTGAAAAATGGAGGAAATTTGAGTTGTGCTGATTGAGAAATATAGGAGGGATGTTTGTGTATATACAGGAGGCTGCTTCAGCAGAGTTTTCAGTGTTGAAAAAAAAGTTAAAAGAGTACAAGAGTGTAAGTTCAGATTCAGAGGAAGAAAGACACAGTCTGGAGTGTAAGCTGAGAGTGCAGAAGAAAGCTGGAAAAGGAGTTCAAGAAGTACAGAACTAAAGATTTCCTGGCAGTCTGAGAGGATCAGAACTAAAAAGAGCTGTGAAATCATTGGCAGAGGGTAGAAACTCTCTGGAGAGCTAAAATCACTGACAAGCAAGAAGAAACAGCCTGGGTTTGAACCCCCAGAACTGTGAAGGATAGCAGGACCTGAGGATGAACAAGGAAAAGCTGGGTTGCTGGAAAAACTGAGGTGACTGCAAAGGACTCTGAGTTAGGGCCCAGTGTTAGACAGGTCAGTTTGGATACGTTTTGGTCACATTCCATTTTCTTTATGTTCATTTGGTTGCTGTTTTTGTCCTAAGCTTTTCAAAGAAACTACTGGTTTAAACTGAACTATTCTTATTATTTTTTTAAAAAGTAGTAGCGCCTGTCTGCTCCACGCCTTAAGCCTTTTACCACTCTACCAAAACAGGTTTTTTGTTGATACAACAAAGGTATGGAAGGCTGTTGTAGTAGACTCAGCCAGAAAAAGCCTAAAAGTCTACTTGGTGGCAGTGGATAAACTTGAAATTCACGGGGCTGGTTGAGACTGGGCCATGACAAGTGGTAGCTGCATGGGTTGATCCCTGACATGGTCCAAGAGCAGTCAAGTGATCCAAGTCTAGTACTACTGTACCATGAAATAAGGGGTGGATTAACACAGAGGTAAGACAGCTACTTGCCTATGGCGGCAAATTATAAGAGGTGGCAAATTCGGGGTGGGTGGGTGTTGGAGGCAAGTTAAATCTTTTTTTAAAAAAAAGTTTTTCAGCTGCCGCTGGATGGCAGGAATGGTAGCAAAAACGGGGCAGCCAGTGCGGGGCAGGCACTCGCAGAAGTGAGGGGAGACAGAGGCAGGGGAAACAGAGGCAAGAGCTCCTTCCCTGAGCCCGCCTGCCACCCAAATGATAGGTGGCAGAGGCCAAAAATGGGCTGGAAATGGCCTGCCCCAGCAGGCGGCTTCAGGGAAGGTCTTGCCGCCGGTCTCCCCTCACCTCCAAGAGTGCCTGCCCCCGCCAGCTGTCCCCATCTCCACTACCATCCCCGCCACACAGCAGTGGTTGAAAAGGTTTTTCAAAAAGATTTAACTTGCCCCCAACCCCCTCAAGCCGGGGTGGTAAATCTTTTTTGCTGACAGGCATCAAGAATATTAATCCACCCTGCATGAAATAAAAAAGTATTCTGAGTAGATCTCAGGGCTGAAGTAAATATGACATTAATCATGTTGTTTGGCTGTGTGTGTGTGTTTTAATGTAAATAGCAGCCATACCCTTCTCCCCCCCATCTGGATTGGTTACAGGATTAAAGCTCCCCTCCTCTCATACTATGGTCCTGATTTTTATTTTATTTATTTATTTCAAGACATTTGCATCCCGCCTTTCTTGCTGGCACACTTCAAGCAGTTCACAATAAACACAGTCATAATCATAACCATGTAAAATGAAACAAAACCATAAAACAACATCAAACAAACAATGAGCAGACAAATCCACAAAAAACCAACAAACCCAAAATCAGATTTGATGTTGATTACAAAAGCCAATTAATGTTGAATACAAAAGCAGCCAGACCTCCACCATGCAGTCCAGATCCAGACTGTACCCCTCTGCCCCACACCATCATCAAGATTATTGCTATTTAAACACACACACACACACAGCCAAATGATGTGAGTAATGTCACATCTAATTTGGCTCTGAAAGATATCAAATCATCAGCAGTTTGCTCATTCCCACAGCTCCCTTTCCCATCTTCCATTTACAAGATGTTAGGGGAAATCCTCAATCATGACAGTTCATGTTCTGCCAAATTATATTCTCTACCCAGCCAGAGGTGGTTGGGGGAAACTCTCCCTCTTCCAAATTCATCTGACTTTGCTAGCAATAGTATCTTTTCTGCACACCTTCTTGACAGAATAATGACGTGGAACAACCCTAATGAGAGATTATACTACTTCAGGCTGATGGTGGGGAGTGTGCATGTTTGAAGACTCCCAGAATAAAGAGGGAGAAGGCTTGGCTGGAACCCAGCTCTCCAGAATGCAAATTTTCCATATAATATGTGCTGCCAAGAACCTATAGGATATAATACATATTTTAAATCAATCTGCTTCTGCCTTCCATTAAAACATTACAGCCATGGGATGCCTTAAAAAAAAACACTCAAGGTATTGCACAGGACAACTCAAATGTAAACTATCAATTATTAAAACATTTAAAGATACTATATGTATCTTTAATACATATAGTAAATTACTAGACATTTAGATACTGCTAAATTTCCCCCATTTAAATATGAAATACAATTTTTGTCTTTTTTCCTTCACTTAAAGAAGGTATATTAATTTTGCCATCAGCATATAATCCCTACTATACACGGATAGCTGGAAATACGGGGTTACCACATTTCCTATTCTTAGTATAAAGTATGTGGCTGCTGTGCTCACATATTCAGCTACCTCTTGATCTCCCTTCTGAAAAGAACCATATATAAAAGCTAACAGAAGCAGCTAAGGGTCTGAAGAAATTTTGTATGCGAGAACATTTTTAACCATGATTTTAATTTCTCTTCTCCATATCATCTTGGCTAACTGGCATGTCCACCACTCATGATAAAAACTGCCATGCGTGTCCTTCATTTCCCACATTGTGTGCTATAGGTACTATTGATTACTGCAGAAGCGATGTATCTCATGGGTGCCTTCATTAGGCAGCAGAGGACAGGATTTAGTCTCAAAGAGATGCTGTCCATCAAGTACCAGGATTCTGGCTTCCTTATTGAATTCCAGGGCATGAGCAAAAAGCCACCAAGTTTCGTGGGTGAAACAACTACAACAACAATGAAACAACTACCTTTTAAGAATGCAGAAGTACTGCCTCTTTTTTGTTTGTTTGTTTGGCTTCCCTCACAAGGCATTATATACAGGTGAAACTCGGAAAATTAAAATATCGTGCAAAAGTCCATTAATTTCAGTAATGCAAATTAAAAGGTGAAACTGATATATGAGACAGACGCATTACACGCAAAGCGAGATAAGTCAAGCCTTAATTTGTTATAATTGTGATGATCATGGCGTACAGCTCATGAAAACCCCAAATCCACAATCTCAGAAAATTAGAATATTACATGGAACCAAGAAGACAAGGATTGAAGAATAGAACAATATCGGACCTCTGAAAAGTATAAGCATGCATATGTATTCAGTACTTGGTTTGGGTCCCTTTTGCAGCAATTACTGCCTCAATGCGGCGTGGCATGGATGCTATCAGCCTGTGGCACTGATGAGGTATTATGGAAGACCAGGATGCTTCATTAGCGGCCTTCAGCAATTCTGCATTGTTTGGTCTCATGTCTCTCATCCTTCTCTTGGCAATGCCCCATAGATTCTCTATGGGGTCAGGTCAGGCGGGTTTGCTGGCCAATCAAGCACAGTACACTGTATACTTTTCAGAGATCCGATATTGTTCTATTCTTCAATCCTTGTCTTCTTGGTTCCATGTAATATTCTAATTTTCTGGGATTGTGGATTTGGGGTTTTCATGAGCTGTACGCCATGATCATCACAATTATAACAAATTAAGGCTTGACTTATCTCGCTTTGCATGTAATGCGTCTGTCTCATATATGTTTCACCTTTTAATTTGCATTACTGAAATTAATGGACTTTTGCACGATATTCTAATTTTCCGAGTTTCACCTGTAAGTGTGCATCAGCAGCCTTTCATGTGATCTCCTGATGGGGATTGCACAAGGAGGGTGCACTGTTTCTGCCACATCACTTCCAGACCTGCAATTAGTATTCTTCTTCTCAGTTTTGTTGTGCCAGCCTCTATCTAACATTTTTGGAACAGCTTATGCAGGTTGGCATTTTCAATACAGAGAATGGTACCATTTAAGAATGAGGTAAGAATTACTAAAATTTCAAAGAGTTACTCTGTTACTATAGTTACCCATATGCACACGCATTAAAAGGATCAATGCCTTGATGTCAAACAAAAGCATCCACTTATTTCTGAAACAATACAAGTTAAGTGAACATTTCCTCTCTTCAAGTTTGAACTTGCAAGTCTCTAACAAAGAACAATGCAGACAGTCAGGTATTGCATACCTGTGCTTGGAGAATGCATTCTTATTTGTACCTCAGAAGGACAATGAGAGCAGTTTACTCTTGCAAGTCTGGAATGTTCCAGCAATTTCTTTAAAAAAAAAAAAAAGACTTGATTTGTGTAATACTGCCCTCTTCTGTCTTTGCAAATAAAGCACCAACCATATCTGTAACCTTTACACATTTACATAAAAGATTTTTTAAAAACCACACCCATAAAACATAACATAAAAGTTAAAAAAAACCCCAAACCATAAAAACGCAATAGGACTAATTTCCAGGTAAGTGTACATTTTTAACTTCCAAGTCAAAACACACCCTATGCAATATCAAACATATAAAGGGAAAATGGAGAAGACAGGCAGAGGGACGTTAAAAAGAGAGTTCAGAGTTTTGTAGCACTTGTGGGGCGATTCTGATGAACACACCTCACATGGTGATTAAAGAACGTGCCGGGATTGCATTGGCATATCCTTTAGTGACATGGGGTGGGCACATTCTTGCTGCAGCTCTATGAAAGGTGAGGCGATGGCCTAGGGTGGCACCTGCACCACGGGGTAGTGAGTGCAAGCATCCCACCCCCAATACCCACTGTCTGCAGGTATAGCTGCACCTGCCTGCCAATGCCACCACTCCCCAGCTTCTCAATACCCGGCTGACCCCCATTCTGCCCCCCCTTTGTCCTGGTTAAGCCCCCTGACCCCAACACCACATCAGGGACAGGGATAGTTCCGTCTCCTTTCAATCACTAGAAGCCCAGCTGAGGAGAGGGAGAGTCCATCCACTTCCCATCCAGTGCTGCCTGGGGTGAGAGACCAGGTGGGTGCTGTGGGCTCCTTCTGCTGTTACCTGCCTGCTCCTGCATCCCCTGTGGGGCTGCTGTCAGCTGCCTCTGTGTAACATCTGTGGGGAGGGTGTGCAGGATTGGGACCAGCTCCTGAGTGACTCAGCAGTTCCTCGGGTCACCTGCCCAATTTTGGGCTTTATAGGAATGCTGCCTGTCGCCCCTTTGGGGGATAACGAGGGTGAGGGCCAGGCTGTTTGGCTCAAGATCCCATGTGACTGTGTAAAAGTGGGTGGTTATTATAACTGGGCTTCTTTTTGAAATCTTGGGTGAGTTGAGCTTTAATGTGTACGGATCTGTATGGAGATGGGAAGACAGAGGATGTATCCACTGATTATGGGGCAGCTATTCCAGTGGTGGTGCGGGAATAGAAGAAGTAACATTGACGTCAGCAGACCATTGCAGGGGAAGGGAAATTAGAAATGTAATTGCTGTCTCCCCTTCTGACTGTGCTGCCAGCTCTTTGACCTTGGAAAGCAATGCTAACCACTCACAGAGCCTCATCTTGCTCCTTTGTAATGCCAGGTTGGTCCCAAATAAACCTGAAATTATCCATTATTTGATTCTGGATGAAGGGGCCGATATGGTATGTATTACAGAGACTTGGTTGTGGGAGGCTGGTGGCCCAGTCTGGTCCTGGCTTCTTCCTCCAGAGTAGTCTGTTGAGGAGCAAGGGAGGGAAAGTGGGTGTGGAGGTGGAGTGGCTGTGGTCTACAAGAACAATATCTCCCTTGCCAGGATCCCTGTCGAAGTGTCTGACCATATTGAACATGTGTACCTACGTTTGGGGACCAGGGATAGACTGGGACTTCTGTTGGTGTACTGATTGCCCTGCTGCCCGATGGAGTCCCTAACTGAGCTGACGGACTAGGTCTCTGGCTTGGCGTTGGACTCAGTGGGGACTCCTATGATTTCCCCTTTGTCATAGATGGACCATCATCTGGTTAAAGTTGGACTCATGACCATGTCCCACCTCCACAGGGGTGGGGTGGGCCATTAGGATGGTCCGCCCGAGAAGGTTACTGGATCCAATAGGATTCCAAGAAGTCTTGGAGGGATTTAGTGTCGGATCTGCTGGTGACCCTGTCGACACTCTGGTGGAGAATTGGAATAATCAACTCACCAGGGCAGTGGACACAATCGGTCCTAAGCGTCCTCTCCGACCCGCTTCAAAACTGGTCCCTTGGTATACGGAAGAACTATGGGGGGCTGAAGTGGCAAGGTAGAGAGCAAGTGGAAGAAGACTCAACTCGAATCCAACAGATTATTACATAGAGAGCATTTGGAGATCTATGCTCAAGCGATTCATGCAGCAAAGAAGCAATACTTTCCCTCCCGTATCGCCTCCACAAGGTCATGCCTGGCGGAGTTGTTCAGGGTCATGAAAGGGCTTATGTGCGCCCCTTCCCCCTTGAATCAGTACTTAGAACCAACAATTTCTTGCTGTGACATTTTTAATGAGTTCTTTGTGGACAAAATATCTCGTATTCGGGGCAACTTGGTTTCAAACTCCACAACTGTTACAGAGTCTGATGCTGAGGTGTCCAGCAGCTCCACTTATGTGATGACCCTGGATCAGTTTCAGTTTGTGACTCCTGAGGATGTGGACAAGTTGCTTGGAATGGTGTAGCCTGCCTCCTGCCCTCTTGATCCTTGCCTGGCATGGCTTATACTATCTGGCAGGGAGGCTGTTGTAGAGAGCCTGGTAGAGATTATAAATGCTTCTCTGAGGGAGGGCAGGATGCCTCCTTGTCTTAAGGAGGCGATCATTACACCACTTCTGAAGACGCCTGCCTTGGATCCCTCAGAGTTAAATAATTACAGGCCTGTCTCCAACCTTCCATGGTTGGGCAAGGTGATTGAGAAGGTGGTGACCTCTCAGCTCCAGGCAGTCTTGGAGGAAACAGATTATCTAGATCCACTTCAAACTGGCTTTCAGGCGGGCTATGGGGTGGAAACTGCCTTGGTCGGCCTGATGGATAATCTCCAATTGGAAACTGACAGAGGGAGTGTGACTCTGTTGGTCCTTTTGGATCTCTTGGCAGCTTTTTTAACCATAGTATCCTTCTGGAACATCTGAGGGGATTGGGAGTGAGAGGCACTGCTTTGCAGTGGTTCTGCTCCTACCTCACGGGCAGATTCCAGATGGTGTCTCTTGGAGACTATTCTTCAAAATCTGAACTTTTATATGGTGTCCCTCAGGGCTCCATATTGTCTCCGATGTTGTTTAACATCTACATGAAACCACCGGGAGAGATCATCAAGGGATTTGGTGCAGGGTGTTATCAGTATGCTGAAGACACCCAAATCTATTTCTCCATGTCAACATCATCGGGAGAAGGCATAATCTCACTAAACACTTACCTTGAGGCAGTAATGGGCTGGATGAGGGATAACAATCAGGCTGAATCCAGATAAGACAGAGGTACTTATTGTAGGGGGTTGAAACATGTGAGACGATTTTGATCTGCCGGTTCTGGATGGGGTCATGTACCCACAGAAGGAACAGGTATGCAGTATGGGGATGCTTCTGGATCCGAACCTCTCCCGGGTGTTCCAGGTTGAGGCGGTGCCCAGAGGTGCTTTTTATCATCTCTGGCTGATACACCAGCTGTGTCTGTTTCTTGAGATGAACGACCTCAAAACAGTGGTACATCTGCTGGTAACCTCTAGGCTGGATTACTGCAATGCGCTCTATGTGGAGCTGCCTTTGTACGTAGTCTGGAAACTGCAGTTGGTACAGAATGAGGCAGCCAGGTTGGTTTCTGGGTCATCTCGAACATACCATATTACTCCTATATTAAAAGAACTATACCGGCTACCAATACGTTTCCAGGCAAAATTCAAGGAGCTGGTTATGACCTATAAAGCCCTAAACAGCTTAGGCCCTGAGTATTTAAGAGAATGTCTTTTTTGCCATGAGCCACACGGCCTGGTAAGATCATCTGGAGAGGTTTGCCTGTGGCTGCTGCTAACTCGTCTGGTGGCTACTCAAGAACAGGCCTTCTCTGTTGCTGGCTCTGGAGTTTGGAATGTGCTCCCTGTTGAAATAAGAGCATCCCCATCTCTGGCAACTTTTAAAAACACACTGAAGACACATTTATTCACCCAGACTTTTAATTAGATTTATAATTTTAAATAATTTTAATACTGGGTTTTAAATGTTTTTAATCTTTTAAATGATTTTAATTGTTAATTGATTTAATGTTTCAAATGTTTTTAACTGTAAACCACTCAGAGATGCAGGTTTTGGGCAGCATAGAAATATTTTAAATACATAAATACAAATTTAAAAAATCAATGATTCACTGTGCTCCTCATGCTCTTTTCCACCTTGAAAAGAGCTACTGTACATGTGCAGTATCACTCTACGGAATTCAAATCGCTCTTGGTATAGGGTGGGATTTCAGGAGAACGAGGAGCACAATGCTAGATTTTTGTTGTGCTTCTCAGCCAGCACCAGCATGTATAGGCAGCAGCACAATAAGAGCAGCAAAACATCACCCCCTCATCTTTCCTAGCCTTGAAACAATCACAGAAGAACTGTTGGCTTCTCTTACTTTCCGTTGTGCCTCCTCCACTCTCTCTGCCTTCTGCTCCTTGCCATCCTATCAAATTTTCTTCTCTTTTCACCTGCTCCTCCTCGCCTCCCTCTTTCATATTCCCTTCCCCTTCCTTCCTCTTTAATAAAAATGTTTTTTAAAAAACCTCTTCCCTGGCTTTGTATTGCCTGACACTTCTTTCATTCTTCCAGTTTTGAAAGGGGGCTTGCCCCAGTCACGTTTGTGAAGCAAGGCAGCATTTGGCATCTCACCCCAGGTGCCACAATACCTTGGGCCATCGCTGTTGGCCAGTAGCACTGGGCTCCCTTCCTGCAGCTGACAGTGAGTGGTAAAAAGAAAAAGGGACAGGAGAGGGAACTGTGTTCAACATTTTTGTGTTGTCTGGTTCTTAATTGGATTATAATTTGGCTTGTGCTTCTTTTATATTTGAGGGAAGCAGATGGATTAGTGAGTGTATGTTTGTGAGAAGGGGAGAGATACTCAAAGAGCAACCTCTGGCATCTCCATGTAGGGCTGGGAAAGACCCCTGCTGGAAACCCTGGGGAAACGCTACCAGTCTGTGCAGATGACCTGGAGCTAGGTGGACCAAGGGTGTGATTCAGTAGAAGGCAACTTAATTTAATCCCATGACCCACCCCTTATACCCAATTCAGGTCATTAGCTATCTATCTATCTATCCATCCAGCCATCTTTTATATTCCACTTGATATGTGTATCTCTAGGTAGTGTACACAATTTAACAAATATAAAAGAGTAATAACCCCTGCTAACTTGGCAAAGAGGCACCTTTTAACGTGGTGATTCTCTTTATTTAGCAGGGGGAGAGTAACTGGTCCTATCCACCCCCAGTGACTGTTGCTGGTGTCTATCTTATGTTTCTTTTTAGATTGTGAGCCCTTTGGGGACAGGAAATTCTTATGTATTTATTATTTCTCTTTGTAAACCGCCCTGAGCCATTTTTGGAAGGGCGGTATAGAAATTGAATAAATAATAAATAAATAAATATTAATAAAAGAATAATATTAATAATATTAATATTAATAATAATAATAATACAAGAAAGAACAAGTCAAGAACCGAGCAGAAAAATTACATGGTCAATATTTGCACAATAACTGGAAAATCAGACATCACCAAGACCTGGCAATGGCTTAAGAATGGCAACTTGAAGGAAAAAACAGAGGGTTTAATACTGGCTGCACAAGAACAGGCACTAAGAACAAATGCAATAAGAGCAAAAGTCGAAAAGTCAACAACAAACAGCAAGTGCCGCCTTTGTAAAGAAGCAGATGAAACCGTGGACCACCTAATCAGCTGTTGTAAAAAGATCGCACAGACTGACTACAAACAAAGGCATGACAAGGTAGCAGGGATGATACACTGGAACATCTGCAAAAAATACAAGCTACCTGTAGCCAAACATTGGTGGGACCATAAAATTGAAAAAGTTGTTGAAAACAAAGATGTGAAAATTTTGTGGGACTTCCGACTACAAACAGACAAACATCTGCCACACAATACACCAGATATAACTGTAGTCGAGAAGGAAGAAAAACAAGTTAAAATAATCGACATAGCAATACCAGGGGATAGCAGAATAGAAGAAAAAGAAATAGAAAAAATCACCAAATACAAAGATCTACAAATTGAAATTGAAAGGCTGTGGCAGAAAAAGACCAAAATAATCCCAGTGGTAATTGGCACCCTGGGTGCAGTTCCAAAAGACCTTGAAGAGCACCTCAACAGCATAGGGGCCACAGAAATCACCATCAGCCAATTACAAAAAGCAGCTTTACTGGGAACAGCCTATATTCTGCGATGATATCTATAACAACAGCAACAACATTGACAATAAAATTCAGCCATCCCAGGTCGTTGGGAAGGATTTGATGTCTGGATAAAACAAACCAGTCAATAACACCTGTCTGACTGTGTAAATAAATAAATAATAGCAGCAGTTAAAACAATTTCACTGAATAAAAGCAGTTGAAACAGTTTCACAGGATAAAAACAATTTAAAATTAATTTCAATTAAAAGCCTGAGAAAACAGGTGTGTCTTGAGGGTCTCTCTAAAAGCAATCAGAGATGGAGATGCTCTTATTTTGACAGGGAGCATATTCCAAAGACCCAGGGCAGCCACAGGGAAGGCCCGGTCCCTAACTGCCACCAAATGAGCCAATGGCAACGGTAAGTGGAACGCCCCATATGATCTTAATAAGTGGTTTAGCTCATGACAAAGGAGGCGCTCTCTTAAGTACCCTAGACCCAAGCTGTAAGGGCTTCGTAGGTAATAATGGGACTTTGTTTTTCGCTTGAAAACATATTGGCAGCCAGTGCAGCTCTTTCAGAGTCGGTGTTATATGGTCCCTTGGAGTTGTCCTAGAGACCAGTTTGGCTGTTGTATTCTGTACCAAAGGGGCTGCCTTTGTACATAGTTTCCGGACTACGTACAAAGGCAGCCCCAAGTAGAGTGTATTACAGTAGTTCAGTCTGGAGGTTACCAGCAATTGCACCACTCTTTTAAGTTCATCCACCTTCAGAAATGGGTGTAGCCAATGTATCAGCCGAAGCAGATAATAATTTGATTTAGATGTGCAGTTGCTGATGTGCTCAAAATATTGAATTTATTCTGTATGCTTGGTTTTTATTACAACTTGGCTCATTGGTTTTCATAATCCAGAATAACATGCTCAGCATCCACTTTATTACCTACTTTCCATTTGTGGCATGTTTCGGAATTGCACGCCACACTTCCCAGGTTGCTTGGTCATGCCCCCTACACATTCACAGACATGTCTTTATTTTCATTTGTGAAACGCTGAAGGGTATGTGATAAAGGGGCCTTCATTCAGGATTTTAAAAAGCAAAAAATGAAACCAAGCACTCAAATCCCTGGACAGGCAGTTATACATGATGTTTGCTCAGAGGAATCAATAAGCAATTACCAGGGTTCAATCCACTGTTCCACATTACCTGCAGATTTTTGTGAAAATAGTACAGGAACATGCACAGTGCCATGGGCTTTTTGTGATGTAAGCACAAAAATGTGCTTTTGATTGGTCATTATTGGTATCCAGGCATCCCCTTCCATTTTCCAACCATATTTTTCAGGTGATGGGATTACATGCTTCAAGCTTGTATCATTATTCCAAATGACTGCTTGATGGTGTGGTTGTGGTGTAAAACATTTTTTGTAGGTGGAAGGCTCTCAGATTGGGCTTGTTTCTTGGTGAACAGTCATCACCTTAACTTATCAACCTGTGAGATCTGTGTATGCGGCAAGTAAACTTGACATATAAATTCCTCAAGGGCAGCAAATGTACCATCACTGGGGAGTAAATCCTTCCCCAGGCTTGCAAGAGCACTTATAATACCATTACTGGCATTCTTGAAAGCTTTCCAGAAACTTAGTTTGCTTTCACTGCAAAGCCTTCAGTATTGTCTGCACCACTGATAGCATGTAAGCCAGGCAAAGCAGAAACCTTGCGGGGTCCAAGAGCTTCAATATATGGGCAGTAAAGGAATAGTGCAGTACAAATCTCCTTTTCCAGTAACAAAATTCATGTCAGCACACAACTCTGGGTACCAAAGACCTAGCACAAAAACATCAGTGTCTGGTGAGTGAATGTTGATCCTGGAAGAATTCACTTCTTCCTGATTACTTTGAAGATGGCTCATATCTCTGGGCGTAGCTCTGTATTCACATCCCCATGCCACTACCGCATTCTTACCATTTGTATGTGCTTTTTCAAGTATCTTCTTTGACAAATTGTGTTAGTCCCATCTTTGTTTTCACAAGTAGAAGAAACCACTTCATTGTTAGTTTTGCTGTTTGTTGTATCTGTAATGTGGTAAGCTATCACTGGTTGTTGCCCGTGTCTTCTTTTACGTGTTTCTGTCTTGAGTTACATATCACCGTCACAGTGATCAAAGACCACATGAAGTTCATCATAGTTTCTGCATTTTGATAGAAAATAATCGGTAAAATGTTCAGCAAGCTGGCCACAGTTTTTTATGCTGCCTGGCTTATGAAGTGACTGGAATTCTGCCATCCCATCTACAAGTCCCACCTCAAATCCAGCAAACTGATTAGGCTCACTATGAATGGCATCTGTTTTTGACTTGTTCATGGCTAGTGGCTCTGCATCCTCAGGCAATGTGTCTTCCCCAGTGGGTAAATTTTCCAGAATAGCCATCAGACTGCTTTTGTTTTGGCATTCCAGCATTGTACCATCAGCAGCAAACACAGACCTTGGTATAACCTTGGTACCTGGGAGTTTCTTCAGTGAGCAGTTCTGTTCTCCCTGTTAGCTCAGTTATTGGTGCCTCATCTTCAGCCTCACATCTCTGATATATAGCCACTGCTGTTCCATGAAGGGTTCGTTTACCATTGGGCATATCTTTGGTGAAATCAATATTGTCTATTGCAAATATGAATCTTCCTTCAACTACATCAGGAGGCAAATAGATACCATCATTGACCAGCATTATTTCTACAACAGTTGTAGCAATCTGTGCCTCAAGTCTTAAAATCCTGTTATATACTCAACACACAAACCAAACTGATGCAACATGATGACAGGCTTCTTGCTCTAAAAAGCTTGGTGAACTGCTATTGCCATTTCCAGTTATTGAGGCATTTCATGGGTGGTCCTTAGAGTCTGATTTCTTATTTTGGACCTGGTCCTGGGACAGAAACAAAGACACTACAGTCTGAGCTAAATTCATGGCATGCTGGTTGACATCACAGCCCGCCCCTCGCCCCCTGGATAGGCTTGTGTTTGGTCCCTTGAGAACACAACGGAAGAAGCTATACAATTCACTTGGAACATTCTGATCTGTAATTTCTGTAAGTGAACCAGAAAATACCCATCTCTCTCTGCTTTGGTAATAGGTTTTCATAAAATCTTAGCAGCATCATAGAGTATTTTCATGTCATCATTTCCGTCAGTGTTGCTCTCATCTGCTAACAGAATTGTAGCATCTCTTAAAATTTTGATAGAAACACTTTCTGATTCATTCACTTGTATTGGTTTATGGAATTCTACACTTGGTATATCATCCTCTATAATAAAGAGCCACGGTGTAATCCCGTGTCTCCCTGCCCGTGTCTTTCTCGGCCGTTCTGGGCATGTGCAGAGCGCATGCCCAGAACGTCCGAGAAAGACACGGCCGCAGAGACATGGCGGCCATGTTGGGGCTGGGAGGAGGAGAAGCGGCGGGCCGAGGAGAAGCGGCCGCCGCCAACGCAGGAAGGAGAGTGCGGGCGAGGCGGTGGTGGCCGTGGCGGGGCGACTGGCCCCGATGGCGGCGGGAGTACAGGTGAGGCGGTGGCGGCCGCGGCGGGGAAACTGGCCCCGATGGTGGCTGCGGCGGGATTGCGGGCGAGGCAGCGGCAGAGCTGCGGCCTCGGCAAGAGGTGGCGGTGGCCACGGCGGGGCGACTGGCCCCGATGGCGGTGGACGCCGCGGCGGGAGTGTGGGCGAGGCAGCGGTGGCCGCGGCGACTGGCCTCGATGGCGGCAGCCGCCATGGCAAGGAGACTGGGCCCGATGGCGGCGGCCACCACGCCAGGGAGACTGGGCCCGCTGGCAGCGGGGGCCGCGGCGGAAGGACTGGGCCTGCTGGCGGTGGCGGTCTACTAGCGCCTGTTAATCTAACAGGCTTAAAATTACTAGTGCTGTATAAGTTGCTTTATTTTGTATGTGGCTGGGATGGCTGTCCACATTATTTGCCATAAGGATTCCTGTGCATGCCTCTTGAAGATGAGCCATGTTGACTATATTTCCAACTAACAATGTATTTTCAAGCAGAGTAAGGAATTCAATTTCAGCTGCCACCTCATTCGCCTTGCTTGGTTTTTGTGGGTCAAGTGCTGAGCGATTGACATTTGGTACATGTGTTGCCCAGCACCGTGTGTGGTATTTAATGTCAACAGCATGTGCATCTTGAGGATCAAAGGATGTACAATCTTGACAAGCAGTTTCTCATTCCCACTTCTTTCAACTTCATCTTTAAGTGACTGACCAGCATTTTCTATAGCAACTAAATGCAAAGGCTTCTTGTAACCTGGTCCATTCTCACAAAAGAAACACAATTCCCTTTTGTAAAGTGATGATCAAGATCTAGTAAAAGTACTACTTGACAGTTTTGGGTCTTCCTCAGTATTTGATTTTATCTTTTTTTCATATCGTTCTTTGGCACATTTAAGCATTTTGGTATGAAGAGTCTCTTGACAGCATTTCTATGCCACGGACATCCTTTTGCTTGAAGATCTTGCCGTGTGACATCACTGATGCACCTACTAATCTCAGGAAAACCTTTGTCTCCACACTGAGCACTCTCCCTGATAAAACTCAGTAATTTTGCATAGGATATAGCAACAGGCTTTTCCACCAATGCCTCATTTTTCTCTCTTGGACAGATGATACAAAGCGAGTCATTATCATATCTTGCCACTTTAGCTCCATAAACTTCAGGTTGGGAAATGCCTTCCATTGTTTATCAATGAAAAACAGTCTCAACAATATTTAAGTGGCTCTGATTATCTGAAACAGATATAAGAACACAAATTGAAAACTATACTAAAACAAACTTGTACATATCAAAAACAACCTTAAATTCTTAACTAGGGAAATGTCACAATCGGCTGGGGTTCAGCTGGTTTCCACAACATGCAATCCCCCCCCCCGCCCGTCTCTGATAATGTTAAATTACATTTTAATGTTATAAAGGGAGTTAAATCACTTCCTGACTGTGGTTAATTACCTTGTCTGTTGATTTAACAGACATGAATACTGCTTTTACATTATAAGATACCTAAAAAATTAATTTTCGATATTAATGAGGGATTATAAAAACAGCAGATTCTCAGACTACCAACATGTTCTTTCTTGTTTTTAGAGGTATTCTGAGGTTAATTACATAAGTGGTTTGCTTTCATCACAAAAATCCCACAGGTTTCCAAATCATCGTATATGCTCCTGCACAATATTATAAAATTTAAGAGATTTGAGGAGAAAAGGTGAATGCATCACAGCAATCTTTTTAATTTATTTACTGATCATACTTCAGCAATCACACATTCATATAACTGCAATTTCTGCACAGCATTTTCATTTGATAAATTATAGTCTCCACAACCCACAGTAAGTTAACAATGCTTAAGTACTATTGAAATTAATGGGTCATAAGTTAATTGTAACTCACTTGTCCTATTGCTTTCAACTTAAGTCACAACACACTTTTTCTGGATTGAGGCCGTATAAAGAGCTACTGTACTGCGTGTGCTGAAAAGCTACAATAATACTTGTGTAAAGGCATATAATGTTTATGGGGATGATTAACTAATTTCTTTATTATAAAAGGAAGCCAATGCTCTAAATCATAATTTTGGGGGGGTTTAAGGACATAATTTGTTTACAGGTTGAGTATCCCTTATCTGAACTGCTTGGGACCATAAGTGTTCCGGATTTTGGAATATTTGCATATTGTAATGTGATATCTTGGGCATGGGATCCAAGTCTAAACACGAAAGGTTACTGTACACTGTATTTTTTTTTTTTTTAGGTTTTATTTAGTATAAAAACAAATAAGCATTGAATTTACAATAACTACAGGTAGCTGTAAATGTAATGAAAATGTAAAGCCCATCACACATTTGGTTTCCAGATTTTGGAACATTCCGGATTTTGGAACATTTTGGATGTCTGGATTAGGGATACTCAACCTGTATTTTCTTTCTTCAAGGAACTAATTTCAGGATATAAAATGTGCCTTCCAGCTGGTGGGAAAGGGCTGTATCTCAGTGGTAGGGCACATGCCTGACACGCAAAGAAGTCTCCAGTTCTATTTCTGATGTCTCCAGGTGGGGCAGGGAAAGATTCCTTTCTGAACCCTAGAGAGCTGCTGTCAGTCAGTGTAGACCAGGGCTGCTCAACTTTGGCCCACCTGCAGATGTTGGCCTACAACTCCCATAATCCCTATTGGCCACTGTGATTGGGAATTATGGGAGCTGTTGTCCCATAACAGCTGGAGGGCCAAAGCTGAGCAGCCCTGGTGTAGACAATACTGGACAAGATGGACCGATGGTTTGAATCAGAGCAGCTTTACACAACTGCTGCTGAATTGGCAAGTGAGGAACAGGTTGGAAAACATGTGGAGTCATGTCCAAACGCTCCCCAGTCTATTTCCTGAGATTCTCCACACAACGTTCTCCAGACTTTTGCCCAATTTCTTGTAACCTAGATGTGAAGTTGGGCAGAGAGCGAGGGAAGCAGACTTGGGCAGGTTTGGACATCACAGTTGCCAGGAGTGCATGCTCTTCATTGCCAACAATTTAGACATGTTCCCCACTTACAGACTTCACACTCATCAGCAGTTATATGAAGATGCCCTCGGTATGGCAACTTCCCGTGCTCAAAACATTGTCTTGGAGATGTATTTAATGCTTCACGAACACTTTTTTATTGAATCTTCTCAGACCTTAATACAGGTCATGATTTACTTACGTTTCACTCAGATCCCCTACTGAAAAAACTGGGAGCTATGCAAGAGTGCTGTTGTGTCCTTACTTTTCAACTAATACAAACAAAAACTCATCTCAACTGCCAGTGAGCTATTCTCATCCAGTTCCACAATATATTAGGAAATGGCTGGGGTGTTATAGTACTTTTAAGTTCAGCTGCTAAAATGACTATACCAGCTACTCTCATGGAATTCCTTTTCAGAAACTTATTTATCTTCAAATCCACATGATGAAAGCACACCACAGAAATCTCTGGACTTTTGGTAGATCTCCAAAAGCAATGATTTAACAGATCTCTCCTTCTGAGACGTTATTAACTCATGTCAGGAAACAGCCTGCACAGTTTAATGAAATGTGTCTCAATGGTCTATTTAGCAGGCTAGACTCATGGGTGTTGCTGGACGAAATCTGTTCTGGCCACCAGATGGAGCCCATATTGTGCTATGAACAGACACAAAGTCTTGATAATTAGGAATATGTTTACTCAGTTAAATAAAACTTTAAAGGGGATGAAAGACAATTTGAAACAAAGATTCTTATAACCTAATGTCCTTTGACTCTTAAAATTTAAATATTCAATGTATTACAGTTTCAGGCATATCAAAGTTCATAAAGAAATATTCACACTTTCTAAAAATCCACATGGTACAATATTAGGCTGTTTGAATACTGGTAGCATAGCATGTACTTATGAGCACAGATTCATGTTGGTACACAAGTCTAGGATACTCTGAGCACACATAAGGACCACACATGTAAGTAGCTTCACCTCCTGTACCACAATGAGAGTTATGCATTGGCTAGTGATGTGACATTCTAGATTTTACCAAGGAAGTTTAAGATATTCTAGTGTTTTGGACAAACTTTTCATATTAATAGAATGTATTTTTTATTCTTTCAATGAATATGAGGGAAGAGAGGATTATTTTATTAGCAACCAGGACATTCCATTTGCACTAAGCTATTAGGATTATGACCAAAAGATGACAACACTACAAATCAAAATATAACAGAAGACAAAATCACACAAGTACAGGAAATGATTCATTATAACATTCAATACAACCGGATACAAAGCTTCAGCTCAAAATGCAAGAGGAATATCTACTGGCTTAGTAGAAAGTCTGTTTTTACATGCTTCAAGAAGGAGTTCTATGTGTCCCTTTCCTGTTGGAAGTAATCATAACTAAAATAAATATTATAAGAGTAAAGAATAATTTCCTGCACTTGTTAACAACAAGCTGTTAGGGTACAAAAACTATAACCTTACTCATGCAAGTCTGGCATCAATATCTGAAGCCAACACCCAAACTATGTTACTCATGAGTAATCCCATTGAAATTAATAGGGGAAAGTAACAACTAACATTAATTTCAATGGGATTACTCATGAGTCTGGATGTCTGCCACTCTATAAAATGATTGCATTGCTAATGACCTCCCCCCCCCCCCCCGCTGCCTTTAAAAAGGTTAGGGTTGCTACCTTTCTCTGGCCCTGATTTTGTACCTTTAACAGCATCCTGACACATAGAAAGTTATCAGGTTAAGCTTTACTTGGTATGTAATGGGAAAAGCTTCCTTGCAGAATTTATTTATGCAAAGCTTCTGTAAAAGGCAGCAATCCTAATAAAATTAGATCTGCCTTTAAGATTTATTATTTGTATAGTACTTTTTAAAAAGCATGTTCCAAGGCAGCAGAGAACACTACAGCATTCTAGACCAGAATGGAAAGCTCCACAGAAACCACAAAGTGGATCTCTCAGCTTTTACATTTTAAAATGTTGATTTGACACCTTTTGCATGCAAAGGCATGGCTGTAATGGCAGAGAAGAGTCACATGGCTTCGAGACAGGATTCATAAGAAACTGCACATTGAACTAAATTCTCCTGCTAATGTTTTACTTCAGTAGGATTATGTTAAAAGACTGTTTATCTGAAGGGAAAAAACTGCAAGGATTGTTTCTTTTAAAGGTTAACATGTTACAGTGTTCAGCTAAATGATTCTTACTAGTAATTTTAGTGCAAACCTATTGCCTCACAGCATCAGGCATCATGCCTAACCATGAAATGTGCTAACCACAGTTTATAACCTAAACCATAGTTTGGACTTCTAAATGTGCAACAAGCAAAACATGGCTTTGAACAGCTTGTCCACTTCCATTTTCTCTCTTCTCAGCTTCATCATTTTACTCCCGTCTCTCTGGTACAGGAGCCTCTGAAGGTGGAGTGAGGGACTATATGGTTGGTTAAGTCAGACATTATACCAAACCACAGTTTCCTTATCATGGTTTATGCTAATCCACTTCAAAGCATGGTTTCTGATTCTGTTTGCTAGGTGATTGAAATCCATGGTCTGTCAATTCAGAAATCATGCTAAATATAGTTAAACTTAACCATGGTTCGGCATGATGTTTGACTTGAGCCATGACGTGAATGACTCTCTTAATTTTATTTATTTATTTATTTATCTATCATTTGTACACCGCCCCAAACTTTCGTCTCTGGGCGGTTTACAATAGCATAAAACCAGTAAAAACATATACAAAAAGCTTAAAATCATTTAACGATTTTTTAAAAACCCAGAGATTAAAACCTAAAAATTTAGGAAGCTGAGAAAGCTTGGGCGAAAAGATGGGGTTTCAGGTGATTTCTGAAAATTGCCAGAGATGAGGAGGATCGTATCTCAGCAGGGAGTGCATTCCACAATCTCGGGGCAGCGACCAACTCCCAGTGGCGGCACAGCAGCAAACCCACAAGGGCACTCTGGCTGTCAGCCTGGGTTAAAGGTGCAAACGCATCATCAGCCCAGGAGAACTGATCATGTGTTGGTGCTACACAGCTCTGTGCATCACCCATACATCAACAGCCTCCCGGCCAGCACTACAAAACTCCCCATAATGCACCATGCATTATGGGAGTTCCAGGGGCCTGCTGGCCCCCAAACCTCCCAGCTGCTGGCAGAATCCAGCAATTGATCCGCCCGCCCAGCAACAACGAGAGAATGGTTTGTGGGGGAGATAAGCTTCAAGGCTTCCTCCCCACGCCCCTTCAAGCCCTTCTCACAGATCATGAAAAAGGGCTTTGTGTGTGTAAAAACATACATCTTTATGTATGAAAATCATTATTGGAAGTAATTTGTCCCAGAAGTTTACCACTTGAGTTTTCCTAGCTATTTCAAAGGCAAACTAGAAGTAAAAAATAAATAAAATCTTAACCACAAAGTTGATAGAAAATATCCCTCAAGTTCTATACCAGCAGTAGATATCACATTTGTATTTCAAGACAACAGCTTCAGCAAGTGGATCAAGAATACCCCTCATTAGTTATTTCAGATCACTCATTGGACATGAAGATTGCTCAAAGCGGCTGCTGTATACTCCTCAGGATTGTCACTCTTTGCATTTTGATGGCACTTGCAAATGCCTATCTAATCAAAGCCTTTTCAGTGGCAACAGCTTCATTTTCATTTCACTGCCAAGGTACAGATCTGCTTTTCCTGCAGCTGTTGACCGACTCATGAAAGGTAGAATGCTGAAACTCTGTGGGTCATAAGCCAAGCAAGAGCTACGCAGTTCTGCATGAGGCAGAACGCTATGGCGCTAGCTCAGCTTATGACCTACAAAGCTAACGCAGGAAACCAGCCATGTATTTTAGCTAAAGAGGTGTCCACAGCTCATCAGGCAAAAACAAAACAAAACAAACCCCACTATAAGGCTCTACACATGATCAGTGTGTAAAGCTGAAAGAGGTTCTTTCTGCAAGGAGAGCGGGCTTTACCCACTCTCCCTGCAGACGACCACAGGACCCTCCTCGGGTGGGCAGACTGCCCGCCCAGACGAGCGCCGGTTTCACTCAGGTGCTCCCACGCCCAGCTGTGGCTTGCTCTGACGCTCAGACAAAGGGAGGTGCTACTCTGTGGTGCCCCACCCCAAGCCCCAGTAATGCACCGCGCGAGTGTATGGTGCATTTCTGGGATGCCCCCCTCCCCAAGTATGTTCACCAGACACACAATCCATTAGCCTGTCTTTTGGGCGCACGTGCTCAAAAGCTGGGTTTAACGGCGGGCTCCATAAGCAGGCTTGCTGCTGAGCCACCACTGAGAGCCATGCAGCTCCCGTTGCAGCACACAGAGAGGTTTCTGCTGCTCATGAGAATCGCCTCTATGAGGTCATCCACACAAATAAAAACTGTGTCTTACCCAGATTTTCCTCCTACCTTGCTTCCACACAACTGAAAACTGGGCGCACATACAGCTCCCAAACCGTAGAACAAGGTTTTTGATTGTGTGAATGACTTCATGGTTTATCAAGTCACTAATGAGCTACCACATATGGCTGGTCAACAAGGTTTGGCTCAGCGGGTTACACGCCTGAGCAGTGTGGAAAAAGTCTGATAGAAGGATTCTCTCTATTTAGGCCATGACCATATCTAAAGAATAAATTAATAATTAACTAAAGAATAGTTGGGCTTTTAGCCCACATACAAATAGGGATCTCAAAAACTGCAGGTATGCCTGAAAGTCCAAAAATACGGTGTCTATTAACAGAGCATAACGAAGCCATTGTTCAGTGTTGGCATCTTTTCTTTGTTTGTAATGCCTCCGCTAGCCCGATTTTTGCTGATCGTGAGAACCACCGGGCTCGGCTGCGAGCCCGGTGGTTCTAGAGTGGGTAACCCGCTCAAGTACCCCTCCCCTTAGCCCGGGTTTGTGGAGCGAGCACTCCGCAAACCCGGGCTATCTGATCATGAGTAGCCGTGGTGCGGCTCCGCACCACAGCTATTTGCGAGTAGACCCCCGGAGGAGAGGCGAAAAGCCGCCTCCCGGCTCTGGGAGTCTGCCCAGTATGGCCTGCACACTTGCGGAGGGCATACTGAAGCTTCTGGGGCCGCGCGGCCCCTGAGCTCCCAGCCCCTGCCTGCTCCATCACAGAGCCGGCAATCATGTGGGCGGCCGATACGGCCGCCCAGGGCTCCCTCCCCGCTCACCGCCCCCAACCGGGTTTGACTGATCGTGAGACCCAGCTCACAGAATTGTGTTTGAGGTGGGTAGAAAGAGGGTCATGTTAACATAGACTAACAGCAGTTAGTCTAAGAGGTCATTCACACAATCAAAGAGGCAATTCTCATGATCACCAAAAAGTGGGCTAAGGGAGCCTAGCCCGCTGTTTGGTGATCATGCAAGCCTAGTGTCCTCAAAGCGGGTTACCCGCTTAACTAGCCCTTCCATTAGACGAGGCTAGAGGATCAAGCGCTCTACTAACCCCGTCTTTTCGATAATGTGTTGTCGCGCTGTGGCTCTGCGCCTCGGCAACACATGAGGTGACCCCCACCGGGAAGCTGAAACCAGCCTCCCGGCCCTGGGGGTGTCTCCTGTATGTCCCACACACTTGTGTGGAGCATCCTGGAACTTCCGGGGGCCACACGGCCCCCAATGCCTGCAGCCCACGCCGACTCTGTGACAGAGCTGGCAGTCGTGTGGACAGCCAATCCGGCCACCCAGGGCTTCAGGATGGATCGTCTGTGGGAAGAGCTAAGCCCGCTCTCCCCGCAGAACCTCCTCCGGCGAGTCTCATTGATCGTGACTGTGTTTTACCTGGGTTTGGGAGCGGAGTGTGCTCCCAACATTTGGTTGTATGGAAACAAGGTAGGAGGAAAACCAGGGTAGTGATTACATGGAAGCAAGGTAGGAGGAAAAGCTACCCATGTTTTCCTCCTGCTTTGTTTCCACACTACCAAATGTTGTGAGCAAAAACTGTTCCCAAGCCTGGGTAGCACACAGTTTTTGATTGTATGAATGACCTCTAAAACTGTTATATTTACATGAGAGGGTTAGGATGGAAGTCATACGATTTGATAAGAGCCTCTTGAGCTCTGGGATGTACTAGTACTGAGCACCTGAAGTTGAAAATAGTGGCATGGCTCAGGTCTGAAGGCAGTTAGGAGGCAGCATGAGGCCACGGGAAGAACTCCAGATTTCATACCCAGTTTCTAGTTCTCTTCCTCAGCTGTAAAAGACACATCATTACTTATTTCACAGGCATTTGTGCAACTGAATGAGATAAGGGTGGTAAAGCACTCCATATACAACAAGTGCTATAATAAAAACGGACTTGTCCACTCCTATGCTCTTCTTGTCTTAAGAGCAGCCTGCTCCCCTCTAGCTCGACAGGCGCAATACATAAATAATTAAAGGGTCAAAATATCTTCCTTGGCCAAGTTGTGAGACCTTTTGTCTCCAAGTTTGAAAGCTTAGGAAAGCACATTTCAATTGTTGGCTAAATATTTGTACTGAAGGAGTAACACACACACACACGAGAGAACATTAGCCTTGCTGCTATGGGCAGAGTCAGACAAAAAAGTTTTCAAAGCCTCAGAAGCCTGGGAGGGCACTAGGCTTGCATCTGGGTATTTCACCGATGATTTTGAGAACTAGTGCTCCCATACCATGGACATATGCAGAACTTGGTAGTCCTCCTCCAGGTTGATCCCATGAGGGTGGCTGCTGGCATTAGGGATGCGCACAAACCTGTTCAGAGGACCTTTTAGGGGCCTCCTTTGAACACTCGGCAGTTTGGCTGGTATGAAGGCGGGGGGGGCTAACTATAAGGCGGGGGTGGGTGCACTCCCCCCCCCTTTCTCCCACCTGCAATCTCTGTAAAACTGGGGAGGCAGTGTATCTCCCAGTCCTATCTCCAGACTGAAAGTGACTGGAAGTAATCTGCGCACGCCTATTGTGCGCATGAGCAAGCGCACATGGCCGACATGCGCATATGTGCAGGTTACTTCCAGACCAAGGAGAGGATGGGGTGGCATGGAGGTATACTGCTGCCCCAGTTTTACAAAGAGAACAGGCAGGGGAAACGTGGGGGTGGGGGAGGGGTGGGAGTGCACCCTCCTGTTATCCCCCTGCCTTCATACCGGCCCCCACTGGTTCTGTGCACATCCCTAGTTGGCATATGCAAGCCTTAAAATGGTTAGAAGCTATACAGGTGATGTCATTGTCCATGGTGTACACATACCTTCTTCTGAATGAAATGGATGGTTATTCTCTAGTCACAGGGCTTTAAAGCACTACAAACTCCATTACTGGAGACAACAGGGACATGATTACAAACACCACTAGCAACGGAGCCTTTATTAGACCAACACTCTAGGGTGGGGGTGAACCGCACTGTATTCCAGCCTAGGGATTTCTTTGCCTCAATCTTTAACACTACAGGAAACATGCAGCAGAATGAGGTAGAATTAGGTGGTAGAATGGACAATATAACTTCAGACAACCAATGAGAGGTAACACACAAACTCCTTGCAAACAGTCAGAAAGAAAGGCTCAAGGTCAGCCCTTTGGCCAGCTGTGCTGAGTTTCTATTTGCATGAAAACATTCAAACATCTGATCCAGTACCTGAAGTGCTGCGGTCCATTCTATCACAAGTGTAGACTTGGCCATAAGGTATCATGGCACACGGATCAAAGACCTAAAGGCAATAATATTCCTTGTTCACATTCAGAATACCTTTTCCATGATGAGACGAGCAAGCTTTATTGGGTGAGCTATACATTTCACTGCAGATACTGCTCCCGAGGCTAGATTTTTTCCATCCATGATAATGGCATCCATTTCCACTTCACCCTTCTCATTTAAAACAGAACCACAACCTTACAACCAAACAGAAAAGCAGCATGTTAACACCCAACTGTGATTCCAACCAGCTTTATTACAAAATCCTTTTTAATCAGTTTGTGTTTTAGCACTCTTTAATGGCAGTTTCTGAAATGCCAACATTCTGCAGAAATACTTGTAAATGCAGCCACAAATCCCCGTGCTATAAGTAGAAGTCTTGCATATTTTCTGTTCATGACACATCTCTTCTCTCTGTATAGCAGAAGACGTACTGGGTCGGGATGGGGAGGAAAGACACCTTTCCCCAAAACTACGTAACTTTTTTTTCCATTTTCTAAAACCTAAGTTTGACAATATTATGGAAGAGAAAGTATCAAAAAACAAACAGATGTGAAATTGGAGACTAATGAAAGACAGAATTTTGTACTGGGTGACCGTTTCTCATGTTTTTATCACTAAGAATCTCACTCATTCACTCCCACTGGCATTTTGAAAATTTAAACACACAGTCTGCAAATGTCAAATGGAGCCTGGACAATTATGAGGGCTAGGAACTTAACATACACAATATGAAAGTGACCTATTGTGGATTCTGAAACGTGCACTCGACACTGAATGCTCAGGATATGAGATAAAGGCAATGCTGATTCCTCAGTTATCTACTTATCATGGAGTCTCTTTTGCAAGATGCTGCTAAAATAACTCCTCTGCATTCTAAGGAATGCAAAGCCCCATTAACAAAAATTTGGAATTTCTTATTTTTTGCTTTTTAAAAATCTCAAACTAGTTCAAAATGCAATTCCAATTCATTGTGCATAATTTCTGCCTTGTTAGCAAGAATATATATAGTCTCTTTGTGCCAGACAAATGGGATATCTAATAATACAAAACTCATGAGCATCAAACATATACCGTACCCTTTCTGATTAGGAATGTGCACAAACAGCTCAAAATTTGTTCAAGCACTTTTTGGGAGCAGGACTCAGGATCATAGCAAGGGGGCCCAGAGACAAGATTTTAAAACGCCCGCCCCCCCCGAAGCTCAGCTCATGAAGTAAAGAAACCTTAAATGAGGCTGAATAGTGGTAACAAAAAGCATAGTAAAATAAACACACACACACACACACACACATATATATCTCCGATGTGCCACAACAAAACATCATCATCCTAAATTATTTTTTTTAAGGTTTTGTAAATTGTGGACGATGCAAGTCATTTAATGGTACTAGAAAAAGACATGCTGTTCTGGTAGCTCCAGGTCTTAACACCCACATCAGTTTTGGAGGATGAATACAAGTGAAGGAAGCCCGGGCGGGTGCACAGCTGGGGGAGTCAGTCATGTGACTTGCCTCTGAACCCCCCAAAGGCAGTGGGCCCCCAGACAACTGTCTCCCTTTGCCCTATTATAGTTACGCCCCTGCAGGAACTTTAAGAAAGAGGAGAGTAGTCCACCGCCCTATGCAGTTTCCTGCTGGCACAACGTGCATCCCAAGAAGCCCCGTGCGGCGCCAACATGCACATGGCATCCGTGCATGTGCAGGTACCATTTGCATGGTCAGCATCACATCATAGGGTCATTTCCTGGTGATGAGAGCAAGAGAGAACACACGAGAACTGGCAAGAGCTAGCCACCAAGACCATTATCAGTATTTCAAATGTGGCTGAAGTTGCTGCTGCCGACAGAGATGCAGCAAGAAACATATTTTTAAAAAGTCCAGGCAATGCCACCAAGGGTCAATCCCCCTGAAGCAGGCAAGTAAAAATGTTTATAGATGGGTAAATGTAGGGCACTTCATTACAAGGCTGAGTTAAGGCCTGAATGCAGTACTATTATAGATGCCAAGATTTAGGATGATCAGGTACAAAGGGGTGCCCAAGTCAGAAAAATCAAATAGTGCTTCTCACCCACATGATTTTTCATTAAAATGAATTAAGACATTGCTACCCTTTAATGGCAAGTGCCTCCGATTATTTTATGGTAGGGCTGGCACCTTTTCATTGCCTCCTAATGTCTTTGACTGCAAGTGGGGCAAGAACTGAGACCCTCACCATATACCTCACTTTTGGGGGGAAAGGGTATCCCAGCCCAAGCAAGAAAGCTCGCAATTCAGTGGGATCTTTTAAAGGGCAATGCCAAAGGGGCCTATCCTTGTGGCACCTATTCAGCAGCTGCTTGACTAGCTTAGCCACTCCCTCTCCCCACACAGCCTCCATGTCTCCTGAAACATAATATTCAGCCAACATTACAATAAGCCTGCTTCTTCCTCTATGAAGATAAACACTGCATGGTGGGTTTCAAACAGCAACTCCAATCAGATTCCCTTTTATACAGCTCATTTTCTCCCTTCACTGAGAGCAGCTGTATTTAATGAGCCTTAACACATGAAGATGTAAGTGATTACAGAACTAGATACCATGTATATCAGGGTAGCCAAACTTTAACAAGCTGGCTGCTAGGCCATTGCAACTGCAGGCCCAAAGGCCTGCAATTTTTTTGAAGCATAAGCATCATCGGATGTGTGAAATACATCACTAAAAAGGCACCAAAGCACTGAATTAGCTAAACAAAGAGGAAGAAGTCTCAAAAAAGCACTGCTAATTTTAGAACAGAAGGTTCTCACAAAAAGAAAGCCTTCTATGAACATTACATTTTAGATGCTTAAATGTCAAAGTTGTCACCAGCTGATAATTCAGATTATCTCCTGCCAGAAAGTTATTGTGGATTTGTGATGGTTTAACAGCAGCTCTTCACAGTCAGTGGGGCGATTCTCATGATCACTAAGAGCGGGTGAGTAGGGGGTGAGGAAGGCTCCAAAAAGCTTACCTTCCCCACAGACAATCGGGGGCTTAGTGGTGGGAGCACACTGCATTTAATTATCCTTGACTGCTCCACTAGGCTCTGTGAATCCCACAATGTAACACATGACTAGTGCATTGTATCGAGGAATTCCCCCAAGAGACAGGCATGCTAGGGGCCCATCTCTGTGTCTGCTAGGACTAAACATAGCCCCAGCAAACACACAAGCAGTTACGGGTGAGGGAGCACTCACTCTCTTAACCTCTGTAAACAGCGGGGCTAGGCAGTGCTGCCTCGCTGGGATCGGCATCCCTAGCCTAGGTTAAGCTGTGAGTGAGAGCAGCCTCAATATCTCCTATCTCCTTTTTCTACTGAAATTGGGGGAAAGGGTATTCAGCTTTCATGTTACGTGGCTTACACCCTTAAACCACAGAACTCATCCACAGATTTATGGTTCTTAAACAAGGATGCAGTCTCTCCAAATTTGCGGTTCACACCCTGCCCAAGGTAAAACACGGATGGCAAAAACCATCCTATCTTAAGTATCTTATCTATAAATATCTATAAATAAATAGATAAATAAATTATCTATAAATATAAATATAAAATAAGATAAATATCTTATCTTTATTATTGTAGGGCTGAAAATTTCTCCAGTGTTCATAGCTGTCCGCAATACCCTGCTAAATGGGGGGAAAGGCACCTTTCAAAGTGCTAGCTCTCTTATTTAGCAGGAGGAGAGCAACAGTCCCTATTTAATCTGGCACAGCATTCCTACAGTTCCTGTTGCAAGTGTTTACTTTGCATTTCTTTTTAGAATGTGAACCCTTTGGGAACAAAGCAGTCTTCTTTACTATTGTTCTTTTCCTGTGTAAACCACTTTCAGAATTTCTGATGAAAAGCAGTATATAAATAATACTACCAATGGACCATATGGTATGAAACTTCTTTTTAACTCTCTCGCAACGTGTTTGCCTTTGTGTGAGTTCCCATAGCATTCTTTAAGATTTTATTTTATTTTTATTTTTTTAAACTGGCCCTGCTTCTGTGCCTTACACAGCAACCAGACCTGAGAAAAGTTAGGTGAAGCTCTAACTGGTATGGAAATGAACTGTGGGTGGAAAATTTCACCTGCAAAATTTCTGCATCTTAGACTCCTGTTAAATACCGGAATGAGGCCAGTAGAAAGAGCTGGCTGCCTTACAGATAACTGGATGGTTGCAATTTCATTCTGCAGCAATGGGAAGCACACCGCAACAATTACCTGCATTAAAATGTGGATCTTCTTCCATTACTGCCACAGCTTCTTCAACTGCATCTAATGCACTCCCTCCTTGTTTAAGGATACTGTAACCTTTCAGTGCTGCTCTGGTTACACCAGAACGACTTCCTTCTTCCCGCTCTTTAAAGATGCGACCAGCTCCACCATGAACCACAATAACAGGCTTCATGTTGTGGAATCCTTCCTTAGCTAAAAACAGAGAATTGTGATTCAAAACTAATATTTTTTTTAACAAAAATAGTCAAAACTAGAGCATGTTAAACCATCTTTTAATTTCACTTTCAACATTACTGTTGAAAACCAATGAGATATCAGCTAGAACTCTTTCAAAGGAATTGCATCTCACTAGACATTTACTCATCCTGGGAGTGCAGTAAGAACTGCATTATATCAGACATTGTCAGGGCATGATGAATCCATTATTTAGGACCTTCCTACTGACTAAGGGTTCAAAGTCTAGTCTTACTCCTGTTAAGTTCAAATGGACTTTTATTATTGATTGAAATACAACAATTAATATTTCATAGGTGGAAGGCTTAACAACAACAATATAGCACTTTTTCTGAGTAATAACAGCACTTCATACAGGTTATTTGAATAATTCTTACACAGGCCAGAATTATTAGTGCCATAACAGTGATGCATATGATGGTAAGCTTCAGGCTTGACTACTATAATGCACTCTACATGGGGCTACCTTTGTAGCCCAGAAACTACAATTGGTACAGAATATGGCAGCCAGACTAGTCTCTGGAAAACTTGAAGTGACCATATAACACTGATTTTAAAAGAACTGTGCAGGCTACTGATATGCTTCTGAGCAAAATACAAAGTGCAGGTTATTATCTATAAAGCCCTCAACAGCTTTGGTCCAGGGTACTTAAGAGAACGCCTTCTTTATCATCATGAATCCTATTACCTTTTAAGATTATCTGGAGAGGACTGGTTACAGTTGCCACTAGCTCATCTGGCGGCAACTTGGGACCAGACCTTCTCTGTGGCTGTCCTAGGCCTTTGGAATATGAGCATCTCCTTCTCAGTTTGCTTTTAGAAGACCCTCAAGATGCACCTGTTTTCAAAGACTTTTAACTGAAATTAATGTTAATAACTTTTTTATTGTGTTTTGTGGAATTTTAACTGTTTTTATTCTTTTATATTGTGTTTTAAATTTTGCACACTACCTATCAGGCAGTGTAAAAATAGGACAAATAAATAAATGGAGAAAAGTTTTTCTCTTTCACACTGCATGTGTTTCCCCACAGGTGTTTGCCACTGTAATCAGTATACCTAGACTGCTGGATGAAGGGTGAAACAGCTCACACATCTATGGATAAATTTTCATAATCTAGCGTCTCAGTTCTACATTGTCTATATCTATTAAACTCACATGGCATGAGAGTCCCATTTTACCTCAGTGGAAAGTACAAGATGAGGTAAAAAGAATGAAGATATGCAAGTTTCTGGGACATAATCCAAAGGTTGCTTTCCACATTACAGTTTGCATAAAGCTCCTGATCCTGCAAGTTCACTCCTACGTTTAAAATGTAACTCAACATTTTTACAGAAGCAACTACTTGGCAGCTCTCTAAGCATGTATACAAGAGGAATGACATGCTTGGTGTACTGATGCCTGGCTCTCAAATGAACTTCCTATGCCACTTTGGACTTTTCATAGACATTCAGGCATACTCCCATGAGTGAAAATCATAATAAAAGAAGCAGTTCTTTTCAACTGAGCCTCTCTTTTGAAGAAGGCATACCAGGGGCATAGCTAGGGGAGAGGGGCAGGCCCGTAGCCAGCTGGTGGCATGGTGTGTACCTACCACACCAAAATATTCTCTTTCCTCCCCAGCCTCACTGACTGTTTTCACTGAACATTTTATAACCTGCCTCCCCTGACTTCTGCAATCCCCCCCCCCCAAAAAAAATTGAGGCTGGTTACAGGCCTTGAGAAGAGGCCTGTGTTCACCCCTCTCTCTGGTGGCCCCTCAGAGTGAGGGAGATAATGAAGAAAATAGGGAGGGGTAGAGCTGGGGGACCCATAGGAGCTGGAGATCTGGGTTCTTTCAGCCCATCCACTCAATTATAGCTACACCCGAGGCATATATATATGCAACTTTTAAAAACAAACAAAAGGACAATTGGCCTTTGTAACAAGTGACTCTCAGGAAAGTTTATTTTTCAGTGGCAACTGATCTTATTATGCTTCCATTCATGAAAGATTATCTTTCATACTATTGTGAAGATTATCATAAATTGATAGCAAGATTAATTTATTGATGTAAGGACTATGTGCCCACTGTGGACTCCATACCAAGAAATTATTAAAAGGAGGGTGGGGGTAACCACTTGAATATTAAAGCAAGACTCTGCCACCAGCAGGATTCTGCCAGTACAAGCAGGTTTTAGAATTGCAGCCAACATCTGTTAATGTCCCATCAATTTATTAAATCTTTCAGATAAAACAGATGTAAATATCCTCATGTCTTGGTATAATAAAGATATTGGCTTACAGGATTCAAGACATGCTTTGACTTGCTCTGGCTTAGGAATTACTAGTATTTTACCCTTCTTGGAAGGTTTTTCAATTCTTCCTTCTTGCAATATCATATTAAATAAATATTTAAGATTCTTGCTTTGTTGATCTTTGAATGTCTTATAAAATGCCATCAGAATCTGGAGATTTTGTTTTGTTTTAGCTTCCTCTTCTATTATTAACTCATTTATTGTCTGGGGAAACAGTTTACCAAATAAATTTACAGAAATTCATAATTTGCAGCTTTAGCCAATTAGCGAGTATAATTCTTCCACAAAAAGCTGGCTATGAAGTGTAGAATTGCAGCATTCATATATAGCCTTGCTAAAAGCAACAAAGAACGTGCTGTCATTGCAGGCGGCAGAGAGGGATACACCCCAAGATCTAGTATACTAACTTCGCCATAGCTTTAAACACGACATGATGCCACTAGCAAAACACCTGAGAAAGAGACACCTGGGGTAGAAACAGGAGAGTCGGGGGATGCTCCGTGACGCTACAGAGGAGCCCTCCGCACTCAAGGTTTTTGTAGGCGATCGGTGACGTCTTCCTTATTCATGAAGTTGTCTCACTCACTCACCCTGCGCGCGCCGAGTGGCCAACTGGATGGGAATGTGTGAAGCCGCCCTGAGTATTTAGCAAGCCAGTGACACCTGAAAGGAGAAAAGGAAGAAGAAGGGGGCGAGGAGGAAAGAGAAAATCCATTCATTCTTCCGCTCTCAGCCAGTTGCAAGCTCGTCTTTCAACTGAGCACATTTACTCACAGGTGGCTGCCTTCGACTCCAGAAGAAGGGAAACTCTTACTCTGAACACGACGGCAGAAGCGACAAAGAAATGAAAAAAGTGCAGCCCTTCTTCCCTTCGCAAAGGGAAATATGTTTACAGAACTAGAGTGCGATCACATGAGGGCAGCTCTCTTATCATGCCCCTTTGCCCTTAGAAAAGAGAGCTGCCGTTCTGCTATTCCAATACGTTCGAAGCAAAGCTGCCCCTCGCTAACATGGCTGATCCAACGCCTTGAGACCAACGTAACTGAAGCAAAAGGACTACCCTTTGCAAAGATGGAGGGTGCCTGTAAGCCCTGAAAAGAGGGGCGGGGTTTATTTATCCTGCTGGCGTCCCCGTTCCCCACCCCCCACGCCTCGCTGATTGAGATTGTTGACTAAGCAAAAGTAGTTCAAAGTTGAGTGTCTCTCTCAGAGAAGGAGACTGGGAAGCTTAGGAAGGGAAAAAGAAAAACATCACCTTATCCTTTAACAAACTTGCATATCACAGAGATGTTAACAAGCAAATTGACAACCTAAGGAATAGTACGATTGTTCTTGACCGATTTCCAGTGACCTCCTCCCCGCGCACCTCAATTGAGCATTCTCATCATTTTTGTGGAGTGCCATTATTGCTTTCTTTTATTGTTGCATCTGTGCTGGCATTTTGCGTCAGTGTTTTAATAAACATCATTTTCCTGCCTTGAACCACAGGAAGTAGTAATTAAGACAAAGCTCTCTGAGCATATGCAGAATGCCTGTCCTTTATCACAGCCAGTTCAGACTCGCACGCATCTGTGATTAAGGTCAAGGGTTCCATGTCAGAGAATGTGACTTCCAAGCAAATTTTAAATGTTTTTTAAATGTAATTTAAAAAACAACAACAACTTGGTATCATAAACTTGACATACAATGAGTTACTGTGGTGCCATGCCAATTATGCATCCTATCTTAATCTTAGACTGTAATCTTAGGAACATTTATGTGTGAGCCTCATTGAACTCTGGCGTTTACATCCAGTAAACATGCGTAAGTGAATATCAAGAACTTGCCTGTAGCTTAATTGTTCTCCCCTAGTTAAATCACAAAAGTCAGCTCTAGGGGAAATTCCCTCCTTTTGTGTCCTCCTCCCAGCCTATGCAGGCACTTGATTTGTATAACAAGCCAACCAAGAAGCAAGGAAATAGCATGCCAATCATAAGCCAGTGCCAGAAAACCAATCAGCAAGGGGAAAACAGGCTTCCAAAATGGCACTTGAAATGTTGAAACATTTCTATTGTTCTGCTCTGAGTTTCAAACAGGCCCTTTATTTAAAAAGTGTTCTGTTTTGAGCTCAAAACACTTAAAACAGCCCTGTAACGATCAGGCAGTAACAGCCTTTCCTTTCCTGTAAAGAGTGAAGAGGTAGTTTACTCTGTCCTGACTGACAGGCTATGGATCAGCCATTCAGCACATGGTGGGTGGGACCTAGAGGGCCATGAGGCAGGAAGAGAAGCATGTCTTTGTTTAGAAAGAGCTTGGTGGGAGGTGAGGGAAATATGGACAAAAAGGCTTAGTGAGGAACAATGGAATTTTGTTCCCTCATGGTCAAAAGCTAGCCTGGAGATTTCTCTAAAGAAGAAGGAGCTGCCTGGAGAGCAGGAGATGTGGCCATGAGGTCTGGCTGCAGGAAAATCTCTCTGTAATTCCAGGGAAGCCAGGAAGGAAGGAAACTTGAATCCTCTACCATGGTTTTGGTGAGTTCAAGGCAAAGGAAGCCAGAGCTTTTGGCTTCAGGGATAGTTTAGACTAGGGAACAGTTTGTTAGTCAGAAGCAGTGTTAGAAACCTATCTTTCTTTTGTGTTCATTGTGCATCTCTGCTATTGTTCTAAGTTTGTCTATCTATAATGTAACTAAGCTAAGAAAAACTGAGCCAGCGCCATTCCAACACTGCAAAAGTCTCTGTAAACTCTTAAAGGGGCTTTTTGTATTTTCTAACATCTATGTTCTTGGCAACTGGGTAACCACAATTTTTAAAATGTGCTGCCCCAATATAATCTGAGGGTGCTTTTTTAAGTATTCTTGTAGTTACTGAGTGTTCCTTTTACCTGTAACTAAAAGCTGAGAAAGCCTCAGGTGGAAGCAGTCTGTGGTATTTTAAATAAAGTTTATTTTTCTTTTTGTCCTTTGTAATTTTAACCAGCCTCTTTGAGTGGATTTTTAACTCAGGAAAGTGGGGACTAGAAAGAGTTTTATGTTTCTGGTGCAACACACGTCTCAATTTGATTGCTCAACAACTCTATCAAGTGTCCTCATCATGTGTAGGCTGCATGTGGAAGGTGGGTTTTTTTGTACTTTTAAATTGATTTTTTAAAAAAAAGAGAGAGAGTTCCCTGGAATTTTGCCCACACCAGGGGGGATTAAACTCTGTTAAAAAGTGAGTGTGGTGGCGGCGATTAAGCTACTGAGGAAACAGTTTAAGTTTAAAGGAATAGCCTTTGTGGGTGAAAGCAAGGGAGAGGTTGATTCAGCATTTTTCTTCCCCTCACATGGGCTTTCTTTGAGATAAAGGCCGGGGTAAATACACTACAAGCCCATTTCAAGTCAAAATGCTTCAATGTCAAAATGTTCTGCACACCCCTGCCAGATATATGTAAACAGGCTGTGCTTATGTAGCGATGGGAGAATGGTACTCTTTTAT
The DNA here is from genome assembly GCF_027244095.1 of Hemicordylus capensis. Classification (NCBI taxonomy): domain Eukaryota; kingdom Metazoa; phylum Chordata; class Lepidosauria; order Squamata; family Cordylidae; genus Hemicordylus; species Hemicordylus capensis. The sequence goes on from NC_069657.1 coordinate 305,343,090, forward strand.
CAGCACCACTTTTGGCTTTATTCACATTTTCTAGGGCTAGGCCTTGGCACTGAAAACAGGTCCTAGGAGCCCTGACTCCAGTTAATCCATTGTATACACATTATTGTTGTGCATTGTTTGAAAAGATTGTACTGCCTTAGTACTTAGTACTACCAAACTCTAAGCTTGTGTTTAGCTGAGCGTATCCTGTGGCCAGATGGCTGCCCTTTCCCAGCCCATATTTTGTTGGTTGGTCTTTGCTATCATCCTCATAGATTTTAAATTTGTTTCATTAACCCCACATAAGTTATAACCCATCACGCCAAATCAACCACCTCTAGACTGTATGGTGGCCTCCTAGGGACTTGATGAGCTTCTTGTTTTTGCAGTCAGTGATAAGCCTCTTGTTTTTGCAGGTCAGTGCAGTGTTTCTGCTCTAACAGCATGCTTCTTGATGAGAGTGGGGGAGTTCCGAAGTATTTGTGCTCCTTCACTTTGGAAGCACAGGAACTAGCACAGGGGCTACTAGTTGGGATTGCCCTGATGTTAGAAGCACAAAAGCTACAGTAGCAAAGACTCCTGGGCACAGTCTACCACAGTCATCAGCAATTATGATTCCCAGTTCTGACTGAAGCTGTTCCTGGATATTTGTTCCCCAATATTTTTCACAATACCAGGCTATTAAAATCTCCAGGATTGCTTTCAGTAGTCACCTAGAGATTGATACTGATTTCTGGAGATTCCAGGTCAATCCTGCAGGGTTGTCAACCACACCAGCAGTGTGAGCCCACCAGCATGCAAACAGGCCATTGGGTGAGACCAAAAAACCTCTCTCTATGTTGCAGGTTTAGACTCGGCTGCAAATGTTCGAAGCCCGTCTAGGTGCTCATTGGGTGGACGAAGATGTCACAGTTCTTTAAAACTAAAAATAATCCAGAATGGACAGTCTTGCCCTACAAGATTCAGCAAGATAACAGGAATATAAAGTAAAATAAAAGAGAAGCGCTGAAGATTTTTTTTCCCCTTACACAAAATGCACTGCTATTTAGTGGCCCTCAAGAAAAAGGTCATCAGAAACACAGTACTAAGTGGCACTGACATGTTAGATCTGTGCTGGGTGGCATGACCCTTTTGAGAATAAAATGAAACTCTGAATTAGAGGATTTTGTCACAAAGCTAACAAAGTCATCATTTTGGATTTGGGATGACCTAGAAATCTAGACAAAGTTACAAAGTAAAGGAATAAGAGAAGGAATTTCACCTCTCCTAGAGTGGATCTAACAGCTCCTTCCCTATCTGAAATAAAAATGCAGCTTTGCTGGGCATATGTACCCCCGACTGACCAGGCAGTTTACAACATGATACGTGCAAAGATGTCTCATAAATGAAATTTCAAAGGACAAACAGAACAATAACTTAGTTGTTTAATGAGAGAAACTTGTCATCCGTTGCACAATTACCCACTAACGACTAAGTAAAAACGTCCTTATTCAGCCATGATCTCATTTTCTCACTCTGTCATAGAGCCAGAGCCAAGACTAAGTGGAAGATGAGATGATATGACAGGAGCCAAATTCCTTGTCAGTGTAATAGCAGATGCATGGCCCTACTCACCACATTGGATGATATTGAAGGACTGCCCATCCCATTGCCAAATGACCCAGTGGCATTTCCTGGTCTTGCAAGACACTGGAGGGGGAAGGAAGTGGGTTGTTACCTGAGGAGGAAGCTGGGAAGCCATATTCAAGGGCTAAAAGCAGTTAAAGAAAGGCCAGAGAGCAGAGTCTCTGAAGGCAAACAAAGGGCTCTGGCAGGTTTTTATTACTTACTATGGCTACCGGAAAATGGAAATGACAAGACAAAACACCATTGCTTAGTGTTTTAAAATCAAATTCATATCCTCAAATCCATATGGTGAAATAGCAGAGATATCTGTACCTAGAGCTCCCTAGAGCTGACCCCTGGAACCTGTTTTCAGCAACATGGAATGGAGAGTCAGGGAGCATCGTATGTTCATCGTACATGTTGCAAATGGAGTGATAAGTTAAAACGGAGTCTTTGTTTGATTCAGAAACCTCTCTTGGCGAAGAATTTCTATGGTGCCACTCTTTCATGTTTGTCACAGCTCTGTGATGACCTCACCAAGATGGACACCATCTCATAAGTAATAAACCTCATTCTCTCTGAAATTATTGGGCTAATTTTGTTGTGTATGGTTTCACTGAAAAGGCATTTTTATAATCTATAAAACATGTCATGATTTCTGAAGAACCTTTTCCTCCTTTTTATAGGCAGAACACAGAAGAATAGGATTTTTACACCTTTTTTCTTTAACATCAACTAAAAAAGTAACAGCATCAAACGAGATAGTTATCATTTCAATTTCAGAAGCAGCAATCACATCAGGACCAAAAAGTTGTGATTAGAAATGTTTAAGCTGAATAAACTGCCAATTTGCATTCTGAGATAGATCAAACTCAGCTTTCAAAATCTCAAAGATTTTGAAAGCTGTCTCTGGGGAAATAAGGCAGTACAGTGCAATAACATTATGGGAGGCCCAATTCTCCACCCCCACCCCAAGGGTTTACAAGCAATTTTTAGGCTGGGATACTCGCATAACATAAGGTTTTCATGCAGAAAAGGATTAAAACTGTGTCTACAACCTAGAACTCCAGCATGGTGTAGTGGTTAGAGTGCTGGACTATGACCGGGGAGACCTGAGTTCAAATCCCCATTCAGCCATGATACTTGCTGGGTGACTCTGGGCCAGTCACTTCTCTCTCAGCCTAACCTACTTCACAGGGTTGTTGTGAGGAGAAACCTAAGTATGTAGTACACTGCTCTGGAGGAAGAGCAGGATATAAAATGTGATGATGATGATGATGTGTCCTGTAGCATTAAGCATAGGTAATCATATTGATTCATGAACATATAGAGAATCTGATACCTGCCAAGATTTCACACTCAAGTTGTACCCAAAGCAAGACAGAAGCCAAAGACTCATTATTCCATTCCAAAATTGATGATAAAATATTTGCCCAGTGATAAGCTTGGAAGTGTGGAAACTTAAACCTACCTTCACTAATAGGTACTTGCAGTTTACAAAGTGAATATCTGGGTGGAACTCCTAACCATAAAGAAGTTGTTAATTAATTTGTTCACATGCTTAAAATATGATGATGTTGTTTATTCAAACACTAGCCTGAAAATATCAAAAAATAATTAAATCAAATATTCACTACAGAGAGAGAGAGAGAGAGAGAGAGAAAGAGAAAGAGAAAACACCCAATATACAAATGTGGACATGAGATCTGAAGGTTAATGGTAAGCATAAGGTAAGTTCCATCAAAGTCTCACACAAACTATTTGCCAATAGAGAGAAATAAATTCCAGGGAGTCACAAGTAAACTATTTGCCAATAATAAGCTATTGGCCAAATGCATCTCATCCTCTTCTGGTCTCCATCATTGGCCTAATCAAGAAGTTGATTAGGAGTCTACAGACTTGTGCACCTTCTCTGTTTGATGATTTCACAAAACTGTCACTGCTTGCATTAAATTTCAAAATGCAAAATAACCAGTGCCACCTGCAGCCTTATCAAGAGCTGCCAGAAGATTGTAGCTCCCTTGCCAGGTACTACCACCATAAGAAATGTGAGAACTTTCTGCCTAGCCATATCAGAATTATTGTTTTCAGTGTTGCCAACTGATCCCTATGGGAAATCTGACAAAAAGTGGGTATTTACAGCTAAAACATGACATGACCATCTGACAGTTGTGGAGGGGGCATAATATCAGTTTTAACAATCCTATATCAGATCAGATTGTGTTGGATTGGATCCATCTTTTTCTTCATTACCCAGGCCTAGTTTCTAGGCTGCTTTGTTACTGAGTATGAGATAAAAACTTTCTCATCTGTTAAAAATAGATCATAGTGCGATGAGCCCAGAGCAAAACTCTGTGTGTGGTGCTGCAACTACTCACGATCTTGTTATAATATGTGTCAAAAAATGAATGAAATCAGAATTGCATTGCTTCATATAGTCTTTGAATTCGAATTTGATTTGCACTGTACACTGTACATTGACCTCTTCCGCATTTTATAATACAAATGAGCATATCTATTATCTACCTGTAGTTTACACAGAAGGGCAAAAAAAAAATAAAAAAAAAAATCAGATTGACAGCCACCCTAACAGGACAGCTTTGTTCAGTCAGCAAGGTCTGGGATGGGATCCATAGCTGCATATTTGCCTCATTATAGGAGTAATCACTAATTATTTAGCATTTCTTGGTTAGTGGTCAGAAAGTTATAACTGTGATGGAAGTTAGTTCATACTGAAGGAATGCATCACTGCTGAAATCCATGGGGGCCATGTAATAATTGATTATTACACTGTAACCCTTAGAGTTATTCTTCAATGCTTCTGATCCAAATGCCCATCAAAGGCAATTAAAATCATCTTTTCACACATTTTCCTGAAAAATAGAAGTATCCTGTTTGTGAATATGCCCACATTTACCCAAACATCTAGACATTCTTCTTCCCACCCCAAATCATTTGTAGGAGTTAGGTGATGCTTTTCTTAGCAGAGTATTCCAAGGGGTTTAGGATTTAATTCTGTAATCAGTGTTCCACCTTGACACGTGGCGTGGGAGACCTCAAAGAACCCACCATACAGAATCATTTCATGATACCGGAAATATTCAGGTTCAAATCATGCACATGTCCATGTGTGTACACACACACACACACACACACACACACACACACACACCACCTACCGATCTCTATATATGTTTAATATTTCAAACACTGTCTCCATTTAAGATCTTTAATGTTTCACAGAATGGGTATGTGCCAAACTAAACCAAGATACTGATCATAAATATTTAACAGGAGTTGCTCCTAATGAAACATCTCACTGTTTCATAAAGAATGAGTCCATAGTCTCAAAATACATAAGTATTGCTAAGTTTAGCTCACTTAGCACACTAGGGAGTAATGCTGTTGCAATATTTTTTTCCTGAGATTGGTGATCATGTTGGAACCAGTTAGCAGCAATTAAAACAGCCCCTCTTATTCATTGCTTGGAATCCTTTGCAGGTTAAAAGTAAAAAAATCAGCGGAGGTGGGGTGGGGGGAGTACAACAGACAGGCCTCTGTGAACCTCTGTGTAAATTGAAGCTTAGTTCGTTCTCTCTCTCTCTCTCTCTATCTATCTATCTATCTATATCTATACACACACACACACACACACGCATTTCAGAAGATTATAGCTTGTTAATGATTACCCTCGGAGGTTTACTCAATGGGCAATCAACCTGTACACTGGGGTCTGAGACCAATGTTCTGCCTGTCCATTTCTCAGTGAGAAACAGAGTTTGAATTCAGGCAGAGACAAGTAAAAAGGTTGGAGTTTTAACAGAGTTGAAACTAGGATGTAGTAGTAGTAGTAACAACATCAACAAAATAACAATTATTTTTTATTTATTATTGCTTGTTTACACAGTCAGACAGGTGTTATTGACTGGTTTGTTTTATTCAGACGAGTCCTTCCCAAGGACCTGGGATGGCTGAATTTTATTGTCAGTTGTTATAGATATCGTCGCAGAATATAGGCTGTTCCCAGTAAAGCTGCTTTTTGTAATTGGCTGATGGTGATTTCCGTGCCTCCTATGGTGTTGAGGTGCTCTTCAAGGTCTTTTGGAACTGCACCCAGGGCGCCAATGACCACTGGGATTATTTGGGTCTTTTTCTGCCACAGCCTTTCAATTTCAATTTGTAGATCTTTGTATCTGGTGACTTTTTCTATTTCTTTTTCTTCTATTCTGCTATCCCCTGGTATTGCTATGTCGATTATTTTGACTTGTTTTTCTTTCTTCTCGACTACAGTTATATCTGGTGTATTGTGTGGCAGACAAGTAAAAAGGCTGGAGTTTTAACAGAGTTGAAACTAGGATGTAGTAGTAGTAGTAACAACATCAACAAAATAACAATTTATTATTATTATTATTAAATTATCATTATTTTAAAAAACAACTTTACTTGTTAGCCAGCCCATAACAAATTGTTCTCTGAGTGGCTCACAACATTAAAAAATATCCAATAAAAACACATAAAAAAAATTTCAACACAAAATTTAAAAAATACAAAATACAATACAAAACATTTTCAAAACTATTTTTTAAGTCAATGTAGGTTCTGTGAGGCAGCAAGAATTATTATATAGGGATTTGATACAGGATTAGTATGATGCCTACTTTAGGAGTCTGCTGATTATATCCTCCAGTCGTATACTTGTAAACAGATAATCATTCGTTGGTTCATTATATCTGTATACCACCCCAAACTTCCAAATCTGGGAGGTTTACAGTAACAGAAAGAAATTTAAAAAGACAATAAAACCTTAAGACAGTTTAAAACCACAAGTCTAGTAAAAAAAACTTGGGTGAATAAATAGGAATAGAAACATAGGAAGCTGCCATATACTGACCATAGGTCCATCTCTTTCAGTATTGTCTACACAGACTGGCAGCAGCTTCTCCAAGACTGCACGCAGGAATCTCTCTCAGCCCTATCTTGGACATGCCAGGGAGGGAACTTGGAACCTAATCCAAGTTCCCAGAACAACTCCATCCCCTAAAGGGAATATCTTACAGTGTTCTCACTTCTTGTCTCCCTTTTATATGCAACCAGGGCAGACCCTTCTTAGCTAAGGGGATAAGTCATGCTTGCTACCACAAGACCAGCTCTCTATAGACTTTTTAAAAGTTTTCAGAGATGGGGAGGCTCTTATTTCAGCAGGGAGCACATTCCAGATTCTTGGGGTGCCAACAGAGAAGGCCTGTCCCTGCGTGCCCACCAGACAAGCTAGTGGCAACTGCACATGAACCTCTCAGATGATCTGAATGGGTGATGGGGCTTATAATAAAGAAGATGTTCTCTTAAATACCCTGGGTCTAAGCTGTTTAGGCCTTTATAGGCTATAACCAGCACCTTGTATTTTGCATGGAAATTTATTGGTAGCCAGTATAATATAGTCTTTTTGAGATGACCCGGAGACTAACCTTGCTGCCTCATTCTGTACCAACTTGACTACATCCAAAGGCAGCCCCAAATTGCAGTAGTCAAGTCTGGAGGTTAGCAGCAAATGTACTACTGTTCTGAGTCCTTTATCTCAAGATACAGACGCAGCTGCTATATTAGCTAAAGTTGATAGAAAGTGCCTCTGGCCACTGCTTCAGCCTGAGACACTATGGAGAGGTTTGGATCCAGAAGCACTCCCAGACTGCATACCTATTCCTTCTGGAGAAGGAATCAGCAGATCAAAATTGTCTCGTGAGTTCTGACTCCACACACTAAATACCTCCGTCTGGGATCAGTCTTAGTTTGTTATCCCTGATCCAGCCCATCACTGCCTCCAGGCAGGCATTTAGGGTGGTTATGCCTTTTCCTGGTGATGCTGAAATGGCGAAATAGATTTGGGTGTCATCAGCATACTGATAACAACCTGCACCAAATCTCCTGATGATCTCTCCCAGTGGTTTCATGTTGGTTTTTAAAGAGCATTGGAAATAGTATGGAGCCTGGGAGGACACCATATAAAAGTTCATGTTTTGAAGAATAACAGTCTCCAAGTGAACCCATCTGGAATCTGCCCGAGTAGCAGCAGCAGCAGCAATTATTATTTATATAGTGCCAAAGCACTGAACATTAAACAGGTGCAGAGCCAGCCGAGCGGCGGCCTGGGTCCAGCCCCGCCAAGCGGCCCCTCTGAAGGTGTCCCATGCATGTGATGTCATGTGCACTGGATGTGCCCCAAATGAACCCCCAACCTGGGCTTCCGGGAGCCCCAAGCGAGCCCTTGCCTATCCTTTTCAGGCAGCGTTTGCTGCCTGAAAGCATCTATTCCCCTTTCTCTCCCTCCAGAGAGGGAGATGATACGGAAGCACTCGCTCAGGCTCTTCGGAGCTCGAGGCCACGCCCCCTCTGTGATTGACAGATGTGAATGACTTTATCTATGAAGTGACATTCAAACTGGTCACAGCGGGCTGCTGATGGTTCTTCCCCTGACACATGGGGGCCTGTGTGAAGCAGTGACTTTGCCACATGAAAGCTCTGCTGGCCTACATTGGGCAGACACAATGTAGGCCCCACCAATGTTTCTTTGCCGCCCCCACTGCCTTGGAGTCATCCCTAAAATGGGCTCTAGCCCATGTTTGGTCAGATTTGTTACAAGTCTTCCTCCAGCATCACTCTAGCCATCATCTGAGCTGTTTCATTGCCTAAGCTCCAGGGAGAACCAAGGAGTGGAATGGGCTCCACCAAGCCAGAGAGGGCATTTAGGATAGACCATGTCAGTAGCTCAGGCTGCCTCCACATTCCAGAAATTCACCAGAGCCTCAACAGAGTCATCATTTCTAGACACTTGAAACTCCCCAAAGGCTGTCTGGAAACCAAACAAATCTATAAGCCTTCAGGGGCAGACCATTCTAATTGGTCCACCACCCCTGCAGAGGTTGGTCAAAGTAGTCAAACTAAACACTTCCAGATGGTGATCTCTTTATCCATGACAAAGGAGTTATATCAAACTCTCCCACCAGCCAGGATCATTCAGTTCCTGGCTGGCAAAAACCAGGTCCAGGGTATGTCCCGCCATGTGAGTAGGACCTGATATTAGTTGAGCTGAGTTAAGCCCAGTGTTGTCATAGTGGCCATCAAGTCCTGATCTACTGCTACTAGGGAAGCCTTGGCATGGACATTGAATACCCCCAAGACAATAAGCCTAGGGGAACACAATGCTACTTCTGAGATCACGCTCGCCAGCTCAGGCAGAGAGACTGAGGTGCAGTGGGTGGGTGGTACACCAACAGAATCCCTATCCTATCTCATAGGCCCCTGAGCCTCAGGGAGAAACACTCAAAATTCTGATATTGCCTAACCAGGCATCTGGAGAGGGGAATGGACTCCCAATAGATGACCACAACTGCTCCTCTGCAACCCTCAAAGTGGGGCTGCTGTAAAGGTAAAGGTAAAGTGTGCCGTCGAGTAAGTGTCAACTCCTGGTGGCGACAGAGCCCTGTGTTTGTCTTTGGTAGAATACAGGAGGGGTTTACCATTGCCATCTCCCATGCAGTATGAGATGATGCCATCTTCCTATGTTATTGCTGCCCAATATAGGTGTTTCCCATAGTCTGGGAAACATACCAGCGGAGATTCGAACCGGCAACCTCATGCTTGCTAGGCATTTCTCTGCTGCACCATTAGGTGGCTCAGGGCTGCTGTAGGGTCATGAAATCTAGAGGGCAGAGCTGAGAAAGACCCACTCTACCAAGCTCACCCAACCAGGTCTCAGTTACACATACCAGTCAGCATGCTTATCCACAATTAAATCATGCACGAGAGATGTCTTTGCTTTTACTGACCTGGCATTCAACAGCAGAACCCTAAACCTTGAAGGAGTGTTCCCAGAACTCCCCGGGGCTGCAGGATTGAGAGAAGAGCTGGAAAAAGGAATTGGTCTCAGTTGCCTAGACCATTTCCCCCTGTAACAGCCTGCCCAATTCCTACCACCATATCTTCCTCTGCCTGCCATCCTAGAAGAAATAACTGCCCCCAGACTACCCCCAGTTCCTTGCTCTCCCAGGCACATGCTAAGCACCACAGGTGGGCAAAATTTAAAAAGGCAGCATGTAGTTAATAGTACAAGGACTGTACTCATTAGTGGATATTCCAAGTAAATATGGCTATATCTGCTGAGATGGTTGGCATTGAGGAGTTCCAAATGTATAACCTGGCTCCATGTCTTTGGAGAAATCTTGTTTTCTGCAAATGTTTAATGTGTGCTCAACTTGTAGCCCTTTCAGAAAATCCATTTATAACACAATAAATATGTAGTTGCTATTTAATACAAATATACCCACAACAGTAATAAATTACTTTACCATTGTGAGTAGAAATCGTACCCACAGTGGATTCAAACAGGATCAGGAATATAGCATAGAGAACTGTAATGGAAAAGAAATGCCTTCCACTGCCTTTTCTGTGTCCTGGAGAATTCCAATAATTAATGTGCCATTGAACACACAATTTAAAAGTACAATATTTCTCTCCATGAGGGAAATATCTGTACTATTCACAGTATATCTGCCTATTAAATTATACTGGTGTTAGCAATTATTGAATTGTGGAAGAACTCGCAAGAATGTTGGGTTGGATCCTAACTCACCACTCCGTGAACGGAGCTCCTTCTGTTCATGGAAAGAAAATTGCAATCATGGCAGAGACTCTTAGGTGACTGCAACTTTCTTTGCATGAATGGAAGGAGCTGTTTCATGGAGCAGTAAGTAAGGGTCCAACCCAAGTCTATATAAGTATACTGTCTGTAAATGGTTTATGATCCTTTAAACATGTCCATTATGGTTAACTTTATTGTATTTTATTTTTACACTTACATTCCAGACTTACAGAGTGATCTACATGGTTATGTTTACCCTCACAACAACCCTGTGATGTAGGTTAGGCTGAGAGATAAGTGACTAACCCAGAGTCGGTGAGTGACTTTCATGGCTGGATTTGAATTCAGATCTCCCCAGTCAGAACATTGTGTGGAACTATGTATTAAAGCCAAATCTGCGTTATCAGAGACTTAGGCATTGGTATAGTAAAATATTTATTTATATAATTAATTTATTTATCTCTTGCCCTTCCAAAATATTTTCTTAAATCAGGATGACTTAGGACATATTAAAATAATAGCAAATTGTGAACATGTATGGCTATGTCTCAGAGATATAACATTTTCTGTTTCTACATTTTAAACTAATAAAAGCATTTATAAAATCAAATTAAATTAAATCAAAATAAAAGCAAAGTTTAGAAGCATTAAAATATCAAAGCGAGAGTTCAAATAGCAGCAGAAAAGCAGTCAATACATTTAAAAGGCCTGAGAAAGTTAAAAAAAATTGTCAGGCACCAGAATGATATTAAAGTAGACACCAGATGAGCTTCTACAGAGAGTGTTCCTCAGGCTGGACACCAGTGTTGTTTCAGAATACAGTAAGGGTATTCACACAACCTACTGGGCAAAGCAGGAGTGGGGAGAAGGTGAGATTCCACCTACTTTCCTCCAAGATGATAAGGCATGCAAGCAAGATGCAGTGCTCGGTCAAGAAGCCCAAGCCCACATTTGATCCTGGGTGTGTGATTTTAGCCTCAGCTAAGAGCCAGGCTATGGAGCCAGGTTTGCCAGCGCAGCATCCTAGCTTGCCTGCTTGTGAGAACAGCCTTAGTATTTGTGCAAGAGATTAAAGATAGTACACAAGAGGTTGGCAAGTTACCATATGGATGTGCTCTCAATACATCGGAGGGAGAGAAAGATAGAGAGAATGGTAAAATTAATTTAGGTACGATAAAGCTGAAGTGATATAGACAAAACCATATAATGCAGTGATTCTCAAACCTGGACATGTTGTTGGACTACTATTCCCATTGTTTGTAGCCACAATGGCCCAACAGCATCTGGGGATCCAAATTTCAGAACCTCTGATATAATGGATACAGATTTATTACTTTTAATTAACTTTAAATGGTTTGCAATAAAAGAGGTATAAAATAATTTATTCAGTTAATGGACTGAAGGACTCAGAGGCACCTCCATCTTGTTGGGGCCCTCAGATACTGAAGCAAGTTCTCTGATTGGGTGAGGAATTAGACAATAGAAGACCAAGGAGAGAGAAATGTGGGAGAGATTGGAGGAGGTTTTTCAACAGAAAACTATGACCAGTCAAGTCTCTCTCATGATGTAGTTGTGCAACAAAAATTCAAAGGAGGAGAAAAGTTACAAGAGCACATAAGCTCTTTCTTGAGAGTGTTGAAATAATTAATAATAGCAAGAGATAAGATTACCTGAACCAGCCAAAATTGGGCTATTGGTAAATACTTTGCCTAAGCTTTATGGAAGTATTATTAACTTGCTGAACATAAAGGAGACTGTGACTTTAAGTTTTGTATAAGAATGTTGGCGTTTAATCTGAGAGAACAAACAGAAAGGATAGAAACAGTCCAGAATTATGCTCATAAACAGTCCAGAATTATGCTCATAAACTTACTAATGGCAGCTAATGTTTTGTGTGCAGAAGTACTTCACATTTAAAGAGTACATTTCCTAAAAGAGATCAGACAAACAATTTCCAAGAGAGGAAGAAAGACAAGGATAAATCTCAGAAAGGTGGATTTTTAAATAATAATATATTTTAATAATATATATACAGTATATAGTTGCTGTAGGAGAAAAATGAAGTATTGATGAAACTCAGAGTATGTGAACAGAGTCACTAACAGATTTGGTAAGAAACCTAAGACTTTGCATACTGACAATAGTGATGAATATTGCAGAAATGACATTGAGCATATTTAAAAGAATGGAGAATTAACCATAAAAGAACTATTCCCTATGCTCCAGAACAAAATGGAGTTGCTGAGAGGAAAAATAGGTCTTTACTGGAAATGTGCAGAAGGATGCTTCTTGATGCAGGACTGGAGAAGAAGTACTGGGCGGAAGCTATTAAGACAGCAAGATATGTCAATTACTTCTGGAAGAAGGATTTAGACAGGGAAAAGCTGATCCTTGTCTGTCCACTAGATATAGAGATAGAAGATGGACATAGATTCTTATATGTAGATGATCTGATTGTCATCAGGATAAGAAATATTATGATGAGAGTGGAGAGTTTAAATAAAGAAGTAGAAATTAAAGATTTGGGTGAAGTATCTCAGGATACAAATAAAAAGGTGAGATGATGGAAGTTTTAAACTCAATTAGAGGTAAAAGATAATAGACAATTGAGTGTCTTGGTTTAACAGAGGCAAATGAGATGAGTACTCCAATGGAAGTGGGTTTCTTAAACGAGAAGTAATTCAGTGAGTCTCTGGAAAGCAATCAAAACTACAGAATGGGAATTGGAAAGTTACTGTTCATTACAACCGTATTGCATCCTGATATTGCAGCAACATTTGGAATATTGTGTAGGAAAATTAATTCACCAACAAAGAAGGACTGGGTTGCACTTAAAAGAATTGCACAGTATCTAAAGGGCACAGCAAATATAGAATTAGTATTGTCAGCAACCCAAGTTAGTAGGATATATGGTTGTCAACTGAGCAGAAGAAAGAGATGACAGAAAGTCAACTAATGGCAATGCATTGTTCTATGGAGGAGGAGCAATCTCATGGTTAACCAAGAAACAATCTATTGTAGTTTTATCTTCAGCCAAAGCTGAGTATATATCCATGGCACAAGCTTGTCAAGAGGGTATTTGGTTGCATAAATTTCTAGAAGATTTTAGGGTAGTTGCATTGAAGCTGACAATAGTGTATGAAGACAATCAAGGTTGTATTATTCTGTCACAAAGTGAGAAGGTTACACAGAGAAGTAAACATAGTGATATGAAATATCATTTAGTAAGATAATTACAAGAGGAAAATATTATTGATATAAAATATTGTGCTTCAGAAGAAATGTTGCAGACATTGAGAACACGATTAGCCAGGGGCAAGTATCAAAGTCTGTGGATGACAATTGGGTTTATAAATTAAGGAACAAAACAATGACAAGGGGAATGTTGGGATTTATGTGTATATACATTGTCTTTGTTCTTGCCACTGATGCATTGTATGTACTGTATATCTGTGTATAGGCTTGGGATAACGTTTAGAAGGTTTGTGTCAATCATCAGTTCTGTAGACTGATTGGTTAGTTTGTATTTCTTACTGGATGCTTGAGACTGATCTTTCCTGTAAGGAAGATCTTTCACTCAGAGTAGGACTGTTGTTTTATTATGTAGTAATAGTTAAATAATAAACCTTAGCAACTTTGTTCAATAAACTCAACGAGCCTCTGTTTTCTCTCTGTTAGTAGACTAAGTAGACTACAGTAGACACCCTAAGGAGCCTATATGTTTGCAAGCACAGGGTGGAAGCTACTGCCATTTGCAACTGCCCGGGGTGATGCATCTCCCCTTTAAACATCACAGTGCTAATCTCAAGGTGTACTGTGGACCTCCAGGGAAAAGCATCTGCTGTATAAAGAGGTCCTGACCGCGATTGTCTTGCATGACTCTTCTTGCATGAAGTTTCACAAGAGTGGCAAAGCATGAACAATACAGTGTGGTTTGTTTCAACTGGAATAAGAATGTTTGATTCATGAAGGTAGTCACACCCATAGATCAGAGAGCTGCTGAAAATGCAAGCCCTCTGTAGTGAACTTGAATTCTAATGGAATTCACAGCAAAGAGTCACTTGAATTCACAAGTCTTCCTACATAAGTTCATGTGAGAAGTAACGTGTTAAAAGGGAGCATAATCTATTTAAGAATAGAACTCTAGAAGCATATCTTCATTATTCTTCCACTGTATAAAGAATGGATGCAGTGAATTCAGAATTAAGCCTAAATTCAAAGTAATTAATATGCTACATACTTCAGCTAGAAGAAAACTATATGTAATATAAACAGTGTCTCCAACAATGTACTTGGCTTTCTTTTGCTTTGGTATTCATCGTGACATCTGAATTTAATACATTTCTTCCTACCATCCTATTGTCATCTCCATCAGTACCAGTTCCCTGCACTCAAGATAATTTATTCCTAACTCTATAGATTGTTGTTGTTGCTGTTTTTGCTGTTGTACTAGCTCCATAATTTTTGTGCTATATGAGCTCTATTATTTTTCTACTTCTAGAATCAGCAGTAGGAATGTATAGCTATGTGTCCATATAGAAAAATATTGGAACAGTACAGTGTTTTTCTAACTTTCTACTTTTAGAGAACTTTTTTCACATTGATAAGTCTGCTGAGGAACTCCTGTATGTTTACCATGAAAATCCAGCACATTGCAGAAGAGTCTGGGGGATGCTTTTGATCAATACACTGGCTGCATTTGCATGTAACACAAAATCACAGTTAACCTTGGGGCAGAGGTTGGAATTTGAGAATGTCCAAATGTGTACAATCGCTGTTTCACAGCAAAATCAACCTGTGGTTTGCCTTGCCAAACTCCAATTTGTACCTTCAGTTTGTAGTGAGTTTTGCCGCCTCAACCTGAGGTTTTGTGGTAGCAGCATTATGTCCAAATGTGGATACCACCATAAACGTGGTTTTGTGCAGTTTCTGGAACCATAATCATAGAGCAGGTGGCCCAGATACACCTGGGATCATGCCCACTCCATGCATGTCACCAATTCTTTTTAATATCTACATGAAACCTCTGGGTGAGGTCATCAAGAGATTTGCTGCTGGGTGTTATCAGTATGCTGATGACACCCAAATCTGTCTCTCCTTTTCATCTTCAGGAAATGGCACTCATTCTCTAAATGCCTGCCTACAGACAGTAATGGGCTGGTTGAGGAAGAACAAATTGAAGCTGAATCCAAGCAAGACGGAGGTGTTCATTGTGGGGGCTCAGAATCTGAGGGGTGAGTTAGATCTTCCTGTGCTAGATGGGGTTACACTCCCCCAGAGGGAGCAGGTGCACAGCTTGGGAGTACTCCTGGACCCAGGCCTCACCCTGGTATCTCAGGTGGAGGCCATGGCCAGGAGTGCTTTCTATCACCTTTGGCTGGTTCGACAGCTGCGTCCATTCCTTGAGGACGACCACCTCAAAACAGTGGTGCATCAGCTGGTAACATCCTGGCTCAACTACTGCAATGCGCTCTACATGGGGCTGCCTTTGTATGTAGTTTGGAAGCTTCAATTAGTTCAGAATGCGGTTGCCAGATTGGGGCAACCCAGAGAGACCATATTATACCTATTTTGAAACAGTTGCACTGGCTGCCGATATGTTTCCAGGCAAAATACAAAGTGCTGGTAATTAACTTTAAAGCCCTGTACGGCTTAGGTCTGAGTTATCTAAGAGAGAGCCTTCTTCTACATGATCCCCAATGCACATTAAGTTCATCTGAGGAGGTCCGCCAGAATTACACAACACAGGCAGAATCTCCAGAATAACAGTGAAGAAGATGCACTTAAAATGGTCAATAACAAGAAACTATTAAACACCAATGAAACAAAGCAGGCCTACAAGAAAGAACAAGTCAAGAAGCGAGCAGAAAAATGGAGAAATAAGCCACTGCATGGTCAATATTTGCACAATATAAGTGGAAAATCAGACATCACCAAGACCTGGCAATGGCTTAAGAACGACAACTTGAAGAAAGAAACAGTGGGTTTAATACTGGCTGCACAAGAACAGGCACTAAGAACAAATGCAATAAGAGCAAAAGTCAAAAAATCCACAACAAACAGCCAGTGCCACCTTTGTAAAGAAGCAGATGAAACCGTGGACCACCTAATCAGCTGTTGTAAAAAGATTGCACAGACTGACTACAAACAAAGGCATGACAAGGTAGCAGGGATGATACACTGGAACATCTGCAAAAAATACAAGCTACCTGTAGCCAAGAATTGGTGGGACCATAAAATTGAAAAAGTTGAAGAAAATGAAGATGTAAAAATATTATGGGACTTCCGACTACAAACAGACAAACATCTGCCACACAATACACCAGATATAACTGTAGTCGAGAAGGAAGAAAAACAAGTTAAATAATCGATATAGCAATACCAGGGGATAGCAGAATAGAAGAAAAAGAAATAGAAAAAATCACAAAATACAAAGATCTACAAATTGAAATTGAAAGGCTGTGGCAGAAGAAGACCAAAATAATCCCAGTGGTAATTGGCGCCCTAGGTGCAATTCCAAAAGACCTTGAAGGGCACCTCAACACCATAGGGGCCACAGAAATCACCATCAGCCAATTACAAAAAGCAACTTTACTGGGGACAGCCTATATTCTGCGACGATATCTATAATAACAGCAACAGCATTGATAATAAAATTAAACCATCCCAGGTCCTTGGGAAGGACTCGATGTCTGGATAAAACAAACCAGTCAATAACACCTGTCTGACTGTGTAGCAATAATAATAATAATAATAATAATAATAATAATAATAATAATAAAATTAAAAAACAACTATTTGTTAGCTACCCCATAACAATTTGTCCTCTGGGCAGCTTACAACGCAACATTAAAACATGAAATAAAACAACACATTAAATCATAACAGACCAAAAAGTGTGTGGAGGTGATACAAACTACAATACAAAAACAATTTTTTAAATTTATTTATTCATTTAGCCTATTTCTGTACCACCCAGAACTTGTGTCTCTGGATGG
The DNA here is from genome assembly GCF_027244095.1 of Hemicordylus capensis. Lineage (NCBI taxonomy): Eukaryota > Metazoa > Chordata > Lepidosauria > Squamata > Cordylidae > Hemicordylus > Hemicordylus capensis. The sequence continues at coordinate 305,360,307 of NC_069657.1, forward strand.
TTTACAAGTAAAATCATTTAAACATTAAAATCATTTTAAACCCAACATTAAAAGTATTAAAACTATAAATAGAATTAAAAGCCTGGGTGAGCAAATATGTCTTCAGTGCCTTTTAAAAAGTTGTCAGAGATGAGGAGGCTCTTATTTCAACAGGGAGTGCATTCCAAAGCCCATGGGCAGCAACGGAGAAGGTCTGTCCCCAAGTAGCCCCAGACGAACTGGTGGCAACCATAGACGTACCTCTCCAGAAGATCTCAGTGGGCGATGGGGCTCACAGGTCATAAGCTGTTTAGGGCTTTATATTTTTTGTTGTTGTTTAAATCTGTTAAAATCACATTAAAAAATTAAAATTAAAAGTAAGTGAACAAAAAGGTCTTTACCTGGCATCTAAAAGAACAAAGTGATGAAGCCAGGTGAACCTCACTGGGGAGGCTATTCCATAAACGGGGTGCAACCGCCAAAAAGGCCTACTCGTTGGTAGGCACCCACCTCTCCTCATTTCGCAGGGGCACCTAGAGGAGGGCTTCTGAAGAAGGCCCTCATTCTACTGGGGTCACAGACAACTGAGGCTCCCCTCTCCCATGATTCCCTGCAGCAGCAGATCTACATATGCTGCAACACCAGTTTGAACCTGGAAAATTTGAATGAGAATAAAGATCTGTCTCTGGTTCCGGTGTTTCGCCAGTCTGCTCACCCAGCTAAGCCCGGAGACACGGAGCATCAAAATCTCCTTTGGGTGCATCAAAGGAGAGGAAGGGTCACTATGCAAAAGATTTATCATTAATCAGAAAGAATGCGGGCACCACACAAGCAGCCCCCCTTTTTTGATAGCTCAGCTCATGAGCATGCAGTCTGACAGAAGACCAAAGGTTGGTGAGCCCAAGGTCCTCTCCAGTCAACTGGCCCTCTCATGAGAGTGCTAGTCTCCTGGTGGCAAGCCGCCATGGGGACAGGAGTGTGGTTTGGTCTCCATGGACTGCTTTGCCAGGTGAGCCATCGCAAGAGCATCCTTGGCCACAGTGGGCCAGATCCCAGGATCCTTTGCCCTCCCTCATATAAATAACCCCTCCTAGGAAGTCATCATGTCCCCCTTCTTTTCATGTTCTCTGCCCGCTCCCTTCCATTGAGTAAAAGAAAAATAGTGCCCCTCAGCATCGGCCCCCTGCCAGAAATTGTGCTTGTGCAAGACAGTTTTGTTGCAGGGCTCTTACGAGGGTACTGGTGCAATAGCTGTCAGGTGAAGGGCTTGAGTGACATTTAAAGGAATTCAAATGCCCTTTCTCTGTTGAGGGTGGCAGACCATTCTGGAAAGGCACAACTGCGCTCGGCACACCCCTTTTAAGATTGCGGCCAGTGGCTGTCGTCTGGCGACATGAGTGATAATGGATGTGGCCTTGGCAGACCAGGAAGAGGGCAGGGTACCCCTGCCCTGAAAACTGAGTTTGCCAGGCTGGAGTTAGACAAACATCTGCAATATAATTCATGGTTAGAAAAATTAACCACACTTTTGGCAACCTCCAGTTTCATGTTATGTGCGAATGCTGCCACACTATTCACATAGGCCCTGACTATGCCAATAGGGCCTCAACATCACCCAGTGCTGATACACTGTGTAGACCATGACAGCTGTAGTCCCACAACCACAAGGGACATGCAGTTGTGTAGTGGAAGGGAAAAACAGAAGTCACTGGTGTATTATCTTTCAGGGCAGCTTGTCTGCCATGAATAATATGATCCCTCTGATCAATTTTATGGCTGTTTAAAAATTGTTGCATTGTTTTAAATTTTATATGTGTTTTAATTGTTTTTATGTTAACCGCCCAGAGATGAAAGTTTGGGCGGTATAGAAGTTTAATAAATAAAATAAAATAAAATAAAATAAATAAAACTTCTAGGGAACCTCGGGATTCCCTGGAGCACAGCTTGGAAACCAGTTAAACTGAGAAACTGACTTTATGTGGATATACCAGAATGCTTTCTATAATGACTAAAAGCAAATCCCACAAGGCTGATCTTTTCCCACCTGTTTTTAGTGGTTGCAGCCATATGCTGCTACAGCTGTGTGAACATTTGGCCTTTTAACTTCATTTTTTATTCACGTTCTCAGAAGATTTCAACACAGATTTTGCACATACAGTTGTTGTTTGGTCCGAGCAGGTCAGACAGAACCTGTTTGGATTTTAAACATGTTCACAAATCAGATATTACTTTGAATCACAGCAAAATAAGCCAAGTACATATAAGAATAAACATATATATATAGAGAGAGCATGTTTGTGTTTGTAGATTTCAATAACAAACATTTTACAAGAATCCAAGATCCTTGGCAATTCTGATATAGGGATGGAGGGCATAGTTGCCAACTCTTTTCTTGACAGGGCTCCTACACATTTAACAGTTAAATACAGATTGAAATTCAACAGCTGAGCTATTTTTCAGCAAGCACTGCTGAATTACCCCACCGGATCTTTTGCTTGCTTGTAAAGGTATTGAAAGCACAGGAGCTCTGTCAGAAAGAAATTGGTAACCCTACAGAGCAGGAGACCCATATAGCTTGAGGTGATACGTCCTGAATTAGGGTTGTGCATGAACCTGTTCGGAGGCCCTTTTACAGTCCTCTGAACAGGTTTGAAAGACTGGTGGTTTGGCCCGTTCGAAGGCAGAGGAGATAACTTTAAACTCTAAGGACTGGGAAGGGTGCACTTCCCTCCCTCCACCGTGTTTCCCCCGCTGGCTCTCTCTTTAAAAATGGTTCGGCAGGGCAGCAGTGTACCTCTCTGCCACCCTGCTGCCTCCTCAGACCAGAAGTGACCAGAAGTATCGTGCGCATGTGTACACGTTGGGCGCCCCCTCCCGCCCACTCTACATGCATGCAAGTGAGTGTAATATGCATGTGCAAGTGTCCAACATGCGCATGCGTGCCAGGTACTTCCGGTCACTTCCGGTTCGAGGAGGCAACGGGGTGGCAGGGAGGTACGCTGCTGCTCCACTGGACTATTTTTAAAGAGAATGCCAGCGGGGGAAACACGGCGGGGGGGTTAAGTGCACCTTCCCCAGTCCTAAAAGTTATTCCCCCACCTTCGAACCGGCAGGCACCAGTTCCATGCACACCACTATCCTGAATGAGAGTAGATTATCATCTCCAGTTAAGACTCACACCAAGACTTTCAGCTTATGCTCCAAGAGCTTACCACTTTCCACTATCCCACTTCATTTAATACAAATGTTTCCAGATAAAAATTATGTAAGGTTTAGCGGAAATATATTTATGCAATCAAATGTTTTGCAGCATTAGTCTAAGCTGCCACAAAAGGGAAGCTTTTAAAAATCAGTTTGTGAATAGATTTGAACATTTTTTTAAAAATAGATTGTCAGGAAATAAACAGCCTTCCCTAAAATATCCTTGATCTTTTAAAAAGCTAATTTTGCTGGCGTAAATTCCAAAGGGGCTGTTTAAAAGTGCTGGCACTGATCTTGCAAGTCTTTATTAACAAGGGATATTGGCTTTCTACTAGCACAGTTCAAATGACCCTTGTCTATTTTAAGCGGTGCAGAAATTGCTTTGTTTGCATAGCATTAGCCATATTAATTCTGTTCAAGAAACGGTAAATATCAGAATGAAAAGGGGCAGAAAAGACATTCAGTTATGTTTATAAAATGCTATTGAGAAACTGCCATCCGGAAAAGTTATCAACTTAAAGGAAAGTAATTGGTGCTTTTATAATTTCCTGTATGCATGATGAAAGAAACACCCAAGACATTTTTCTCATTTGATTTAAGTGACAGATCCCTCATTTCTCATCAATTTCTTCTTTAGAAGTTCTAACAGAGTTTGATAGAATTCTGAAACTTGGTTATTTATCTTCCATTTAATGGCTGATTCTCTGAAAATACTTGGTCCTAACAAATTTACGTTCCTCATATTGGTAGCCTGATCATCTTGAATCAACAATGCTGTTGAAGCAGGACACATTGAATTCAATTGAACTTACTGTTAAATGAGTATGCACAGGACTGAAGCTTTGCAGCCAAATATTATACATGTTCCCACCACTCAAACAGCAATATAATGATAAGAAAATGTTATTCTTTCCTCAGACAATGGAGCTCTTGTAAACTAAAGTGCTATCTGATAGGTGATAGTTTGAGTTTCATGAGGACCTGTTAGTGACATCATATATGGCTAGTGAAAGAACACACACACACACACACACACAGCACATTCATTCATTCATTCATTCGATTTCTATACCACCCTTCCAAAAATACCACCCTTCCAAAATACCGCCCTTCTGCCCTTCCAAAATACCACCCTTCCAAAAATGGCTCAGCACATGCCCTGCTTTAATGCTAAACCAATGCTCACACTGCTTAGAGGAGATTCTCAGGAACTGAAACTGACTGGTATCAAGGAGTTCATATACTTGGATGCCACCATGTGGATCACTTATTGAGCATGTGTGCCTGCCAGTGGGCTCACAACTGAGTGGGACCACGTCTAGGAACTGATTGTATAAACCAGTGCATTTGTGTGAGCTCTGTACACGCATGGGTCACAATATGTGTGATCACCGCAACTCAAAAAGGCAGTTGTGACCCTGCAGTTTATAGCTTTGTTGTGTGTATAGACAGAACATGGAGGTGCCAGTTCATATAGTCAGTGGCCCACATGTTGAATAGCCTTTCACTGCCATAAAAGAATGGCATCCCTGTGCAATGAGGCTGCTCTGAGCTCAGTCAATATCAAGCAGCAATGAATATGTATTTATTTTTATTTTTATTTATTTTAATTTTATCAGATTTGTACATCGCCCCAAACTTTCATCTCTGGGTGGTTAACAACAGCATAAAAACAGTTAAAACATATACAAAAAACTTAAAAACACAATTTAAAAATAAACCAGAAATTAAAACCCTTTTTTTTTTAGAGAGCTGAGAACGCTTGGGTGAAAAGATGGGTTTTCAGGTGTTTTTTGAAAATTGCCAGAGATGGGGAGGATCATATCTCAGCAGGGAGCACATTCCACAATCTCAGGGCAGCGCCTGAGAAGGCCTGTCTCTGTGTAGCTACCAAATGAGTTGGCGGTAACTGGAGACGGACCTCTTCAGACAACCTCAATGGGCGGTGGGGCTCGTAGTGAAGATGACACTCTCTTCTTCCAGGGCCTAAGCCACTTAAGGCTTTATAACTAGCACTTTGTATTTTGTCCAGAAACCTATTGGCAGCCAGTGTAACTCCACCAGTAAAGGAGTAACATGGTCTCTCTGAGATGACTCAGAGACCAACCTGGCTGCCACATTCTGAACCAACTGAAGTTTCCGGACTACGTACAAAGGCAGCCCCACGTAGAGAGCATTACAAAATTCAAGTCTGGAGATCATAAACAGATGTACCACTGTTTTGAGGTCATTGATCTCGAGAAACGGGCGCAGCTGGCATATCAGCTGGAGCTGATAAAAAGCACCCCTGGCCACCACCTCAACCTGAGAAACCAGGGAGAGGTGTGAATCCAAAAGTACTCCCAGACTGTGAACCTGTTCATTTTGGGGAAGTGTGACCCCATCTAGAACAGGCAGATCAATATCATCTCTAGAGTTCCGACCTCACACAATAAGTACCTCCGTCTCATCTGGATTCAGCTTCAGTTCTCCCTCATCCAGCCCATTACTGCTTCCAGGCAGGCATTTAGGGAGGATATGCCAGCTCCTGAAGAAGCTGACATGGAGAAGTAGATCTGGGTGTCATCAGTGTACTGGTAACACCCAGCTCCAACACCACCCTGATTATCTCTCCCAGCGGTTTCATGTAGATGTTAAAAAGCATTGGAGAAAGTACGGAGCCTTGAGGGACACCATACCTAAGCTCAGATTTCGAAGAGCAACTATCTCCAATCAACACCATCTGGAATTTATCCGAGAGGTAGGAGCGGAACCACTGTAAAACAGTGCCTCCCACCCCCAACACCCTCAGATGTTCTAGAAGGATACTATGGTTAATAGTATCGAAATCCACCAAGAGATCCAAAAGGACCAACAGAGTCACACTTCCTCGGTCAAGTCCCAATTGGAGATCATCCATCAGGCCAAGCAAGGCAGTCTCCACCCCATAGCCCACCCGAAAACCAGTTTGAAATGGGTCTAGATAATCAGTTTCATCCAAGACCGCGTGGAGCTGAGAGGCCATCACCCTCTCAATTACCTTGCCCAGCCATCGGAGGTTGGAAACAGGCCTATAATTGCTCAACTCCGAGGGATCTAATGCAGGCTTCTTTAGAAGAGGTCTAATGATTGCCTCCTTAAGACAAGGAGGCATCCTGCCCTCCCTCAGAGAAGCATTTATGATTTCCATCAGACTGTCTACAACAACCTCCCTGCTAGATCGAACAAGTCATGTTGGACAAGGGTCAAGAGAACAAGTGGTAGGCCTTACCGCTCCAAGCAGCTTATCCACATCCTCAGGAGTCACAAACTGAAACTGATCCAGTCGAATCACATAAGAGGAGTTGTTGGGCAGCTCCAGCTCAGACATCAAATTAATTGTGGAGTCTCCATCTAGGTCGGCCTGAATCCGAGAGATTTTATCTGCGAAAAACTCTTTAAACACATCACAGTGGGTAACTGATGACTCCAAATTCTGGTTCAAGGGAGGGGGAACAGATACTAGTCCCCTCACAACCCTGAACAACTCTGCTGGATGTGAACTCGCAGAGGCAATACGGGCAGAAAAGAACTGCCTCTTTGCCGCACGTATTGCCTGAGCATAGATCTTTAGATGTGCTCTATGTCGCAATCTGTCAGATTTGAGTCAAGTCTTTCTCCACTTGCGCTCCAGTCACCTACCTTGTCGCTTCAGTCTCCGTAGATGTTCCATATTCCAAGGGGCCAAATTTGAAGCGGGTCGGAGGGCACGCTTGGGAGCAATCGTGTCTACTGCCCTGGTGAGCTAGTTGTTCCAATTCTCAACCAGGGCATCAACAGGATCACCAGCAAAGCCAACACTGAATCCCTCCAAGGCTTCTTGGAATCTTAGTGGATCCAATAACCTCTTCGGGCGGACCATTCCAATGGGCCCCTTGCCCCTGAGGAGGTGAGAAGTGGTTGTAAGTCCAACCTTAACCAGATAGTGGTCCGTCCATGACAATGGGGAAATCATAGGAGTCCCCACCCACAGATCACCACCCTGATCAGAGTAGAAGACCAAATCAAGCATGTGACCTGCAGTACGTGTCGGTCCAGAGACCACCTGAGATAGGCCCATAGTTGTCATGGCCACTATGAACTCCTGAGCTACCCCGGACAAATTGGTCCCGAAATGAACACTGAAGTCCCCCAGCACCAAGATTCTGGGAGACTCCAATGCAAGTTCTGCGACCAAGTCCATGAGCTCAGTAAGGGATTTCGCTGGGCAGCGGGGTGATCGGTACACCAAGAGAAGTCCCAATCTATCCCTGGTCCCCAAACTCAAGTACACACATTCAATATGGTCAGACACTTTGACCGGGACCCTGGTAAGGGAGATGTTATCCTTACAGACCACAGCCACTCCACATCCCCACCCACGTCCCCTCACCTGCTCCTCTACAGAATATCACACATAGCTGCCCCATAGTCAATGAAGGCACCCCCTGTCCCCCTATCTCCAGACAAATCCAAACACATTACAGCAACTTCAACCCAAGTCTAAAACAGCTTAAAACTAACTAATTAAACAGAAACCCTCTATCCCTCGTCCTCATTCTTCCCTGAAGTGGCTCCCCCAAGGGGGTGACCCCCTTTGGTGTTGCCCCTTCAGTGGCGACCCCACTGGTGGTGGGCCCACCACCACAAGGAGCCTTCCTATAAAGCCCCAAACTGAGCAGGTAACCCGAGGAACAGCTGAGTCATTCAGGGGCTGGTCCCAATCCTGCCCACACTTCCCACAGATGTTAACCTGAGGCTGCAGCCCCACAGGGGAGGCAAAAGCAGGCAGGCAATATCTGAAGGAACCCCAGTACCCTCCTGGTCTCTCACTCCAGGCAGCACTGGGTGGGAGGTAGATGGACTCTTCCTTTCCCTCTCTGCTGGGCTTCTAACACCTAACACATGTCAGGATCCACCCAAGGTTCCCTGAGGTGGATGTGTGAGGAGGGTCAGACTCAGATGAGCACCCCCCCCCCCGAGCTAGTCCTGTCAACGGACCATGATAAGAACCCCAATGAGCTCCTAGAAGGGGAAAGTCTTCAAAGTATCCAGGAAGAGGTCTTCATGGAGGAGAACCCAGCTCTCAGAGCTTGATGTGAGTGAGGGTCCCAGAGAGATCCCTGAGGGGGACACCTAGGTGCTTGACTTCCAGACTGCCCTTATGAATTCCATGGGCCAGAATCTTCTAGAGGAGGACCCCATAGGGCCCAGACCACCAACAGACGGGAGCTGGTCACCTTGGCCGGGCCCCCCAGTGCTCCCAGATTACTTGGACCCCAAGGAGCTGCTATGTCAGCATGCACACCACCAATGGAGAGCTTGGACAAGCTCCAGGAAAGCCAGAGGAGAACCTGCCTGGCAGCTCGACCAGGGTTTGCATAGCCCTCAGGGACATATTTCTGGGTACCAAAGAGCACTGACAGATGCAGAGAGAATCAGAAAAAATGCTCTGCCCTCACCCTGTGCATGCCCTGTTGCTCAACAAGATGTTAGATGAATTGGAGCAGTAGTCCCTCCTTGCTCCATGGTCCCTATGGCTCTGGAGCCAATGAGAACAAAAGCCTTCCCCCCCCCCCAGTGTCTCTCTCTCTCTCTCTCTCTCTCTCACTCACACACACACACACACACACACACACAGTCAAAGGAGCCAGAGGGGTCAAAGGGAGAGGCCAGGAGGGGAAAGGTCATGAATAATCCTATCTTCATTAGGCTTTTCTGTTGCCACAGAGCACAACTGCCTGCTAGGAATCTAGAAATGTGCCATTGCAGATTGAGGAGGGATGGATGTGTGTGTGTGAGGAGGGATGTGTGTGTACAGTTAAGGAATGAGATTCAGAAAGGTCTAAAGTCCTGGCTTAGTCATGGAGGTGTTCAGGGTTAAATTATTAAAAAGCAGAGTACTGTAAAAGCATTTATAATTCCAGCCACCCACCTCGTTTTTGTTTGTATTGCCACCTGGACTCAGTTCCCAAGAATGAATGAATAAAATAATAATATAACAATAACAATAATAAATATGTTGTTTGTGTGTGGATATTTAAATATCTCCTAGTAACCATATGAGTTTATCAGCATGACATGGTCACACTTTTTAACCCTCATCCAGATTTGGGGGTAGATTTCCACCCTGAGCTGAGTAAAGGTGCGTAAACAAGCAAAGTACTGCACTCCCAGCTATGCTCTTGTCAAACTCTTACAGTCTTACCTGCACTCTGGTACACAATATATGCACAAGTTTGGCTCCTCAGCAGTTATGATATTTATGGTATTAATAAAAATCACAGGGTAGAAAACCACCCCAAAACCATGGTGGGGTGGTTTCTATCCCATTCCCATGTTAAGCCATTTGGGATGGGAGAAAATACCCTGCTTCTCTTTGGAAACTTCAGTTTTGTTTCCCCTTGCAAGCTCAATTGACCTTGAAATATGGCACTGTCAGAAAAATAGTCTGAGACACTCCATAGTTCTGTGCCCCCGCGTTGGGGCACATAAAACCAACCCTCCCTCCCCCGCAGTCATGTCACAGCTGGATTACTGCAATGTGCTTTACATGAGGCTGCCCTGGAAAATATTCAGAAACTTCTGTTGGTGCAGAATGCAGCAGCTAAGGTTCTTTCTGGATCCCCTCATCAGGGACGGAGCCAACATTGGGTAAATGGCCAATCAGGCGGCCCTGACACGCCCCCTGCATCTGACATCAGATGCGGAGAGAGTTATTTCACTCCCAAAGGGGGCCATGTGGCCCCGCTGCATTGGCAGCATGCGCTGGAGCAACTTTCCCTGCCTTTAAAGGCTGGGAGAGCCGCTCCTGGCCTTGCGGCCAATGCAGCGGAATTGATCTCCCTCCCAAATGGAGCCACATGACCCCGTCTGGGAGGGAAATCGGCCCAAGCTGCATTGGCAGCATAGCCGGAACAGCTCTCCCTACCTTTAAAGGCAGGGAGAGTTGCTCCGGCCTGCGCTGCCCAACGCAGCACGGGCTGATCTGCCTTCCAAACGGGGCTGCATAGACCCGTTTGGGAGGGAGACCACGCCCCCACATCTGACATCAGATGTGGAGGCATGGCTAGTCGGGCCCCTGCATCTGATGTCAGGCGGTGGGGGCCAGGGGCTGCGGCGGCGGCCGAACACAGGACGCCGCCAGCCTAGCTCCGCAGCTGCCCCTCATTCAGAGCATATTGCACCTATTTTGAAAGAACTGCACTGGCTGCCAATTGGTTTCCAGATCCAATTCAAGGTGCTGGTTATTACCTTTAAAGCCCTTAACAGTTTAGGCCCTGGATATCTGAAGCATCACCTGCTCCCAATGATTTCTGCCTGTCCAACAAGGTCATTGGAGGAGGCGTTGCTCCATGAGCCAGCATTGAGTGAGGCTTGATTGTTGTGCACGTGGGACAGGGCCTTCTCTGTTGTTGCCCTCAGGCTCTGGAATGCTCTTCTGGTGGGTATCTGTCCGCTGATGTCTGTGGCTACTTATAAAAACAACAACTAAAAAACTAATTTGTTCATACTTTTACCCCTTAGCCGTTGCCAAGCTTTCTGTTTTCTGGCTGCTCTGTCTTTGTCTTTTTATGGCTGCTGCCTTTTGGTTTTTATGGTTTTTCATGGTCTTAATTGATCTTAATATTTTAATGTGATATTGTATTAGCTTTTGTAAACCACCTTGGGATGGGTTTTATGAAAAGTGATATATAAATTGAACAAAAACCAAATGATTCTGAGGGACTGGCCTTAAGTATGTAGTACACCGCTCTGGGCTTGTTGGAGGAAGAGCGGGATATAAAATGTAAAAATAAATAAAATAATAAATAAATAGAAGGCACTTGACCAGATCCCAGACCTGTGATGATTGCCTTTAGGTCAGTCACAGTATGTCCTTTCTGCTGAAATGCTGAAGTGATGTTGAAGTGTGGACCCTCATTAGTGTCGGGTTTGAAATGTTCATTTTTTAGAGCTAAAAGTTCATTTTCTCAGTGAGTTGTGCACTTACACAGGGCACTATGCTAGGGATGTGGGGATAACTGTTGCACTCACCTGAAGTGAAATGTTAAATCATTGTGGTCTGTGGCTTGGAAATGTTGTGGGGGTATCCAGTGAACAATGGGAATATTTGGGAGTTGGAAGTTCTACTCGTGTATTAAAAACCATGACTCCGGATGAGGATTAAAGAGTCTTAAAATGCCTCTGACGTGCATATAGTACCTGATTACATTTCATCCTGCTCTTCCTCCAAAGAGTCTAGAGTAGTGTACATGATTATGTTTATCCTCACGATGACCCTATGAAGTAGGTTAGGCTGAGAGATTGGTGATTGGCCCAGAATCACCCAGTGAGTTTCAGGGCTGAGTGGCGATTTGAACTTGGATCTTCTCAGCACTCTGACCACCACATCTCACTGGCTACCTAATGACTTTTGGTCATGGTGACTGGGAATCATGAGAGTTGTAGTCCAACAACATATGGGGGCCCAAGGTTGGGAACCCCTGACCTAGAAAATAGATTATGTTAATAGTTTATCATTATAGTCCCTCAGTATTAGTTGGCCAGAAATACTGTTGCTCTTGAGGTATGATCACATGTTGGTAACACTGAGAAGGACGAGAAGTTGCCCCCAGTCTTTAAATAATGACACTGTTGAAAGCTATATTTGGTGGCTCCTTTCTATGGCAAAAATGCTTACCAGAGACAGGAGACCATGCTTAGTACAGGAAAGATTGGATTGGCAGGTTACCAAAAGGCATTCTACCATTAGAGGTTATATCACTGAACAAAGTCCTTTTTTTTTTTTTTAATACCTATCTACCTACCTACATTCTAAATACATTTATAGCCTGCCTTGCTTTATCAAATTCCAAGGCAGCTTACAAGAAGAGTCCAACAACAATAAAAATAGACTCATAAATGACAGAATAGTAAAAGAATATAATGAAACCACAGAGCAAAACACCACAGAGTAGATAAAAAGCAAGATTAAAAATCAAACAGACTGTGGGATAGTTTGCAACAATAGATTTTCACAAGCGGTTGGATTACTAAAAGTGAGGGTGCCAGTCAAAGCTTTATGGGATTGCAAACCAAATGTAATGAAATAAGTGAATGATTTCAGGCAGTGGTGTAGCAGGCTTTTGAGGTGGCTGCCCCCTTTTTCCCCATCATGCGTGCAAAGCATGCACCCCAAACAAGGCCCCCTGCATCTGACATCAGATTCAAGGGGGTGGGGTCAATATCCTCCCAGGTCTGGGTCAACTACTTACATCAGGGGACACACAGCCCTTCGCCGCCACCGCTGCCTCCCTGCTCCCATTGTGGTCAAATGGCTCCTCAGGCACAGCTCACCTGCGGCAAGAGGCTCAGCCCTATTCCCACACTACTCTGCAGCAGCCTGCCCAGTGCCAGCCTACAGCAGCTCTGCACCGGCCCACCAAGAGCAGGCTGGGGCTGAGCCAAGCATGGTCGTTGAGGCAGGCAGGAAGAACTCCTGCTAGTTCTTCCTTCCCTGCCCACCACACTCCATTTCTGAAATGTAACTCTACTGGCAGGGCTGTCCTTAGAGAGCCCTGCTGAGGTGCGGGGCCTGGGGCAAATCAGCCAGTGTGGGGCTCCCTTCCAGTTAATTCTAATAGTGGTTAAAAGAGCAGGGCCCGGGGCAGTCGCCCTGCCTGCCATACCCTAAGGTCAGCCCTGCCTACCAGGTTTTTCAGCATTGGCCCCACCCCTTTAACCTGACATCAGATTCAGGGTCAGGGCCAGGGCCTGGGAGAGGGTCCATCCCTCTTCCAGCCTGCTAGAGAGGAGAAGGGCATGCTTCACACTCCCAGCTGGTGAGTGCTTTGCTTGCTGGCTGGGTGCGGAAAGAGGCAAGGGGATACCCTTGCGGAGGGGGAGGGGGAGCCTTGGAGGCCCCAGACTCTCTGGTCCTGGGGACTGTTGTCCCCCCCGCTCAATAGTCACTATGCCCAGTTTCAGGATTGTTATTCAATTATTTACCCTCATTTATTTAAAATAAGCCATCTATTTTGTTTCATTTGTGGAATGTAAAAAACAAAATGTCTCCTTCATTTGCATTGTCTCCTTCATCATTGCATTCCCCCCCCTCCAAAGTACAGTAAATTCTTTTTTTTGGGGGGGGGTTACATTTTTGTCCTGCCCTTCCTCCAAGAAGCTGAAGGCGGTGAACAAGCAGTTCTTCTCCCTCACCCATTTTATCCCCAGAACAACCATGTGAGGGAGAGAAGGCTGAAAGAGAGTGACTGGCCCAAGGTAACCTAGTGAGTCTCATGACTCCGTGGGGATTTCAACTTGGCACTCCATCCAACTCAGCACTCCATTTGAACTCAGCACTATACCACAGTGGTTCATTTTTATTCCTTGATCCAAACATTAAACATGATCAATAGCTATTAAGATTTTCATCTAAATAAGTAAAATCCATGCTAGTAATTTCTATGCTAGTCTTTAAATAACCATCCCAAAATGTTCTGTTTGCTTTCACTGGCTTTCTCTGAAAGAATAATATACAATCATCCTACAGAAAGATCTAAGACAACGTATTTGGTATATCAGCCTCCATGACAACCAGCTGCAAAATGTATGAACAAAACAGACGAGAGAGTCATAAGGAAATAACAAATGAAGGGACAAACCTCTCTGTAATCTAGTCTTTTTAATCGGCTTTTGAAGCAAAGAGTACAACCCTGAAATCACTTATATGTGCTCCCATCAAAGTCAATTAGAGAAGGAAAGGAATAAGGCTAATAAATCAATACTTCAGAAACCCACAATGATTCCTAAATACAGAGAAAATATCATCCTTGCTGGATGCCAGTGTTAACAAGTGTCAAGATCCCAGAAATGAAGAATTGTGTTGGAAATCGCTGGCACTAAATGTCCCCTGCCTCAAAGAGAAATATTGACCGTTCATTGTTTTCTTCATTAGGTGATTCATGGAAGACAATTTTAAGAGGGTTTTGGGGGGTGGGTTTTTTTTTGTTTTTTGTTTTTGTTAAGTGGGATGAGAGCTGGCAACACTACACATCAGCAGGTGTCTGCCTGCTGTGCTTGCCCTTTTCTTTAGTACTTCAGCATATTAGATTATCAAGACTCAATTTCACCTTATCACTATGAACAGGTTTATGAATATGAATATTTATATACAATGAATATTTATAAATTGCTTTTCAACAAAAGTTCTCAAAGCAGTTTATAAACAAACAAATAAATACATAAAATAGCTCCCTGTCCCCAAAGGGCTCACAATCTAAAAAAGAAACATAAGATAGACACCGGCAACAGCCAGTGGAGGAATGCTGTGCTGAGTGATGGATAGGGCCAGTTGCTCTCCCCCTGCTAAATAACGAGAATCATCACTTTAGAAAGGCGCCTGTTTGCTCAGTTAGCGGGTGCAGGGCGGGTTAGCCCGATATGAGATCAAAAAATATTCAGTTTACCTGTTTTTTGAGATCTCAGCAGTCAGTGACTTTGATTTTTTTTTTTTTTTTAGGAAAGGACTATATGGAATATCCATTGAAATGAAGGGCATCAGTTCTCATATTTTTGCATCTTAACGAGTACTCACTGCCTCTAAGCCATAGATGTTTCACAGCCTGCCCGATGTGTGCTAAGAATTTCTATAGCTGGCAACATACAATGGGGCGATTCACATGATTGTCCCTGGCAGGCTGGGAGGGCGCAGGGGGAAGGCTGCACTTAACCTACTTTCCCCCCAGACTACCAAACTGTCCATCTTCAGCGTGCCTCCCACACACCCACATGGGCAGCCCTGCCCCGTGCAGCTCCATGAAGCAGAGAGCAGAATGGAGGGATCCAGGGCCAGAACTTGATGTTCTGGCCTCCAGGCATCCCTCAGTGCAACGCGTGGCACGTGCATTGCATTGGGAATTCCCCAATCAGATGGGTGCTCCATGCAACCGTCTCTGTGCCTCCTTGGGGTGCACAAAGCCCGAGGAGTCACACGATACTTGGTAGCTGGGGGTAAGGGTTAGAGAGCACCCTTCATCCCAGCTAAAAGCTGGGTTCGTTAAGGGGGTTAGGCAGGCAGGGAGCAGAGGGATCAGCAAGTGTCCTGCCACTTCTCGTGACCAGCCTAACCCTGCTTGGGACAGCCCAGGCAGGTTTAGGCTGGTTGTGAGAACAGCCCCAATAGCTTTTAAGGGAGCTGAAGGTCGTTTGAGATATACACCACTTCCCATGAGTCAAATACATTACTTTTGTCGTGCCACCTCTGGTCAGACAGATTTCTGAAAACAATGCAAACACCTGCACAACTCCTTTGAAGGGGAGGAAAAGCAGTCTTTCTTTCAAGCCAGTTTCTCTTTCAAAGCACCTTCAGCTCTGGAAACAACTATCACCTGTCTCTGGCCTAATAATATATTGTGTCCTATCCCTTATGCAAGTTATGCAAGACCTGAAGGGAAAATACTGAGTTCTTAGTACTGAGTATTGAATAAGAACAGTATGGTTGATAACCTATAAAGCCCTAAAGAGCTTAGGCCCAGGGTATTTAGGAGAACGCTGCCTGCTGAAATAATCTGGGGAGGTTTGACTGCAGCTGCCACCAGCTTGTCTGATGGCTACTCAATGACAAGCCTTCTCCATTGCCACCCCAAGGCTTTGGGGTGCACTCCCTGTCAAAATAAGAGCCTCCCCATCTCTGCAGCTTTTTAAAGGGCGGTCAAGACACATTTATTCACCCAGGCTTTTAATTAGATTTATAGAATCTATCATCATGGTTTTTAATTGTTCTACAGTTTTAACTTTGTTTTTTACCTGCCTGTGTATGCTTGTTTATTTTTGTAAACTACCCAGAGAAGTGAATTTTGGGCAGTATTCAAATATGCTAAGCAAACAAACAAACCACACCTCAATGAAAGATCACATTTTATTTATTTATTTATTTATTTATTTATTTATTTATTTATTTTTACATTTCTATACCGCCTTTCGTTAAAAGAAAACCCCAAGGCGGTTTACAAAAATTAAAACATACAATTAAAACATACACATGCTTTGCATGCCCAAGATCTCAGGTTAGCTACAATGTATTATTTATTCAAATATTTATACACCACTTTTCAAGAAAAAGGGCACAAAGCTGTTTACATAGAAGAGAACTTTTCTTTAATGGTTTGCTACACCAAGGAGGCTCACAATCTTTCTTTTTAAAAAGGGATTAAAAAGAAAAGACACAAGGTAGACAGACACCAACAAATAGCTAATGCAAAAGATGCTCCACAGGGCTAATGTGGGACATTTGCTCCTGCTAAATAGAAGAGAACAACCCCTTGAAAGGTGCCTCTGCTTACTTTGCATGTTCAGTCTCGGATATCTCAAACTGAATGAGCTCAGATAGCAGGGTTAGGAAAGAGTGCTCCCTGGAGACCTTGCAGAGCCACTGTCAGTCCAAGTAGACCATACTGGGTGATATGGACCAATGGCCTGACTCTGAATATGTCATAGGCTCATAGGAAGTCAGAACACTGGTCAGTCTAGTTCAGTATTGTCTACACCAGGCTTCCCCAACCTGCAACCCTCCAGATGTTGCTGAACTACAACTCCCAGCACAATTTGGTTGTGTATGCTGGGAGTTGTAGTTCAGCAACATCTGGAGGGCTGCAGGTTGAGGAAACCTGGTTTACACTGACCGGCAGTGGCTCTCAAGGTTTCAGGCTCTCAAGGTTTTAGGAAAGATTCCTTCCTATCCCTACTGGAGATGCCAGGGATTGAACCTAGGACCTTCTCATGCAAAGCAAATGCTCTGCCACTGAGCTACGTCCCCATTCTGCTTTCTCTCCATCATCCTTCCAGTGTGATAAGAGAGCAGCCAAATCATGTGATATTCATTTGCTCCCTTGCACAGGGGCATATCTAGGGTGGGGCAGGCAGGCACATGCCCCGGGTGCCACTTGAAGGGGGGGCACCATTTTTTAACTGAATTTTTTTTTTAAATGGCCACTGAAAACAAAATGGCCACCACACATGCTCAAATGGCCTCTGTGAAGCCTATTGTGGTTTTGGTGGCCATTTTTTTAAAAAAAATTATTTTTAAAAATGGCCACCGCACATGATCAAATGGTCCCTGCGAGGTCCTTAGCCCGGGATGGACTGCAGCACTGAATTAAGAGGCCAGCGGGGGGAGGGGGAACCTTTGCAGACACTCCCCACGGCCTTTAGGAAGGCCCCCAAAGTGGCTACAGGTAAAAAAATTATATCATATAGGTCACTGTACACATATTAAGTTTGGCACTACGTACAGACAATCAGGGCTTGTGAATACTGAGCTGAAACTTATGAGCTAGGATTGTATTCATTTTCTCTTACTTTGCTTATTGTGAAAAGTGAGTTAAATATGATGTCTTAATAATATGGCTATTAATGGTGAGTTTGTCTTTAAATCAGTGTGAAATCCTTAATATTAAGGCTCACTGGGAGTTTCTTGCTCTCTTCCTCTCATTTTAACTGTCTTTCTGAAATACTAGAATATGTTCCAAGCAGTGACACTGTTTACTCTGCATATCCTTTAATAATTTTCAGGGTATCTGGGAAAAGTCAAATTCTCCATTTATTTTTAAAACTTATGTAATAGTGATGCTACAATGCATAGTAGAGAATTAGACAGATGCTTCTGTTTAGTTTTACAAGTACACCTCCACATAGTATTTGGGTATTTCATGAGCCCCAGTGTACTGAAATTTGTAGTTTTCTAGCATTTTTTGATCTGGCTACGTCCACTGCTAAATAGTTTTTGAAATATTAAAAGATTAACAAGATTGACTTGTATTTTTGAGCTGATATTATGGTCAATTTATCTGAAAGATGGGTGTCAGATATTTGTACCGGGAGTGCAATTTCAGTGCTTGCCCTAGGTACTATTTTCCCTAGATACGCCTCTGCCCTTGCATGAACAGAAAAATCACGACTTGTGAGGAAACTGATGACATTGCACAAGCTGTTGTGCCATTAAGCAATTGTGTGCACAATACACAGCGGTAATTCAGATCAGCAGTGAATGGGGGACAATGCATAATTAAGCCACATGATCTCTGCACTTTTGAATGCAGTTAATAATGCACAGTTAAACTATATGTGAAGGAAGTTAAACAAAGATGCAAACAAAAAGGTTGGGGTTATTTTTTTTGGGGGGGGGGGAGTCTATCTGCTTTGGTGGATAAATGTCCTGAGCATCTGATGCCTGCATTTGGAACGTCAGAATACCCACAAAAATAATTGTGAAGGTTGTGTACACGGAGAGGTAAACTATAAACTCTTATTCTCTTTTTCATCTCTATACAGCTTTCTCTGTTCTATTTTTTATTTGGATTTATTTTATACAGTTTTGTGACAAAAGGTGCCAGGTGGCTGTAAATCATGTGCTAATTAGTGTTGACAGAAACTGAAATAGTTGTTCTTTTTTTTCTTTTCAGCATAATATGTTAACATGTGTACTTCTTCTATTTTAAGCAGATATCCAGAGAGTGTAAATTCCAAGCAGCTCTGTTGGATATGAAGTAAAGATCATGCTGTGTATAGGTGATACATAGAACAGACCTCCCAAATTGTAATCTAGCTTTGATTGATATGTGTCTGAATGGGTTTGGGAAGCTGCCTCTTTTCCCCAGAAAGCCCTGGTTGTCTACACTAGCTGCTGGTGCAGAGTAAAGTCATCTTTCATATGGACAGAGTAACATCATCTACCTTATGTCGATCCATGGTATTTCTTATCCTTGAGGATAATGCAAACCAATACTGAGTGCAATACCCACATCTGGGGTGATATAAAGTGACCCAGGAATTGGAATGGCAGAGGATCGTGGGTTGGCATTACTGTGTCTGCAGATGTGATGAAATGCAGATCTCCATCTTGGCTCAATAACGTTTACCCATAAACCCTGAGTGCTCTGAAAGGGGGACATCCATCCCTTTTGTGCCTGAAGGGGGACAGTCTCTTACTTTTGTCATTGAAGGTACCAGACCATCAAGGTACAGGCCTATGCCCTTTTTCACAACAGATAAGCAGCTCAAACTGGACTCACTTTTAGACATGTAAGTTTAGGTCCATTAAGGAGGAGAAACCTCCAGTTTGTAGGCAAACTCTCAAATCCCAACTGGCCCCAAACCAGCGTGACATCAGATATCTTCCAGGCCTTCTCATTGGATCCAAGACCTGTCTATTCTTGGAAGAGGGGGACAGCAGCCTTTCCCCTCCATAGTGGCTATAAAAATAGAAGGCAAAAGCCCGGCCAGTGTTCACCATTTTCCATCTGCTAATGGGTGTTCCGGGGAGGAGCTGTAGAGATTAACACTCTCTCAGCCAAGGACCTGCCTACTGCTAGACTAAAGTAAAACTCAGTGCTAGTTAGTTAGTTAATGTCTTTTGTATTTTCTTTTGAATTCCTGTGTGCCTTTCTTTACTTCCAGTTTCCCCTATTTTCCCTAGTTCCTTATTTTGTGTGCAACCCTTGTTTTTCAATAAAGTTCATATACTTAGAAGTGGCTTCAGTCTGATTTAACAGGTTCTTGAGAGTTACTTGCAAAACTCTTCCCCATGTGCCTCGTAAGGTCATTCGCTACTGTTGAGTTGTTTTCAGAATAATGCATTTTGTCTAGAGCTGTGTGGTGTGGACTCTGGCTGCACAGTGCCTGTAAGTCCCAAGCCAGACAGTTCTAGGTTGTTGAAGCTGTGTCTAAGCCTGGTCAGTGGCTTTAGATTAGTCTTCAACTGGTGGCAGCCTACCTCGCAGGAGTGGTGTGCAAGATCAGAGCAATCGCTCTACTGAGGGTAGATCCCTGGAAAGCATATAGTAACCCACATTTTGTCACAGCAGCATTCACCTTTGTGGAATAGGCGTGGCATGCCAGCAGCATACAAAGCCCTTACCTAACCTAGAAGGCCTACAGAAGAAGGCATAATCTTCTTTTTCTCCTTCTTAATTTTTTTAAATTTTCTTGCTCATTGGTTGTTCTCTCATGCTGTGGAGTCATCTGTATTTCCAACAATACCTGTCTTCTTTGTGCTTTTTCTTGTTTGCACTGTTTGATCTTTGCATCTTGAACTTCTATTTTTCTTTTATGTATTTTGCTGAACTGCTATTTGGTTGTGAACAGATGAACAACGGTTCCATTATTTGGAATTTATTTCTTCTTGCTTTACTTGCTTTGCATCATCTGACAATTGGATCTCTATTTTTTACATGGCTACTCCTGCTGCATTATCTTTCATTTCTTTACTCTTTTTGCCCTTGCCGTCTGTCCGTGATGACAGGAAGGGGAGAAGTGGGTTTCCTTCTTTCACCAAGATGTCATTTTTCTTTTATTGTTTTTCCTTTTTCTGCTTTTGAATCCCATCCTATATGACTATTTGCTCCTGCAAGCATTTCTCTGGCTACCATCCTCCTGGGTCTTTGTCTACTTTTTTTGTTTGTTTGTTTGATTTTGAAGTATGGCTTTCATCTCTTCTGGCATTTTCTTCTCCTGCTTTACTAGTTGGTGACACACACACATTGATCAAGCCGCTGATTCAGATATTCTTCCGGCTTTGTTTTTTTTTTTTAACTTTGCTTGACTCCTTTGATCTTTCTCTCATTCCTTCTACTCTGCTCATGCTGCCGGTCATATCCTTGATATAGTTATCACTTTCTCGTGTTCACCTGTTGGTTTTTCTAATGTTCCTTATCCTCTTTATAATCATTTTATTTACTTTACTGTTTTGCTCAACTCCTCTAACTACATTTTTAAAATCAGTCCCTGCAATCTGATCCTCTCCCTGCTCTCCTAATCCCACTTGTCTATTTCACCAGGATCTGCTCCATATGCTGCTGTTTCCTCTTTTAATTCCTTATTATTTTGCTCATTTAGGTGCTCATTCTCCTCTTTCTTGTCCTACTCAGTCTTGACCTCACTCCTAGATTGTGCTTTCTTTCTGTGTGCATGGTGTCTCAATTTCTTCAAACACCTTGCTAAGATTCCACTTCACTATGTAGTTACTGTATTGCAGATTTCTTCTACGGTCTTATTAGCAAGGTTGGTTTTCTGAAATCATGGAGTGGATGGAATTGGGGGTGCTCTAGACGATAATTTCCAATTAAGCAAAGGCAGGGAGTTGCCACATTGCTGGGGACAAAGCCCTACAGTGGGGTCCATGTGGCATACCACCTCATCCCCCTGTGCACCCCATCCGATCCTCCTGTGCACTTAAAACAAATAGTAAAGAAAAAACCTTAACAAAATATACCAGAATGTGAGATACAATTCCCACACTTACCTGAACGAGGAAGGAGACAGGCAGCTGCTCCTCCACAGTCCTACCCTCTCCTTCAGCAAATGGGAAGGTGGTGGGATGGAGGCAGGGGCGTAACTACTATTAGGCAAGGGGAGGCGGCTGTCTGGGGGCCCCCACGCCTCGAGGGGCCCCCCAGAGGCAAATCACATGATTATATATTGTGAAGTGAGTGTGTGTGTGTATCAGCGAGGGGCCCATTTTAAAATTTTGTCTCTGGGCCCACTCCAGCCTTGTTACGCCCCTGGATGGAGGAGTGACAGCAACAACTATTCCTCCTCCCCCTCAGAGGCCAAGAGAAGAAGCTGTTGTGTGCCACTCATTATCTGCTCAGTGGCAGCTTCTCCCTCTCCCCACAGTGAAAGGGCTTTCCCTCCAGAGTCTCCTGCATTATTGTGGGGTACTCCATGAAGAAGTCCCATTGCCAAGGGGAGGGGAGGCTGGAAGGGGTCAGTGACATCACAGGTCTTTTGCACCACCATTGCCTTTTCCTCAGCCACTTCCCATCTGCAAATGGGAACATTCCTGGGGATCTTCCCATTTGTGGATTAGCAGGTGTGTGAGCAAAGCCAGCAGTGGCGTGAGAGATTTGCAGCGCTGCTGCATCTTCCTGGCACCTCTAATCATTGAGTGCCTAGGTTCCAAGAACCCGTGGGCTCCTGCCTCTGGGACCTCCTTGAGGCTCCCTAGGGTTGCTCCACTCATCTCCCCCACCTTGCTGGCTAGGTGGCTGGTGTTGTCGCACATGTGTGGGGGAGAGGCAGAGGGAGAGAGAGAAAAGAGAGTGCAGCCCGCACCCTGAAGGAAGTGGTGGAAGCATTGACATCTCCAGCAGTGCCTCAGGGGTCACCTTCCATCCTGTGCGCTGCCCATCCCCAGTGGTGTGACATGTGGCGCACGCTGCTGCAGAGGAAGCTGCCACCACAGCCGTCACTTGGTGTGTGGGGCGGGGGAGTCGCTGCCAGCATCGCTGAGTGGGGAGCCGTTACCACCAGCAGGAGGTTGGGAATGTGCTGCTGCAGCTGCTGCACCAGGGGAGAGGCTGCTGCCCATAAGAACATAGGCTGCCTATGCCTTCCCTATGACACTTCCTCTCATATGGTCCCTGGGGCCCCAGAGGTGAGCTGTGGGGCCTCAGGTGTTGGCTATGGGCCTTTGGCCAGGGCCCAACTTTAACCCCAGACACTTGCCCTGAGCTGAGACTTACAAGGCTGAGGCTTGCAAGAACTCTCCCTGCCTCCAATTCCTTACTTCTTTGGAAATCAGGAGAACCTTGTTATAGACGGATTCTATATCCATAGTCTCACACTTATTCATGTGTGTCTAATTAACATTCGGTTTCATTATCTGTGGATACAAAAGGGTTAAAACCCATTTATCAATGTTTCCTAGAGGGCCAGAAATGACTGCCATTTTGTCCATCGGAGCTATTTTGTGGCTGAAAAAAAATATGTGATTTTTGGGACCGTTTGGGGCATTTGGAGGGCATTGCTGGATGCCAGGAGACCTGTAGAGCATGGTGGGACACTTTATATAGCCCCTTTTTGTGGGTTTATTTTTTAAGTCTGGGAACCTAACCCCCACTCAATGACCCCGTTACCTGTGGTTTCATTATCCACGGTAATATGCAGGAATGGAACCCCCATGAATAATGAGGTCCACCTTTATTTATTTATTTATTTATTTATTTATTTATTTATTAGAAGCATTTAATATACCGCCAACTCCAAAGACTCCGGGCAGTGTACAATGACATGTAAATAAGATAACATTAAAAATTACCATCAAAAATTACATTAAAAGTACAAACTAAAATAGATAATGAAAAGGAAATAAAGTAAACTACAGAGAAAATGCCTGGCAGAAAAGAAAGGTCTTCAGTAAGAATATAAAGACCGGTAGAGAGGGGGCTAGATGAATCTGAAGGGGCAGAAAATTCCAAAGAAGTGGGGCAGCAACTGAAAAAGCCCTTTCATGGGTCCTAGAACTCTGAACCTCTCGAAAATCAGGGACCAACAAAAGGGCCATCTGAGATGATCAGGACGGGATGTAACTGGATGGGAGAGGCGATTCTGTAGGTAAACAGGCGCCAAGCCCCGCAAGGCTTTGAAGGTAAGAACCAAGACTTTGAATTGAATTCAGAAGTGAATGAGTAACCAGTGCAGTGACTGCAGGAGAGGTATTAACCTATCATATCTTTTGGCACCCGTAAGTAGGCGAGCCTCTGCATTCTGGACCCGCTGAAGCTTCCTGATCATCTTCAAAGGTAGCCCTAGGTAAAGTGGGTTACAGTAATCTCATTGATGCCTGTCGATCAAGATAAGGGAGTAATTGGCAAACCAGATGAAGCTGGGCAAATGCACTGCTAGCCACAGCCTCCACCTGTTGTTCAAGCAGGAGGCACGAGTCCAAAAGTGAGGATGGAACTAGCAAGGAACAATCTCCCTCACTTTAAAAAAAAAAAAATTCTCTGAAAAGGACTGTAAAGACCTTTGCCTTTTTTTTTTTTTTTTTAGGAATCTCTGCCTAAGCACCATTAAAATAAACGAGACATGACTAATTTTAATCCCATTACTTTCAATGGGACTTAGTTGTGATTAACCTAGTCTGGATTCTGCCCAGATAAGGGATGTCGTAAAGCCAAACTAGACATCTGCTTAAACACATCATTAATATGATGATGATCATCATCATTCATATGATAATTAATTTTCCGGGTCCAATTCAAAGTACTGGTTTTGACATTTAAAGCCCTTAATGGTTTGGGCCCTGGATATCTGAAGGACCGCCTGCTCCCAGGGGTTTCTCCTCACTTGACAAGATCATTGGAGGGGGCTCTGCTCCGCATGTTGACAGTGAGAGAAATTCGTGGTGAGAGTTGTCGAGCACATGGGACAGGGCCTACTTAATCATTGCCTCCAGGCTTTGGAATGCTCTCCCTTCTGGCATCCACTCCTCAGTCTCCTGGACAGATTTTAGGAAAAAGTAAAGACATGGCTCTTCACCCAGGCTTTTAAATGAAAGTATTGTTTTTACTGCTGCTGCTTTGTGTTTTATATATTATTGTTTTTAATGGGTTATTAAATTTTTAAATAGAGATATTATATTTATATTTATATTATTCTTATTTTTTATTTTAATTATGCATTGCTTTAATTATATTGTCATTAAATTATTGCTTTGAGATAATTTTAATAAAAAGTGGTATATAAATAGAACAAACAAACAAATAATAGGTGTACTTAAACCTAGAAACTCTCTTATGTAAGAAAAGGCCACAGGAGGGGGCCTGATCCAGAATGACTCTGGGGTGCTGGACAAGGAGTTCACTCTTTCCCCTTGCACTGTTTTCTCACTGAAAACAGCCTCCACTCTGATGTTCCCAAAGTGGCTTTTGCCACAAATGAAACAAAAGAATGATCCAGAACAGAAAATTGTGTATGTATTAATTATTTAAAAGCTTTATATGCTGCCATTCTTCATATAAGGATCCATGGAGCCATACAGCAAAGTTTGTTTGAAAAAACACAATAAAACACATTAACTTCTGAAATAATAGAAACACAGGTTAAAAGGCAATCATTTAAAAAGGGCAATCAAAGAGAAGTATGTATGGAATTAGGAGAAGCCCTGGTGGAATAAGGTAGTCTTTAATTTTAAACAAAAGTTGAAGATTTTCTTCTCCAACTAGTACTTTCTGAATATAGTCAAGAGGAGTTCACTGATCACACATGCAGGGGCGTAGCAAGGTTGAAGGGGGCCCAGAGACAAGATTTTAAAATGGGCCCCTCGCTGATACACACACACAAACAAACACACTTCACAATATATCGTGCACTCACACTCACATCCCCATTATGAATACGGTGACTATCTAGTTCACATTGAATCTAGTTTTTTTACTCTCTGCTCCTACCGATCTCCAAGAGACTCAACATAATTCATAGGGGTTGCAACATGGGCGGGTGGGGAGTCATGTGATGTGCCTCTGGGGGGCCCCTTGAGGCAGTGGGGCCCCAAGATGACTGCCTCCCCTTGCCTAATGGTAGTTACACCCCTGCACACATGGGAGAACCTTCTTAGTGGTAGCCCCAGCATTCTAGAACTCCCTGTACCATGATCTTAGGCTCACCTCTCCATGATCTTAGGCTTACTACCCACCCACCACTTAATTTTAACTTTTATTTAAAAAAAACAACTAGGGAGGGGAGTGAGCCTAAGATTAAGGGGAAGGGAGTTCCAGAAATCTGTGGCCACCATTGTGAATGCTTGCCCATGTGTGACGAGCGAACTTCGGAAAGTAGTTGGATCTTCTAAGCTTTCTGTCATTCATTCTTCTGCTTGACTTCTCCCCACTGTAAATTTAATCATGTCATTACTTTGCTGCTCTTTTTTCACTGCTTACCTTATTCCTTCCTATCAGACCCAGAGTCAAGCTAACTCCAACGGAGAGGAGGAGAACATGCCAGGGTAAGAAGCCACACCAAAGCCTTGCCCTCTAGAAACCCTCGAACAGGGAACACCAGAGGAAACCCCATTATGCACCCCTCCAGATGAGGACATATGAGTACGAATACGAATAATATTTATATACTGCTTTTCAACAAAAGTTCCCAAAGTGAGGAGGGATAGGGCCAGTTGCTCTGCACCGCTCAATAAAGAGAATAACCACTTCAAAAAAGTGCCTCTTTTATTCAGTTAGCAGGGCCATAGTTCTCACAGGGCCCTCAGAGTTCAGAGACCCTGTACCACCAGATCCCTCCACCCCAGCTACCTTACTCAGCCCAGTTGACTCCTTCACCCCAGCTGACTTACTCCACCCAGCATGTGTTGCCAAGGCTCCAGCCTTCCTCAGGGGATAATCTTCAGAGCTTCTTGAACCTCCAGGCTCTCCCGCTAGGCCCCAGGAAAGAAGAGGCCAGCATACTATAGAAGAAATCCAGTGCAGATGGTGGAGTGCACAACTGACAGATCATTGTTTATCCTGGGAGTCTACGCAGAGGTGTAGCTATAATTGAGTGGATGGATTCAAAGGACCCCCCCCACACACACACACACGCACAGAGCTCATGAGGGGTCCCCAGCTCCACCCCTCCCTATTTTCTTGACTCCTCAAGAGTAAAGCAGGCCTGGGATGGGCTGGAAGGGTGTGGTTGCCTGAGCTATATAAACTGTCATTTAAGAGCTGTCCCTTGCTGGTTCAACAGTTTTCTTTTAGAGACTCTCCTAGCTGACAGTAAAAGGTAAAGTGTGCAGTCAAGTTGGTGTTGACTCCTGGCGCCCACAGAGCCCTGTGGTTGTCTTTGTGGGGTTTACCATTGCCATCTCCCGGGCAGTATGAGATGATGATGCCCTTCAGCACCTTCCTATATCGCTGCTGCCCGATATAGGTGTCTCCCATAGTCTGGGGAACATACTGGCAGGGATTCGAACCAGCAACCTCTTGCTCCCTAGGCAAGATATTTCTCCACTGAGCATAGGCACCTTGCTATTATCAGTGTGCTACATTGCTACTCTGTTGTCATCTCATCAGAGCCCTTCAAGCCCAGCCGTGCCTTCCTCTTTTCTTCTTCTTTCCACTTATTTTGTGTTATGTATTAGATCCAAGCTTTCAGGCAGGACCATGTTGCTGTTGTTTTAAAAACCAAACAAAAAAACCCCAACTATTTCACAGCACCAGTCATCGGTGTTTAATAAATGATAAATACCATGATTAATTATTATCTACAATAATAACCCCCAAAGAATCCAATAATGATTCTATAGAATAGAAACACCTAGGTATAAGAAAGGTCTTACCTACTGCACTATAAGATAAACATAAATATATAGACATAGGGAGGGACCAATACATTGTATATCTATCTTGCTCATACTTTGCTCATCCCTAACATTTTAGATATTTCAAGTTTAACTCAAATGGCATATGTTTGTAGTAATGTTGGTTGCAATATAGTCTCTTCAAAATAGTACATGTTTAGTCCCTAAAATATACACTCCTTCACCAGTTATTCCAAAGGAGAAGAAAGGTCTATTTATCTAGAGGTGTACATGAATCATTTTTTGCTATTCGCTTTAACCTCGAATTGAATTGCAAAAAATGAATTGCTTTGTTGAATTGGCTAGCCAGTTTGATGAATTCAATTGAAATTTGTGGAAAAATCATGAATTGCCCATAGGGAACAATGGGGAACTCAAATCATCCCATTGTTCCCCATGGGTAGCTCCTAGGGACACCAATGTGGATTGGATGGTAGGGCATGATTGACCTCTCAGTCAATCAACAAAAGAAACGGGCAAGCAAGTGATTAAAAAAAAAAATCAACCCCCCCCCCAACCCATAGTATCCTATAGGGGTTTTTATTGTAGTTTTAATGTGTTTTTGTTTCTTATTTTATTTTGTGTGCTGCACAGATAACAGTTCTTATGGGGCAACCATACAAATAAAGATGTTGTTATATAACTATTGAGAGGTCCATCAGCCATATAGTGAGGGTGGAATGGAACCAAATAGGGTGTAGTTGTCTAGATGGTGAGTGCTAAACCTGACATACTTTCCTAATTAACTTTGCCCCACTTTTCTTTCTCATGGTGCCCAATTTGCCACTGTCTGTTGCTTTACTTAGTGTTAAAATACATGTTAGAGGAAGGGCATGCTCAGTGCTTCCTTATCTGCTTTTATCGCAGCACCTAGATTGAGACCACAGATTTGGACTGTGGAGGGGGAAATGGGGCTTTAACCCTGCTCCCTCCCCACAGCTGCTCTTTGTTGGGGGGGGGAGCTATTACTGGGGCTAATGGAAGGTGCCAGTAATGCCAGCTGTGTTTAATTCTAGAATGCAAATATGTCTGAGCTGATGATGAGGGCTGTTTTAATGGATGCTGGTGCCACAGTGGCATTTGGGAAAGGGGTGTTTGCTATCTTCCAGGTGGGGGAAAAATGCAAGTTCTTAAAAAAATAGTCAATTACCTTTCCTTCCCTCTTAGCCTTCAGATTATGCTTCTCCTGTCTTTCACTGGCAAAACATATCTGAAGAGGAAAGCAAACAGTTAGATTTGCAGAGATGGAGGACATTATTATAGAAGGTGGTCCAATTCAAACTAGTGAAGGCATAGATAATTAATAGGCTAAATAAATAAATAAAGCTATTGACGTTAAATCTACACTGTTTCACCCATTGAAGGGAATAGGCACACATCCAGAAGCTGATGCTTATATTATGGTGTGCAAATATTCTGTTCCGATAACAGAAGTTAAATAATTCACCATATGCTTGAAAACAAAGCCTTATTTCAATTAAAACAGCAGAATTGATAATGTCTGGGTTTTTTCCCTCCACTTTTGGGGAAAGAACCTTGGCTTGTAATTGCATTAATTACAAACATGCACACAGTTGAAAAGTCATTCAGATGTAA
Organism: Hemicordylus capensis; assembly: GCF_027244095.1. NCBI lineage: Eukaryota > Metazoa > Chordata > Lepidosauria > Squamata > Cordylidae > Hemicordylus > Hemicordylus capensis. The sequence goes on from NC_069657.1 coordinate 305,389,195, forward strand.
ATGCCCTTGAATGAGAAGAAAGCAATTGGGAGTATAATTTTTGGTTGTTGCAGTTAATGAGACTATTTGATTTTGTTTTAATTGGACTTTTAATAACAAAAAGCACTCTCACAGTGATGAGATTTCTTTCGTACGGTATCACCCAGCAGCAGTGCTAGGACTTATAGAGAAAACTCATGCTGTGCGTGATGCCTCTGTGTCGCTCTCACTAAAGATGGGTGTCTCGGCCTATCCGTTCATCACTAGATGAAGCCACAAAGGTGGCTCATCCCGATATTTAAGATTCTTGCTTTTCTCACAGCAGTTCACTCCTGCCACTGATCCAGCACCAGTGGTATGATCACCTGTTCTCACTTGAGGGTGGGGAAATTTTTTTCCTGGGGGAATGAGAGGCAGGGTTGTGCTAAAACCATTTCTATGTTGTGTTTTATTTGGGGTTTTGTTTTTAAACGTTCTACTGTTTCACATTGTATATTTTATTTTACTGTGGTGAGTCGCCCCAAGCAGTATTGAACTGGAGGGGTGGGATAGAAATATTTTAAATAAATAAATCATTGGTTCTCTGAGTATTGCTCCTTGAATGCTATCATTTTCCAGAGGAGCCAGGAGATTGTAGTCTCCTTGAATGTTTAATTGGCGACTATTCCACATCAGACTCGTGAATCATAGGAACATAGGAAGCTGCCACATACTGAGTCAGACCATTGGTTCATCGAGCTCGGTATTGTCTACACAGACTGGCAGTGGTTTCTCCAAGGTTGCAGGCAGGAATCTCTCTCAGTCCTATCTTGGAGATGCCAGGGAGGGAAATTGGAATCACAGATGCTCTTCCCAGAGGGGCTCTATCCCCTAAGGGGAATATTTTACAGTGCTCACACATCAAGTCTCCCATTCATATTCATTCATTCATTCATTCATTCAATTTCTATACCACCCTTCCAAAAAATGGCTCAGGGCAGTTTACATAGAGACATAATAAATAAATAAGATGGATCCCTGTCCCCAAAGGGCTCACAATCTAAAAAGAAACATAAGATAGACACCAGTAACAGTCACAGGAGGTACTGTGCTGGGGGTGGATAGGGCCAGTTACTCTCCTCCTGCTAAATAAAGAGAATCACCACATTAAAAGGTGCCCCTTTGCCAAGTTAGCAGGGGTATGCAACCAAGACAGACCCTGCTTAGCTAAGGGGACAAGTCATGTTTGCTACCACAAAACCAGCTCTCCTCCTCCTCCTCTTTAGTGGTTAGAGTGCTGGACTAGGACCGGGGAGAACCGAGTTCAAATCCCCATTCAGCCATGAAACTAGCTGGGTGACTCTGGGCCTGTCACTTCTCTCTCAGCCTAACCTATTTCACAGGGTTGTTGTGAAAGAGAAACTCAAGTACGTAGTACACCGCTCTGGGCTCCTTGGAGGAAGAGCGGGATATAAATGTAATAATAATAATAATAATAATAATAATTATTATTATTATTATTATTATTATTATTATTATTATTATTATTAGATGTATTTTTTCTAATATAGATGTATTATTTTCTTAATTTTTGTATGTTGTGTTGAGACTGTATTCAGCTGAAAAGTGACTAATAAATGTAATAAATCAAAATGCAGGTCTCAGAAGAGGATAGAGACTGGTGTAAAGGCTGCTTATGTCAAGGGGAAGCAACTTGCTTTTAAAAATAGAGCAAACTTTTGTAAAAGGGCAGAGTGCTACTGAAGAGGAGTAGGGGGAGATGAATCGTGCCGGGGGTTGCCACTTTTAATATTTTGTCCAAAAGCTAGATGAGCATTTTGCCATTGAAGCAGCACAGCTGAAAAGTGCTCACCTTCTAAAGATGCAAAAGAAACTTTGGTGGGAGGCAACTAGCTGCTGCTTCAAACACTGGACTTAGCATCCTCCTGTGACGCTAATAAATGGCCAGATGCTCTGCTTACTAGGAAGTAGATGAACAATGGAAGTGACTGAGTGTTCATGGTCCCCAAAGAGAAGTTCTGGCTTTGACAGATATGCCAGATATTCCAAGTTCCACTGAGACCAAAAGGGGCAGAGCCAGCAGAGGAATTCTGAGAGAGAGAGAGAGACCCAGGACTGAGGCAAGGAGGGCCCTGCACATCTACTCAAAGAAAGATCTCTGTGCTCCCCTTCTTCCTAAAGCCAGAATAAACTAATTGTCTGCCTCTGCAATTTTCAGTGCTTCAGCCAGATAAAAATTGTGTGAGTGTGTGTGTGTGTGTGTGCGCGCGCGCGCGCTATTTTTGGAGCACCACCTTTTCAAGCACTTACTTTCTTTCCCGTCCTTTTTCATGACCACATATGGCAATATGTTTTCCAGTGACAAAATATTGTAGTTTGAGCCTTGGGAAAATGCAACCCTTCTCCAGCAGAGGAAATATATCTGAATCCCTTGCTGAGTACTGATTTAGTATCTGAGTACTAATGAATCCATATTTATTGGATGAATCAGTGACCACCTGGAAATGCCCTATGTTCCCTCAGTGAAGGTCACAGTACAAAATATGTGAGACAACTATTGCTGACTTTAGTTTAGTGCTACCTGGCAAATCCAAGTGGGATGACTGAGAAGAAAATAAATATTTTTGGATTGAAGAAGGGCAGGCCGGCTGTTTGTTGTATACTATAGGAAAAATAAACTTGTTATGAACGCTGCTGAAAACAATAAATATTTCTTAAGAAACTAAATGCTAGAGTGTAAGCTACAGCAAAATCACTTGGTTGGGTTTATAGAAAATACCAAGCAGAGAGTAATTTAAAGAGTGTGCAGTGTGATCTTACAGAGGTTTACTCAAAAGCAAGTCTCACTGTGATCAGTAGAACTCACTTTCAGATAAGGATGGATAGACAGGAATACAGCTGTTTTTCATGAAGTTATTCAGCATGAGTTTTTACCAGCTACCAACTTTACCCCAAAATGCAACAGGATGAACAAAATTGAAGTTTCTATTTTTTCCACTTTCAAACTTGTATTCTACTCTGCTCCCTTCCCCCAATAGAAGGCTTATTCAAGGGTGTCTGAGAAGAATTTTATTACTCGGAACAATTTGTTATGGGGCAGCTAACAAATATAGTTATTTTTGCACCTCTTCAGAATTTGATAATATCTCATATTCAGATTTGTCAGTAATTGGGGTGTGTTCAACTACATACATGAATCAACTTTCCACTTTCTACCTGGTGTAAAAGTGTTCTAGGTAGATGTCACTGTTTTGCAGTAGCCAGCCCTGTGAATAAGGGGGAAAGCAACCAACCTCTTGCCTCTTCCACTCTGTGGTTTTTACCATTGCCACCGCATGAAACTCCTTTATTCTTTGGCTGCCTCCACCAAACAGCCCACAGTATCTCCCAGTCTCCAACAATACCTCAGGTAGAGTAGGCTGGCAAGTCAGCATGGGGTAGGAAACAAAACTCAGAGACTACAAAAGAGCTGAACAAAGTTACTTCTTTACTTAGATTAAGGTTTTGTTTTCCTTTCTAAGTAATAATCTTATAAATTCCATTGGTGAATATCTTTTTTTAAAGGTATGAGTGAAGGATGATAAATCAGAGTAGGATACATGCATTCAGGTATCCTGTTTAAGTTGTTTCCTTGTTTCAGCCAGCCTTATAACCTCTTTTTAGCAGCTTTTCCATCCAGCTTTCTTTGTCTTCTTCTTCTGGCAGTTCCTTTTCCTCTGGCTTCTTTAGGAACATGGGAAGCTGCCATATACTGAGTCAGACCAGTGGTCCATCTAGCTCAGTATTATCTTCACAGACTCGCAGCGGCTTCTCCAAGGTTGCAGGCAGGAATCTCTCTCAGCCCAGAACCGCATTCTGAGTTTAAGGTAAAATTTGTAGCTCATGCCGATGATGTTACATTACTGTTATCAAATGAAAATGAAATCTCTGTAATACTAGAGCTCTTCTGGGAATATGGCAAGATCTTGGGCTCAGAATTAAATGCTGACAAAAGTGTATTTGTTAAAATGGACCCCGGACGCCAGCAACTATCATGCCTACCCATCTCTGAATGTAAAAGCGAAGGGGCCCCAGAGTCCAAACTGAAGTGGGTAGATACAGTAAACATTTTGGGGATTGAATATGGGATTAAGGAAAAAGTCGGGGGGGGGAATTGGACAGATTGGGGGGAAAAGGTAATGCTTAAAATCACCATGTGGGGAAAAATGGAGCCTTGCCATGTACCAGAAAGAGGTTTACATCCGGACTTACCTGATACCCCCGGTGCATAACCTGGCGGTAGTCTATCCTCCCCCGCTCGATCTCCTTCGGAGAGTTGAAAGCCAGATCTTCTGTCACATATGGCACACAGCGTTCTTCCCTTTGGCCTGTGTGGTAGCATTTAAAGAGGTTGAGCGGGGAGGCCTAGCCCTACTTGCCCTGCAACCCTATTTTGTAACTGAATTCATGTCCTACAATTTTGGAAGCTGGATTTTCGTGAATATCCATAATATGTCCAACCTCCTGCAAAAGACCTGGGTCTCGCTTTTTGCTCTGCATTGGCGCAAGTCAGCATGGGGCATAGCATGGTGGGGGAAAGGATCTTTCAATGGTAATATCACACAAGTATTAAAAAGAGAACACCCGGACTACTTGAGAGATTTGTTATTCACACTTAAAAAATGGAAGGTTGAACCTTGATCTATTTAAAGGATCCTCCTCAGTTAAGCAGCTAAGGAAAACAATTTATGGAGAGATTCTAGAAGTGGGTTTCTTAAAACCTGATTTAGAACATAAACGCTACAAACACCGCACTTCACAGTACTTGTTGCAACCCGATCACCCTATCGCTCTCTTTAAAGAGAAAAAAGTCCCTTTCCATTTATGGGAAACAAGGTGGCGCTTATACCATCAAGTACTACCACTTAATGCGGCTAAGCCATGGCTCCCAGAGAACCAGCAAGAGTGCCCTAAAATCACCTGCAAACAGAAAGCTAGTGAGCTAGGCAAAACATTCAGGGAAACCCACTCACATTTCTTAAAAGAGTGTGTGGTAGCCAAAAGAGTGTGGCAGGGAGTAAGCAAGCTGTTAGAGTGGCCTGATTTGGAAAAACAGACTTGGGAAGAACTAACCTCGGGTTTTAGCGATAGAACCTCCTTTCGAGGTCCCAGAAAGAAACCTTCAAGGAAACGGGACGGAACGGGTGCCCTCATACTAGGGAATTGGAACGTTCCCCTTCTCGTAATCAGGTTAGTAAACCTGTATGTCATTTATGCAATGCTCCTGCATAGGAATAGGGAGGGAAGACGCGACGAAGAGGTTCACGCGGATGAGACAGTAAATCTCTTCTGGAAAAGTTTGTATGGTTATGTGCAAAAAGACAAGAGTATCTCTTCTAAACAGCAATGGGACAAATTGTGGAAATGGACATTGGACGTAACCCCCCCGATTACCTGATGTGCCTTGAAATCCCCCACCCCCGAGTTACAGTACTACCTGCATATACTTCATAACCTTGTGGGTTTCCAAATCCTTGTGTGTAAATCTTTGTAGATACATCATGTACAAACAACCACTTTGTATATAATTGTGCTTTGGCAACGTACTGTATGCTTTGGTAGTTTGTTGGTTCAATAAAAAAATCTTATCCTATAAAAAAAAATCTTGTCCTATCTTGAAGATGCCAGGGAAGGAACTTGGAAGCTTCTGCTCTTCCCAGAGTGGCTTCTTCTAAAACTATCCTTTCTCAAGCCTTTTGAATCAGGATCAGAATCTTTAATGTTACAGCCACAAGCCAAAACAAAAGAAAAAGATTACAGCTATACAGCAGTAAACAGAGTATATATGATTAAAGCAGTTAAAATTGAGATTCTCAAGCCCTTTGACCTTGGCCCCAAACTAACAACAAAAACATGCACTTCTTCTTACCAGAAATTTTAAAACATTCACCATAACTACAAATGAACACAAAATGGAGGACTTTCATCTTCACCTTCACACAAGGTGCGGCCCAAGTGTGTGTGTAAAAGGTATATGTTCATGATGCTGTGGCAGAAGATGCATGAGGATACAATACATACATCAACTTAAGAATATGACAATAACTACCACCCAACAGTCTAACAGAATAAATGAGAATGCCTTAAGATGCCTTGGACAAAGAACATCAGCAAGGATAAATTTATCCTAGGCAAAATGATACTTCTTTCAAGAATACTGCCAATGATCCTGAGGGACAGGTACTAAGTGGAGCTGGACATAATGGAATGCACTTATAATATAATATAAAATAAGATAGAAGATTATGGAAGAAATTGAATAGACAGAGAGTCTTTGTTGAGATATAGATAGCCCTCACATTGATCTCAGAATTACCACTCCCATCAATGCCAAGGGAAATTAGGAATGTTAAGTGCAATGTGATCTTTCCTGCAAACTCAAGAGTAAATCAACTGAATGAAGAAGGTTCAAATTCCTTTGCATTTAATATGCCATTTGGAAAATATTGATTTTTGAAGTTGCCTTTTGGATACAGTTCAGTGCCAAATGTTTGGCACAAAATAATGAACCAGTTTTTCTTTTTTAGAAAAACTCTGAGCCAAACTGTATATGATGTTAACATCATTGCAAGCACCCCAGGCAGAGCCAGCCTCTTAATGAGGTGAACTGAGGCAATCACTTTAGGCGGTGGATTATTGAGGGGTGGCAGTTACCACTGCCCCATCTGCCCCTCTGCTCACTGCCTCTGAGCGACTCTCACTGCACTACAGAAATTGCAGCCAAAGACTGCAGTCTTGCACATTTACTTGGGAGTAGTTAGCCCTGTTGAACACCACAGGACTTAATTTTGGATAAAGGTGCATAGGATGAAGTTGTTGAAAGATAAAGTAGTTGGTGGACAGGAGACAAATAACCTGTGTAATAACTGGTTGAGAAGGTATCAAATAAAGCAAGAGTAGCCAACCTCAGGTTCTCTAGCTGTTGTTGGAGTACTACTCCCATCACTTCATCATCATCAACTCCTACAGAGGGGAGAGTTGGTCTTGTAGTAGCAAGCATGACTTGTCCCCCTAGCTAAGCAGGGTCCACCCTGGTTGTATTTGAATGGGAGACCACATGTGAGCAGTGTCAGATACAGGTGAAACTCGGAAAATTAGAATATCGTGCAAAAGTCCATTAATTTCAGTAATGCAAATTAAAAGGTGAAACTGATATATGAGACAGACGCATTACATGCAAAGTGAGATAACTCAAGCCTTAATTTGTTATAATTGTGATGATCATGGCGTACAGCTCATGAAAACCCCAAATCCACAATCTCAGAAAATTAGAATATTACATGGAACCAAGAAGACAAGGATTGAAGAATAGAATAATATCAGACCTCTGAAAAGTATAAGCATGCATATGTATTCAGTACTTGGTTTGGGCCCCTTTTGCAGCAATTACTGCCTCAATGCAGCGTGGCATGGATGCTATCAGCCTGTGGCACTGATGAGGTATTATGGAAGACCAGGATGCTTCATTAGCGGCCTTCAGCAATTCTGCATTGTTTGGTCTCATGTCTCTCATCCTTCTCTTGGCAATGCCCCATAGATTCTCTATGGGGTCAGGACAGGCAAGTTTGCTGGCCAATCAAGCACAGTACACTGTATACTTGTCAGAGGTCCGATATTGTTCTATTCTTCAATCCTTGTCTTCTTGGTTCCATGTAATATTCTAATTTTCTGGGATTGTGGATTTGGGGTTTTCATGAGCTGTACGCCATGATCATCACAATTATAACAAATTAAGGCTTGACTTATCTCGCTTTGCATGTAATGCGTCTGTCTCATATATCAGTTTCACCTTTTAATTTGCATTACTGAAATTAATGGACTTTTGAACGATATTCTAATTTTCCAAGTTTCACCTGTATTCCTCTTAGGGGATGGAGCCACTCTGGGAAGAGCAGAAGGTTTCAAGTTCCCTCTCTGGCTTCTCTGAGATAGGGCCGAGAGAGATTCCTGCTTGCAACCTGCCAGTCTGTGTAGACAATACTAAGCTAGATAGACCAATGGTCTGACTCAGTGTATGGCAGCTTCCTAGGTTCCCATCCTGAGCTGGAAGGCTGAGAGGAGTTGGAGAGCATCAGGATGGCCAGCTCTAATAAATAATAAAGGATAAAATAGGAAAAAATGGAAAAGAAAGATCACAGGATTTATTAATGAAGTAGATCAGGAGGAGAATGCTAAAATGTACATTCAGTCAGAATCCAGATATGAGAGAAGGAAAAACATTCTCCTCACATTTCTTTACCATTGTGTGTGGGCAAGGTTTAAAATCCCTAGACGTCTGAGAGAAGAACTGTCAGTGTCTTCCCTTGCCATTCAAAATGTTCAGGTCAAAGGGTGTAAGTAGTGCTGAACTGTATATCTATTTCCTGAGAGATTTGTCTTACAAGATTAAAGGCAGCAAGATTTCTTTTAAGACACAGAGAACTTGTGACAAAATAGTTTTGTCTTACATGCCGAGGGACCCTTTAGAATGCTGCCTTTGGAAGTGAAGGTTGACTTCATGATTTTGGAGAGTGACTGGAAGACAGGCACAACTCATTAACTATGGGCTATAGATCTATGTATAGTCAAGGGCTGCTCTGGAGTGGGGGGGCAAGCACTCCCAGACAAGTGGATCCCCCCCATCCCCATTTCTGATTCAGAAATCTAATATGTGAGACACAGTTCATCCACCCATAAATGCACTTTGCCCCTTCTGTGCCCCTTACCCATTTTTTTCCTGGTACCACCAGTGCTGATTGCTCAGTGCTGACCATCTGATTTTTGACAGGCACATGGAAATAGAAAAGCTAGCTCCAAAGAAAACTGCAAGATCACATTCACATGTCACGTGGAACTGTGTCACGTGGAACTGTGTGTCCAGTGGACCCATGGTCCCGTCTCGCCCTGCCCCTGCTCTCCTGTCTGCATCCAGACAACAGAGAGAGGGTTCTCTCAGCAGTCAGCGAGATTGTAGAAAGGAGTGGGAACTGGCTGTGCAGGCTTCCTTCTTGCTTGAAGGATAGCCCACACAGCCAATCATGGAGGGAGAGAGGGAGGAGCTTCCTCCCTCCAGTCCAGCCAAATGCAGCCTACAGTGCTGCATTTGGATGGAACGGGGGCTCTGTGGACCCTTGGTTTTGAGCAGTGGAACTCACTACAAACCAAGGGTTCAGTTTGGAGTCTCCTGAGTGCAACCGCGGGTCATGCAATGGTTGGGACTGGAGTTGCATGCATTTGGACGTAACAGTAAGGAAACCACAGGTCCCTGCAACTCCAGTCCCCCGTTGTGTATGAATGCAGCATAAGATTCAAAAGCTTCCAGAAAGTCTCAGCAGGAGTTTGAGATTGGCTTTTGATCATCTAGCATGGATGGGCAACTTGTACAATAGCAAAAGGAACACTGGAAATTTGCTGTGAGGCAGAAGGCTGCACTTAATTGGTAGATTCACTTAGCATATGACAAATTAAAAACAATTTCCTGGTACTCCTCCCACCTAGACACTTGTATTCTCCAGTGTCAAACATATAGTTACATTTAATACATACATAGTTTCTCATTTCAAATAAGAAAATAAGAAAACTCAAAGCAGCTAACAAATATATATCAAACCAGAATCATCCCAATATCCGTCATTACACATAAAGTCTTCAATAGTACATAAAAACTCATTATCTGTTGTATTCCAGTGCCTTCAGATAGTGTCTTCTGTGTTCTTAGGCATACTTCTGAGCAAGCAAATATTGACTGTTGCTCTTTATGTTAAGATGACTTTATCCACCAGTGAAATGCAATTCACTTCCAGTAAACTATTTAGCATTGTGGCTGCACTTTAGTTAGACTCTGTTCCCTCCCCTGGCTTATTTGTTTACAGTGATGGAGTAGACAGCAAGAGATAACCAAAGAATTAATGTTACTGCCACTGAGAAACAAATAAGGCAATTAAAACTTCAACTTGTGCAAGCACACACTCATAACACACCCTGACCCAGAGTTCCTGTGCTATTTGCAGATTATCCTTCTAGAAGTTTTAAGCTCTCTGAAGTACCTATTTAGATGTATTCATTTAAAACCACCCCAAACCACAGCAGAATTAGAAAGAACACACACGTTTACAGGATGGTGGTGGTAGTGGTGTAATTTATAGGTAAATAAATAGCTAAATTTGTCAGAATTTTATTTACAAAATCTTTCAAGAGCAACATAAGCCCCAAATTAGACATTATAGTATACGTACATTTACATATGTACATATTTTACACCTGAACATAGGCTGCTTGTGTGCAGCACCAGGATCTGCATGGATCCCAGTGCTGCCCAGCTGCCTAACCCCACTTTAAAGCCCCTTAACGCCAGTGCCAGGAGCACCAATCTCATAGGGTAGCCCCCAATGCACCAAACTTGTCAGATGTCCGGAGTGGGTACACATCATCCTGGCCCCCGGAACTCAAACCAAACTGCTCTTAGCGGTTCCGTGCACCCCCCTACAGGCTAATCTTGTTTAGATGCTGTTCAGCAAACAACCAACCTAATAAATTTGCTGACTTCTGCTGTCCAGTCTCACATATCTCCAGTTCTCCCTCTCCCCCCTGCCCTTCAGCAATATTAAATGTCATGAACCTTTTATCATGAACCCTGTTGTCTATTAAGATCATCTGGAGAGGTTTGGTTACTGTTGCCACCGGCTTGCCCAGTGGTGACTCAGGACCAGGCCTTCTCTGTGGCTGCCCCAGGACTTTGGAATATGCTCCCTGCTGAACCTTCTCTGTTTGCTTTCAGGAAGACCCTCAAGACTCACCTGTTCTCACAGGCTTAACTTATGAGATAGTTTTTATTCGTTTTGTCAGTTTTAACTGTTTTTATACTGTATTTGTGTTTCTAACTTTGTACATTGAGATTCACATACTATGCAGAACAGAAATGTGATAGATAGATAGATAGATAGATAGATAGATAGCTGGTTGAATGTAATTTACTGAGTTAGGCTGCAGGCACAGAGCCAATGAGAAACTGCAACAGTGCCTTTCTGCCTTACCTGCTGCCCTTACTCAGCCTCTGCACAAGATGGTAACTGACTTTTCACTTACGTCTTTAAAATAGGCTTGATTGCTTCATACTAAAAAGGAAGCATTACATCATCTGGCCTTATTTTAATAAATATTATGTTAGATGATTCGTATTTACCCATTTTGGATTCTGCATAGAATGTGGTCCTGGCCTCATCTTAGCTGCTGAAGATTTATTGTAGATTTTATGTTCTATAACGACATAAGAGTGTCTGCAATCCATACTGTTTTCATATTAATAATAGCTAATTCATGCAGCTGCTGTGCATGTGGCCAACTGATGTTTTGGAGAGATGAACAGAACTTGGCTTATGGTGAACCAGCTATCTGAATTATTTATTACAATTGCAGATCACATGTTGGCATCCAAGTGCAAAGCTTTTGAAAGTGGGTTAAGTCGGTAGCATATTGAATTGTGACTTGTGCTTGCGACAAAAGATTCACGTGATATATTTGTCATGAACAGATTTCAATCAGGGCTTTAAAAACAAGCAAACAGCACACCCCCAGACATGTTCATTGACCAGATTTCCAGATATTTCTTATGTGAAGGGAAATGCCCCATAACTTCAAAACAAAACAAAAACCTAAAACAAATAATAATAATATAATCCCCACAGAGCTGGATATGACAGAGATTGAACTGGCAGTTCTCCACTAATAGAGAATAAAGTACCAAAGGACACATATTATCTTTTCGATAATTTCAATTTTTTGTTTTGTTGAAATGGGTAAGCATGAATTCATGGGACAGCCTTAGGACATACAAACAAAGGGGAGACTAATTGCAGCCTGATCCTGTGAATATACCTGGGTGCTTATGTTCAACACACAAACAATCTGTGTACAGTGTGCACCTGTACAGATCTGTATGTACAGTGATCTATCTACCCATTAGTTCAATGCGCACACAGTAGTACACTTCCTCTCTGTAATCTGCATTTGAGGGAGCCTGTAATCAGGTTCACTTTTAAAATGAATACATGTACAGTCGTTCCCACAAAGACATGTACATGTGTGCTGACATCTGTATGCACATACAACCCAATGGCCACATTCACATGTAACAGGAAACCAGAGGTCCCTTCACCTCCGGTTTCAGAATATGCATGTCCAAATGCAGGCAACCGCAGTTTCGGCCAGAGATGGACCTGCAGTTTCCCTCCCCGGGCAGAGAATTGTACCTTCGGTTAGTAGTGAGGTCTGCCGTGAGACTGCAGAGAAGGAGCTCTCTATTTCATCCAAATGTGGACGGGCAAGCAGGGGAGAGGGGGGCATGGGACCGTTGTTGGGGCACATGTACCCCAACCTTAGACTCAGAGGTACTAACCCAGAAGTATGTGGAATTCAGGCCTGTGTCTGGTTCCATTTTATTAAGACAGGAATTAATGCCTGGACTCAGGGTGAATTGACACCCAGATGTGCCTGGGTAATGCTTGGTAAATGATTTGTAAAGGCAGGGGTAATCTAGCATTGTTTATCAGTGTTTGTGGAATTCACAAGAGACACAATGGGTCAGGCTTAATTACCAGTCTCACACTGCTGAAATTAACCTGCTGTCCAGTAATCCCCTTACCTCACTAACAGGATGCTTCTGCCTTAGTCAAATGTGTTGATTAACTCGCCTCACACATGTACCCCTTTTGATGTTACTTTAAATATTCTTTTGTTATAATTAATTTAATTGCTGTCTCACACAAATAGAACTAACTCTTTCACTAACTCCTGACTTTTAACATTCTTGGGACAAGGCAGGAGAAGATATTGATTTGTTTTGGGGAATGACAATAGAACAATACTCTGCTAACAGGAGAGACCTTGTTTACCCTGGACTGACCAAATATCCTGAGCTAATTTTGGTAATTAAAAGACAATATTCAGAGGATAGCAGGAATAGATGCCTTTTGTGATCCAGAAGACTCAAATGAACATCAGAGGATGGAACCACTATAAGAAGGAGTCTCTGGACATGGCAGATGGGCAGTCTTTTGCCTACTAGCAATCTTGTGCCTACAAGCAAGATCTGCTCATGAGCAATCCAAGGGTTTGCTGCCCAAGCCGCGGGGCTAGAGGCAGGAACTCTTGCCATGGGAGAAGGGACTGTTTGTGACTTCTGCTGCCAAGTGAGAAGTCAAGACTTCCCCAGCCATGGTGCTCTGACTCTCAGCCGTGGTCTGAGCAAACTGCATGCTTGATCTAAAAGCTCCTGTCTCCAGCCAAAAGCTTCTCTCCTTCAGCTGAAAGCTCCACCGTTCTCAAGCCTCTGATCCGGGTAATAGGCTGCCTCCACAAGCCTTGGATCCCTCCATCCTTCCCCCTTCTTCTCCTTTCCCCTCGTCCCTCTACTAATCCCTGATCTCCCCAACCCATGCCAGCCCTCAGCCTTCCTTACCTCCCCCCCCCTTCCATCTATATCTGAATTGTATTAGGCTCTAGGAAGATTTAATACACACACATATGTTAGTTAGAAACACTAGGTGAATATTGTTGCTGGCTAGGGTTGAAATACTGTTAGTAATATTGATAGAATGTTCTGCTTTCTACTCAGCTAGATTGATGTTGTTATTCCTTTATATTCAATAAAGCCCATTGAATCATTTAGGATTGGTTTGATCTCCTTTCTTCCTTGCGCCCAGATCCTACATGATCACTATATAAAAGAACTTGGTCACTTGGTGACACTTATGAGACAGGCCTAATTTTGTATGCTAGCTAATGAGCATACTTAGTATACAAATCAGGCCTGGACCACAATACCGTGGGTTCTGCAGTTCTGTGTTACGTCCGAAGGTGGCCAATGTCTAAATAGAACTTATGTCTCTCCGGGTTCAGTGGGACGTAGGAGATTTCAAAATCTACTGGCTGAGATGATGAAAATTATTCAAAGTAGTCCCACTGAAATTAAAAGGACAATCATGACCTGCAACAAAAACCTTTCATTTCCTCACCACCCAGCTGCTCTGGAAAGGGGCATTGTACTATTACTGGACTTGCCATTAGCAATCTAATGGGTTTTGTGGGCCTGGGTTCCCCATACTTCAGGGAGTGCCTTCTCCAATATATTCTTACTCATCCCTTTCGGGAAAGTGATTGCATGTGAACAGAATTAAATCCTAGGAATCTGGAACATGAACAGCTCCCCCAGCCAGCAGGTGGTGCTGTGACTTTCTATTAGTTGGAGTGTTATGATTATCTGCTAGTTAGGACTATTTTCTATTCTTTAATCCATGTGATCTCCTGTCTCATTGCAACTTCTTGTTGCCCCTCTTTTCTTTATCCTGCAGGCTGCAAAGGAGCCAGCGTGGTGTAGTGGTTAGTGCTGGACTAGGACCGGAGAGACCCGAATTCAAATCCCCATTCAGCCATGAGACTTGCTGGATGACTTCCTAATCTACCTCACAGGGTTGTTGTGAGGAAAAACTTAATTATGTAGTACACCGCTCTGGGTTCCTTGGAGGAAGAGCGGGATATGAAATGTGAATAATGATAATAATAATGCTTGCAAGGTTTGTTTTTCTTTGGAATACTTGTACAGCAGCAGTACAAGCATTCCAAAGAAACTCTTAGTTCTGTGTGACTGGTTGATTTGCTAATTCTGCTAATAGTCCCTTGTGATGAGCTGGAGAAGGTGATCTACCTATATACCATCAAAAAGTTAGATAAAACCTGAGTTAGGAGTAAGGTGGCATCCACCTAAAGGAACTCACTCACTTTAAACAGAGATCTGCGTGCCTACTTCCCTCTTTAGTTTCCATCAGCAGGTGACCTTGCTAAATGGAAGGCCTTCTGTGCAGACTGTCAACAGGCTGTTATATCTAGAATTTTGCTGCTGTTTTTTTAGATTTAATTCTAGGCTTTCTATATGGAACTATTTTAGTTCCTCACTATTTACTTTTGCAATCATTCTGATTTGTGTTTTACCTTTGTATACTGCTTTGAATGCATTGAATACATTGTTCACTGCTGAAATGCAGCTATTAAATACAAGCAAAGCTATTAAATACAAGCAGCTATTAAATACAAGCAAATAAATACTGAAGCAGATGTTAAAGTTCAAAGTAAAAGTCAGAAATAAAGCATTTTTGTTGTTCTGCTAAATAGCATAACTACTGCCTATAATCCTCAATATCAACTAGACAAAATAATGTTACTTTCAGAGATGACTCATTTCACCTATTCTGGCTTTAATATTTTCAACCCAAGTGATGATGTGTCACCCTACAGTTAGACAAAATATATTAAGAGTTTCACCCAACTGATCCAAATGGATGAATAGACTGCTGTGTATTTCAGAAGTTGCCACATCAAAATCCAATTGTAGAAATCCCATGGAAGAGAAATAGACACACACCCTTGACTTATGTAATGGTTTAGAGCCTGTGTTCTTAATTATGCCCATGGTATTTCCAGTGGGAAAAGTTACTAACAAATTCAATCCTTATTCACGTTCATAACCTTGGCAGCTAGAGCACAGAGCAGTATTCACAGAAGCAGAGCTGGGTTTGAAAATGACAAGGATGTGTCCAAGATCAACCAATGCCTATGTAACTGAGCACATATTTGAACTCAGTTCTCCTAGCCCATTGCCAGCATTTCCACAGACTGCTTGGGGGCTTATCTAACCCCCCAAAAGACTGGAACAAAACCTTGAAAATGTGAATTTGAAGCATATTGCCATTTTGTACCCTGGTAAGGAGAGGAGGAAACAAAACCTTAAGATGAGGGTTTTGTTTTGTTTTTTTAAATCAATGTCCAAAAGGGTTTTAAACAATTTCATCCTTGCATATGACAACAGTCACAACAGGATGGATTCAGTTTCAGACATTACAAAAAGACCCAACAAAAGAACATAAGAATTATTTGCTTCTGCAAGTGTTCATCTGCTGTAATGTCTAAAGGTGAACCCATGTGAGGAGAAAGGAATGAAGTGGAGGGAATGCACCCTTGAAGTCAGTGCATGCATTCTCCTTGTGTGAATTTCTCTTTGGTCATTATTGTGCACTTATATAACACAAAGGTCTGAGACATCTGTGTATCTGTTGGTTGGTGTCTCTTACATCTGAAGCTGCTTGCATAGTTGTCATGACTCAGCCTGTCGCAGCCCCTCTCAGAAAAGTTACTCTAAGCTGTAGGCCAAGGAAGTAGGACTAGCACTACTGGATCGTGACACCAGACTGGAGCCTGGGGGATCCCTGGGGCTTGGGTATCCCGAGGAGCTTCCCTTGTGGTCTGAGCTTCCGGGAACAGCAGCACTAAAATCTGAGCCCACTCCAGAGCTGGCATCTTCCATATCACACCTTCCGATGTCTGCATGCCACTGTTGACAAGGCTGGTGGGAGTAAGGAGACTAGAGGAGGAATATCAGACTCCAGAGAATGCCCCTTTAAGGCTTCCCCTCTTGAGGCAGGTTGCTGGAGGAGCTCAGGTGGGTTCAGTGTGCCTCCAAGGAATATTGAGTCAACTTGTTCCCTTGGACACTTTTCCAAGATCCTGAAGACTTGCCTTGCTTTGCTTCTGTCTTCTCGCATTGTCTTTGCCACACCTTTGCTTCACTGTGACTTTGCCTTCTCCTTGCCTCGCCTTGCTTTGCCTCGTGTAGTACCTGAGCCAGCTGGGGTGGTCAGTACCATCTGCAGGGGGCGAGTGGAGGGGCAAGTGCTCATTGTGATTTTTGACAAGGTCTACAGCTCTTGAAATGGAAAATAGATGATACAGTAATAGTGCCATACTTTCAGTGTGTTATCATACTTTTATTGTTCTGACCATTGGACCTGCAGCAGCAGCCAGATGTGTATTGGTGCTTTAAAAGCTTTAAAAAGTTATTAAAGCACAAAAACGGCAATACAATTTCACTGATGTTGTCAGAGGAATGAAAATGAAAATTGGCAGGAATGCCCTCCAACGGTTACTCCATGGAGAGGGTATAACAATTTCTTCGTTGTTACCCTAACCTTGACCCTAACCCTTTCCTTGTGCAAAAATGACTGCAATTTTACCCAAACCATTTAGAGGTAGGAATGAAGAAGGGGTGATAGCACAGAGAAAACTTTGAGTGCAACAATGCTATCACCTATTTTCCATCTCTAGGGTGGTAGACCTTGTCAAAAATCACTATGAGCGCTCCATGCCTGAAACGGTACTACCGAGCAAAATTTGTGGGCCTGGCTCATAGACTAATGGGCAGCCAGGACAGGACAGTAGTGCACTGCAGATGGAGAACAGTAACCTGGGATTAGCTCCAATCCTTGACAAATAAATGTATTTATAAATCACAATTTTCCCATTTGTAAAATGGGAAGTACAAGAATTAAAAAGACAGTATTATTAAAGCGGCAACATCTGATGATGGAAAAGGATAAGACCACCACTGCTTGATTATTGTATTGATTATTTATGGTATTACAATAAATTAAGCCAGAGAGAATGGCAATATCCATGTACAAAGCTACATTGTATAGAAAGTGTTCCACAGAAAATTTGACTAATGACTAACACTTCTAAGTGATAACAATTATGCTGTTAAGAAAAGGCTTGGACCAGTTGGAGTACTAGCATATGCAAAAGTCTAGACAAAATATCAAATATGCAGGCTGGATTTGGAGGAAATCATTTTCTAAAATAAAAGTGTGTTTGTGTCATTGTATACGGTAGCTATTTTGTTATCTAGGTTAGAAATATAGAGATCAAGCAAGTTCGTTGAACAAAGAGCCCAAGCGTTTTACAACAATTCCCTCAGGTTAAAAAGATCACAGCTGCAGTCTTAATAATATAGTAGTATATCGCCAGGTTTCCTAGAATAACATATGCCAACAATACATTCAGCATTAAAGTCACTTACTTGGCATATTCTATCTGAATAAGTTATATTCATGCAATAGTAATAATTTTGCTGGAATGTTGGGATACACTTCTGAATTAGGGCAGAACTAGATAATGATGTTTGATACAGACAGGGCTGCTTTCAGCAGTAGCAAACATTTGCTGAGTTCTCCTCCCTTCCCTTTAAAACAGGCATACTTGTGTCTTAACATCATCCAATCATGCTATTTGCTGCTCTCATTCCACATCATTGGCTGCCTCTGATGCGAATAGGGAAACATGGTGATATAACATGGGGAAGTCTGCCTAAATGTTACAGGAATAGAACAATTTAAGATTGCTGTTTTGAATGGCAGCTCCGTGTAAATGTTAATCTGATTCCACTTTCAGATTGAATGGCATCTTGCATGTCCCAAGAAGCCGGTGTGCTAAATAGAATGCATGCTGTTGGGGGCTTCTGCATATGTCCTGGAGACTTGTATACACACATTCCCCCATCCCCATGTCAAAGTAAATGGCTAGATCTTTAAAATAAGTATTGATTGAGTGTGGGAAATATTTAGAGTCATACTCAGTTTGAGCATTTTCAGGCAGATTGGAGGAAAAGGAGATTTATTTATTTTAAAAACCAACCAACCAAGGACAGGCAGTGTATACCCTACCAACCACATCAGGGCCACCAACATTTTCTTCTGATCTGCATAGCACAACAGGGGTGTAACTATAATAGGGCAAGGGGAGACAGTTGTCTGGGGGCCCACTGCCTTGGGGGGGCCCCCAGAGGCAAGTCACATGAATGACTCTGCCAGCTGCGCACCCAACCGGGCTTCCTTCAGTTGTATTCATCCTCTGACATGTATATGGGTGTTAAGACTTGGAGCTACCAGAACAGCATGTCTTTCTCTAGTACCATTAAATGACTTCCATCATCCACCATTTACAAAACCTTAAAAAAAAAAATTAGGATGATGTTCTATTGTGGCACATAGGATATATAAATTTTACTATGCTTTTTGTTACCACTGTTCAGCCTCATTTAAAATTTCTTTACTTCATGAGCTGAGCTTCAGTGAGGGGGGGGGGGCATTTCAAAATCTTGTCTCTCGGCCCACTCCAACCTTGCTACGCCCCTGTAGACCAATCTATTTGGTTTCAATCTTCAGGAGTAAGGTTGCCAACTTTGACTGAAGCTATTCCTGGAGATATCCCCCCTCCCCCCCCCCCAATATCAAGCCATTAAGATATCCAGGATTGCTTTCAGTAGTCTCCTGAAGGTTGTTGAGTTGAATCCTAAAGGGTTGGCAACCCTGTTAAATAGGGATGGGAAAGGATGAGTGAGTGCCTGGATGGAGAGTTAAATTTGCAAGAGCCTGTGGAGCAATCATTGCCTATCACTGTTTTGAAATATTTAGAGCTGACCTTAGCAGTAGTGTAGTGAGGGCATAGTGAGGCCTGTCTCTCCACCCCACCCCACCCTGGTGGCAGCCTCCCAGCAGCGACCCCCCAGTGGGTCCCCTTCTCTTTCTACCGTGTGCATGGAGTGCCCCTTCTCTTCCCGCTGCACGCAGGTGGCTGAGCAGCGGGCTGCTCCCTCAGGAAGGCCGCCGCCGCCGCCGCATCTGTAGCAGGAAGAAAAGTGGCACAGGAAGGGCACCACTGGGTGCCCGTCACTGCGAGCATGGCATCCCAGACGGCAGTTGTGCATGGCTTCTTGGAACCTGTGCACACAAATACAGCTCTGCTCCTGGACCTTAGCTATTAGAGTAAGACTTGGCGCCCAAAACAGAAATCACCAACCCTATTGTGTGAAAGATCCGTCCCACCTTGCATTTTGTTACCTCTGCTAACTGAGCAAGCACCTTTTGAAATGGTCATCATCAAGGAGAGAGCAACTGGCCCTATCCACCCGCAGCACAGTATGCCTCCAGAGACTGTTGCTGGTGTCTGTCTTATGTTTCTTTCTAGATTGTGAGCCCTTTGGGGACAGGGTAGCATCTTTCTTATTTATTTATTTATTCATTCATTCATTCATTCTCCCCACGTAAGCTGCTTTGAGAACTTTGGTTGAAAAGTGATATATAAGTCTTCATAAGCATAGTAGTCGTTGTTACATTTCCTTCAAGGGGAGGACTCCAATTGCTGTTTAGGTTCATGCAAGGAACTTGCATTAACACAGTGTGGATCTGGGTGCGTTTGTATTTTCTTTGAAGAAGTCACCCTCCTCCCCCCTCCCACATGTCACAAATTGCTTTTGAAATTGAGCAGAATTTCAAAAGAAATTTATCATGCAGTATGGGAGTCTATTGTTTAAAAGAAACACTTTTAAAGCTGCCCCTACCCCCGCTGTCATGGAAGTAGTTTTATGGGGTTTTTTTGTCCTTAGAAAATGATTACCCTTTAGATTACAGCAGTTTTGAAGTTTATGTACCCCTATGCTTAAGAAAATGAATGCTAATTGTTTGAAAGTTGTATTAACATATTTGGTCTTCATTAGATTCCGATTTACATTTAAATGAAAAAAGTTGGGGGGGGGGCAGGAAACATAAAAAGAAAAAAAATGATAACAGAAGATTCATGATTCAGATTGCAGTTGCTATATTTGTTTACACTCACTTCATTTTATAGAAGTTTATGTATACTTATCTTAATTTTGGAGAATCTTGTAAAAAGTGTGGATAAGTGTTGTAAACCAATATAAAATACAACCACCCTAATTTCCATATTTAAACAATAACATCAGAGTGTAGTGCTTCTAAACCTATACTTAAAAATCACAATACCGTAAATAACTATTAAGACTACTCAGCCTGTATTCAAGTCAATTGTTAGTTGCACTTTGTATTTAACTTGTCTTCCGCCTCATTTTGCGGATGTATTTTCCTTTTCCTTTTCTTTTTTGTAAATCAAAATATAGTACTTTGGTCTACTTTCTCAACTCTACACCAGGAAACAGAAAAACAAATTTGTAAAGGAAAATATCAATAAGGACAAGAAAATGTGTCCAGTTTGAACTGGTGTGCCTGTGAGCCGCTGTGTGCCACAGGAGGCTGGGCTGGGGGGAGTGCTGCTACAGTACACGTTGGTAAGCATTAGAAGCACCTTCTCCTTTACTTCTAAAGGTGCCTCTCACCGCTGCCACCGGCACCACCTGCCTGCCCTTACCACGGCCACTCTAACTTTTATTCTATTCCAAATTTTACAACACCTTTATCCTAACTTTACAATAGCCACTCAAACCAGAGAACTGGTTTGATATGGTTTGATCGAACAGACTGGACCAGCTGGTCAGTTCGACCGAACCAGTTCGTGGACTGCGATCCAGTCCGAATTTCTTTCGAATTTGGACCAATCCATGCAAAAACGGTCGGTCGACGCACAGCCCTAGACAAAACAAGCAGAAAGGATTTGTTCAAGAGAAGAGTAGAGGTGGGTAGGGAGAGGGAGAGAGTGCACCTAGGGTTCCAATTACCACTGGGATTACTTTGGTCTTTTTCTGCCACAGCCTTTCAATTTCAATTTGTAGATCTTTGTATTTTGTGATTTTTTCTATTTCTTTTTCTTCTATTCTGCTATCCCCTGGTATTGCTATGTCAATTATTTTAACTTGTTTTTCTTTCTTCTCGACTGCAGTTATATCTGGTGTATTGTGTGGCAGATGAAATAAAATAATAATAATAATAATAATAATAATTATTATTATTATTATTATTATTATTTTGATTTCTATACTGCCATTCCAAGGGTGGTTTACACAGAGAAATAACAAACAAATAAGATGTAACATCTGTAACAAAAATTTAAAACATTTAAAAATGTTCTTAAAACATTAAGAATTTTAAATTCAGTTGGTACCTTTGTATGTATTGTCTGAATAAACTAAACTTTGTTCCAAATGTCATATACCAAACATGATCAATATTATAAGTAAAGCAGGTTTTATATATAATGCATTTTATGTTCCGGAAGAAACAACATGACTTTAGATCTGTAAAGTGGATTTTAAAAAAGAGAATCACATATATTTCAATTTCCTCCCACTCTTTCATTTTTTTCAGGCGGCGGGGAACAGTCCCCCCCTCCCCCACAATTGGCTTAAAAAATTCCAGAAAATTTACATGTCTAAGCATGGGGGCTAGCACTACATGCATGCTTTTGCTAGAAGATGTTAGGATGCTTAATTGTTGTTTCTTTAGATTGTGAACCACCCAGGGACTTGCGTATGAGGCAGTATAAAAATGTGTTAAGTAAGTAAGCCATCAAAATAAAATTAATTTAAGAACTCCTACCCATCCCATCTTGACAATACAATTCAAGACCTAAGATTCCTCAGCCAGACCCTAAACAATTTTAAGAAGGGCTTTTTAAAAAGTGGCACACAGCAAAGAGGAATCAAACAGGAATTCCTCCAAAAGCAAATATGTTAAAAACCCATATAAAATAATGAATAAATGGAGTATATTTATTTAAAATCCTCCTTGTCTGGAGTGGGGCCAAAGATAGCAACTTGTGGAATATTTTGTGCTTCCTCTGCAGGAGGGTTGGGGAGAGAAAGAATAGCTGACCTGAGGGCCCTCTCATTGATTTCTGGACTGGATGGGCCAGATAATGCTGTTTGGGGAATCTGAGCATTTCCCCCTTCTATTTTGCCTTGCCTTTGGGTGTATGAAGCATGGTGGGTTACATTTTCCAGCATGCTCCACCAGAGATCTTAAATGGTATCAACCAAAGTTTTTTCATTCAAGTCTAGACATTAAAGAAGTCTTCCTTTCCATGTCCTTTGTTCTCCCCCTCCCCCAAAAGTTTTACTCCTCTTCCCCTCCCCCAAACTGAGGAGTTGCTACTCAAATTACCCTATGTCTTCACCCTTGATTGTGGAAGAAGCATTCTCAAATAAAGTTGTTTTTAATAGACTCCTGAGGTGAGGTAAACAGTAGACCTGTGCACAATCAGAAATATCATATCATATTGTATCCGGATTTTTGGCCCTTCTAAATATCATTATCATTATTGGATTTTTGACTGAAAATCTGATAACCATCAGGAGAAATCCCCATAGAAGCATATGGGTAAATTAAAAAAAACACCAGAGGAAAAAATGGCTGGGCAGAGAACTCTAAAATTAGGCACACATGTTGTTCAGGATAGTAGGACTCTGTGTATTTCATTTTAATAAAATCTGTCCATCTATTTATTTTCTTTCTTTCTTTCTTTCTTTCTTTGAAGTAACCTGGAGATTACACTCACATCTGAGAATCACAGGGAAAGCTATGTCATATCCAAGAATTGCAAGGGAAGTGATGTAACATGTGAGAACCTATCACTTCCTTTTTAAAGTGTAATGTAAAAATCAAATTAAAAATAGCCCAAATAAATAAATAAATGCATGGGTGTGCAAGAAAGCAGGCAGACAGACGACAGAAGATGGCATTTCCTCCGCAAGCCATGATTTGGGCGGGTGTGTGTGTGTGTGTGTGTAATGCAGACTCTCTTTTGCACTCCAATATCATCTCTGATTTTTGACCCGCTATCGCCGATACCATATTGGATAATTCCAGTCTGATATATGCTTCCCTATATTAGATCAGAATTATTTCCCATCACTCCGATATCAGGCCATTTCTGATACTGAAAATCCGATATTGCACTGACTTAGTAAACAGCCAAATCTTCATTGGTAACGAGTTTCAAAGACTGGATGCTGCTATGGATATGGAGAAGGCCCAGTCAAGAGACCCTAAAATTTATTATGGACTCATTTCTTCAGGTGTCATATCAAGCCAATAATCAATCAACAAGTTATTTCCATATTAGAGATTTATCCCAAAATAACATTTAAACCTTTGTGACAAATGTATTATTACCTCTACTATTCAGCTGCAACAAGTAGAGTTTTCACTTTTACATATGTAGATAAGGTACAATTTAGGTGAAATGATTCTTGTGAAAAACAACTCTCTTTAATCACATTAAGTTGTGCTTAGAAATATTTGGTAAATGGAAAGAGTAAATGATAGACAAATATTAGATTTGTTGCTCTGTCATTAAAATTTCTCTTTAAATATTTGTATTTATGTTTCTATGTTTGAGCAAGAAAAATGCAGATGTACCTTAATATTTTGTAACATTAGATATAAATATCTACGTAAAAGTGAAATTATAAGTGAGACACACACAAATGAATAACTGAAGGGCATTTGGAGAAAAGGAAGCCAGTTTATCATCAATACAGTTCCTTCGCTCCTAGGGAATTTAGCCAGCACATATGGTTGTCTAACAGGGGGTCTCAGAACAGTGAGTGATCAGAAGAACCATATGTGCTAGTGTACCAGGGAATGTTGGCTCAGAAAGTATGGCATTTCCTGTATTTCTCAGAACCATTTTGCATTTAAATTGCTAAGTTGTCAACACATTGCTGCTTTGATGCTATATTCAACTACTTATGTTAGTGGCACCAAAAGCTAGAACACATTTCTCACTGGGGATATTTTAAAAGCAATTTTGATAGAATTATACAACCTTGATACGAAGTGAAAATTAATGACAACAAATGATCTCAACAAACATGTTTTAGAGGGGTTAGTTAGCTGTAATGCTATATTGAATCTCAGAAGTAAGGACCCTAAAGGCTACTTATCAGTGCGATGCCTCCACATAACACGGCACACATCGTTTTGCACCACTGCTGTACATGATCATAGAGACCGATGTGGACCTATCCCAGCCTAATATCTGACATATTTCCTCTCAATTATCCTTGCTAACCGAGCAAAGAGTAACTTTTAAAGTGATGACTGTCTTATATTTAGCAGGGAGAGAGCAACTGTCCCTATCCAACATCAGCACATCATCCCTCCAGTAGCTGTTGCTGTGTCTGCCTTTTCTTTTTCTTTTTTTAAAAAAAGATTGTAAACAATGTTGGGACAGGTAATCACCTTATTTCTTTTTCTGTGTGGACCACTTTGAGAAGTTTTTTGTTGTTGAAAAGTGGTATATTTGTAATAATTAGTGCAAGATAAAGGGAAGTGTACACCATTCCTGATGTACACACAGTTCCTGGTGTAGAAACCAGATGTTTCCAAAGGCAGAGACCTTGCATCAGATCCACAAGTTTGAAAAGTTGAGCAGCAAACTTCAGCCAAAATTATCAATAGATTACTCAACAAAGTGCAATTCTGTTCATGTTCACTCATTTAAGTTCTAATATGCCCTTACTCCTTAGGAAGAGTGTTTATCATACTCCTTAGGAAGAGTGTTTACCAAGGGCTTTTTCCTTTCTCTAGGAAGAGTGTTTACCAAGGGCTTACTCCTTAGGAAGAGTGTTTACCAAGGGCTTTCGCTGATTTTTTAAAATTTAAAACATTAACACTTTGCGTATCTGTCAGAATGTAAAGAAAATATTTAACCTTTGCCCGGATAGTGGAGTCAGACTGAACAGATGAAACAGGGAAAATGTATAAAACTTTGATTTCAATCCTATACAACTCCATACTCAAGTATTCCTCAGCCACAAAGAGGTTAATTGCCCTGTGATGTTTCATGTTCCCCCACTGAAATTTATTTGTTTTTTTGTAAATTGCAATGTATAACGTGTACCTGAGGTTTCATTGAATGCGAAACTGAAACTGACCACACCTGTTCAGATTTTAAAACAAACAATCAAACAAACAAAACCTCTATTCTTTACTCTATTTTTTTCTTCTGTTCTATTCCTGTTCTGCCAAAGGAAGACCTTAATGAAGGACTGATTTCTTTATTTGCAGCTCGTGTCTTGCTCAAGCCATTCCACTCAGGTTTTAAAAAATAGTTTTATTACTTTGGATATATTTGACCCCAAAAACTGATTAGTAAAGTAGACTTTTTATTCAGTTAAGGACTAAGATTTATTTATTAAAATGTTCATACTTATTCCACTTTTCCATTCCTAATGAGACCTTCAAGGCAGCTAACAACTGCCATAACCATCAAGATTGCTTTTCCTTCTAACAATGAGTAAAGTATTTTTTTAAACAGTAAAACTGTAAATTAGCTCAGGAAGGCACCTAAATTGGTTTTGGTAATATCCAGGTATATTTGAATTCAATTGATTAAACGTTTGGTTAATTAGTCAAACAATTTAAGAGAAAGAGCAATTATTTAAGCAGTTGACAAATGTATTTAAAAAACTACAGAGAATCCATAGTCTGATTCTTTGTG
Organism: Hemicordylus capensis; assembly: GCF_027244095.1. Lineage (NCBI taxonomy): Eukaryota > Metazoa > Chordata > Lepidosauria > Squamata > Cordylidae > Hemicordylus > Hemicordylus capensis. Next base: position 305,415,268 of record NC_069657.1, read on the forward strand.
ATCAGATGTCGATGGTACAAGGATCAGATGTCAAGGGAAAAACACAAACACACAGTAGGCTGGGCATAGTGGCATAAGGTCTTGAGATCTGGCACTCAGAAAGAACAAGCAGCAGGACTTAACACCTTCAGGAAGATGACTGACAGTATCTTGAAAGATACCTGGTTGCTGCTGCTATGTTCTCCCCTCAGCTACTTTTACCATTAGAGAACACCCATGAACTCTAGGCACACTAAAAACCATGTCGAAAATGAGTGGGGGTCACCCTTGTCACTTGTTGCCTCTTAACCCCTCCCAGTCCAGCAGCTATTTTGTGCTCTCATGGCCATGGGCTTCATCCTATTTATAGAACATTTTACCCTCCATTATCTTCATTGATATTGTGGTAGAGAGCCAATCCTATCACTATGCAGTAGGAATGTAAAACTGTGATTTTCAGTAATGCAGCAAACTGATTATCCCTGTTAACTGTGGCTGTGAGTGATCACTGTATTGTTTATCTTCTTTATACTTGAGCTTTCCATAAAAAATGAACAGACTGACCTCCCTGCATTTTGTGGCCTTCTGTCTCCTATTTTTACAATTATTTGGAAGGACCTTTCATTGTTTTCTTGCAGAAATAACTAAAACAACTACCCTTCTGAAACATAAGGGTGACTCTTATTTGTGTGATTTTTACAATTGCATCCACAATGAATAATGTAAGTGGGTGTTTAGTGCAATCTTTGAAAAACAAGTGAACTGTAGTTTCAATAATGTTATTCTGACTGAAGTTTTAAGCTTTTTCACTTCTGTCTTCTTCATATCTAAAGTCCCTGTGGGGACCCTCTGGAGAGTGTGTTGGGTGGAGTCAGAAAGACAAAGGAGGGGAAGGAGGAGAAAAATGGACTTGTTGCTGAAGAAAGCTTAGTTAATCAAACATAAGATTGCTTTGTGTTTATGAGGGAAGCAACTATAAAACATTTGGCAATGAGATTTTGAACCAGCTATGCATGTGAGCCTGCAAAGCTTGTAAGGTCTCTGCATCTCCATTTCACTGTATTACTGGGCCTACATTCTTGAACTGCTGCAATCTATTATTGCTGCTGCTGATTGTTTCTCCAGGACACTTTCCAGATTGCACACTGCAACAGTGTCACGACATGTCCATTAAGTGTGCTTCCCTACTGCCTGTATTTCAACATCGCAGTCCCTGGGCTGTCAGCACGGTGCCGTCCACATTTCCGATGCTTTCTTTCAGATGTTATTCTTGCATTTTAGTTCTACAATGCTGCAAGTCCATTGCAGAAAAATAGCTGCATTTTCCTGTTGTAGGAGGGTTGCACAACCTATTTACGTTTTCAAAATGATCTTGCCAAGCTGAAGCATTTTACTGCTAAACTGCGTGTAATCTGGAAAGCGCCCAGCTTCCTAACTTCACAACTCCTGAAGGTACATTTTCCTTATCAATCCTGGACTCTGCTGTTCACTGGATACACACTGCAGCATGGCTCAGATCCCACCACCACCCCTGGACTCCAGTAGGGTATCCCAATGGTCCCTGGGGAAAACTTGCTCTGGATATAATGGGGCCTTTTGATAACCAACGCACAAAGCAAATATTTGTTATAGTGATGGTGGATTACTATTCCAGGTGGCCAGAAGTTTCATTTGCTGACAACATTACTACAAACAAAGTGATCCAGTTCATGGCTGCAGTTTTTGCAAGAGAAGGAGGCTCTTCACACGATTAGTGTGAAGAGCCTCTAGAGGGTTTGCGGGGAAAGCAGGCTTAGCCCACTCTCCCCATAGACGAGCAGACAGTCTAATCTGGTCTGCACGAGCACGCAGGGCATGCTGGAGAGACCCCCGAGCCGGGAGGCTGCTTTTCAGCCTCCCGGTTGGGGGGTTATTCACGAAGGGGCGGGCTACCTTAGCGGGCTAGCCGCTTGTAAGCCACTGGGCTTGCCTGCAAGCCCACTGGTTTACACGAGCAGCACAAATCGGGCTTGGAGAGCCTAGCCCAATTTTTGCTGCTCGTGGGAATAGCCTCAAGGTCTTCCTAAAGAACTAGTGACTGACAATGGGATACAGCTTATCTCATTTGAAATGGAGCAATATTTGCATAACCATGGGATAAAACATAAGACTATTTCCTTGTGTTTTTCTTGAGGGAATGGCTTAGTGAGGAAAATGAACAGATTTGTAAAATAAAGTTTACAGCTGGCAACTATGCAAAAACCACCATGGAAATAGGGGTGCACAAACTGGTTTGGCGCCTCCTTCAGGAAGTGCCAAACTGGCTCGGATGCCCACAGCCAAACTGGTTCAGCAGGGTGGGGAGCGGCTCCCTTAAGAAGCAGGTAAGCAGGTCCTTATCTGCTCTGCTGCCACCCTGCTGCTTTTCCAGGCCTGGAGCTCACACTACCAAAAGCTACATGCCATGCCCAGAAAAGTGGCAGGGTGGCAGTGGAGCAGGTTTGGACCTGCTTACCTGCTTCTTAAGGGAACCACTCTCCGCCCTGCCCGCAGTTGCCTGAGCCCATTTGGTGACGTCCCTACCTGGAAGGCAACAATCATGAAACCCTATTTGCTTATAAAACGACTCCTCATTCTACTACAGGAAAATCACCTTTTGAACTACTGAGAGGACGCAAAGCTACCACCAAACTTACCCAATGGCAACAACTGATAGGGCTTTCCATGCCATCTCACCCTGAGGATGCAGAGATTCCAAGATCCATGACTGATTAAGGAAGAAGCAACAAAAATATAAATTGAATGCGGATCAGAAACAGGGTGCAAAACAGCAAACATTTCAAGTGAGGGTCTTTGAGTATGGCTGCCTTATAAAGTGAGAAAGGGATGTTCCGCATATTCTGGACCAAAACAAATAATCAAAATCCAAGGAGCTTCTGAGGCGAGTCTCACAATTGGTGAGACTCGCCAAAATTGGGTTTGTGGGGAGAGCGGGCTTAGCCCGCTCTCCCCACAGACGATCCCCAGACAGCCCAGGGTGGCCGGATCGGCTGCCCACACGACTGCCAGCTTGGTCACAGAGCTGGCGGGGACTACAGGGATCTGGGGCCATGCAGCCCCCAGAAGTTCCAGGATGCCCCACGCGAGCGCCGGGAGGCTTGTTTCAGCCTCCCGGCGGGGGTCTCCTTGTGTATTGTTGCGCCGCAGAGCCACACCGTGGCAATACGCGATCAAAAAGATGCTCGGTCCACTAACCTCGACTAAAGGGAGGAGGAATTGGGAGGGTTTGCTGCTGGGAGCTGTGTGGCTCCCATGGCAGGAGACGATCAGGAAAAAGCAGGCTAGGCTCCTTGAGCCCGATTTTTGCTGATCATGAGAATCTCCTCCATGTCATATTGGATGATGGAAAGAAATGAAACAGTTTGAGACTTTCAAGCATGCAAACTATGAGCAAAGAGGGAAGGGAATCTGATTTCAAGAGAGGAACTGGAGAGGAATCTGACCTCACAGATGAGGCTGATGAAAAGTGATGGACAATCTCTGTGCCAGAAAACAAATAACTAACAGCTCCTATGCCAGAGACCCCAAGAATTAGAAGTGTGCATGACAGGCGACCACCTAAAAGGCCAAATTTTAAATAAATTCAATTCTAGTTGTTATAAAGGGGAGGGATGTGTTGTATTCTATCTAGTAACTTTTAATATTTTGTTTTATGTAGAAGTTTGTCCCAGTTGTCACCAGAACTGCCTCGGAGTGCTGACCAGACACTCCAACTATGCTTATGGCTTAGCGTGGGGAGTTAGCTTGGGTGGAGGGAGCAGTTTGGGTTCAGCGTCAATTTGAGCAAGTTTTGCATTTTGGAAAAGGACAAAGCGGCAGAAATGCAGTTTTATTAAGGATAAATGGAGGTACAGGCAGGCAAAAGTTAGTTACACAAGGCAATAAAATCTGAGCTAATGTTTTGAGCAAAGATCTTGCTGACAGTAATTTAGCTTAAAGTCAAAATTGAAGGTAGACCAGCTTGGCTAAGGTGCTCAGACCAGAACCTGGCTTTAAGGCTTGCTGTGGAAATTGCTTAAATGCAGAGAAGGTGAGGGGCAGTGAGGGGCTGAGCAGACATAAAAAATCTTGTGCGAGAAGAGTAGCAAGACGGGAAAGAAAAGGTCGAGGAACAAAAGTCACCACTCGCTTTGAGAGTCTGTGGATAGTAAATCCAAACTGATTCTGAGGCCATGTGCTTTGACCAGGGGTACATATATCCAAAAACATGTCCCGAGGCAGTTTCCAAGCCATGCTGTCTACCCAGCATGGTAGCACATTCCATGAAAGACAAAGCAGCTCATAGCTACTTCAGTGTAATCTGATTGAGTGGATCCTGGCCAACAATGGCAAGGTGAATTTATGCAAAACATGTTGCTTGGGTTGAATAGAACTATGCTAGATTGCACATATGAAGAGCAGGGTGCCTTTAGGGGCAAAAGATTATAGCAATAGCAATAGCACTTACATTTATATACCGCTCTATAGCTGGAAGCTCTCTAAGCGGTTTACAATGATTTAGCATATTGCCCCCCAACATTCTGGGTACTCAGATCTTTCCAATTATATCTTTCCAATTTTGATGCACTCATTTCCCTGAATCCTTGCCAGCTAATTGTTAATTCAAAGATAGGTTAGGATATCTGGTGTGGTTCCCAAGGAGTGCTTTACCATTATCTCTAGTGGAAGGGAGGATCCCTTCCTTGGCTGGTTCACCTTTTGAAGTCTAGTCTGCTCACCAGCTATTCTGACTGGAGGGTACATTGTCCCATGCTTTTACTCATGCGGAGCGACCAGCTGTGGGTCTTGCCAGGTGAAAAGTCCATGCCCATGAACTGAAACATACAAAATGGAGACTGTGATCCCACAGTCCAATGCACATAGCTTTTTATGCTACCCCCAAACACAGCTGGTCTGGTAATACCGTGAGTATCCTGTAGAGAATGTCGAGTGGGTGGGTGGAGACACAGTCGGTATCCTGTACAGAGTGTGGGGGGTGGAGACAGCAAGGAAAGGGAGAAAAAGGAGGAGGAGGAAAAACTGAATTATTTCTGAATAAAGCTTAGTTAAGCAAACATAAGATTGCTTTGTGTTTATGAGGGAAGCAGCTACAAAAACAGTGTGGTTCCAACAGTTCTGAACCATATTGCAAAGCTACTGGCACTCATGCCAAAATTGGCTATGCTTTTGATGAATCTGCCACATATTTATCCTGGACCTGGATGTTTAATAGCTGTCATTCTTAGAAATGGATTTCAAAATTTGTATTCTCATGATACCAACCATTTCCCTCCAACCCACTGGCATTTTTGAGATACTGAAACTTTCACACCCAATCCTGAATGCAAGAACAGTGAATTTTTTGTTCAATTTATAATTATGATGAAATGCAACCTAGAGCAAAATGCACTCACAGACTGGTAACTAAACATTTATGGAACCTTAAGATTACAAATTCTATAACACCTGCATAAAATAAAAATGTATGCATGAAAACATCCAGGGCCTTTAAATAAAGTGAGCAATTGATAATATTGAAGGAATGGCAGCACAAACAGAACTAACTGAAATTTGAATAGGCAGATTGATTTTCTGTGTACATTCACTGCTTGAGGCTGGGAAAATGCAGTTGAAAATGGAATTCCATCTGTGGCGTTCACACACGTGGCTTTCATTTGTGGGTGGATGGAAAGCCATCTGTGGCTTTCACAAGCTAGATATATACTTTTTTAAAAAAAACTTTACAAAAAGAGTGGCCCAGATTCTAAAATGCAGTGCAATAGCACTGCTCAGTAAGGATTTGTAATTTTTTTATTTTTATTTTTTAAGAAGGTTGTGCGTGGCTTCATCTTCTTTGTGGCATGGCAATTTATACATTCTAAAAATAAATAAATATAGCAGGGCACTAAGTGAGCTATACACACTTTTTGCAGCTCGTGAATACCAATGGGACATAAAATATATCCCACCATTTAAAGCTCTCCCTTTTTGCATTATCAGTACAGCCACAAATGCAGGGGTGAAAGAAGGTTGGGGTCAAGGGACAAAAATTCAAGGGGGATCCCTGCCCTACCACCTCCCTGCCACCTTCTTCAGAGATGTAGAGCAAAAAGCAAGCTGTCACTCACCTGGCAGTCCCCTCTCCCTCAAGGGCCATTTGTTGCCCTCTCCTATGCCCCTACACAAAGGGGTGTGCATGCATATGTATGTACAGATTTAGAGATTATACAAGTCCTGTCCAGTCATTAAGCAATCTTGGAATGCTGTGTGCACATGTACAGCATCCCTGAGAGCATGTCTGTAAGCCCTGCCTCAGTAGAGAAAACCCTGTCTCCCACTCTCCATGGTTATAGCATTTGTCTGCAGAAAGACAAACACTGTACTCATGGAGAGATTCTAGTGCTGACCAGAATGCTAGACACCCCAGTATTCCACATCCTTGGAAGGATCAATCCACAAGTACAGCAAATATCTCTGCAGACAAACACTATAACTGTGGAGTGCGGGAGGTGGGGCGGGTTTAGAGTGTGTCAGCATGGTGTGCTCTCAGGGAAGCTGTATTCCATCATCATTCCCAGATTCCATAATGACTGAACAGGGCTTCAGGGACACAAGAATGCTAAAGTCAAGGCCTAGGTATATAAAAGGAAACCTTCCATACTTCATATCCTGGTACAGGAACAATTTAGACACCTGTCTCTTCCTCGTTTTCCTTTTTCTCCCTGCTGCTGCTATAGCTACTCTGTCCTGGGAATCAGGGGTTTACTGCCAATTAAGCTTGCTATAACAGAGCTGGGTTTTCTTGAAGGAATGTTGACAAGGCTAATTGCTGGCCTACTGGCAGCCGGAATTGTGCTTTGAGGTACACGGGAGAGGGTTTTAAACCTTAGCTTGCCAGGTGCCATGTTAATGTACTCTTATCACCAGATATAACCCTCTTTTATGACTTTGCCAGCAAACATAATTTAAAGCATTTGAAAACTTCCTTCAAGACAAGGAGGTTATACACAGTAAGCATTGCTAGGCATCTTTATTGCGGAGCTACAAATGCTCTACCAAATGCAAGCTTTCAGTACAATAGTCACTGAATCCAGCAGCTCTCTGGTAGCATTCATATAAAAAAGAGAAAATATCTCATTCCTCAGTAGTGGTGGTGGTGGTGGAGATAAACATAAACACGAAAAGGTGGTCCCATTTAAAATGTTGAAGACAAGAAGATGTCTAGGAAAGTTTTATATGGATGTTGTCTCAAACAGCTTTCAAGGAATGGGAACCTCGTGCTGGAAGAAAAGTCCATGACATGTTAATTCCCCCCCCCCACACACACTGTTAACCTAGCCCAACATGCTAAATGCTACCTTGGCTCTCAGATATCATAAAGGGACCGCATTCCTCCCCCCACCCACTTACAGGTCAAACAGCAGCCCAGGAGTGTGATTTTCATTAGGAAAACAGTGGAGAGCATTAACCCCTTGAAACTGTGATTTCATTTTTTTAAGATCATGGGAGATCCTGCACATGAACCATCTATGTAACATCTGTTTGCACTCTTAGAAAGGGCAAAAATGTGTGGTTTTATAATGGATTGATCACAGCCTGAACAGTTCAGGAAAAAATGGGAAAGAATAAAAGGAAATCAGTTTTTCAAATAATACCTGAGTCTGTTATCATATGACTTAGCTAAAGGATGGATCACTAGATCCTTTTCAAAGGGAAAAAAACTGGTAGGACATAAACATAATGGAACTAGAATTAGTGATTCTTGGAGTGGATATATATACCTCAGACATCAAGCCCTTTCTCACGAGCAGTGGGAAAGTGCTACCAGGTTTGTGGGGAAGAAGTCCAAAAGAGCTTACCTCTCAACCGATGAACATTCCACTGTCCCTGGGTGGGTGGATTGCCCACTCACATGAGCACCGGCTGCTGCTGGCCACTTGGAGGGCCGGGGTGCTGGAATGCATCACCCTGCGCCCCCCCCCACCAGCTCCAATAATTCACTGTGCAAGTGTGCAGAGCATTATGGGGATCCCCCTCCCTGAGTCAGCCAGCCGTTGCAGCCATGGCTGACACATGGCCAAAATAAGAAGGGAGTTATTAACAAGGGAGTTAACAAGGTTAAGGGAGTGCTCGCTCCTGTAACCTTGTTTTGAAGGGTGGCTCCGTAGGTGGGCTGGCCGCTGTGGTGCCGCCGGGATCAGGCCCGATCCCAGTGGTTCACATGCACTTGCAAAACTGGGCCGGGCTCCCTTAGCCTGGTTTTGCACTCACGCGTGAATAGCCTCATCATGTTTTGGGGCCTTCTGCTAAAGAATCCATGGAACTATGGCTTGGTGTGGGTGCTGAGAACTATGTTAGAGATCTCTAACCTCTCTCACATAAGTACAGCTCTCAGGGTTCCCGGGAAAGTAAGAATCACTATTAAGCCATTTACAGAGTGTTGCTAATATGCCTGCCTTCCCCACGCCCCTAAAAAATCGTTCCAAAAACAATGTTTTCATCAGGATCAGGATAAACGACAGCTGTGCATCATTCCCTCTAAGTACCAGTTCATATTAATGAATTTCACCCCATGGTCATATACATAGGTATGTTACTTTGTCCAAAAAGTATTAATAAGGAGATTTATAAAAACAAAGCATTGTGTAGAGAAAGTGGACCTTGGGCCAATGGAGATAATACTGCCCAACTTGCCCGCTGCCATGTGATTGAGGAGGGACATGAGCAAGCTGTGAGTACACAGGACTGCCACTATAGAATCACATGTGGGGGTGGTTTGTCCGAACCAGCCCTCCACGTGAATTAAATAATACTACAGTATTTCAGTTGAATATGGAGGACAGTTTGGACCCCCATGTGATTAGGCACATATTGGTGGTGTAACAGATACAGTGTGATAACAGGACCTGTACTCAAAATTTTTACATAAGAACAGCCCTGCTGGATCAGGCCAAAGGCCCATCTAGTCTAGCATCCTGTTTCCACACAGTGGCCCACCAGGTGATGCTGGGAAGCCCACAGGGAGGAGCTGAGGAAATGCCCTCTCTGTTACTCCCCTGCAATTGGTATGCAGAGGCATCCTGCCTCTGAGGCTGGAGGTGGTCTATAGCCCTCAGACTAGTAGCTGTTGATAGACCTCTCCTCCATGAATTTATCCGATTGTGCATGACGCACTCCAATACCACCATTATTATGATTTTTTACTGCCTTTCATATAGAAAGAGGTCCAATTTACTCTAACAACCGAACAAGCATTAAAACTAGTCCTGGATTATACCACTTTAGACTGCAGATGTGGGATGGCATGATTTTTAATATTTGTATTAGTCAGTTAAACCACAGCATACAGATGGCTTACCATGTTCAAGCTAAACAGAAATTAAAAAACAACCAGCACACAGCTACAAACACAAACAATCAGGGGAGGTCTGTCTTTGTTCAACAATCCTTGAGCAAAGACAGACAAAGTTCACTCCTCAGTGTCACTCCTCAGTAACACAAAGAGAGGGTGCCAAGCACTTGGGCTGGATGGATCCATTCCATTCCCTGTGCAGCCATGTGTGTGGGCCCTGCACCCGTCAGGGATGTATTTTTGGAAGCACATTGGACTGTAGAGGGGTCAGCAAAAATCACCCCTGATTTGTATGAGAAACATTTTTTGGTACAGCATTAAGTTTGGATGTCAGCCAATGAAAGTATTATCAATAGATGCCATGGCACTACTGGCAAATGTGATAGTAAAATGTGAGACATGTTAATGAAGTGGGAGCAAGGGTGAAAGAAAGAGGAGGCAGGACAGGAGCAAGCAAAGCTGCTTTCAGATACTGTCTCAGAGAACAGCCCCTTGGAGACTCTGGCCCCTCCCCAAGCAAGATTTTTGAAAGGAATTTATAGATTTGTAAAAAGTTCGTCTGTGTTGGTAGATGATCTGAGGCAATAAACCCAGGCTGAGAGAAAGAGAGATGCAGCAATGAGAAAACTTGATTAGCATGATGAGGATCAGAAGGAAGCAAACCCGGCACCTCCCCACATGAACCTCCAGTCTTTTTCCTTTCTACCAAAGCCTTACACATGGAAAGAAGCTAGGGTGGGTGTTAAAGCCTCTAACTGTGCTCCCAAAGTTTACACACACACACTGTAAACCCCTACACACCCCATCCACAAACCAGCCAAAACTTACCCAAGAACGGGATGACAACAACTCAAGAACCCCCCCCCCCGCCGCCCCGCAGAACAGGCATATAATCAACCCCACTAGATGCCCCCCCGCCCGCTCCACACCAGCAAAAGTTTGCTTTGCCCTCTTTACTTTACTTTACTTTTTACGTTTGGTAAAGGCCAATTAATAAAGCGCTTCTCCTCCTTCCCGCCTCCACTACTTCCCGCCTCTCTCAGGTGCGAGCGCTGCCTGCTCGGGCTGCTCTCACTCACGGAAAGCCTGGGGAACGGAGACGGCTCTCAGGCACGGGCGGGCGCCCCAGCGCGAGTGCGCCCCTGGCCTGTCGAGTGAGCAAGGGAGGGAGGGAGCTAGCGAGCAAGCTCAGCGAGCGGCCCCTCTCCGGAGCAGCCAGCGGGCGCCGAGTAAGGGAACGGAGTTGGGAGCAGCAGCCGCCCCCCCCCCCATCGGCGCCCCACTGGGTGCGGTCCTTGCTTACCGCATCGCGCCGACCCTGGCCTCTCCCACCGGCAGCCTGGTGCAGCCCACTCTGTCATCTCAGGATTCTACCACCTCATTCTGTCACATGTGTAGACCAGGTCACAGTTTTCCTGCTACAACAACAGGCCAATGCGAATTATGATCCAATGCGAATTATGATCCACCAACTGAATGTAGCCCTGCTAGCCATATACATCTTGATGAAACTCCTGTTTTTGCTGCCCGTCTGGGACTCCGAAAGCAAGAGTAGGGCTGTCAAAAACCTAGCAGGCTTCAATGCATCTTGCCAGGCTGAGTTGAATCAGATCGTGTTGGCTTGTGCTGGAATATTTTCTGTTGTACCCATTCAAAAGGCCAGGTTCCACATGGATTCCTACTGTATAGTGACTGAAAAAGTGAGGGGGGGGGAGGAGTATTAACCACAAAATGCAGAAAAAAAGACAGGAGTAGGATGTCCCAACACAGGATGGGATGATGACTCAGCCATGCTCCTGGCACAAGAATGCCGTAGAACACTTGATGGTGGGGTGTGTATGTGTGTGCGTGCACATGCCAGCTACACAGGGCTCAGGAGGAGAGGGGCGACCAATGTGTGCACTGCACAACTGCTTCAGCAACAAAATATTTTCTTTTAATCAAGCAACCGTCCGTTTTCTGGTGGGGGGGGAATTTGAAACCCTGTAGTGTGTCTGTAGCACAAGAGGCTAACTTCATGTTAAGTGCAATCCCCTCCCCCAAGAAAAGTAGTGTTAGGAGGGAGAATTTAGAGTAAAGAAGCAGTGTGAGGAGGGGGTGCTTAACCCTCCCCTTACTTGCAACTTCTCTTCTCCATATCACACACACCTTCCCTGCAGCTTTTCCAAAACACATGAAACCATTTGGAGTACAAAAATGGCAGATGGAGAAGTCGCAAAGCACCCCTTTCTCTATCACTGTTGCTGTTCTTATTTTAATTGGGGCTCTAATACAAACATTTGCATGCAACACATAGTAGATAGTAGCTTAGTCTCTGCCACGTGTTGATTTCCTTCAGTGAAAGGACTTCCTTGTAGGAAACTGCCATGTCTGAGATACAGATATATTTCACTGCATGTTTCTGCTCCAGGAAGCCATTATATGCCTTCTCCTCAGTACTACATACATCCTGCACACCATGAAAATAATACACACATACAGGAGTGTCTTTTTCAGTTTTTGTACATTTATTTATTTATTTATTTATTTATTAAAACTTTTATACCGCCCTTCCAAAAGGCTCAGGGCGGTTTACATTAAAACACCATTAAAATCAATTAATAATTAAACAAAAATTATAAAGCATAAAACAATAACTAACAATTAAAAACATCATAAAACAACAATTAAATAATCAAAACAATTTAAAAACAAGTTTCAAAAAGCTGAGAAAGCCTGGCTGAAGAGATGTGTTTTCAGGTGTTTTCTGAAAATTGCCAAAGATGGGGAGGATCGTATCTCAGCAGGGAGCGCATTCCACAATCTCGGGGCAGCAGCCGAGAAGGCCAATCTCTGTGTAGCCACCAAACGAGTTGGCGGTAACTGGAGACGGACCTCCTCAAGTGACCTCAGCGGCCAGTGGGGTTCATAGCGAAGAAGATGCTCTCTTAAATACCCAGGGCCTAAGCCGTTTAGGGCTTTATAAGTTATAACTAGCACTTTGTATTTTGCCCGGAAACCTATTGGCAGCCAGTGTAACTCCATCAACAAAGGAGTAATGTGGTCTCTCCCCGATGACCCAGAGACCAACCTGGCTGCTGCATTCTGGACCAAATGAAGTTTCCGGACTACGTACAAAGGCAGCCCCACGTAGAGCGCATTACAGAAGTCCAGTCTGGAGGTTACCAACAAATGTACCACTGTTTTGAGGTCATTGATCTCGAGAAACGGGTGCAGCTGGCGTATCAGCCGGAGCTGATAGAAAGCACCCCTGGCCACCGCCTCAACCTGAGAAACCAAGGAGAGACGTTGATCCAGAAGTACTCCCAGACTGCGAACCTGTTCCTTTTGGGGAAGTGTGACACCGTCTAGAACAGGCAGATCAAAATCGTCTCTAGAGTTCCGACCCCGCACAATAAGTACCTCCGTCTTTTCTGGATTCAGCTTCAGTTTATTCTCCCTCATCCAGCCCATTACTGCTTCAGGCAGGCATTTAGGGAGGATATGCTAACTCCTGAAGAAGTTGACATGGAGAAGTAGATCTGGGTGTCATCAGCATACTGGTAACACCCAGCTCCAAATCCCCTGATGATCATGTGATATTCTTTCCCACACAGAAATGTTATGTTTCTCATTTAGGACATCTCTCCCCCCCCACACACACACACTGTTGGTTATGATTGATCTTAGATTTAGGAGTTTTAAGAGCAGAGGTGTAAAAGTATGAATTTGGCACTTAATGTAATGTTGCCTTATAATTAGTTACAAAACCTTAAGATTTTATTTTGTCAAAATCTTTTGAAATTTCAAATATAAAAAGTTGGGGGGGGGTGATCACATTCTTAAATAGTTCTGAATGTTGACATCTCACATCAGCTGCAATATTCTCCCTGATTATTATAAGGTGGGCCCAAAAGAAGCCAGCAAAACTCATTTACATACCATTTTATGACTGAACTACTACTATCCTGATTTATAGGTAGGGCATGTTAAGCTTTTCTTTACCTAAGGCTATCTAAGGAGTCAATCGGCTGACTATGATTTGAACACAAGCCCCACTTTTTTTCAGAAATGATGTTTAAATCAGTATTCATATTCTGTCTGGAAATCAAGTAAAACCTTTCTCAAGGCATAGCCTGAGGGCATACGATGCAACCACCTTGCAGAGGCTAATCAGATCTCCTTCTGGTCAGTGCCTGAGTGACTGCCTGGGAATTCCATGTATGCCAGCCACCTTGGGTTCCCTGATGGTAGAAATGCAGGCTATAAATGTAGTAGTAAAAAAATACAATTTACAGTGGCAAACGTGAGCACTTGACTTAAAAATTGCTTTTTAGCTTTCTGTCCCACAAGAGCAGCTCTGAGACTGAGACAAGTACTTTATCCCCTCCCATATGCTCCCTCATTTCCGTTTCAGAACTCTAACAGATGGGACACAGGTTACCCACCCATAAATGCACTTTGCCCCTTCTGTGACCCACCCTCTTTTTATTCCCCTGCTGCCCTCATTGATCCCATATGGATTCAAACAGTCCAGCACAGAAGCTAAAATGTGCCCTTACAGCTTGAGCCTCGCCCTCTTTACTCAGAAGTAATCCCTACGGCTCACTCCCAAGGAAATCGTGCTTAGAGTGAGATGCGGCCTTAGAGGCTGATCCGCCCCACGTGTATTAGGAAATAATACCCTCGGATTTCATCGGGGGCTCAAGACTCAAGAGCCGGATTCTCACCATGAGTCCGGAGGGACCCTTCCATTCCAATGAAGCTGACTCCCAAGGAAGCGTGTTTAGGTCGGATCGCAGCCTCCTGGCTTGGAAATACACGCCTCCCCCCGCCGCCCCCAGTCCAAGACCAACCCACAAAAGAAAGGTGCGGAACGGCGCGCTGTCCATATTGCCTGGGAGAGAGACAGCCCTCAGCATCACCCAGGAGTGGAGCAGTTTGGACTCCGCCTAACTGACACCAAACTCCCTCCCCTCCCTCTCGTGCTAGCAGCAGTGGAGCATTTCAGCAGCAGCAGCAGCAGCAGCCTCCGCCCTTCCCCTCCAGCCCTGACGGTGCTCAGAGCCTCGCCGCTGTAATCCCGAGCGCTGTGCGGTCCTCCTCCTCCCAACCTTGGAAGATGGGCTGCAAGAGGCTGTGTAGCATCTCCAAATCTCCATAAGAACTGACACAACAAAGGGAGCAGCAGCAGTAGCAGTCACCCGAGCTGGGGTGGATTCAAGCAAAGCAACCATGAAAGGCTGGGTCTCCGCCTTCTCCTCCTCCTCCTCCGCTGCTGCTGCTGCTTCCCGAGAGCTGCTGGCTGCTGCTGATGATCAGAGGAGGACTACAGTGTAAAAGGGAGGAGGAGGAGGAGGAGGAGGAGGAAGAAGAAGAAGAAGAAGAGGCGGCGAGGCGTGATTGGTTTGCTTGCCAAAAGGTACAAAGGTGTTGAAGGGGGCAGGAAAGGAGAGGCAGGGATAAAAATGTCGTCTTCTGCCTCGGTGGGGCCCCGCGGCCCTCGCCCACCCACAGTGCCTCCCCCCATGCAGGAGCTGCCCGACCTGAGCCACTTGACAGAAGAGGAGAGGAACATTATAATGGCAGTGATGGACCGGCAGAAGGAAGAAGAGGAGAAAGAAGAGGCCATGCTCAAGTAAGCCAGAGGCCAGTCATTCATTCATTCACTCGCTCGCTCATTCACCGCGGGAGGGTAGGGAATACGGTCCTGTCAGTGAGAGGAAGAAGATGCACTGGAGGAGAGACAGACTTTTATGAATGGTGCAAGGGTGGTGGAGGAGGAGGAGGAGGGCGGGGGCGGGCAGGCTGGGCTGACTGGCTTTGGGGCCATGTTCGGGAGAAAGCTGCAGGATCTTATAGAGGCGCCGAGCCTGCAGTAGCCGCCCCACCTGCTTTCCCTCACTCCCGAGCTAAACTTCTCCCATATGCTCTTCCCTGAACTCTTCTCTCCCCCGAGTAATTGCCTGGGGACAGCTAGATCCCAGCATAGGAAAGTCAAGAGAAGCCAGGGTCTTCAGATGCAGGAAGTAAGCAAGCCCATGCATGGTTCTCTGAAGATGCATTCCCATAGGAAGCCTCTTTAAACCTTGGGAGGAATTCCTTTGGGCTGTTGAAAGAAAAAAAAATCCAGCCTATTTGGGGATGGTCTGGTGGGTGGGGTTTCTATAGCCAGAGTCTTTAAAAGGCCATGCTGCTGCCCCCACCTGGTTCACACTGAGTCCGGCTGAGCCATTGTGGGACTTTGTGTGATGTGTCTTGTTACATCAACCACCTGCAGGAATTCTCCATTTGGCGTGGGTCTCCTTCTCCTTCTCCCCCTCCCCCGACTTCTAGCTTAACCCATCTGTACTGTGGTGTATGTGCTGAAATATGGAGGAAGAGATCTAATATGTATTCAAGATAGGCGCTACAACCTGAAGAATAAATACAATTAATTGTGTATATTGCCTCACAGAAAAGCCATGTGTTCATGTCTCTTGGTGAAACTGTTGGGGAATGGATAGGTTTAATACCCCATGTCTCTAACTGAAAAGGGGATATTGTGCTGGGGGGGTGGGGGGGGTGGGAAATCAAAGTGTCAGTAGAAGCCATATTTGGGAGCTCTCCAGCATTTATGAAAAACCGTCCATCTCTTCCCCATGCCTCGACCTCTTTTTCATCCACTGCCTTATATGACTATATTTTCTATCCTTCTGTAAATAAGTGTATTTGTGTTATGCTATCACCAGACAGATTCGTATGGATAAATAGACTGTGATTGGGCCTGTGAATGAGGATCAGGCTTTCTCATCATCTAACCATCCTCCAGGCCTATTTGCTTTTGGATGGAAATGGCAGACTAACTTGTTTTTGTGTGTCTGTTTTGGAGAATCTGTGGCTTTTGCCAAAGGTGTGTGGACATATTGTGAGGCTTTTCTTTTGGTTGCATCCCAAATTACGACTTTTAATGTGTTAGTTCCAGGGTTTGCCTGTTTCCCCTCCGCTTCCTCCTGCCAGCAGTGCCATCTATAATAGATGGAAATATGGAATCCCTGTAAGCTCTCAACTTTGGTGCTCTGTATTGCAAGAGATGGACCTGAGGCACTGTCTGTCTCATGGTAGTGTTGTCTCCTCCTTCTCCAATCCGTATTGGGATTTGCATTTCTGTAGTAGTGGTAGCAGCTGCTGCAATTAATTGTACAAATGTGCACCAAGGCTCAGCAACTGGGAAGGAAATGGGTTGTTTTACTGCTCAGATTCACTACTGTTTAAGGGTCACGGTGCTGTATGGATGGAAGACTGCTCTTTGCAACCCTTGGGGTGTGGTTAGTGCTTCTGGTATTGCTGAGGGAGGAGAGCAGTAACTGGAACAGCAAAGCACATGTACACTTAACAGGATGTCTTTAAAAGAGAATATATGGAGAAGTGGATATAATTTACGAATACAGACGGAGCTGTCTGAAATGTCACAGAATTTGCTCTGTCCTGTATTTTCTTATATCTTTCAGACCCCCTGCCTGCTACCCTTCTGTAACTATTTAGACTTTTCAGAAATCATGGCTAGCTGTGTGCAGTTTCTGCTGTAACACAGTGCCATGTTTTATGAGTGGATCCTTCAGTGAGACTCGCTGTACTCACTTTTAAGCATGCTTAGGATTGCAGTTTACATGTCAATTTATTGACTGCATTTCTAAAGGGATGCTGCTAATGTAGCTCATTTGTATTCTGCCTTCCCTCCAATGAGCGCAAAAAACAATGAGGTACCTCTAGCCTCACAACAGTCTTGTGATGTAGGTTAAGCTGTGAGTTGCCTAAGGCTGTTGATATGTGAGTGGAGATTTGAAACTGGTGCAGGTGGCCAACTCCTGACAAGCAGCATAGCCAGAAGGGTTTTATGAGATGCCTGGAGAGGAGCAGGAAGATTTGTGAGCCTGCCTACAGCTTAGAGACAGGACTGCACACCTGTCCCCACTCTGCCACTACCTAGCCCAGTAAGACAGAAGCACACTAATGCATGGAAGGACTTCTCTGGTACTGTTGTGAGAGCAGGAGCAGTGCACTCTCTTGTTTGGGAGTTGATGCTTGTTGAAAGGTTGGCCACCACGTCTTTAAATGCTGTGCCATACTCAGTGTTTAAGGTATTCCCCCCCCAAAAAAAATGTAGGGGAACCTTCAGAGTTTTTGGTAAAAGAACGTGGGCACATCATTTGGACTTGGCAGAAATGGGTCTTTGAAAATTGCTCTTGAAAGCTAGATTAGCGCACATTGCTTTCATAGGCGTTGAAAGGGTTTGTGATACCAAACGGAGCCTCATACACTTAGGTTTGCTTACTTAATTCACAGGTGACTGAATGATAAGTAAACCACTGCTGCATCAGGTAGAGAAAGTTGTTGATGCAAATGGGCATTGTCCTTTGGGAACTGAAAAGCTTGTCCCTAAGTCACAGTTCATAAAACATCTTGGCACTTCAAAGTGCATGATATTATTTGGTCACTAGGAATCAGGTCATTTTCATTATAGCCAGCTCTGTCACATAGCGTAGTGATGTCTTTTAGAATAATTTATCACAGTATGTACCTATAGTTGCCAACTTTTTATTAGCCCTATATCTATCTCCATGCCAGAAAAAGCTATTGTGTGACTTCTTTCTTTTAAAAGCATTTTACTAACTAGTTAATACAAGTAGACCCCATGCCTGCTTTTGCATCCAGTCCTGCCCACCCCCGTGCCCAATGCAGCATTATCAAATCCAAACATATTTCCGTGAGTTCTCCAAAGCAGTATAACATGTTGTTTTCTTTTGAAATGAATTACTTTGTATAACTTCAGCTCTCCGTTTCACATAGTTTTCATCACTATTACTGCCCACATTTTAACCATCCAGCTTCTCACTGCAGGTATATTAGAATGCTTTCACATACATATTTTGGCAGCTTCTGTCATCAATTGTGCTACATCTTGCTCTACCTGACCAGCAGTATAATGAATACCAATACTTCTGGACCATCTGATCATATGTCAACCAAGGGGTGTAGCTATAATTGAGTGGAGGCGTTTAAAAGAACCCAGGCCCTGCTGCTCTCGGCAGGGGGCCAGCTCTACCCTTCCCTATATTCTTCATTATCGTCCTAGGGGATGCAGGGGAGAGGGGTGTACATGGGCCCCCTCTCCCCTAGCTACACCCCTGGGTCACCCATTATAGTTTGTACAATGTGCCGTGTGTAATCCTTTAAAACATTTTAATCTGCAGGCAACTCCACCACACGTGAACATAGATACCATTTGTAGTGCCCAAAGCACCTGTTTAATTTTTGTATGCCAGGCCGCTGCTATATGCACAGAAGCAGGAAGGTCACTACAAAGATGGCAATCTTGTGGATAAATGCTACATTATGCAAAAATTCAGGGGCTAGTGCCATATGAACATTTAAGGAACAATAATACTAAAAGGACAACAATCTGGTGACACTAGATGTTATTGCCAGGGCTTCACTGGGAGTCACTGTTTCTGGGAGAAGAAGGTTTGATAAAGACCATCTTGAAGACTTTTTCTCCAATTGTATTGTGGACAGTCCTACACAAGAAGCAAATGGATCAGTACCAGCCTAGATCAGGGTTGTAAGAAAAATACAGGTTGAGACCAAAGACAAAATGCAATTGATTGCATAATTTTAGGAAGAGTAACAAGGAAGTGAGAAGCTGTTCCTGCATCCACTTGTTGATGCTTCTAACACAGCTGTGTTTGGTTGCTTCTGTTTTTCTGTCTTTCAGAAATAAAAAAGCTTTTCATCTGATATCTCTATTATGCCATACTTGTCCTCTTAGCTAACTAGGATGAAAGTGCTGTTGGCCTTATTCACCCATGCTTTCCTGCAGTGGCGTAACTATAGGGGGGGCAGGGGGGCACGTGCCCCGGGCGCCACCCTGGCGGGTCACGTGGGGGCACCAAAAAGTGGCCTCCCCCCCCCCCCGCCGCCCCCCCTGGATTGCCCCGAGTGGCGGCGGGGCTGGGCGTGCGGCGATGTGGCGGTGGTGAGCGGCGTGCGGCGGCGGGTCACCCGCCGAGTGCGGCGGTGGCTGGCTGCAGCGATGGGCCGCTGTGGCGGATCGCCTGCCGAGGATCGCCCGTCCGAGTGGCGGCGGATCGCCCGCCGAGGAGGAGTTCAATCAGAGCGTGGAGGAGGACTTCAATCAGAGCGGCGCTGAGCCTGCCTTCTGGCCCGGTGTCGCTTCCCAGGAGGAGTTGGGAAGCGACGCCGGGCCAGAAGGCAGGCTCGGCGCCGCTCTGATTGAACTCCTCCTCGGCTCTGATTGAACTCCTCCTCCACACTCTGATTGAACTCCTCCTCAGCGGGTGATCCGCCGCCGCTCAGGCCGCGCTACAGCGGCCCATCGCCGCAGCCAGCCACCGCCACACTCAGCGGGCGACCCGCCGCCGCCCACACCACCGTCACATCACCGCGCCGCACGCCCGCCGCCGCAGAATCGCCGGGCGACCCGCCGCCGAATTGCCAGGTGACCCGGAGGTCGCCGAATTG
The DNA here is from genome assembly GCF_027244095.1 of Hemicordylus capensis. Classification (NCBI taxonomy): domain Eukaryota; kingdom Metazoa; phylum Chordata; class Lepidosauria; order Squamata; family Cordylidae; genus Hemicordylus; species Hemicordylus capensis. Next base: position 305,435,117 of record NC_069657.1, read on the forward strand.
CCATGTTGCCTGGAGGGCGCCGCTGCACCCTCACAGGTATGCTGGGGCTGCCGGTGGGGCGGGGGGCGCCATTTCAGGGCCGACCAGAGCTTGCTCTGGGCGCCATTTCCCCCCGATACGCCTCTGCTTTCCTGGATTTCTTCAGTCTGCAGTACTCCAACGCATGTACCCTCAGGGCCTTCCTGCACAGTCACTAGGATATATTTTAGCCAATGTGTGATTCTCCTGCACATTATTAACTATCACAGTTGCAATATCCCACTTGGTTGTGCTGTTTGCCTCCTTCAGAAATTGTCTAGACATGAACTTCTGTGCAGGTTAGTACACAGCTTCTAAAGAATTAAAAATAAAATAATAAAATTGTTTATAAAATAGCACAGAGGAGAGGAGGGTGTTGTGTGTATTTATTTATTTTATTCCATTTCTATACTGCTTCTCATCAAATTTCAAAGCAGTTTACAAGATAATTAAAACAATGCACAATTAAAATACAAAGTACAAATATGAAATATAAAAATATCTCTATTTTAAAGTTTAAAAACCCATATGAAAAAGTTGTGTAGCTTATCACTTAATTAGCCATAATGGTATCAAGTTGGTACCAAAATTTTGGGCAGCAATCTCAACTGTAATTACAGCTCTGGTCTTTGGCAGGGTGTAAAATACTGTACTTTGAAACAATTCATTCTGAATATGCACTATTCTCCAATCAAAATGGTGCCTTCAGAGAAAAGGGCAAACTGTACGCAACAAAAAATGAAACAAATGCAAGAGGAAAAACAGATGAAAGAAAGCCAAACACACACACACACACCCCAAAGCAGATGGCTGTGCTGGTTCGTGAGCGGGGAGTGGGGATGGAATTCAGACAGTGACAGTAACAATTGTTTTATTAGAATCAACTTAGAATCAAAAAGTTGTGAGCTAGCTCTTGAAAAGGTGTGTCTATTATGATCTATGGGGCTATGAAACTTTGTAATTCTGGCTACCCTCTCCAGCAGATCTCAGTCTGCCATTGTCCCACCCTTTTCCAGATTACAGTTAGCCTTGCAAAATGACTATGGAGGGAGAGAGCTAGCAAGCATTTATGCAGATGGGCATTTTGTGGTGCTACCCAGGGGCTCTTTGGTCTGATTCTAATGTTCTGTTACAGTTCTGTAGCCACTGTCTAAACTTTCACTTTATCTTCTTGTATATGTCCAATTGCATATCTGCTGTAGTGTGGTGATGCACTGAACAGTGGCAGTGTCTCATTCTTTAGACTTGGCTTCCAGCACATTTGCTAAAAATGCTGGCTACCACTATTCTGGAAGTATTCGTTTTTCAAGAATTAGGAGTTAATAAATTTAAAGAGTTGATATTTATGTATTATTTATTTCTCTATGTAAACCGCTTTGAGAATTTATTTTGAAGAGTGGTATATAAAAAGTTGTTGTCGTCGTCGTAGTAACGATGGACTGGTTCAGATGGACAGTGGCCCTGCAGCAGCCCTACACACCTGGCCCATAGGTGGGGTTTTGTAGCTCATGTAGAGGGAGTGGTTCGGATTATCACCCCATTCATGCAAATAAAGGATGTGCTGTGATCACATCTGCACATCTTTGAATGACATTGTAGCATGGCTCTGATGTTATCGTGTGTAGGGCTGCTGTGGGGCCAGTTTATCTAAACCAGCCTGATGTCAACATATATCAGACAACTGATATATGTTGGTCCACTTAGCCCCATATTGAGGTCATTCATACAATCAAAAACTGTGTTCTGCTTGGGTTCAGGAGCTGTGTGTGCTCCAAACGTTTGGTTGTGTGGAAGCAAGGTAGGAGGAAAACCTGGGTAGCTTTTCCTCCTACTCTGCTTCCACACAATCACTTCTTTACACGTTAGAAGTACGTTGCTACCACACAACTGAAAATTGGGAGCACAACAGCTTCCAAACCCAGGTAGGACAGTTTTTGATTGTGTGAATGACCTCAGAGTCTCTGACTGGCAATGGCTTTCCAGGAACTCGGAGGTCTTTTCCATTGGCTATTCCTGAGACCCTTTAACCAGGGATTAAACTTGGGACCTTACGCATGCAAGGCTTATGTGGCACTACTGTCCCCCCTCCAGGAAGGCACATACCGGGTTAAAGGTATGCGAACTGAACCTCTGAATACAATTGTAGATGAAAAGTGTGTTTTGTACATTGACCCTTGGGTCTACCTATGTGGCATTGTAGAGCTGTGAAGTCCTGGGGGAAAACTCCCCCGTGCCTGCAAGAATTTTTCCTAGTTGGAAAGACATGGAGAAGAAAATAGGATTTCTTCATTTTGAGTGTGTGTGTGCTGGTTAGCTGGAGTGGAAAATCTTTTGAGCATGTGCAGACCAGCATGCCATACTTACTCGGTAGCAAAGAAAAGACAAGTTTCTATGCAGCTAGGATTAGGGCAGCAGGGCTACCTGATCCATACATATGGTTTAAAGGCAGGCCTGAGATCCCCTTGCTACAGGTTAGAGCCACTTGCTCTGAACCCTGACTCAGCACTGGCACTTCTCAGAAATAGAGGCTAGTTAGAGGATTCAAGAGAACCACTGCTGGTGGTGCAGAAAAGCAAGCACTCTCTTCATTGCCTCTCCGTCCTCTGTTGTGTCATGTCTTGTGTCATCCCATCAGGTTATGGACTAGTAAGGGCTATGTCTGTCCTTTGGTGGTGGTTGTGTTTTTAATAATCACGTAAATTCAGTGTAGCACTTTCCAAATATCAGCAAGATGCTGCAGGTCATTACGGTATCTGACCTCAAAATATGGCTGTAAGTTATTCAGGCAGGTATATTTTAGGCTGTTAAGTGTGCAGCCTCCACCAGGGAAACCTATAAATGCTGCCGTTTTCAGTAGCACTCAGCACTGCCTTTAGTTTCCTTCCACTGAATTAAGTTGGAGTTTTTCCCCACTGGCTGCACTGGGGGCACAGTGAGGTCAATACTAAGTGCTCTGGAAAACTCCATCCATTACATTTGGGGACGGTGACTCTAAGGCACTTCTATAACTTCTGATGTTGATTCATCATGACTGCAAACAATGCAGTCCTTCCACTTACAAGGTATAAGGGCAAAAATGGTTGATGTTTGTCTTTTAAAAGTTTCTCTCCATTACCTGAAATTATTAACCAAAATATATACCAGGTGATATCATAGTTATGAACAATTCAAGCAATTACTTGCTACAGAAACCAAATACAAAGACTGGGTAAGATGTTAGCATTCTATAATCTGTGCTTCATGGCCCAACATGGCCCATGATTTTGCATTGCCCTCCAAAACCATAACTGGAGCATATCTGAGCCCAACGGAAAGCCTAATTTTGCAGTCTATTTCATTGAATGTCATCTGTCACTCCCTATGAACAATCACTTCCTAGGGACAATACACAGCATGTTGTTATTGCACATTAATCTTTGGGTTGATGGATAATTCCTGTTAGGGCAATGGATAATTTGTTTGCATTGATTGATACAAGGTGTGTTTTCTATATGAGTTCCTAATTCATTTCCCTCAAAATTCATATTTAATTTGGAGTGTCCCAATAAACAGAATAACGAATATATTCACAGATAGATAAAATATTAGTGAGATGCTGCAGAAAGAGAGACGTTTGACCTGAAAGAGAAAACTTTTGTTTTCTAGCATAGGAGAGCTGGTTTTACTACCTCAATTGTGACTTACACAATAGTGATGGCATAATGTTGAGTGAAATACACCTTTGAATTTGTGTATACAAATTCGGGAAGTCTATTTCCACTTTGAAGAAATGAGTTGAGATGTGATGAGCTGGGTTTTAAACTGTTTGAATGTAGAGCATCTACATTCACACATTCCTCAGTAATGACACATATAACTGTCACAATTGTCATTGGATCAGATCTAGTCCTTGACTGTGGCCACCCAGATGTCTGGGGAGGGTCCCAAGCAGGATGAGATTGTGGCAGCCAACAAGCCTCTGGTATTTGTCTTCAGCATCTAGCAGATCAAGATGTATTGCTTCTAAATATGCAGATTACACTCTTAGTTGTAATGGTTGCAAGTGACTGACAAATGTTTCCTCCATGTAAAGGATCAACTTTTTTTTAAAAAAAGGCTCTTAACATTTTATCTGATGTTGCTCAGATAAAATTTCAGAAGAGCCAAAAGTTGCTTAGAAATTAATGCCATGCTCTAAAGAGACAAGTCCCTTGAAATTTAACTTATAAAAATTAAACTGAAAAGCAGTTTGTTTACCTTTTCAGTCATAGAACCAAGTGAAGAAAATCTGCTTCCAGAGCAAAAGCATATGAATCTGTCTTATCCTGTCAAGAGATTGGACTCTGGCCTAGCCAGTACTTTCTGCTTTGACAGGCAGCTTTCCAGGTTCTTAGACAGAGGTATTTCCCAGTCTCCCTATCAGGGTTTCTTTAAATGGAAGATGCTAGGGATTAAATCTAATTCCTTCGGTATGCAAAGCCATATGCTCTGAGCCTGAATTGTGGCCCTTTCCTAGCAGTTGATTGTTGGTCAAGGGATCAGAAAGGCTTTGTGGGAAGGAAGTCTACAGGAGCAGCCTGTCCCTTCCTGTAGTATAAAGACTCTGGGCATAATAAAATACTTTATTGAAAGGTAGCAGCAGTAGATCTCCTTGAAAAGCTCTAAAGTTGTTTTTAAAACCAGCCGTTATGGCATATGGACAGAAACCCTCAAGTGCCCTGGACTTCGCACACAAGAACCCAGCAAACGAAGGGACCCTGTGGAAGCAGCCATCTGAGGCTGGCGGAGGTCTGGCCATGCATGAAGGGAGGGAAAGCGAGGCTCTTATTTTTCTCTCATTGGGGAACAAGGTAGAAAGAGATGTGCTAGTGACACTGCGTCAACATTTTCAATTCTGATGGCAGGTTTAGAGGCTGACTGTTCCCCAAAGTGCAGTGAAGCAGTGGAACAATATAAATTCTATCCGAGGCATCAGCAATAGGGAGGAGGAAATTCCTATATTGCAATTCTGCTGCCTTTACCGTGCATGTATAATTTGGGAGAGGTAGAAGGGTTGGGCCAGGAATGACTTCCAGGAATAGTAGGTACGAGCTTAACCCACACAAAGCATCTGCGCGCTAGTCCTTGATTGCTCCCCTCACCTCGGAGATCTCCCCACCCTCACCTGAGCTGCACTCCTGCTCCTCCTCCTCCATCCCATTGCTTCCAGCCCCCTCATCCTTCTTGGTTGTGGCTGCAGCCTTGCTGGCCAAGCTGCAGCCCCCTATCCCCAGAGACCTCCCCACTTTCACCCAAGCCCCGCTCCTTCTCCTCCCCACAGGAGCAGCAGCAGCGTTTGACCACTACCATGGCTGCTCGTTCACCTCAGGCCGCTGACAGGCCTGGGCCCGCCCCTTGCCTGCCTGCCTGCTTCCCTCTGCCAATGGCCTTGGTAGCCCTAAACAGCAGCAGTGGTTGACTGGGCCCTTCCTTGCTGCTGCTGCCATCACCACCATGGCAGCTCATTCACCTCAGGCCACTGACAGGCTTGGGCCCTTCTCTTGCCCTTCCTCTTTTTTTTCTCTTCCCCCCACTTCTTTCTCTCTCCTCCACTCACTCTTCTCCTCGGTCTTTCTTCCCCTCCCCTCTTTTTTCTTTCTTTCTCTCTCTGTTCCTGAGTTAACAGATCTTGTTTTCTCATCGAATTCACACAATGGCAGCCTCCTCCTCCTGAAGGGGCTCTTTCCTCCCTCATGACCTCTCTCTTCACAGACTCCTGCCCACAATCCTTTTATATAGAGAGATTCCTCTCCTCTACAATCAAGAACATCATCCAAATGGTAAGTTGCAGTCCAGCTAATTATCACAGGCCCTTCCTCTGCATATGGAATCCCCACTGCCCAATCAGGTGCTTCTGCTTGTGAACTCTCATGAGATCTGCCATGCACGAGATTCCTCCAAAATTATTTTCTGCCTCCCCATCCACCAGACAGGAACTGCTGAAAACTATTCAGATAATACAGTCACAGTATATTTGGGTCTTATAGCTTGAATTGATTATCTTAAAGGGCCTTCATTGCTCGCATTTGAACTGTTAGTGCTGGTCTATGACTGAAATACACTTCTAAGGTCCTCCTTTTTCACAGAGGCACTCTTACCTCTGGACTTCAGGGCGAAAGTACAGGGCCTCCACACCCCCTGGGGGCTCCCAAATCATATTTAGTCTGTCCGGGGTGGTGTGGTTTGTGCCCTCAAGAACATACATGTTTTTAAAAATGATGCTTAATTTGCAGCGGGGGTGGGGATCCAAAGGCCTTTAGGTCCAGGCTCCAAAATTACCTAGGTGCACCTCTGCTTGTTTAAATAAGTCTCATTCATTTCTCTACCTCAAAACAAGCAGCAGAGAGCAGAAGCCAGTGCAGCCAGAGGGGTAAGAGACTCTTCCAGCTTCTCAGGAGCAACCCATAAGCTTATTCGCTTGCCAGGAACTAATTGGGCTGGTGCGATGATGAGATCATTCACACAATCAAAAACTGTGTTCTACCCGGGTTTGAGAGCTGTGTGTACTCCCAATTTTTGGTTGTTGGAAGCAAGGTAAGTGGAAAACCTGGGTAGAAGTGATTGTGTGGAAGCAAGGTAGGAGGATTCATGGTTTGTCACTGAAAATCTCATACTAGAGAATTTACACTCGGAGCACCTCAGAAACAACAAAATCCTGTATCCCATGGGTTACCAACCCATAGGGGTGGTTGGCACCCTCTGTGCACTACACCACCACTCACTCTGGGCCACCCCAGCACTCCTCAAGTGCAGTTATGGGGCTGCTGAAACCTGCATTCTTCCCTATGGAGAAAACCTTAAAGATGCATAAACTTTAAAAATCACATTCAAAAATCATCCCTTTGCCCAATTCCTTTCAAATAATTCTGGTAGCTTCCTTGCCCCCCTTGAGCACTACCACCCAGCACACTATGCTCTAGGCCACCCCTTCCCCCCCAACGTGAAGCTATACATTTGCTGTAATCCTCATTATTCCCTATGAAGAATTCAAAAATACTTTAAAAATTCACCAATAATTGAAGGAGTGTCCGATTGCCTTGGGGTTTAGTGGGTGGTAGGCACCCCTGGGTGCGTACTACCCACCCCACCTTTGTGCCTCTAGGTGCTCCACAATAGGGGATAATGAGTCCCATTATACCCTATGAGTTTGAGTCCCATTATACCGTATGAGAAAAATAATTAAAATATTTCAAAAATTCATTAAAAAAATCATATGAGTGTCCGATTGCTTTGGGGGCTTGGGTGGTAGGCACCCATGGGGCCAACATTCTTAATCAAAATATGGTTGTTTTGTTCTGAGCTTGATGCAGGCCCTTTAAAGGGCATTTTGTTTTGAGCTCGAAACACTCAAAATGGCCCATTTTGAATCAAAATGTTTCGATGTTGAAACATTTTGCAAATCACTATGAAAGCTCTTTCTCTATCATGATGTGTGAAAGCCCCGCCTCTGTGCTTACAGTATTTGTCTACAAAGCCAGACATTGTATTCATGGAGAGATTCTCCCAGTGATGCGAAATGTACTAGAGATTTCAAGGGGAGATATTCTTATCTACCACACCCACAGCGGAAGTACACAATTGTACTTTAGTAAAGTCTACTTTGCTTAGAAGTAGTTTATTTAGAAAAGACATCATGAAGATGGGAAAGGCCTATATGCCTAGCTGCTTGCTACATCAGGAAGGAAGGAAGAGGAAGTCTGTCTCTCAGGTGAGAGAATGAAACCCAAGACCATCAGTCTAACAAAGGGGAAGTAGAGTGGAGAAAGCATAGTTAGAGAGGGAATTCCCTTGTTCATTATCTCTACTCCTAGTACCCCTAGTGGTCAATAGGGTTCCTGGTGCTAAGAGCCAGTGCCATCAGGAGCTGCATCTCCAACAGAATGGGAGGATTGTTTCACAAATATGGCATTTGTCTCTGCAGGCAAATGCTATAAACATGGCAAACAAAAGCATCAGTAGATGAAAATTAAAATTAATTAATGAAAATTAAGCCAAAAGGTTTTGCTTTATATCTCTATTTGTTATGTTAATCTCCATTGATAAAAAAGCATCATATTAATAAACAAGAAGTTTTGGTACAAACTAATCTGCCTCCTTTCCTTTCACTATAATCTTAATTGATGATTACCAACTACCATCTCAAACATCCACACGTCCACCAACTTGAATTGGGGTGATGACTTCATCATGAACTATGCTATTGAGGTGTCCCTACCTGTCCCTACAACTATAATTTGTATTTGTATTATAATTTGAACCCTACAGATTGAGTTCAGATTGGTTCTACTTGCACCTCAAATGTTCATGTGTCTGCCATCTTGATTTGAGGTAGATGACATTACAAATTACATCATTGAGGTGTCCCAATGTGTCCCTACAGCTGTAGCAAATTTGGTTGAAATCGGTTAGGTGGCTCACAAGTTAGCCCACTTGCAACTCAAACGTCTATACATCCGACGTCTTGAATTGGGGTGGATGACATGATCACAAACTATGCCATTGAGGTGTCCCTATGTGTCCTTACAAGTGTATACAATTTGGTACAAATGGGTCCAGGCATTGCAAAGTTGATAGAGGGTGTAATGAATTAGGCCTTTGACTCAGAGCCAGCTCACGTGAGCGGGGGTGGGGAAAATGCTGCTTAATCACCCCTACTGAGCTGCCTGAGTGGACTTCCCTTTTCAACTTTTTTCTTTAGACTTTTGGAAGATTAAAAATGCTGCCACCAGACACTCTTTTATCAGAGACTGGACTGCATGAACTAGAGTGCCTGAGCTAGAGTGCCTCAGCCTAGACTTCTCTCTTTATCTTGCTGTCAGGAAAATTATAAAAACCTTCCACGGTATGCCTACACGTGGTGAGAAAACAAGGTAGCTGGCTTTCACAGTCCTGTTGGGGCTGTTTGCACTAGGGACTCACCCTATCCTTCCAGAGTAAATCAAACACTTTGTGATACTTAGTAGAAAATAAAAGCAACCGATTTATTAAATTGCTACAAAAATAGTTTAACCAAAAAGGTGAAACATAAGCCAAAGTGTATTTCAAAATGCCCAGTTATTTCTTATGTGGCACACAATTAAATCTTAGTTAATCCATTGCAAAGAAGCAGATATTTGGAAATGCAAAGCACAAACAGAAAGCAAAATAATTCCTGACACAAAGTCTGATTAAACAAACTTCTCCCTATGCTAGATTCTGAAGCCTCGACAGCCTGGGCTTCCTTTCCCTTGAAAACCCACCAAAATTCCTGATAAGTTCAATTCCCTGAAAAACCTCTGACCCTCAGAAATTCTCCTGCAGAATTTTCCATGTGAGAGCAGCCACCATGCTGGTCAATGTTTCTCCACTCTCTCCTTCAACTTCCTCCTTCTTCATCCCAGAAGCCTCAGCAGCTCTCATCTTCCACTCACCTGGTGAACTCATTGGGCAAGACCAGGGGTTGCCAGCTTGTCATTCAAGAACAGGGGTTCGCTTCCTGTTAACTCTATCAGAGCTCACAACAGAGGGAGACACTCTCCTATGTTTCCCTATAGCTGTAGCAGTGATGTGAGCTGCCCAGAGAACAATTTGTTATGGTATGGCTAACAAAGTGAATCATCATCATCTTAATCAAATTTGGTTCACATCGGTTACGCGGTTCACAAGCTAACGCACTTAGCAAACGGAGCCACATGACCCATTTGGAAGTAAAATTTGGCCAGCACTGCATTTGCAGTGTGGCCAGGATAGTTTCTTCCTGCTTACAAAGGCAGGGAAAGGCGTTCTTGGTCAGGCTGGGAGCCCAGCACTGGCTGAGACTTCTCAATAACACCGCTTATTTAAAGTTAATATAAAGACATAAGAACAGCATGACTGGATCAAGCCCAAGGCCCATCTAGTCCAGCATCCTGTTTCACACAGTGGCCCACCAGATGCTGCTGGAAGCCACATCGTAAGCCAAACCTGCCAATAGGCAGGAGTTGAGGGCATGCCCTTACTCCTGATGCTACTCCCCTGCAACAGGTACTCATAAGCATCCTGCCTTTGAGGCTAGAGGTGGCCTATAGCCCTCCAATTAGTAGCCGATGATAGACCTCTTCTCCATGAAGTTATCCAAACCCCTCTTAAAACCATCCAGGTTGTTGGCTGTTACCACATCTTGTGGCAGAGAATTCCACAAGTTGATTATGCATTGTGTGAAAAAGTACTTCCATTTGTTGGTCCTAGATTTCCTGGCAATTAAAGGTTAGAGCATTAATATGAAACAGACAAATTTCCTGAAAGAATAACAAAGTTTGTCCCTCCCCAGAAATGAACTTTGGCCCTTCCATTCCCCCCACCCCAAGATATTTGTTTTGATGCCACCACGGTGGAAAGAATGTAAAGCATCTACTTTATGCTCTTCCACAGTTCACTGGAGACAGGACTTTAACTGTAGTTTTTTAGTGCAATGGCATGTTCTCCACATCAACATCCCACTTCACACATTACAAATGTGTAAGCGGGTAGCACAGTACTAGTGGCCATATCTAGCACATTGCAGGTAGGTAGTAAGTATCTCTCTGTTTTGTTTTTGCCTGTAAAGTAATGCACAAAAGTTCCATTACACAATGTAGCTCTGTACTTTTAGAAACAGGGCAGCATCCATACTTGAGAACTTTATTTAGATATGGGTTATGCTCAAGCGTACCAGCTACTGAGGGCTTATGTGCAATTTATAATATATGTGGCTGTTGCCTCCCAAAACTATTCCAAAACTAACAAAAAAAATATGGTCAGTCTCTGAGTTTTCATGTTACAAACGTTTGCTGTCGATGCACATTTGCACTTTAATGTGTTAATCTCTGCTAACTTGGCAAAGAGGCACCTTTTAACGCGGTGATTCTCTTTTATTTAGCAGGGGGAGAGTAACTGGCCCTATCCACCCCCAGCACAGTACCTCCAGTGACTGTTGCTGGTGTCTATCTTGTGTTTCTTTTTAGATTGTGAGCCCTTTGGGGACAGGGAGCCATCTTATGTATTTGTTATTTCTCTGTGTAAACCACTTTTGAGCCACTTTTGGAAGGGCAGTATAGAAATCGAATGAATGAATGAATAAAATGAAAGCTATTGAACATGTGTGTGCATGCATGCGTGTGACAAATGCATGCTGCTGAAGTGTAATAGCAGGAGGAGTCAGGTCACAACCTGTGGCTTAAAACATTTCTTTTCAGAGGGCAAGATAATAGTGCTACAGCAGCCTATGCATTCAAAGGTTGTGCTGCAGTCCTGTTTGAAGCTGAAAAATTGCCACAGATGAGCACTTAAGTTGGGGAAATACAGGAATACAATTGTTTGGGAGCAGCATTCTCAGGAAAGCTCGAGAGAGAAAGTAATATTACCACAGAAAGAAGCTAGCCCGTTTCTCTGTACATAATTAATAGAAAAATTAATATTGGCATCAGTTCTGTCTGTATGGCAACACCTGTGGCAGCCTTTCTTCCCTAATCCCCAGTGTGAAGTACTTGCTGGTGAGGGAAGTTCACTCTGTCTGCTGAGCTGATTAGCATTTTCATGTAATGTTATGCAACATGTTTTGTGACTGAGTCCTGGCATTAAAAAGAGATGCCAGAGGTGAGACCTGCTACAAGTGGAATTCAGCTCTGCTCACACCCCACCCCCTGAAACTGCAGCATGGGGTTAATTATCATGGCCTCCCAACAACATTATTTTACGGGTTACTGACATCTTATGTATGGACCAAGGTACTACATCAGTGCTTAGTAGATGATGATGATGATTTATTACCACCAATAACACAATTGATTTTGTTGATATTTATTGCTTTATTTCAACAAATACTGTTGCCCTGGTCCAAGGCAGTCATTGTGGAGCACTTGGTATACATGGTGAGTGCTTTTAAAAAGATTAAAGTCCTTCACTGGTTCTCACTGATCAGTTATGCCAATAATCGCCAAGATGATCATTATACATTACCATTGTGAATTATTTTCTGTTACTATGTTTATGAATTGTACTTGTTTCAAAAAAAGTCGAATATCAAAAAATGTCACCATAAAAACAACCCACTTAGCAGCTGTTTTTGAAAGAAAGGAGGAGCAGGGGAAACGGAACCCACCCACCCCTGCAACTTTCCCTCCTAAACAGCTGATTGGCAGAATGTCAGCCATTTTGAAAGGCCTGTGAGCTTTTTGAAAGCTGTAAGTGTGGCAGGACACACTTCTGCGTGCTGTTCGCCAGCCAGGCAGGAATATATCAAAGTTCTGTTCCTCTGTCGTAGTCATATTTTTATACCCGAGGACATCCATGAGTATTCATCAGTCCTATAAATAAAAAGAATGACTTCCTGTTTGTTTTACAAAGGGTGTAGAACTCACTTATCTAACACATTTATTTGTGTTTTATGAGAGACCTCTGTTGGATGGCATTGTAGGCTATAGCCTTCTTTTTCTTTTCAACTAACATTGTATGGAGAACGTTTAATCACATGATGCAAAATAAACAGCTGTTGAATTTTTCTGAAATGTTCTATTGATTTAGCTTTTTAAAAGCATGACATGTTCAACTCAGCTTGACCCCATGCAGTTGCAATGATTAAGCCTTTGTGTTCAGTTTATGAAGCTGAATGCCCTGACCCTAAGACTTGCTGTAACAGCACAAAGCACTTAGGATGGAGTATATTTAGAACTGTGCTGACACAATGTCACAAACCATGATGTTATTTCACAGGCATGCCTGCACAAATATCAGTGTATATGTCTATGGTAGCTCATACACTATCTGTGGATATATAAGATCCTTAAAACTTCACTGATAAGAGAAAAAAGTCAAAGTTGAGATCTGCATCATTTTTGAGTAGACATGATTAGCAGATAGATCCTCAGCTTGAAAGGGTCTACCCAATGAAAGGGATGATTTGAGTATTGCTTTTTCTTTAAATCCAGCTGTATGTGGCATGTTTGTACACATATTGATTTGTCTTGTCTAGGGAATTAGATAGCTGTGACTGGCTTTGTTGCATCAAACATGCCAAGACAAAAGGAGGATCTGCCTTAATATCCCACAATTTCAACAGAGCTGTAACATAAGGAACTAAGTGAAATAAGGAACCGGGGAGACTGTTCTTTTGTAATTGGAAGCAATTCTTCAGAATAAGAAATATCTTGAGGTCATTCACACAATCAAAGAGGCTGTTCTCATGACCAGCCTAACCCAGCCTGGGGCAACCCAGCCAGGGTTAGGTTGGTTGTGAGAAGTGGTGGGATCCTTGCAGATCCCTCCACTCCCTGCCCACCTAACGCTCTTAAGGAACCCAGCTATTAGCTGAAGCTAAGGGTACACTTGCACCCTTAACCCAGCTACCCAGTATCATGTGTCTCCTCAAGTTCATCCCAAGGAGACATAGAGAGCAGCGCACAGAGAGCTGAGTTCATCCCAAGGAGACATAGAGAGCGGCGCACAGAGCATGTTACGCGCTGCATTGTGGGATGTCTGGAGCCTGTAACAATAAGTTCCAGCCCTGGATCCCTTCGCCTTGCTGCATGGAGCAGGGCTGCCCATGTGGGCACATGGGAGGCACACCGAAGACCGATGGTTTGGTCATCTGAGGGGTAGCTAGATTAAGAGTAGCTCCCCCTCGCGTGCCCTCCCAGTCCTCCCCTGGCAATCATGAAAATTGCCTCAATAACTGTGTTCCTCCCGGGTTTGGGAACTGTGTGTACTCCCAATTTTTGGTTGTGTGGAAGCAAGGTAGGAGGGAAATCTGGGTAGCTTTCCCTCCCACCTTGCTTCCACACAATCACTTCTACCCAGGTTTTCCTCTTACTTTGCTTCCACACAATCGAAAATTGGGAGCACACACAGCTCCCAAACCTGGGTAGAACACAGTTTTTGATTGTATGAATTACCTCTTTGTAAAATAAGGAGCGGGAGCCACCTAATGGCGCAGCAGGGAAGTGACTTGACTAGCAAGCTAAAGGTTGCCAGTTTGAATCCCCACTGGTATGTTTCACAGACTATAGGAAACACCTTTATCGAGCAGCAGTGATATAGGAAGCTGCTGAAAGGCCTAATCTCATACTGCATGGGAGATGGCAATGGTAAACCTCTCCTGTATTCTACCAAAGACAACCACAGGGCTCTGTGGTCACCAGAAGTCGACACCAACTTGAAAGCACATTTTACCTTTTTAAAATAAGGAACAGCTAACAATTCCAACCCTAGCAAGCCTGGGGGGATGGACTTGGGCTTCCACACCAAAATGTATTCTGCTTCTAAAATGGACCTTATAAATTGCACCATCTCTGTACATGCTTCAACTTACTGTGGGTCTATTGCTAACATGCTTTTGTGGGACAGCCTGTGAGAGCTTAGCAGGAAGTGCTAAGCTTGTGTTACCTGTTACCAGGGTTCTTGTAACCCTATAAGGAAGCTACAAAACTCTGGGAACTACTGCCTTGTCCAGAGATGCAATGTTGCTTCAGATGTTTACACTCTATTTCTAGGCCTTGTTAAATGCAGGGTAAATACTCCTGGTATCCAAAATATTCTAGAAGATATTCCCTACTTGCAAGAACCTCTAGTACAGGAAGATGAAGTAAGATATGCTGTGGACTAGCATTTGGTAGGGTTGCAATGAAGACCTTAGAAAGGATATTTAGATACCGTGATGTGTCTACACCTACAAAGATTAGAATCATTTAGACAATGGTTTTCCCTGTGACACTCTATGGATGCAAATGCTGGACTTTGAAGAAGCAAGATAGAAAAAGCATTGACACTTTTGAACTTTGGTGCTGGAGAAGACATTTGCGGATACCATGGACAGTCAGGATAACAAACCAATGGATCATAGAACAAGTCAATCCAGAAATTTCACTCGAGGCACAAATGACCAAGCTCAAACTATCATACTTCGGACACATGCAAAGATCTAGCTCCCTTGAGAAGTCCATAATTCTTGGAAAAGTTGAAGTAAAGAGAAGAAGAGGATGACCAGCAGCAAGGTGGATGGACTTGATTACGACAGCAATGAATGCACCGCTGAGAGACCTTAAAGGCCAAGTTGAAGACAGATCATCCTGGAGAGAATCTATCTATGTGGTCACTAAGAGTCGACACTGACTTGACGTCACTTAATCAATCCCAAATAACCCCTCATCATTTCGAGGCCTCTAAGTTGTTTATAGCCTCTATTTGGTGGTTTAATGCTAAACCACTAATCTTGTTCTTTATGTAATTTAAGTATGAAGGGAAATGCTTACTTCAGCTTTCAGGCTTACATCAAAACTGTTAGTTTTCTGTACTTTTAATCCAGAGCAACTGTTGCAGTGATTTCTAGCTATTTTATGGATGGCAGGTGCTCCTGTTCCATACAGTATTATGCTGCTAACTGCTCCACAATTTTCATGTTTTTACTTATGTACCTGATGCACTGGCAGTGGAGAGGTCCTATTAATTCACTTTCATCTGAACACAGCCATTTTATCCAGTGACTGGCACTTAGGAAGGAGGAAGCATCACTTGATCCAACAGCATTTCCTAATTTAAGTTGAAACATTTGTCTAGGGAAAAAATAATGTTCTGCTACTGAAGTCTTCTTTTGAGGAAGGGGGTTATGTATCTTCTCCTCTTATATAATTTTGAAATGCTGTCGATTTATTCAGTCCAAAATACAAAAAAGGAGAAAATTCTCAAAGTAATGATACAATCTCAACTTGAACAGTGAAAAGACCATTTATTATGTTTTTTTAGTGTGTACCCATATAATTACTCTTTAGCATATGCAATTGTGCTCAAGAACACTTATTTTCGAAACACACAATTCATGTGGGTTCATACTACAGGGATTTTTTGATGAGCTGCAGATCCTCGTAGTGTGCGCATGGATGAGAAAATGCATGTTTTTCTGATATGATGTGTGAAGTGGCTCACCACAGTCAGACAGGTTTTGCCAGTTACTGAACTCTCATGTGACAGACTTGTCTTTCCATCTGTTCCCTTGCTTCAAATGACTGAATTTTGGTATGACACTTATTGGGACTGTTCACATGAGTGCACGTACATGGGGTCGGGCAGGCGGGGGGAAGGCAGGACTCAACCTACCTTACCCCAGATGACCCCTCACAATCCCAAAGGCACGCAAGCCGTGCACCCACATGACCAGCACTGCCAGGAGCAGTGCTGATGAATCTCCTCATTGCTCCCAGCAGCACAGGTAAACAGAGGCCAGGGCTCATTGTCCCGGCCTCTGGGAATCCCACAATGCACCTTGTGACATGTGTGATGCATTGGAGCATTCTCCCAAGAGGTGGGTGCTCTAGGCACCCATCTCTATGTGGGGCTGGGCTGAAAGCAGCCCGGCTTGTACACAAGCAAGTAGCCTGGGTTACCTCGGCTAGCAGCTGGGCTAAAAGGCTCAGAAGTTCTCAACATGTAGCCTAACCCAGGCTGGGTATCCCTAGCCTGGGTGAGGCTGCGCATGAGAACAGCTTCATTGATTTTATGGCTTTCTAGTCTTGTGTCAATTTACAAGGTAAAAGTAAGACATGGAGATATGTTCCCTTTAAATATATCCCTAACATGCTATTTCTTCTTGTCCATGACTTGACTAAGTAGTAATAACATAGAATCCTTTTTTATCTTAATCTCCCTGCTTCTGTCCTCTTCTTAGCCTTCTGATCTTGGTTCTTGCTTGCTGTACTTTGTGCTATGCCCGCTAGCACCAAGGAAGGAGTGAGCAATGCACTTTGGTGGGCTTTGACTTTAGTGACATGAAGGGCAATTTTAGGGCTTCTTCACATGTGTAGCCACTAGCAAGCAGCTTCTATATAACCGAGGCTTGCACATGTGCCCTCAGTCCATGTAGAATGTCTTGTTGACATTCAGTGTATGTGCATAAAGGGGCCATCTTCTCTCATCTGAACTTACCCATACTTTAAGGCCTTTCTTGGAGGCCCTGCTCCAGGTCTCCTTGTTTGAAATATGGTGGGTGTTAAGAGGGGGGCAGTAACCAGGGAATAAGTCTAAGCAGTGGGACCAAGGCTCTAGAACTCCCTTTTGAGGGAGTTTGTTTTGCCCTAGGTGCTTTCAAATGCCAGGCAAAGATGACTCCCCCCTCACCCACCCACCTGAGAGCTTTAGAGGCTCTTGGAGTTTGAAGTGATCTCCTTCCTTGGCTGGTCTGCTAGGTTTCTCTCTGCTGATCATTGGTTTTTGCTTGCTCCTGATTAATTTAGTTTAATTAGTTATTGATTGGTTGTTTTGTATATTTTGTTTTAATTGCTGTTAATGTGTTGCCTTGTGGATCCTTTTGTTTCAAAAGAGACAGGACATAGATATTGTAACAAGTAGTTCCAATTGGGATGAATAGAGCTTACTTTCCACTTCTTTTAAGATGGTGAGACTGTTCTCATGCGCAGCTAACCCAGACTAGGGAAGTCCAGCCTGGGTTAGGCTGTGCATGAAAACCGCTGGGCAGCTCCACCTAGCCTAGCTTTTTAGCTCTGTGTTTGGCTGAGGTTAAGGGAGCCCACCCACTTACTGGTAATTGCCTCCCCCTCCCAAGCCTTCACCACGAATGTTCCCAGAGGCCCTCATTAGCCTGCAGTTGGCTCTGAACCTTCAGTTGTGTACAGTAGTCCACAAAAGCTTATGGTACAATACATTTGTTAGTCTTTAAGACTAACTTTGTTTTAAGACTCTTTGACTTTTAAGACTCTTTGTTTTAACTGGCGTGTTGTGTGTTGAACTTTCCCTATTGAATCCAGGCTCCACAAGTACTAATAATTTAACTGATTTATTTGCATGATTATATACAGCACTCAGGCAGGTCTCCTAACACAGCCCCCACCCCCCTCCATGGGGTTTTGCCTCGTTTTAAAGGGAGATGTCTTGAGACTGGGTTATACTTAAGTATGCAGTTAATTCTCTGTGTCTGAATACAACACAACTAGGATCTTGGGAGTACCCTCATTCTAGCAGACCACTCCCCATTCTGGCCCCTGATGCTGGTATGAGTATTATCCACATAATCTAAATAGCCTACATGATTGCCAACCAAATGGTACTGGAATCATGGGATCTAGCATGGATTCTTCAAGCGGAGGGTGGGTGGGGGGTGGACTATCAAAAGGATTATTATACAACATTGGAAGGACAAATTTTCTCCTGATCTGCAGCTTTGGATAGCTGATATGTGTACCTTGTCAGCATATGGACTTTTTTTTTTTAATGGAATGGTAAAGAAGAGGAGTTTTCCGTTATTGGGTCTAACTTGAATGAACTGTTTGTGCTTTGAAGAAATATGCTGTATACTTAGAATCATGAGATTTAGCCATAGGGAACAACCAGCCATGCTACTCTGGTGATGTTTGAATCAGGCTCAAACTTTCAATCTTCTGGTTGCATAATAAATTCTGTTGCTGGGGAAAATTCTTTGAATGCAAAACTAATAGCCAAGGGATGCTTTATTGAGAGTGGTAATTTTTCATAAAATATACAATAGAACTAGTTGCCTAAATGCCCCTGAACTTTCAATTTTTTCTTCCTTTTGAATTTTGCAGCCTGATTATGTGTTGTAAAACCATCATAATGTCAACCAGATTCCTCCCCTCCATACACACACCATGTTTTATTTAAATCACTGAGAACACATTGTAATAACTAAAAATAATTCAAAGCTGTGTTAGGGTACAGCCTGTTTACCGAAGGCTTTTAACAAATTTCCTGGCTGTAGCCTGGCTGGTGTATTTCTGGCAAAAGTGCCACTATGGAGGTGGTACTATTTAGCTGAAGTTTGTACAGGCATGACCTATGTTTGACTAGTGGGGTGGGCAGCTTTGTTTATCAGAGGAAAAGCCCCTAATCCACTTGCTTTGTAAAGTAAAATAATTCAGCACAGCTGGTGACAGAATTCCAGCACAGCTGGTGAATGTTTGAGCTGGATCAACACTACTTAGCTGTGCAGTAAGCATTCATTGGCCTTACCCATGCTCTTCCCATCCTCATCTACTCAAGGGTGTATGAGCCCCTTGCAGTGCACACTTTTGCAAGTAGGAGCTGAAGCACCAATGTCTACTGTGGCTCTTCTGGGGCATGTTAGATTTTGGCACCCCCAAACTTGCGGCTAGGTTCGGTATGAATTTGAACTGGTTCGGGCTCAGTTCGGGGGTGCTTGTCACATTACAATTAGTTTTTAAAAGTCACAACCTGGCCTCCCAAATGCCCTGAGCACATGCTTCAAAAATGGCCACTGTGTACTCACAGAAGGCTGAAATGGCCTATAGGAGACCGGGGGGAGGCCGGTGGGAGGAAGGGAAGCAGCTGGAGACCCCTGCCATAGCAGCATCCCCCAGGGTGGCCGAACCCACCTGCGGCAGTGAGTCCAACTTTATTTTTTACTAATCTAACTTGTCTAGCACCCCTGAACTGAGTCCAAACTGGCCTGTGGGGTTGGCTTGACCGCGAACTGAACCGAGCCCAGTTTGGTTCAAGCTCGAACCCTCTAACTTAGCTGGTTCAAGTTCAACCCAGCTCGCACATCCCTAGCTGCATCCTTCTGCCTCCATGAGTGCACCATTTGTGCCATCTCATCTGATCTCATGGTGGTACCATTCACACAACCAGGTGGGCAGGGCAGTGGAAGGGTGGCAGAGGAGAAGGCTGGTTGAACTCACCTTCCTCCCAGATGAGTACCTGAGTGTTGCTGGGAGCAAAGATATCCAACAATGCACCACAGATATCCCACAATGCACCACACGATATGTGCAGTGCATTGGGGGATTCCATATGGGGACTTTAAGTGCCTGTCTCTGTGTCTGATGTGGCTGAACATAGCCCCAGCGAACACATGATTCTAGGCCCCATGATAAGAGCTCTCTCGAGCCCTTAATCCCGGCTAAGAACCGTGTTGAAAAGATGGGCTAGGTGGTGCTGGGCTAGGATTGAGCTCAATCCTGGAGGTTCTCTTGTGCATCCTAACCCAGGCTGGGCTTCCTGCATGTCAGAACAGCCTCTGTCAATTCTAAATGTAGCTTGTTGCTCAAATTGTGAATTCTTGGTCTGGAAGGACAAGATGGTTATGGTAAGTTACGACTTGATAAAGAGTCAGCTGTATTAACCCAAAGGTAGGACACTGATTCTACTTTGTTGCAAGCAGGGCTTGTATATCAGAGTAAATATGGAAGGCTGAGATGCCAAGATCTAAAAAATAAATAAAAAGAAATTGTGAAAATTTGCCTTGTGGGCTCTTCAGGGTAGGGGCTAAAATCTTTAATGGGCTCCTCTAGTAACTGTAACTAACTGCTTTGGTGTCATGCAATGTTTTTCTGCAGTGGTTTAAAAGTCATTTAGATGGCTCCCCCCACCCCCCGCCAGGGGCATCCCAAGGTTGCCCTGGGATGTGGGCCCGGAAACAAGATTAAAATGGGCCCCTCGCTGCCTTCCTCTCCTTCTCCAGGCCCCATGATTCTGCTGCAGAAGAACAATAAGGACACATGTAATATAGTGTAGCAGTTTAACAGAGGACAAGAGACTAGTTACAAGGTGTAAACAAAAGCAGAACCAAATAATACAACAGTATCCGCTTTGTGAAATACAAGGGGGCAATTCATGCTTGATACCACAAGACCAGCTCTCTTCCCCTTCTGTTGGGTTCCAAAGGAAGCTTCTGTTCCGACCTTAACAACTTCTGTCAGGGCTGTAGCGTGGCAGGATTGTTAAATATATAAATATATATATATTCATTTGGAAAAGGCAGGTGAAGGGATATTCAGGCAAACCAGTTTAAAATTAGCAAATAATCCAGGATGCTAGGTTAGCTATACTCTTCCCCAACCCTCAAGTATTGTGAGCCATTCCGGGAGCAAGAAACATATTTTTGAGAACTTGTTTGGTTGAAAAACAATTGAATATATTTTCAACAACCACCATCAAAGAACCAAGCAATAAACTCCTAGCCACCACCTTCTCTTTCCTTTCCACAGAGAGGAAAACAACTAATGGCAAGTTCCAAAGGGAAGATCACATGGATCAGGACTTAGAGGGGAGAACCCAATCATTTAAAATCATTTTTAAAAAGTTAAAAATAGCTCAGGCACAAGCAAGGCGGTGGGGGGGGGGCACAAGCACATAAAGGAAGGCTTTCAATTGGGGACAGAATCTCTCTCTCTCCCCATAAATGTGGTGGCGGGGGGGGGGGACAAATCACACACACAGATAAGAGTTGTTTGTTTGACTTTCCTTTCTACTTCAACAGCTAGCTCCCAGCTGCACTCCACCTTAGTTCAGCAACTGCACTCAGTAGCCAAGCATGGGAGGAACTCAAGACATGAAGGACCAATCAGAAGGACAGCTGCTGGGGAAAGAGAGGACTGCTTTAAGCCTTTCCTTTCTCTGCTGCTGCGGCTGCTCTCCTCCCAACTGACAAAAGAGAAATCGGGTGTCACAGAGAAGCTGCTTGGGGGGACTGCAGCTCTGCTGCGGGGAAAGATAAAACTTTGAGGTGTCCAGGCCTGCCATTGTCCACACTTCTGGCTATGAGACTGAAGAGAGGGCAAGGACTGGCCTTGGTGGCCCCTTAGAGGCTGTGGGCCAGGAGACATTTGTCCCCCTTTCTCTTATTGACTGTATGCCCATGCCCCCTACAGCTTAGTAGTTAAGAGGTACTACATAGTTAGACTTGTTTCTATATTTTTATCACCTGTGAATATACACTTTTACAAACAAAACCTGAACTGCTTTATGCAGAATCATAGAATTTTAGAGTTGGAAGGGACTTTGGAGCTTTGTAGACCAAACTCTTGCTCAGTGAAGGAAACTGCTACAACAAGCATCCCTGACAGATGGCTGTCCAACCTCTGTTTTGAAGAAAACCTCTAGAGACGAAGGGCTTACCACTGTGCAAGTCAGACTGTTCCACTGCCAAACAACTCCTGCAGATAGGAAACTCTTCTTAATGTTTAGGCTAAATCTGTGTCTAAAATTTCAACCCATTGGTTCTAGTTTTGCACTCAGGAGCCACCTCCAGCCTCGGAGGCAAGATGCTGCTACATACCAGTTGCAGGGGAGCAACAGCAGGAGAGAGGGCATGACCTCACCTCTTGCCTGTGGGCTCCTCAGCGGCATCTGGTGGGCCACTGTGTGAAACAGGATGCTGGACTAGATGGGCCTTGGGCCTGATCCAGAAGGGCTGTTCATATGTTCTTATGTAAAGAACAAGTTTGTTTTCCTTCTGTGTATTGAAGATGGCTATCATTTCTCCCCTGAGAGTTCTCTAGGCTAAACATACCCAGTTCCCTCCACTGTTCCTCCTAGGCCTTGGTTTGCAGACCCTTGGCCATCTTTGTTGCCCTCTTCTAAACCCATTTCAGTTTATCAATGTCCTTCCTAAATTGTGGTGCCTTGCCATACATTCTTCTTTTTACTGGGCCCCAGTAGAGTAGTAAGTAGTATAAAGAACCCAGAAATAAGCATAAATTACCCAGTCCAGGTTTATGATCTACATAAGCTAGAGAGGATGAACTCTTGTCCTATCCCTTTATGTTTGTGAAGGTGTATCACAAGTTTGTGCACCTGTGATTAGGTCACTTTTGTCATATCAGAATTACCTAAGAGCTAGTTAAAGTATTTCCTTAGTTTTGGTAATTGCCATCTACATTCCTACTCTGTTCTCATTTTTAATCAGCAGTATAATTTTGGCTTGGATGCATTATGCATCATTGTGTTTTTAATAATTAAGATCCAGATTATTCCTGCTGGGAAGGTGTGCTGGGGCACCAGAAACTGGCAGTATATAATACATTAGGAGCAGTAACAGAAGAGTCTCAACATGAACAGACTGTTCTAAGGTAGTTTTTTAAAATGTATCATTCTGACACCATCTACACCCTGTCTCAATTACTATGTATCTTCAAAATGTATATAAATAAAGATTTGCTCTATCATCTGGGGTAGTAACTAAGAAGAACAGTTCTGTATTTATGTGGAATTTGGACCTACCTATTGACCCACAGTTTTTTAGTTCACGATATTCTCATGTTTGCTAGTAGGATCAAAATGGAAATGCTATTTTGAATTTGATCTTGGGTCTACTTTACTACTAGAATGAAATGCCCTGTTTGACACCACACCAGCTGGCTGTTTTTCCTGTCTAAAATACATTTTTTATAATAAAAAAAATTCTGAATCATGTTTTAGTTGAAGATTTTGCTGCCAACTTCTAGTGGAGAAAACCTTGAATGTGGGAGTGATGTGTGAAGACAGAATGTGTAGTTATTCAAGACAGAAAAAAGGCATTGAGGTCGTACACATGGCCATTGGTTGGGCGGGGAAGGTGGGCAGGGGGGAAGGCAGAGATGGACCTAGATGATGGGTGATGTCCTCTTCGGCATGCCCACACACCCACATGATGTGGGGGAGGCAGCACCAGGATCGCCTGCAATCCTGGTGCTGCACATGAGCAGCCAAACCCAGCAGAACTATAATTCTCTAAAACTACTGTGGAAAGTTCCAGGGCTGCCACCACATCAGAAGCTGCCAGAGTGGCCTGCAAATGGGCCAAAACAGCCCTTCAGAGAGTGGGGGAGGCCTGAGGGGGAGCCAATAGAGACCCACCCCCAGCTGCAGCAGCGCCACCACCCCCAGGGTTGGTAAGTTATTTAAATTATTTTTGCACTTTACAACCCCTGAATTAAAGCCAAGCCAGGGGAGTCTGTTCAGGGGACAAAACTGAACATGCCTGGTTTGGTTCGAGTCCAGTTTGAACCAAACTGGGCAAACCAGTTTTGTGCACACCCCTACCAACTGGTTTTGTGTGCACCCCCTATACATTCCTTGTAATAGCTCTGGTGTGCCCTCCAGCTGTTGCTGGACTACAATTGCCATCATTTTTGATGGTTGGGCACTATGGCTGAGGATGATGGGAGCTGTAGTCCAACAACCACTGGAGGGCCAAAGTTGTGCACCCCTGTTATAGCTGAGTGTATGTGTGTGTTGCTTTAGGGGGGAGTTTTAGTGGTCAGTGTCTCATAGCATTTATGTAGCATCTCTTGCTTCTAAGGGCTTGCTTGTGGTGGCTGGTTTTCTCTTCTGTCCCAGTGGCCATGTGGCTGGGTATCTTGTGGATCAAGAACAAATGTCTGTGATCTAGTGACATGATACTATCAGGTTGCAAGAAATTAACTTGGCTAATAACTTCTCAGTGGCTATGGGAAGATAATAGGAAGTAAGCTTTCTCCTACTCTACTGGGACCAAAATAGGGATGTGCCCAAACCAGTCTGGCACCATGCCTAGTCTCTGGGCAATTTACAACATAACACAAATTAAAACAAGAATTTACTTAGGACTTATGGCAGGGATGTCAAACTCAAATCATGTGGTGGGCCGCACCTGTTCCGCACCTTCTGTCTTTCTCCTCCACGCTTTCTCTCAGTTTTTCCTTTCTTCCTCCCTCTCTCTTCTTCTACACCAGAATATGCTCAGGGAAAGGATTTTGTGTGGGTTTTAAAAAGAAGAAATTCTGAACAACATACTTCCCCATGACCTGCAGGTACCAAATTTTGCATGGACAATCCTGCCACTTAAATTAGCTGAATGCACAACCTTTTACACCAGAATATGCTTAGGGGATTTTTTAAAAAAAAAGAAATTCTGAGCCAGCCAGTAAACCAGCTCTCCCTCCCCATTGCCAGCCCCAGTGAAGAGCCCTAAGCAAGCCTCCACTTCTGAGTCCTCTCAGATATGTTCTATAATTTATTCAGATATGATCATTCATGCAAGAGGAATTTGGAACAACGGAGCTTAGATTATTGGAGCAATCCCAAGATTATTTAGCATGGGTTAGTTATGTTTCAAGGATGCTTCTGAGGTACTCCAGATTATCAAGGGAGTAAAAAGGCAGAAAGTTTAGGTGTGTATCAAGATTAGGCTGGAGATCTTAAACTGGAAAGTCCCCATCATCTCTCTCTCTGATTCTTTCGCTCTCAAGCATACGTGAGTGTGTGTATGTTTAAATCTGCTGTAATTAGCCCAGTCACTGCCACTTAAAAAGATATCTCTGATAATGTCTCCTGCTTAAGGTCACCAGGCACTGCACATTAACTTTGCTTTTTGCTCCCCACTGCCCTTTCCTCTCTTCTTTATTTTTGGAAAAGCAGAAGATTAGATCCTGCAAAGAACATGAGGCATGGCGAGAGTATGCAGCCCAAAACCGAGGGTCACTGTGTGTAGTTAAAGTACTAGGGTCACTCTGATGAAAGGGGAAGGAGAGTGAAGGGAGGAGGGACACCCAGAAGAGTCACCCAGTCCATGAAGTCAGCACAGTCCATGTGCCATGGCGGGGTTTAGGAGGACTGGTGTGGAAGGGGAAAGTGCGGCGGCAGGCAGCAAAACATGGTGGCAGTGGCTTGTCCGGGGCCAGACAGACCAGCTCTGCAGGCCAGCAGTTTGACAGCCCTGACTTAGGGACTTAACCCTTGAACTGGTTTTCAACTTGATTACAAAGTAATCATTAAGAAGAGTGTCTCCTTAAGCATATGCAGTGTGTCTTCTCCGTTCTTGGCCTCAATGCACTGCAGTGTACCACATGATCCTATAGGATACAACTGTTTACAAGGAAATGGGGTCTTCTAAAGAAGATTCTAACCCGTGCTGTAGATATTTTGGTTCCTTTGCATTTGCGCACTTGGGGCCTGGACCTGCGCAGCGCCACAATCGGAACCTTCTAGAGTTTAAAGAAATTAGATGCAAGCTATTCCCTGTGGGCCGATAGCAGATGCCTGAATAGCCGTGGCCCATGCTCTTTGGCTTTTGATCTGAGAGACTGATATCCACTAATTTCAGTTTCTTTTCATTTGTTCTTTATTCTGTTAAATCCGCCGTTTTTGCAGAAATTGTGGTATGAAGCAAAGGCTTCCATTTCTAATGAGTAAATTTACACTGTCATTGGCATATATGTCCATGTTTTATAATATCAGTCAGTCACTCAATTTGTTTAGCCATAGCCATAACAAACAAAAAATGTGATTTAGTGCATTGGGGAGAAGGGAGAAGCAGTGGACAATAAAGTAGTCTTTAACAGTTGAATGTCTAGCTGCTGCCTCTTTCCTCTCCCCCCCACCCCCGCTTTCAGTCTCCACCGATGTAACGTCTCCATTTTGGCGAGTTATGTGTTTTGAAGACCAGTGTCACACACATACCCCTTTGCTACTTGAAAAGCATATGGATTGGACAGCACACTAAGCTGTCCCTGGTGGGTTTAATTACCATGATGTTGGTACAGAGCTACATGCCTGTGGTGAGCTCCTGAAATCAAAAGCAGATTGGCTGAAGGAAACTGTGCAATCCAGTGATGCTAGTTCCAATGTGAATGCTAACATCACTAGATAAATATTGGTTTCTAATTCTGCAGAGAAATGTTGACAAGAGTTTTCCCATGTGCTGCATGTGCCAATAGTACTCATCATTATTAGACAGAACAGAAGATAAATAGTTTGGTTTCTGGCCAGCTTTTGTAGATGGGTAACATAAAAACACTAAGAGACAGAAAGTGAAATCATTAATAATAGATCTCTGTGTTCCCTTCGATTAAATTCAATTGTAGACTTTTAGCATACCTTTATCACTGAAGGTCAGGGTGGATAACAGCAGTAACAATGAGTAATAAAAATACATAATGATGCAGGGTTGATGTGTAATCTTTGGGGGAACTTTAAAAATTCATAGCATTTTACCTGCTTGAGATACACCAAAATAGTATTTGGCATCATAAGACTTTTAGTACTTCTTACCTTTCCATGCATTACCCATCTCAGATGGATCTGTATCGTTTAGCCTAGTTTGGCAAAGATCAAGCCATATTTTGTACTTGTTGCAAGGTTTTGTTTGCATGTTCAGTGCTGGCAAAAGATAAGGCATTGTAGTATGAAATGGAAAAGGAATGATGTGTTAAAGCTGATCATGTCATTGCTAATTTTGTTCTATCTCAAATTTTTAACCACTCAATTATATTAACACTAGATACACAGTAAATGATGGTAAAGAAACCCTAATGCTCATGCCCAACCAAATTATGTAGTGCTGCTGGAAGGTGCCTTGGGTCAGAGTTTGCGGGACCTCTGGACGAAGGGTATTCTAAAGCTGGAGAGCAGGCACCAGGAATGGCGGTTTTGCCTCTGTAGCATAGACTGAGGGGTGAACATAATCTTATGATGGCCCAACCCCTATAACACTGGGGGTGAGGGATTTAAAGTTTGACATGAGCAGAGCGTGCCGAATGCTTTCCCTGATTGCAATGTCATTTTCCCACCAGCAATTACTTATCCCCAGCAATTTTTCTTTCAGTAAGGGTTACTTCTAACCTCAGAGCCACACCAGGAGAAAGACAGTTGTGGGGAAAGCGCAGTTAGCGGAAAGGTTTAGCCAGGAGTGTAGCTAAGGGAGAGGGGGCCCGTGTTCATCCCTCTCCCCTGTGGCCCCTCAGAGTGAGGGAGATAATGAAGAAAATAGAGAGGGGTGGAGCTGGGGGCCCCTCAGGAGCTGGGAGGCCCAGGTTTTTTTCAACCCACCCACTCAATTATAGCTACACCCCTGGGTTTAGCACTTCTTTCTACCCCAAGCTGAGCTTTAAATCCTTCCCCCTTCACATATTTATAGGAATTTGTCAGTGATCTGATCCCTGAAGTGTGTGTGTGTGTGTGTGTGTGTGTGTGTGTGTGTGTGTGTGTGTGCCCTATCCCCTATCCATCCATCCATCCATCCATCCATACTATGCCTTTGAGGATACCTTCCAGAGACAACTTTAGAGATTGTGAGGGACAACAGGAAGGTGGTAGTAGCGGCGCACCCAAGTCATTTGGGAGCCCGAACCTGAAGGGCTTTGGAAGGGCCCCCCATTGCAATGGTGGTGGGGTGTGTGTGAGGAGAAAGTCCCCCCCTTTGCAGTGTAACCCCCCCAACTGCTAACTGCAGGGAGGGGGGCAAGCGGGGAGAGTTCCCCTTTACCGAGATCTTTACCTGGGGGGAGGGTGGGATGGGACACGATGGTGGTGGTTGTGGGGAGGGTGGGGGGTGAGGAAGGGAGAGTTCTCCCTGTTACCATCTGGGATGGGTGATGGCAACCTCATCCCAGCTCCACTCCCTTCTCCCAAGTGTCTGGACGG
Organism: Hemicordylus capensis; assembly: GCF_027244095.1. Taxonomy (NCBI): domain Eukaryota; kingdom Metazoa; phylum Chordata; class Lepidosauria; order Squamata; family Cordylidae; genus Hemicordylus; species Hemicordylus capensis. The sequence goes on from NC_069657.1 coordinate 305,463,290, forward strand.
CCTCTTGCCTCTCTGCTGAATAGGCCATTTTGGCCTCCACCTGGAGGAGGCAGAGAGGCCCATCCAGTCACTTGGGAGGAGGAAGCAGACCTGGAAGGAGGTTGCTGCCTCCCATCCTGGATGGTAACGGGGGAACTCTCCCCTTCTTGCCCCCCACCCTCCCTGCAACTGCTGTGCCCCATCCCACCTTCCCCCCTGGTAAGGATCTCAGTAAAGGGGTTCTCATCCCCCCCGCACCAATACATATTTGCTGCCACCATAGCAGCAGTACTTTTTTTTAAAAAATGGAGCGGGGCAGCGGCAGGGCAGTGCGGAGTGGCAGCAGGAGGCCCTCACGGACCTTTGGACGCCCCCCTGGACCTAGGAGGCCACAGGGCATTGCCCCAAGGTCTGGGGGTAAGAGCACCTCTGGATGGCAGTTTATAAGATATGTAAGGTTCAAGTCAATTCAGTGGCTGACATCTAGACAAAGGACTGTTTCAGGGAACGCTGTGCATGCACTGCAGATTGGGGCAATTTTCATCCATCTCTCCTTCTCTCTGAAGCTGACTGCGACTCCCAGAAATATGTTCCTGAGAGCCATGCAGCCTCAGGGATATATTTTGGGAGTCACAGTCCACTTCAGAGGGAAGGGAGATAATTGAAAATCCCCCCTCCTCTGTAGTGCTCTTACAGCATTAACTGCAGCAGTGCTTCAGTCATCAGGATGTCAACCAATGTTTATTGGTTAAAGGCCCAAATCCTAGAATGTAGATTGTATCTGTGATGCTATTTATTTATTTTTTGAAAAAAGGTTTAAAGGGTCCTTTTGTGTCCCCATATGAAATAATTACATGTTTAAATGGTCAGTTTATTGACTTGTGTGATCAGTGAATAGAACATTGCTCCCCTTGGCTCTACACAGACAATCCTAGGGTCCTGGCAGTGCCACCCTGGCACCAGTGCCGTAATTTGATCCCGGCACTGGAGCTAGTGTAGTCGTTGGTACTGTGGGGCAAAGCTAAATGGTTTACATGCCAGTTCAGTTGGACGCTAAGTCACAGTTTGGGAATGCACACACTCCCGAGGCAGCAGAAGTGGACATAAAGGATAGTCATGACAAGGCTTTTGAACATGATACCATAGAGCTCCAATTAGATAGCTGGGTGGATTTGGACGTTAATCCTTCCTTGCAAGGTAATGGCATATCACTGCTCTTATCTCACATGGATAGCATTTAATTGTAATTTTGGGACAATTTTTCAGTAAGTCTTCTGGTACACTCTTGTTTGTTCCATCACAGCATGTCATGACTATAGAACATTTGGTAAATTGAAAAGAATGTAAATGTTATTCATTAGCAATGTAATTAGTATTGATTGTTTATATCATGGAGTTCATTGGTGGCTGTTAACTAAAGAAAAACTAAGCCCAGCATTAGAGCTAACAATGCTTTAAAGATCACATATTGTTTGACCCTTAAAAAGACATACCTCTGGGCATATCTCTCGGCATCGACCAAACAACATGTTTTGCAAGTGTCCAAAGTTTGGGCGGGGGAGGGGGGCAGCTGGAACATTTTGTTGGCTTGGAACACTTTGCTTTCATGAGCAGCTTCTCCTCCTCCATCTCCTTCCCCTTCCCACTGACCACCCATCCAATGGGGAAGCCGGAGTGGAGCTTCTGCTTCAGTGGCAGGTTGCAGAGCCATGTGGTGCAGGATCATGGATAGGTGGGCTCGACAGGCACAGCTTGCTTCTTTCATGTGGTGGCACTGGTGGTGATGGTGAATCTGTCATGGGGAGAGCAACTGGCCCTATCCAACCCCAGCCGAGCATTCCTTCAGTGGTTGATGCTGGAGTTCCTTTGTGTTTCTTTTTAGATTGTGAGCCCTTTGGGCTTAGGGGAGCATCTTATAATATATTTTTCTTTGAAAACCACTTTCCAACAGAAAGTGGTATATAAAAGTTTGTAGTGGTAGAGAACAGCAAGCGAGTGAGAGACCGTGCAGGCACCACTGTGCCAGCTTGCAAAGACGCTGGCTCAGTAACTATCTGGCTGTGCTGCCTTGAGCCAAGAGGTGCAATTGCTGGCCTGGTTGGGGAGAGCAGGCTGGGTGGCCCATAGGGGAGGAGAACAGAGGATTGTGTGTCGGGTAAAGATAACCAGGGCGTTTTCCAAACTAGCTGCTGGAACTGCAGGAAAATACCTCCATTTGGGCAAGTCACATTTGGGACATAAACAGCAGGGGGAGCAGTCTCGCAGCAACTAGCAACCTGAAAAAACCAGCAACTTTATCATGTTGGATATACGACATCCTTGCTCTATGTTGCAGTGATTAAATTCACAACAAGGCACTGGAAATGTGAACGGCACCCTGCTGTCCATGTAGGGACTGCAGTGTCATGACGCAGGAAGTGTGGAAGCACACTTCCCTGATATGTCCTGACCCCATTGTAGGGTCTAATCTGGAAAGCACCCAGGTGAGGAATTTACAGTTGAGAAGTAGGGGCCTTGAGTACTCAGCACCTAGACAGCCGACTGAGCAGACATACAGCTCACCTGGTCATCAGCTTCACACTGGTGAGCTGTATCTATGTATTCTCAAATTATCCAATTTCTGTCAAAACATTCATATATATATAATACCAATAAACATGCAAAATTTATGCAAAGTGGAGAATTTTTGGAGACTTTTTTAGTAAAAGGTGTCCTCTATTTTCACTTTTTCTTTGATGGATATGGACTTATCACCACCTGGACCTGGCTGGCAACCCTACTCCGCCCTGTACATATTCACAAACACAGAGGTGCACTTAGATAATTTCGGAGCTTGGACCTAAAGGTCTTCGGAGCCCACCCACCCCCCAGCTGCAAGTTAAACATCCTCCTCCTACACACACACACACACACACACACACACACACACACAGTGACAAACACAGTATTTTTAACACATGGATTTTTGAGGGCACACACAGCAACTGAACTCACAAGAATGTAAGAATATAAAACAGGTTTATTCATGTAGCGACTTCGGCCCTGAAGTCCAGGGGTAAGAGCAGCACTGCACAAACATGCTTCTATTTTCACCTGTGAAACATTGGAGGGTCTGCTTAAACTGTTGGAAGACTTCTACAATGCGAAGCAGGGTCTTTTATGTAATTGTCCAGAGGCTGTGGGATTACCTCTCTGATGAAATTTCATTGTTGGTCTTTTTAGCCTTCCTCAGTGGATGTAAGACTCCCAAAGGGCTTTTGACTACAGAATTGTAATGGCATCATAGCTACTGCTATTGTTATGGATTTTGTGCTTCTTGCTTGCAGGTGGGAGGCTATAGAAGCATTTTATTGGGGTTTTGATTGTTTGGTGCTTTTAGTTGTTTGGATTTTTTAATTAATCTTTATTGTAAACCTTGTTAAATTGTCTTTGGAGAGGTAGGATATAGACATTTGTAATTGCTTGAGCACACGGTGTACAGCATAACAGACAAGATTAATATTTAGACTCTTGACTATCAAGTTTATTTCACTTTAATAACATATTTATCACATCACATTTTAATCCCACCCTTCTTCCGAGGAACTTAGGGAGTGTACATGGGTCCTTCCATTTTATCCTCATAACAACTCTGTGAGGTAGGTTAGGCTGAGAGAGAGTGACTAGCTCAGGGTCATCTGGTGAGTTTTCATGGCTGAATGGGGATTACAACCTGAGGCTCTGAAGTCCTGATCTTAAACTTGAACCACTACACCATGCTGGCTCTCTCATTAATACTTTAATATAGCTCATATTTTAAACTAACAAACACAGTTAAAGCTATTTATCATGTACTCCACACAGCAAACTTAGGCTTAGCATTATGTGCAATATTTCAATACAGTCCACTCTCATTACTTTGATAATGAAAAGTGATATAAATATTAGGCGGATCAAAACTTTTTATTCAGCTATAGAAAATCGCCATTTTGAAGAACATTATAGATTTCTGTATTATTCTTGGTAAGAGTGCAGTATTTCTGCATAATTAATCTAAATAAGTTGAAGCTGTTGGAAACTATTATTTTGAACAGATGTTTAAGGAGTAAATTCAAAATATTGGTCTGCATAGCCTTTTGCCCCCCCCCCAACCTTTGAAGGCACAAAGTATATTGTAAAGAACTGTGTATTTGCTGGAATTGTAGTGCAGGTGAATGAATTCACAAGGCATAGCCATATGTCAAGATACTGTTCAGATTAATTGGGCCTATTTAAATATACTGTAGTTACTGCTAAAATATTAATGACTTTTATATCTCTCTAAAAGGAAATAAGATTTTACCTACTACTGAGTTTGAAATAATTAGGTTTCAAACGCAGCTGAGAGATCCAACATGAGTAGTTAGGTTAAGATTAAGACTCTAAATTTAGCATGCAGATTGCGGAACTATAGTATTCTCCACTAATAGATAATAAAGTAACATTTAAAATGAGGTGGCTAACAAAACAGGAGCGCCTATTTTCTTCTCTTTGGTTTCAAAGACTTGCTGTCTGTTGAAATGGGTAGGTAAACTTGGCATGAATCTTGTGGCAATCTTCAGAATGGGTGTGTGTGTGAGGGGGTATAGAAACAAAGCGAACACTAAGTGCAGCCTGGTCCTATGCATATTTACCTTGGATTATAGCCCTATTCACTCATTATGTTCACCGCACATACCATCTTTGCACAGTGTATACATGTTGAGATCTCTGTGCCTGTGTAGTTCACATACTAGGCTTGTTCTCACAGTCATTTGAATCTAGGTTTAATGTGGGTTACCTACATTGAAGTGATTGTGTGAAACCATGTCAAAGGGGGAATCTGGGGCCCTAATCTTTGGCATGGGTTCACACAATGGGTTACCAGTTTTGGTAACACACATCAACCCAATAGACATGTGTGAACATGCACTTGAAGAGGCCTGTACCCAGGTTTATTTTTAAAATGAATGCATGTATAGTCATTCACACAAAAACATGTACATGTGTACAGACACCTGTACAAGTGTGCAGTATGATGATGTCTGAATAGGGCTATAGTATGCATTCTTAACTGGTTTTCATTCTTTCCTACAAGCCTGAGCACTGTGTGACAACCCTGAACACTGTTTGATATTTTTACACATTTTATTGTCATTGATGGAAATAAGAAAGAAATAGGAATGCACTCTGGTGGCTTTGCAAATCAGCTGTAACCTGTAGCTTGCAATCTCAGTTTAATAAGGTCTGATATATACTTTTGTGGTGCTATGCCCAAGGGTTGCAACCTGAAACTGGGTCATCAAAATGTGTGAAATGGGTGAAGACGAGACAAATGTTTCCTGCACTAAAGGTACTGAGTGGCAGGGAGCCATCAAAGTTTAGTGATAGCCCTTTAGCTCAAAAAGGCTGAGAACCATTGGCATGACTTTCAGAGTGCATCAGAAAATGTGGCCTTAAGCTAGTCTGGTGTGCTTCAGTGCCACTATTGTTTCATGTGATCATTTATAGCTGCCGTATATTTTGAACCTCTATGCATAGAAAAATAAGAAGGAAGAGGGGAAAGGATTTCATTGCTACCAAAATTACATCATCTCTTTTCCAGATTTATTTCCTGTAATTTATGACAGACTATTACCGTTATAACAGACTGTTATAACCAACTTATGATATTGAACCATTTTATTTTATGGTGCTGTCAAAGAGTTTGTAAAATGAGCCATGATAATTAATGAAATGCTAATAGCCATATATGTTTGGGGACACTGGTGTAGCATGCAAATCAGTCAGAATGACTGCATGATATTTTGGAAGGGACAATAAATAAATAAATGTGAAAATGAAACATTTATTTTAGGTTAATTTAAAACTAATTAGTACTTTCAAACATCCAACCAAAATGCATGTTTATTTTTTGTACGCAACATGGCCATAGTGCTGGTAAACCATAATATTGAAACCTACAATCTTTGTATGGCCAGCAGATAATCTTATTTTATCTAACGTCTATTAAACCCTCCTCTGAATAAAATTACAACCATACAGCTCCAGTGACTTGATTATCAAAATCATGGCCATGTCTGCATAACTTTAAGGTAAGAGAACCTATGTGTAAAGATAGGCAGTTGACTGTTTCCAAAAATGCTTATTCTTTGTAACTTCTCATAGCAAACCCCAAACCAACTCTTGTGCTCTGAATGCCAAGAAAAGGCAACTCATATAGCTGCTTGATGGCAGTCAATGCATTAAACCTGAGAACTGAACCTGAGGAAAGTGGAAACAGAGAGCAGAGACACTCATATGTATGTAGTCAAAGTTGGATGTTTATCCAACTATCTGGTTCATTACAAGTTGACAGTTATATGTAACTTGAAAGATGATTCTTCCTAACTATGTAGTTTCCTTACACCTGCCTCAGTACTCATGGTGTGCAAGGGGAAGAACTCTCATACCAAGTCAGACTATTGGTCCATCTAGCTCAGTATTGTCTACACACAGACAGGCAGAGGCTCCCTATGGTTTAAGTCTTGCTGTCTTATCTGGAGATGCCAAGGACTGAAACTGAGACCTTCTGTGTACAAAACAGATGCTCTACCACTGAGCTACAGCCCCATTAATAGCTCAATGCTTGGATATTTAGATTTTACATGGTGGGTACCCCAGAAGCTATCTATCTATCTAATTCTCTAAGGCATGCTCGTGGCTAATCCTGTGCGTGGCAGCTCTTGTGAGAGTTTGCAAGCAGAAGCACGATGGTGATTGGGCAATGGAGATTCCATATGCAGATAGGGAGGAGGAGCCAGTTAAGGTCAGTTGGAATGTAACTGTTACTGGTTGGAAGATGTTCTTGATTGTAGAAGAGAGGAATATAGATAGTGGGCAGAGGTCTAAAAGAGAAGGGTTGTGAGAGAGGAAAGAGCCCCTTTAGGAGAAGGAGGCTGTTGTTGTGTGAAATAGATGAGGAAACAAGATGAACAGCATCTGTTAACTCAGGAGGAGAGAGAGAGAGAAAGAAAGAAAGAAAAAAGAAGAGGGGGGGGAAGACAGAGGGGAGAAGTGAGTGGAGGAGAGAGAAAGAGAAAGAAGAAGGGAACATAGGAATGTAGGAAACTGCCACATACTGAGTCAGACCATTGGTCTATCTAGCTCAGTATTGTCTTCACAGACTGGCAGCGGCTTCTCCAAGGTTGCAGGCAGGAATCTCTGTCAGCCCTGTCTTGGAGAAGCCAGGGAGGGAACTTGAAACCTTATGCTCTTCCCAGAGCGGCTTCATCCCCTGAGGGGAATATATTGCAGTGCTCACAAATCAAGTCTCCCATTCATATGCAAGCAGGGCAGACCCTGCTTAGCTATGGGGACAAGTCATGCTTGCTACCACAAGACCAGAAGGAAGGGCAAGGGACGGGCTTGAGCCTGTCAGAGGCCATGAGTAGCAGCAAGGAAGGGCCCAGTGAACCACTGCTGCTGTTTGGGGCTACCGAGGTCATTGGAGGAGGCAGGCAGGTAAGGCCCAGGCCTGTCAGCAGCCTGAGGGGAATGAGTGGCCATGGCAGTGATGACAGCGAGGAAGGGCTGGGTTAACTACTGCTGCTGCTCCTGTTGCTGCTGTGGGGAAGAGCAGGAGCCAGGCTCAGGTGCAGGTAGGGAGGTCTCTGGGGAGAGGGAGCTGCAGTTTGGCCAACAGGCACCAGCAACGCTGCAGCCATGACCAAGAGGTGTGAGGGGGATGGAGGAGTGAGCAAGAGGGGTGAGGTGGATGGAAGCAATTGGATGGAGAAGGAGGAGCAGGAGTGCAGCTCAGGCAAGGGTGGAGAGATCTCTGAAGTGAGAGGGCTATGGCAGGGGGGAGCGGAGCAATCAAGTACTAGCGCGCAGATGCTCTGCACAGGTTAAGCTAGTAATCTATACTAGCTGACCCCGCACAGAGCATCTGTGTGGTAGTGCACTGAGTCTGTGGCATCCCCCCTCTCTCTGTCCTCTGCTGCTCGCTTGCTTGCCCCCAGCCCCCAAAACTCTCTGGCGCATAGCATATGTGCCACTAGGGGTGGTAGCCCCTCATCGGCCTCCTCCGCTGCTGGAGCGGAGCCTCCTCAACCTCCTCCTCCTCCCAGCCGGCCAACCAATCGGGCCCCAATCTTTCCTCAGTGTTCAGTCCTCTCCCTCAGTCCTGGCAGTCTGCCGTTACTGTTCCCCACCGCCGGAGCTCTCCCGCCCAATGGCTATGTGTTCCGCCACGCATAGCTTTGCTACACATCCCCACGAATGGCTGGCTAAGAGAATTAATTACATAGATAATTATATAGATATATAATTCTCATAAATGTACTTGTCACTAATCCCATGTGTGGCAGCTCTTGTGAGAGTTGGCGAGCGAGCTGCCAATTATCTATCTATCTATCTATCTATCTATCTATCTATCTATCTATCTATCTATCTATCTATCTATCTATCTATCTAATACAGTACTATACCGCCCAAAACACAAGTTCTCTGGGTGGTTTACAAACAATAAAAATGGCCAATAAAAGATTAAAACATTTCAACAATTAAAATTAAAAAAGTTAAAACTATTAAAATACAATTAAAACAGTATCTAATTAAAAGCCTGGGTGAACAAATGCGTCTTGACTGCCCTTTTAAAAGTTGTAAGAGATGAGGAGGCTCTTATTTCAGCAGGAAGTGTGTTCCAAAGCCTCGGGGCATCAATGGAGAAGGCCCGTGCCCGGGTAGCCACCAGACAAGGTTCTTTGCCGCCTGTATTGCCAGAGCCTAGATCTTCAAATGTGCTCTATGTTGTAATCTGTCAGATTCGAGTCAAGTCTTCTTCCACTTGCACTCCAGTCGTCTACCTTGCTGCTTCAGCCCCGGTAGTTCTTCTGTATACCAAGGGGCCAATTTTGAAGTGGGTCGGAGAGGACGCTTAGGAGCGATCTTGTCTACTGCCCTGGTGAGCTTGCTGTTCCAGTTCTCCACTAGGACATCAACAGGATCACTGGCAGAACCAACACTAAATCCCTCCAAGTATTCTTGGAACCCTATTGGATCCAATAACCTTCTCGGGCAGACCATTCTAATGGACCCCTTGCCCCTGCGAAGGTGGGGTGTGACTGCGAGTCCAACCTTAACCAGATGGTGGTCCGTCAATGACAATGGGGAAATCGCAGGACACGGAACACCACCTTGATCAGAGTGAAAGATCAGCTCAAGTGTGTGACCTGCAATATGCATCAGTCCTGAGACCCTTTGGGATAGGTCCATAGTCATCATGGCCGCTATGAACTCCTGAGCCACCCCAGACAAATTGGTCCCATAGACGACATTGAAGTCCCCCAGTACCACAAGCTTGGGAACCTCCAATGCCAAACCCGAGACCAAGTCCGTCAGCTCAGTTAGGGACTCCACTGGGCAGCGGGGTTATCGGTACACCAAGAGAAATCCCAGTCTATCCCTGGTCCCCAAACTTAGGTACACATATTCAATATATTCAGACACTTCCACAGGGATCCTGGTAAGGGAAAGGTTATTCTTATAGACCAAGGTGGCTCCTCCAAAGGGGCGACCCCCTTTGGTGTTGCCCCTTCAGTGTCAACCCCGCCGGTGGTGGGCCCGCCGCCACAGTGCAGCAGTCCTTTTATAAGCCCAGAAAGATGGCTACTCTGAGCAGCTGACCCTCAGGAACTGCTGACTCACCCCCCCTCTGGCCCTGATCCCACACACTCACCTGCAAGGCAGCCACAGCCCCACAAGCTAGGGGGCACCTAGGCTGGCAAGCTGACAACAGCAGACAGTAGCCGTCCAGGCTCTCACCACTGGGCAGCCACTGTCTCTGGGAAGCAAATGTTAAAGCCTCCTCCTCCCTACAAGGCTTCTGGCACTTTTTGGCAACAGGGATGGGTGGCCTGGCTGGCCGAAGAGAAGTGGCCGCTGCTGGGCCGATTGAGGTGCAGCAGTGGCCGCCAGGCTGGCCAAGGAGAAGCAGCTGCTGCTGGGCCGGTTGGTGGCCTGAGGGGAAGCAGCCATCAGCGGGCTGAGGAGAAGTGGCTGTTGCTGGGCTGGCAGGCAGGCTGAGGAAAAGCGGCTGCTGGAGGGTCAGCCGGCGGGCCGAGGAGAAGTGGCTGTTGCTGGGCTTATTTATATAGTGCTTTCAAGTGCTCAAGCATCTCACATGAATTATCCATAGAGTAAGTAGTAGTATTCTCATATTGCAGCTAGGGTTGAGAGGGAATGGTTTGCCTAAGGCCACGTAGCGAGTTAATGGCAGAGATGAGATTCAGACCTGGAAAGTCCTGATTCATACCTATTACACAATATCATCTCTTAGCTAGGCCGTAAGTGTACTTATGGCTGCTAGGCAACCACAGAGTAGTGTGTGTTCACACACTTGGATACCTCATCTGTGGCCTATAATGTACACAGAAACTCCTGCAAAAACAAGGACAGCTCAACCACTAAACAGCACAAGTACTGCCTGGGACAACACAATTTGTGGGGCCCTGCCAATTTCCTACTGATTATATCATAAGTTTGAGCTCTCCCCAGAAGTCATTCCTTAGTTTTTCACCCAGTCTCCCTTCCTTCTGGTAACTATGTATTCCACAGTTTATGGACACTGGAAAAAGTACATAGCTGCTGGACTGGAGTCCCTGTTTACTAGATACTGGTAATTTTCCTCAAAGGAAAATTTAGAAGATGCTACAATATTCCCGCTGAGCCAACCAATCAGATGGTTGTGGAAGTGTAGCAGCATGAAGATGGATAAAGCTTGAGCGTGCGATATAAATCACAGGGGGTTGTATCCAGATCTTAGGTACAAATGGGATTGTTGTGCTTATGCAAGGGGGCCTTGCACAAGCCAAAGGGGTGCACTGAAGGTATACCACTGAACCAAAGGTCTGGATGCCATCGAGGGTCTTTCCACACTATGTGCTATTGCTACCCATTTGATGTGCACATTCCAGCACATTCACTTCAGGAGAAATTTGAGCAGATAAGGATTGTGCTGTAGCTTCTTTATATATATTTTGTTCTCAGAAGTACACTTCATTTAACTGATAGTGGCTGATGTCCTGACTAAGAAAGCATTCACGCTTCTTGGGGCTGTGGAGGCCCAATGGGAGCCCTTGCACAATTCCCCCAGCCCCCTTCACTAGCGCAGGTGCATTAAGGGCCTTTGGACTGGATTGCTCCCCGCTCTCAAGAAGGGCTCTGCAAAAGTAGAAACACATCACCAAGGGCCAGCTATGTGTTTCTGATCTTGCAGAGTCCTTTTGGAGACCTGGGAGCACTCCAGAGTCTAAAAGCCCTTGCATAACTGCGCCTATGCAGAGGGAGTTGGATGAGGGCTCCTGTTGCACCCCCACAGCCCCTAGAAGCATGAGTTGTTCCTTAGGATGTCAGCCAGTGACTTGCCCCAAAGCATGGTTTAGTTAGGATTTGAACTCAGACCCATTAATCTACCTAAGCATTAGATTGTGTTAGCTTGATCTTGCAGTTAGGCACTAATCGTAACTGAGTTAGGATTGAGTTTATTGAATGCAATTAATCGAGGGACTTAATTCTGAGTACACAGATTTAAGACATATGTACCAAACACCACAGCAGAATTCCTACCATCAAATGTTCCAGAATGATCCCAAATTAAGAGAGAGTGGCTGACATCCTGATTAATAAAGCACTGATGCAACAGGAGAAGCACTGGTGCTTCTGAGAAGTTTAGCCAACTCAGCTACACTGCTGGCTCAGCAGTGGGGACAAAGTTCAGTGACCTCCCCACTTCCCCAGGAAGTGCTCTGTCCCACCTGAAAATATGTATCTGAGGGTCATGCAACCCTCTTGGACATATTTTCAAGTGACACTGAAGGTTTCTAGGTAAAGGGGAGATGGTTGAAAATCCCACATGTGCGCATATACACCAGCATCAGTGCAGCATTATAGTCTGGAACTATTTTGTTATAGTCTGGCTACATCAGTGCTTCTCTCATTGGATTGGTGCTTTATTAGTCAGGATGTCAGCCAGTGATTGGTCAATAAACAAGTTGTTCTGGTAAGAACTAATCTGCCTACTTTCCTTTCACTATAATCTTAATTGATGATTACCATCCTCACAAGTTAGCCCACTTCAGCTTTAAATGTTTTTGTAGCTGTTATCTTGGGCCACCATTGAATTCGGGTTGATGACATCAAAAACTATGCCCTTGCACTGTCCCTATGTGTCCCTACAACTGTACCAAATTTGGTTCAAATCATTTATGCAGTCCACAAATTAGCTCACTTGCACCTCGAACATTTATGCATCCTCCTTCTTGAATCGGGATAGATGACATCACAAACTGCACCACTGAGGTGTCCCTACAGGTGCAGTAAACTTGGTTCAAATCGGTTAGGCAGTTTACAAGTTTACAAGTTAACCCACTTGCACCTCAAACGTTTGTGTCCACCATCTTGAATTGTAGTGGATGACATCATCATAAACTATGCCATTGAGGTGTCCCTACAACTGTACCCAATTTGGTTCATATTGGTCCAAGCATTGTGAAGTTGATAGGTTTTTGATTATGTCATCCACCCCAATTCAAGATGGCTGCCCAAGATGACAGCCATGTAAACATTTAAGGCTGAAGTGGGTTAACTTGTGATGATGGTAATAATCAATTAAGATTATAGTGAAAGTAAAGCAGGCAGATTAGTTCTTACCAGAACAACTTGTTTACTGGCCAATCACTGGTTGACATCCTGTCTAATAAAGCAACAACCCCTCCCCCCCCCCCAACTGCCTGGTGATCTCATAAGCTTACTTTCCTTAAGAAAAGAAGGCTAAAATTGTAATCCCAGTTCTGTGTCTTTGATTCCATACCTAGGGAAAACTTCTCTGTTGCTTTTTAAAAATTGTAAACTACATTCATATTTGATTATGGTTTTCAAAGCAGGGTATTAGGGATGAATTAGGGACAAAGAGATTGGGGCAAAAATTTATTTCGCCCGGCAAAGCAAAATGTTTTGAGTTGGTCTTGCCTGCAGGTAGTATATTTGAGTAGGAGCAAACTGATTCATTTGCTCAGGATGGAGCTTGCTTGATTTCACTTGAGCCAGGGCCGAGCCACCGTTGGGTGAATGAGTTCAAAGAACCCGGGCCACCGCCAATCAGGGGCCACGCCTCACGGCCCTGACACGCCCCCAGCATCTGATGTCAGACTTGGGGGTGCTGGTTTAGCTCCCGAGTGGGGGCCGTGCGGCCCCTGTTTGGGAGTTAAATAGCCGCTGTGTTCACGGTGCAGCCAGGAGCAGCTCTCCTCTGCCTTTAAGGAATGCAGCGCTGGTCGGACTCTAATTCCCGAAAAGAGCCGTGAGGCTCCATTTGGAAGCCAGACCACGCCCCCCGCGTCTGATGTCAGATGCGGGGGCCAGGGTTCCCGGGGCTGCTGCCTCTGTTGCCGGACAGTCTGGCTCCTTTCCTGACTTGAGCTAGAGCTCTGTTTTTATTTCAGTGCATGAAAAAGGACAGGACAGGAGAGGTAACAAATGCATCTCATGACTGCCCCTATCCTTCCAGAATTGGCTCATGACTTGTGAAGTTTGTTGTGAGCTTATGAAAAGGTGTTCTGCATTATAGGAAAGTGTCTATGGCTTGTGCTTCCACATCCCATTTAAACTGTTGGAAGAATTTTCAAATGTCTTAGCAGGGGAGAGATGCAAGCACAAAGTTGTTTGTGATACAACTTTGTCAGCTGCATCACAAACAATTTGACAACTTTTGTTGGCAAAACAAAGGGGACTTTGTGGCCCTTTCTTCTGCAGAACAACATGGTATAAATCCACTGCCAAGATGAATTTATTCAGTCTTTAAAATTCTGATGACTGAAAAACAATTTTAAAGAATCAACTAGAAGATCATTGCTATATTTTATTGAGATTATTTAGTATTTAGGAATCTGTGGATATTCATATGCTCAAATAAGAGACCATTAATTGTAAAAGTGTGTGTTGGGTGTGTGAGGAAGACAACAGATTTACTATCTCATAACACATTTATTTTGAAATTTAATCTTTCAGAAACTTAGAAAGGAGATACAGGGAGTAAAAATCACCACTGTCCTAAGGACAGTCCATTTAGAAAGTGGTGATTTTTGCTTCCTACTATGTTTCTGGAAGCTTAAATCTCAAAATAAATGTGTTATGGGTTAGTAAATCTGGTCTACCCCCCTCCTCCAACCCCGGCCTTTAAAATTTCACAATTCGTGGTTTCTTATTTTAGCCTATGAATGTCCCCAGTATGGATTTTCAGATTAGGGTCTGCATAACCCTTTGTTAAGGAATTATGTTGAATGCATATGCTCTCAAGGATTTACGAAATGCCTCTTGTCATTTGGATACAGACTTAGGGCATTGTGATAACATACATGTGCTGATGTCTGTGTACCCACATGTGTGCACCCTCCCTTCCCGAATTCACACTTTAATAGTTTCACACTATCCTGCTTGGAAATGAAGATTAATGAATTATTTTGTATCTATTTTTAGGCTGAAGGTAACTGTTCATATACTTCTTAGCAGCCAACTGCTTGCAAACATCCCATAGTGCAAGTGTCTGCTGTTGAAGTTTAAATGCAGCTCTGAGCGAATTCCTACTGGACAGAATTGGAGTAATTAAGGATAACTGAACTTGTGGTATTTTGTACAGTGCAAACAAATGTGATTTGCTTTGCTGAACATGAGTATTGTATGCTGTGCAATATAATTTAACAGTTGCAACTAAATTAGCACAATCAGTGGCAATAGAAAAGCTATGATTAAAAATAATGTCTGTGTTACTGTTAAGATAACAAGGATACAGTATGTTTCCATTAGCTGCCCACTAAAATATGTTCAAGAACATGGAAATAAGTGGTATATAGATGTGAGTGAATCCTATCAAGATGATCCATTTTGGATCATTGTTCTTTTTAAAAAACTGCTGGTCTTCAAGATGCTGAGGTGAACATTCTCCTCATTCACCTCATTCTTGAACATTCCCCCCTTTTCTCTCTCTTTAGGATGTAAAATGCCTCAGTCAGACTTGCTTCCAGACATAAAAAATTGCTTTCTCAGCCTAATCATCACAGCATCAGAAAATTGACAAATGATAGATCAAAAGAAGTGAAATTACTGACGTTTTTATATAATGAATAGAGCTAAAATGAAAAACACTAAGCAATCATTTTGACTATGTCCAAGGAAACAAAATTATATAAATGTAGAAAATCACGGTCATCATCAAACATGTGGTAGAGGGAAATGTAAGAAACACATACTAATTTTAGCTCTCCGGAAGCTTCCAAAATTTGGATTAAAATATCCAATCACATTAGAATTATTATACTAAACATGCAAAGAACATCCCATGCCAACATTATGCCTGGGATCCAATGATCCACCCAACTATTTCTGTTCTAAAGCAGCTCTAGACCTATGGCTTTGAACAAGATTCCCATGCCTTGTGGGCCACCTGTTAGAAATCAATGGAAGGGAATATTCTCAAAGCAGTTACTGATCTAGGAATCTATTCAAAGAAAATGCATACATTCTCTTGGGTTTGCCTGAAATAGCTCTTTTAGATCATGCTCCGTGTAGGATTTGAATACAGAGCTCAATAAGACAGACAAATTAACAAAGAAACTGTTACATGCATAAATCATGCATGTTTCGCAGACTGAGAGTTGTGGTGGTGGCCTCGGGGTCTTTGCACATGCTGCCTTGAGATAAGTGCACATTATTGTGGAGAGAAAACATGCAAATTAACCAAGTAAAGAGGACTATTCAACAGATTTTGTAATGGTTTGGTGGTGCAGCCCATTTAACAGGCATATCTGTCTGTGGAATATTGGAAATATCATTCCACAAACAAGCGGCCCTTCTTTCATGTATGTCAGCTGCTTTAGATCTTTATGCAATATTATTTATATCACAATTTTAATATTCTGGGTTTACAAGAGATATGAATGACATAGAACAACAAAGACAATACAAGAGAAAAGAGCCAACAAAAAATAAGACATCTGAAAAGAAAACAATAATCTGAACTGGGGCTTTAGTCCATGAAAGCTTATGTTATAAGATCCATAGGATTCTTTGTCACAAAAACACCAGCATGGCTAACTGTCTGGAAGAAATAACAGTGGGCTGGATCCAAAGAACTGGGAGTGAAAAGAATGTAGCTGTTAATGCCATTCTGCAAATTTTTTCATGTGAGCTAGTGAAAGAGTTGATTCAGTTCTACAACAGGGAGGCTCTATAGCACTTGTCATGCTTCTGGTTGTGCAAGCAGTATTCTTGGATTTAGCTTTCTTCTTCTTGCACAGCACTATAGACTCAGTTGTACAACAGCTCTTCTATGAACGGAAAATATCTTCTGCATGTGAAGGATATCTTTGGATCCAACACAATGAGGTGGATCCTGTGGTGTGTTTGGTTAATCCATTCCTTGATACAGGCCAGCTTTTGATTGGGACTTTAGTTACTTGTATTCCAGTTCTGGAGTAGAGGCGGGGCTAACAAACAGCCAGCAGAAAGAGCACCGAAGCTGACTGCACTTGCCTCTCTGTAAATAATCTCTGTCTCATTAAATCATTCATATTCTTGATTCAACTCTATTGTCCTTGCAAACCACAGCTCTTTCCTCTGGATTCTACAGATCCGACAGTTTCCTTCCCAAAGTGGAAGGATTCCATGCTCCTGGGTAAGGAGCCCATAGGATCCAATATGTCAAATGCTACCAATGAAAATTACATTTAAAATATCAAATATGTTAAAAGCTTGTTTGAATAGGAATGTTGTACAGAACTTGTAAAATACTAATAAAGTAAAATGTAGGCAAATCTGAAAGGTGAGCAATTCCTTAAGGCTGAGGCACTGCAGAAAAGATTTTAAGCCTATCGCACAATCCCCGCTGGGGCGTTGAGGAAGGCAGGGATCTACCTACAGCTCCCAATAGAGCAGGCCTGCTCAACTTCAGCCCTCCTGCAGATGTTGGCCTACAACTCCCATAATCCTTGGCTATTGTCTGCTGTGGCTGGGGATTATGGGAGGTGTAGTCCAAAAACATCTGGGGGGCCTAAGTTGAGCAGGCCTGCAATAGAGGTTCCACCTCGATCCCGGTGCGGCACATGAGCAACCTTACCCAGGTAGGGCTTCCCAAACCTGGGTAGAGCTGCTCGTGTGCATAGCCTTTGTGTCTGAGGTCAGGTAAGGAGGAGCAGTAAATCCCCCATGAAGAAAAAGAATGGATCAATATTTGGAAAATGTATATATTCAACTAATTTTAATTGCAAAACGTCTTGACAACTTTCTATTATAACTTTTCATAAGATTCAAAACCATGACTTTTCAAAACCTAGTTAGTTGACCCAGTCAGGATTGTCTGGGGGTGCCAGTTTGATGAATTGGTGTGCCTATGTGGGGTTAGACGTGGGTTGGAAATTGTGGCACTGAAACAGCTCCAAACAGACTCAGCTGCATTGCAAGCCTACTGGTAGCTCTGCATACTTCCACAAAGGAGAGGAGGAAACAACTTCTGAACCTAATAATGCAGTACTAAATGTGGATGTGTCAGGCCTTATCCAAGCTCTCAGACAAGTGGCAGCTGGAGAGTCTTCCTGACTTAGTGAGAGAGCAGACAGAGCACTAGTGTTGCAGGAAGTACTGCACCTGAAGCTGGCTTCTGGGAGTCCTGGTTTTTAGATCCCCTCCCCCTAAACAAGTTCTGTTGAAATCAGTGGGGCTTATGGTTAAGTAAATGCATGTAAGGGCTGTGCATTACTCCTAGATTATATGCATGCATGAATGAAAAGAGAACACCGTGAGGGGAACACAAGTGCAAGTCTGCTGTGCTTGTCCACATTCTGTCTTTGCACAGACATGGACAGAAAATATGTTGGGATTGAATTCTCATGTACATGAGGACAATCTGGCTAGTAAATGCTGGTATCTATACACTCTAGTTCTGTATGTTGCCTTCCTCTTGATACACTGTCATTTTTTGTCTCTTAAAAGTAATATGTGAAGCATTTTAAATCTGGTTTGCATTGTATAGTTGTGGTAGTTATCTGAATTACATGTGAAATAAGGAAAATAATATTTGCAAATATCAGGACTTAGCATAGAATAATCTTTAACGAAACTAGCATTCTGGCTGCATGAAAAGATAAATTTGGTAAAACTGTATATTGAAAAAGCATAGTGGTACTTAACTGCTATATTTGGACTATCTGAGAGGACATAAAGTTCCTTCTCTTTTTGGTTGGACATGCTTCTCATTGTAAAATGTACTGAAATCTCATTTGTAGTCATAGAGCAGCATTTTGCTTCGGTTGTATTTGTGTGCAGAGAAGAGCTGAGAGGGGTTGAATGGGCAGTTGGCAGTCATTCATTGTCAATGATTGCTAGTCATTCATAAAAACTGCAGAGCTGAGAGGTGGGGCCAGAAGGAGCAGCCTTTGAGCCTGGAATGGAAGATCTGTACTTATTTACATAATCAGAAATGATTTTAGAAGCTGTTCAGATACAGCATGATGAATATAATGAGAAGTTGTACAATGATCTGTGGACATTTTTTTAAATAGCTAGAATAAATAAAATATTCACCTGCCACTATTTCCATGCACAAAATAAACTGGTCACAGCTGAAATCAATGCACCCATGCCCCCATTTTAGGAATGCCTTACCCAAGGATCTCCATCTCTCTCCCTCACGAGCTTTAAAAGGAACATTGAAAACCCCCCTCTTCCGAGAGGTTTTAAAAATCTGATATGAATTGGGCCTCCATTTAACTTTAATTTTAGCCTTTGTCTTGTTGCTTTTAACTTTTGTGACTGTTCTTATTTTATTGTTCTTATTGTCAACTGCCTGAAATAACAGTGTGTTGGAAGAGTGGGGTGAAAATAATTTAAATAAACCAGGTTTCAAGTAGACAAAGAAAGTAATATTTCTACTGATCAGGTGAGAAACTGTGTACTAAACAAATATGACAAATAAGGAAAATATCTATCAGCTTCTCTTCTTGGCTATTTGCACCCAATTTCCAAGGTGAACGTCTTGTTCTTGCAGTTACGTTTACTTTCCATAGTGTTGACCAGTTCTTTTTTGATTCCATCTGTCCATTTTTCTCTTGCTAATGTTAGTCAGTCATTCCATATAGTAAAACCCTTCCCTTTTGGATCTCTCTCTTCTTTCGAAACTTCCCAGTATCACAAAGCATCTTGTTTGTGGTTTCAATCCTTCTTTCTGGTTAAGCTTATTTGATGTGATGTTTGGGGGATTTCTGTTGTTAATTAGCAAATCTGCTAGGCAACTTGTCAATTCAGTATGATGGTGAGAGAGTCTGGTAGTGTGCCTTCTCAGAACAACCTTCTAAATGATTTGTTTTCTGGATATCACAATAATCTGCAGTATAGCATGTTCACATGTTTCACATACTACTTATTACCCACACCACTGTAACTTTGGAGCTGAACTACACAGGACACTAAACAAGTCTTTAGGAATGTGTCTAGTGCAGAAATAGACCAGAAGTAGTGCAGAAACAGACCATCTGAGGGGGCTCTGCTCCTGGTGCCAAGAATGAGGGAGGCTCGGCTGTTGTGCACACGGGACAGGGCCTTCTCTGTTGCTGCCCCCGGATTCTGGAATGCTTTCCTGGTGGCTACTCGCTCCTCAGTCTCCATCACAGCTTTTAGAAAGCATTTGAAAACTTGGCTTTTTACCCAGGCTGTTATATGATTGTCTCTGCTGCTGCTTCTTTGTATGGTTATTTTATGTGTGTCTTTTGATTTTTTTTTGTTATATCTCTGTTTTTATATTTTTTCTTAATATTTTAATTGTGTAATTTTTATAGTCTTGTGTTAATTTTTCTATGTGAACCTCCTTGGGATTGTTTTAATGAAAGGCGGTATACAAATTTAACAATCAATCAATAAGTTACCTTTAAACATTTCCTGCAGGCCCCCCCCCCCGCCCCGATCCAGGTGGTGGTGGGATTTAACAGTTTCCTCCTGTAGTGTTTTTGTGCCACAAATTCCCCCTGAAGTGGCAATTTGCCAACACAGCATTGATAAGTGACAAAATGAAGGGTGGTGATTCAGCATGAAAACAACACAGACGGAAAGCGTTAATCTACACACTGCACTTCAGGCCCCGATTGGGGGTGGGGGAGCAGTTTGCAGCTAACATTTGAAGATAAGAGGACAAGTTGAAGTTCGCTTCCACATTGAGCTCATCTTCTAAAGTCTAGTTTAACATCATGTGTGATTTGGCCCATAGTTCAGGCAAGGCCCTTAGGAGTCTGAAAGTTTGCTTCAGTACAGGCATCCTGTACTGAAGCAAACATGGCGTGAACTGCCCATGAGACAGTTAATGCAGAGAAAAATACGTCTGTTGGACTGTTTGCAATAAATCATGGATGAAAACAGGGATATGCTAGTGTTACCATACCATGGGTCACCCTGCTCCCTCTGGTGTTCTCCTGAATGTTCTACTTGTTACCTGTTGTTTTCAGGCTAGTTTGCATTATAAATATGGACAAAGACATGGATGGTAATTTACAAGAGACAGGCCCCAGAAAAGGGACAGTTGAAGCATACGTTGGAGAGTTTCACATGCAATGGTGGCAAGTAAGGAGGAGGGAACTGCAGGTTTCCAGTGAGCACATGTGTCTGGTACTTCCGCCTCTTCTGTGTCATTAAAACCTAAAAATGTTGGGTTGATAATGTCAGGAACCCTCCTCTGCCCAACACTGATAACCAACATTTGAAGTTGGGTGGAGAATGTTGGGCCGAGGAGAGTTTCAGACATTGTCAACCTGACAATTCCAGGTTTGAATGATATGATACTTACCTGCTGCCATGATGAATGAAGTTGACAATTAAACTGACAAGTAGGAACTGCCACTAAAATCGGAAATGGTCTTATTAACGTTTGAGTACAGCCACATGATGGTGTTATCTGTACAACTTGTAAAATTAGCCCGATTTGGATATTCGTTGGGTACCTACTACCTTAAGTTTATAAGCACAATTTTATAACTTATTGGTGTGGCTAGAATGCTAACCCATGCCTAAAGCATTGCTGAAGTCAAGCTTTGATACATCAATGTGTTCTCCACATTTTTTAAACCTGCTACTTTGTCAAGAACAAAGTACAAAGCTAGCTTAGTTTGGTTTGTAAGCAAAACAATTATATTGTTCTAAAAGACTCCCATAGTTTAAAGCTAAACAACTGAGATGTGATATGTGGTGGTAGCTTTTACATTCAATTTGGATGTGCCATCAGAGTACAGTTTAAAATCACCAAGAAATGTTTTTCCACTAAAAAAGAGGCAGTGTGCCAAATGGACATGGTCAGTTTCACTCAGAGTTCATCTGATATCAGAAAGAAACTTCTCAGCAAAGACTTTCCACATAACTTCAATGAATAAATCATTAAGTAATACATTCTTACCTTCTTGAAGTTTTTTTTAAAGAAACACACACACACACACACACACACACGCTTAATCATATTTGTCACTGCCAATCCCATCTGTTCAAATTTTATAGGTCAGCCCTTCCATATCAAGGAAGAATCATGAGTTGAATTTAAAAGCACAGGATTAGAATGAAATATGGTGGTGGTTTATGCATTTTTTTTATACATGCATCTTCAAGGTCATATCATAAGGTTTTTCTTCACAGCTAGGGATTTTTAAAAGTGGCATCTGAAAATCACACATTTTAAAAACAATTTTTGAACTTTAGGCTTTGATGGAACATGCAGCGTTGGCAGATCTGCCCCAATAGATGGGGCAGATCATCAGCACTTCCCATTTAGGAGTTTAAATGTATTCGTTTATTATTAAGATCAACCAAGCCTTCCCTCCATATATGATCTACATGCTGGTTCTGTGTGATGAGAATTTGAACAACTTCAGTTGACCTTGAACAGGTTTTTTATGGTTAGAACATTTATGAAGCTGCCTTATATAGAATTCAGCACTGATGCTTCTAGGCTAGTGCACTCTTCCCAAGGCTTCAGGAGGGGTCTCCCAACTTTACTACTTGAGAGGTTTTAACCAGGAATGGATCCTGGGACCAAATGCATAGAAAACATGCATGTTGCCACTGAGCTATAGCCCCTCATTGTAACAGAGTATTTAGACTTTTGTCTGGGCCGACCTTTGGTAGCCATTCACCTAGTGTGAATTGGAAGCTAGTGTGGAATAGTGGGCAAGTGTTATATTTGGGCGTGAGAAATTGCATAAAGATCTATACACAGATTAAGGGTCGCCTTAGGAGAAGTCACAATCTATTTGCCTAACCCAGTGATATTCACTGTTTTTCGAGTGGAGGTCACTTAAGCAAAAAAACCCCAAACCCTTTTGTGTGTGAGCCATTTCCCATTATGCAGACCTCCGCACGGTATTGCTGTTTTCTCAACACTAGGAGAGTTCTTTAAAAGTGATGGAGCCCTCTCTGAAGAGCTCTAGGAGGCAAGCCCTGGGAAGGGCTACACTTCTTAGCACTCTGTGCACGCCTTCCAAGATGGTGCAGCAGCTCCATCTATTGTAGCTTCCATGTAGCCGACCCCCCTGCCGGTGGCCAGGTGCGTGGTGGACCAGTCCCCCGCTGCAGGGAGTGCTGGGTGGCACACTGCTGCTCGGAACAGCTTGCAGGGGTGGCCGTGGCACCTACTAACATATGCTTACAGGTGCCTCTCGCTGCTGCTGCTCCACCCTTTGCCTGCGCCTGCATTGGCCACTACTGCTACAAGCTAGTGGTAATCACCACATCCCATGACAGAGAATTACATAGATTATGCACTGTGTGAAAAAGTACTTCCTTTTGTTGGTCCTAAATTTCTGGTAATCAGTTTCATGGGATGACCCCTGATTCTAGTGTTCTGAGAGAAGGTGAATGGTTTCTTTCTATCCACTCTTTCTACTCCATGCATAATTTTATAAACCTCTACGATGGTTCCCCATATCTCTTTTCTAAACTAAAAAGCCCCCGGTCCTGTGGTCTTGCCTCATAAGGAAGGTGCTCCAGGCCCCTGATCATCTGGGTTGCCCTCTTCTGCACCTTTCCCAGTTCTACAATGTCCTTCTTAAGATACAGTGACCAAAACTGTACATAGTACTTCAAATCTGTCCACACCATAGATTTGTATTAGGGATTTATAATATTAGCATTTTCTTAAGTTTTAGTTCCCTAGGGTGGAATTTGCTTTTTTAACAGATGTAACGTGCTTGTGATCAACAGGCGCTATGCATTAGGTATGCTTCCTGCCTTGATAAGCAAGAGTTTGTTTATTATAATGGATGGTTATCAGGAATGGGCAAACATCTTTGGGTATGAATCAGAAATAAGCCAGTAGATCCATATCCACATCACTTTACCAGGACTGGGTCCACCTAGAGCCCTGGCATGCTTCCACAGGCAGACATCATTTGGGGGCCCCCTGTATCTGTCCCCCCTATTGCTACAATTCTGGACACAATAGTCATTGATACCACACCAAAAGTGAACTCAATTCCAGTTGCAGTGTGGGCACAGTGAATAGCATAGGTTCTCCCCCACCCCCCACAAGCCTGATGTGCTTTGGCTGATGTGCTTCTGCATGTTTGCATGCTGAAGGTTCCAAGTTCCCTCAATGGCATCTCCAAAATAAGGCTGGAAGAGATTCCTACCCTCAACCTTGGAGGAGCCGTTGCCAGTCTGTGTAGATAATACTGAGCTAGATGGACCAATGGACTGACAGTGACTCTGTAAATGGCAGCTTTCTGCATTCCTATATTCCTATGTATATTGGAGAAGGAAGCCACCTCCACAAACTCCACCTAAACATCTGTCCTTCTAAGGTTCATTTTTGTTTTCTCAATGACACTGAAGTGACTTAGGAACATAGGAAGCTGCCATGTACTGAGTCAGACCATTGGTCCATCTAGCTCAGTATTATCTACACTGACTGGCAGTGGCTTCTCCAACGTTGAAGGTGGGAATTTCTTCCAGCCTTAATTTGGAGATGCCGGGGAGGGAACTAGGAACCTAGAGGCTCTTCCCAGAGTGGCTCCATCCCCTAAGGCAGGGATCCTCAACGTTAGGTCCCCAGATGTTCTTTGACTTCAACTCCCATAATCCCCAGCCAAAGGCCACTGAGCCTGGGGATTATGGGAGCTGAAGTCCAAGAACATCTGGGGGCCCAACGTTGAGGATCCCTGCTCTAAGGGGAATATTATTATTATTATTATTATTTTTACATATATATCCCGCTCTTCCTCCAAGGGGCCCAGAGCGGTGTACTACATACTTGAGTTTCTCTTTCACAACAACCCTGTGAAGTAGGTTAGGCTGAGAGAGAAGAGACTGGCCCAGAGTCACCCAGCTAGTTTTATGGCTGAATGGGGATTTGAACTCAGGTCTCCCCGGTCCTAGTCCAGCACTCTAACCACCACACCATGCCATGCTGGCTCTCAATCAGGGAAGACCCAGCTTAGCTTTGAAAGGAGAGCTGGACTTGTGGTAGCAAGCATAACTTGTCCCCATAGCTAAGCAGGGTCTGCCCTGGTTGCATATGAATGGGAGACTTGATGTGTGAGCACTGCAAGATATTCCTCTCAGGGGATGAAGCTGCTCTGGGAAGAGCAGAAGGTTTCAAGTTCCCTCTCTGGCTTCTCCAAGATAGGGCTGAGAGAAATTCCTGCCTGCAACCTTGGAGAAGCCGCTGCCAGTCTGTGAAGACAATACTGAGCTAGATAGACCAATGGTCTGACTCAGTATATGGCAGTTTCCTATGTTCCTATGTTAGCTAAGGGGACAAGTCATGCTTTCTACCACAAAACCAGCTCTCTTGGCTGACTTATTACCTAGTCTGCAGACCCAAGGAATGATGACAAGCTGACCTTCTGTAGTGTTTAGTACTCTGCTTTCCCATGACCTATATTAGCCAATTTGCTTTTAGTGCATTTCTGTGTCAGCACTGTTGTGTTCAATGCTGCAATAACATCAAGATGTACGGAGTATTTTTTTTAAAGGTGCCCACTCCTTTAATAAAAAAAATAGACAAAAGCTTTTCTCATCGTTGGAAAGCATCTCAAAGTCACTACCTGGAAGTTTCTATTTTTAAAAGTGCATGTTTCTCTCTCTCCCCCGCAACCCTCTTCTTCAATAATGGGGAGTATTGCAGCAACAGGTCAGGCTGCTTGCTGCACAGTGGCCTCTAGTGCCTGAAGGAGGAAAGTGCAGGCAATTTAGACTGATAAGCGTGTGAAAACAAACCACAAATCATGATATGGTTGCCAACCTTCCAGTGTTGGTGTCAGTCTCCATGTGCTGTTGAAAGCAGTCCTGGACATTTTAATGCCATAATATTGTCACTGGCTGGGGGCAGTGGGAGGGGGATCAGAAATACATTTCCAGGAACAACTTCAATCAGAGCTGGCAACCAGGGCCAGATTAAGACTTTGGTGGCGGCGGGAGGCGGGGTGGTGGTGGTGGTGGTGGTGGTCTGGAGAACTTCAGACAGGAGGGCCTTTGTGGCCTTGTCCACATGACCACCACACATTGATTGAAATGTGTTTCAGGCATCTTCCCGGCCCTACCTGGAGATACCAGGGATTGAGCCTGGGACCTTCTGCATACAAAGCAGATGCCCTTCCACTGAGCTATGGCCCCATCCAGAGTGACTTCTCTAAGGCTGCCCAGTATATTATCCAAGATGTGTAAACCCAGGCAGGGCTCCTAGGTGCGGATTCAGCATGCCCACTTGGATGCTACAAAATACCATTGCTAAGTAACTGATGAGGCTGGGGTTGCCCATAGCTGCCAGCTGTGTTTTTCTGTTTCTGGTTACATTTTCAAGTTCTCTTTTATTCTTATCTTTCTTCAAGTCTCTTCTAAAGCTGCCATAGACTTGCTGCTACCCACCTCCTCATGCCAGTTACATGCCTACAGCAGGAATTCTGAAACTTCAGTCCCACTTAGAAGACAGTTTGATCTCAGGTAGGGATGTGCAGATCCGATTCGATCATGAACCAGACTGCCACGAACTCTGCTGGTTCAGGCAGTTCATTTGCAAACCACTTCAAACTGGTTCAAGCTGGTTCATCGAACCGAATGTCCCAGCTAGTCGGTTCGACTGTCCTGGTTCGCATACCTGTGGTTTGGTCCAAATTTGGCTTTAATTTGGACCGAACCATGCCAAATGGTCCATGCGCACCTCTAATTTCAGGGCACTTTAACAGGTAAAACTGATCTCACGTTGGCCCAGATCAAATTCTTCTGACTGCCAATTTCATGCTAAGTATACAGAAGGCACACTAAGTATGTAGAAGGCTAGCTTAACCCTTGCTTCCTTAAATAACTGGACATTTTCTTTTTGTAGAAGGGGGCACTGCTGGCCAACTATGGCAGCTCAGCTGCTCATTTTTAATAATTTTTAAAAAAAGAATTGGGGCTTTGTGCCACAGGGCCAGAGTACATTACAGGGAACGGGGAGCATGGAGACTACACAAGACATAAGAACAGCCCTGCTGGATTAGTCCCAAGGCCCATCTAGTCAAGCATCCCGTTTCACATGGTGGCCCACCAGATGCTGCTGGAAGCCACAGGCAGGAATTGAGGGTATGCCCTCTCTCCTGCTGTTGCTCCCCTGCAACTGGTACCCAGAGGCATCCCGCCCCCGAGGTTGGAGGTGGCCTACAGCCCTCTGACTAGCAACCGTCAATAGACCTCTCCTCCATGAAGTTATCCAAACCCCTCTTAAAGCCATCCAGATTGTTGGCTGTCACCACATCTCATGGCAGAGAATTCCACAAGTTGATTATACGTTGTGTGAAAAAGTACTTCTGTTTGTTGGTCATAGATTTCCCGGCAATCAATTTCATGGGATGACCCCTGGTTCTAGTGTTATGGAAGAGGGAGAAGAATTTCTCTCTATCCACTTTCTCCACACCATGCATGATTTTATAGACCTCTATCATGCCTCCCTGCAGTCATCTTTTTTCTAAACTAAATAGCCCCAGGTGTTGTAGCCTAGCCTCATAAGAAAGGTGCTCTAGGCCCTTGATCATCTTGGTTGCCCTCTTCTGCACCTTTTCCAGTTCTACAATGTCCTTTCTTAGATGTGGTGACCAGAATTGTACACAGTACTCCAGGTGTGGCCGCACCATAGTTTTGTATAAGGGCATTATAATATTAGCAGTTTTATTTTCAGTCCCCTTCCTAATGATCCTTAGCATGGAATTGGCCTTTTTTTACAGCTGCTGCACATTGAGTCGACACTTTCAACGAGCTGTACACCACGACCCCAAGATCCCTCTCCTGGTCCGTCACCGACAGCTCAGATCCCATCAGCATATATTTGAAGTTGGGGTTCTTCGTCCCAATGTGCATCACTTTACACTTGACAACATTGAACCGCATTTGCCACTTTGTCGCCCACTTACCCAGTTTGGAGAGATCCTTTTGGAGCTCTTCACAATCAGTTATGGATTTCACTACCCGAAAGAGTTTGGTATCATCTGCAAATCTGGCCACCTCGCTGCTTATCCCTGCTTCTAGATCATTTATGGATAAATTTAAAAGCACTGGTCCCAGTACAGATCCCTGGGGGACCCCACTTCTTAATTCCCTCCATTGCGAAAACTCTCCATTTATACCTACCCTCTGTTTCCTGTCTTTTAACCAGTTATTATTATTAGCAATCTACACATGTAGTTTTCCCCTTATCCCATGACTGCTAAGTTTCCTCAGGAGTCTTTGATGAGGAGCTTTGTCAAAAGCTTTTTGGAAGTCTAGGTATACTATGTCAAATGTATCACCTTGATCCACACACTTGTTGACACTCTCAAAAAACTCCAAAAGTTTGGTCAGGCAAGATTTACCTTTGAGGAAGCCATGCGGGTTCACTCCCAGCAGGGCCTGTTCTTCTATGTGCTTTACAATTTTATCCTTGAGGATGCTTTCCATCAATTTGCCTGGAACGGATGTTAAGCTAACTGGCCTGTAATTTCCCGGATCACCCCTGGATCCCTTCTTGAAAATTGGTGTTACATTTGCTACTCTCCAGTCCTTTGGTACAGAACCGGATTGCAGGGATAAGTTATATATTTTAGCAAGGAAGTCAACAATTTCACATTTGAGTTCTTTGACTCTTGGATGGATGCCATCCGGCCCTGGTGATTTGTTAGTTTTCAGTTTTTCCAGACAGTTTAGATCATCATCTCTTGTCACTTCTATCTGACTCAGTTCTTTAGCCGCCATCCCCGAAAAGCCTGGTTCAGGAACAGGTATATGCTCAGTATCCTCTGCCGTGCAGATGGGCGCAAAGAACTCATTTAGCTTCTCTGCAGCTTCCATATCCTCCTTAATAATCCCTTCCACTCCCTCATTGTCTAATGGTCCAACTGCCTCCCTGGCAGGTTTCCTGCTTCTGATGTATTTAAATAAGTTTTTGTTATTCCCCTTGATGCTTTTAGCTAAATGTTCCTCATACTCTCTTTTCACCTCCCTTATTGTCACCTTGCATTTCTTTTGCTAGAGTTTGTGTTCCAGTCTGTTCTCTTCATTTGGACAGGCCTTCCAATTTCGGAAGGAAGTCTTCTTCCCTTTTATGGCTTCCTTGACAGTACCTGTTAGCCATGCTGGCATCTTCCTGGACTTAGTGGTACCTTTCCTCTTTTTGGGTATACAATCTAACTGGGCTTCTAGTACTGTGGTTTTGCGTAAACTCATGCACTCTGGAGCGAAGTGACTCTCCTGATTTTCCCTTTCAGCTTCCTTTTCACCATACTCCTGAGAATCCACACACTTTGGTGATCATTGACCATAAACCCACAGGTCTGGGATGGAGTGCATTTGCAAAAAAAGACAACACAACCTCCAATGGATTAATACACCTTCTAGATCATTCATAAACCAACTGGGGACACAGCACACGTCCCTTGCTCCAAAGTTCAAACACACACCGGGATCACAAACCAGCTTAGACATATAGTGCATTTATAAGGGAAACATTACTATTTTTTAATAATTACATTACAATTATATTAGTGATATGGGCTTACATGACATCAGATTGCACAAGAGTAAGTAGTAGTAATCCAGAAGATTGGAATACTGATTTACCCCTTTTTATGAAGGCAGATTCCCCCACATGGGGGTAGAATGATGGTCCAGGTGGCGGGGGTGGACGTGTGGAGCTTCAGTTCTATAAGTCTTTTGTAATTTTCTGCATGATACAAGCCACTTATAGGACTTTTTTGAATTTTTTTTTAAAATACAAAATTTTATTAAAAATCAACATTGCTTGATCCATTTCAAATTAGATATGAAGAGCCCTCCCACCCTGCCCTACTTGTGTGCAAGATATCAAAGCCCTAGGCCAAGCCATCCCAGAAATATACAAAGTATGAGGGATATGGTGGTAGTCTCACACACATGCTCCCTTCTGGACTGGATGTCCCTGAGTTTGCAGACGAGGCACAGGAAACAAGGAGGTAGTTGCAGGGGCAGCAGGGGAGAGGGCTTGAACAAGTCTGGGGTAGATCTTAGTTCTGGCCCTTTTGCCTTCCTCCTTTTAAGCACCTCAGTCTCTGCTGCTGCCTGGGCAGCCTGCCAGAGCCACCACGAGGCAGAGAGAGGCCTCCATGCAAGCCCTGCCCACCCACTGAACAGCTGATTGTCAGGTGGGCAATGGAGCAGCAGCAGCCTCCTGCCTGCTGGCTAGCTGGCTAGCTGGCTGGCAGGCAAGGAAAGAGCCTCCCGGCTGCCCTGGGCCCCTCGAAAAGCTTAGGAGTACTTCAGGCAGCTGTGGGGGACCTTTGTAATGGAGGGCCAAGGGCAAGTTCCCCCTGAGGCGCCCCCCCCCCGAATTCAGCACTGCTGTCAGCCCTAAATCTTGATACATGCAGAAAGACTGCAAAATTACCAGGGACACTGCGTTAAGGAGCAGGGTGTGTTCTTATGTCCCAATCTAGCTTTCAAAAGTCCATTTCCCTTATGTCACTCCTCACTCACTCATGGCCTAATTTACAGCGGGCCTAAAACCATAATGAAGAGTGATGACTTCATTTAAAGGACAGTAAAAATCCTTAATTAAAAGGTTAGTCAAAAGAGAATGTCACAGTCCAGCAAATATTCTACAGTACAGTACAGTTCTATTCTACAGTACAGTTGATTTCTTTTTATTCGACTTATTCATTTCAAAACTCTTCATTTATCCTACACAATTTTACACTTAATCTTTCTTCAGTTAACTCATTTCAGATATACACATTACATTTACTTATCCACCATCAGAAATGTAGTGATAATTGTGAGAACTGTAGTGATCACTGTAGTGAGGAAAAAAATGCGGTTGGAGGAAACCATAGAGACTGTTCTCACAAGCAGCTGAGCCCAGGCGTGGCAGCCGGTGAGAACTGCTGGGAGGCACCTCGGCAGCAACCCCACCTAGGGAGACCAGCATGGGAGACAGACTGCTTGTCTACACATGTGATGGTGACAGGGAGTCTATTCATATGCTGGTGCTGTGCTGTAAGGTGCTTGATCTAATTCAGCAAGGCTGTTCTTAGATCATCAGGGCAGGTGTTTAGCAATTGTAGCTCATCCTGTTACATGGGCCTTCAGTGAATGACAATATACTTCTCTGTGACTGAGTTAGACTAACTCAGTTCGTCCTGGGCACTAAAGGCCAGCTCAGAGAATCTTAAAGATGCAAGATGTGGTAAGATTCCACTCTGATTCCATGGAGCAGTCACTGAGAGGGTCTGGTCATGTGCAGTTACTGGCTGACCATGGTACATGGATATTAAGCTCAAGAAGTGTTTCTTGGCAAGTCATAGAGGTGGTGTTGCCATGACATAGGAGAGGAAGTCATCTTGGATATAAGTCAAGGATAGCTTTAGAAGTCCAAGAATTGTGCCTAAATGCCTAGTGATAGGGAGTCTGTGCTAGGAGGATTAGCAGCTACAACAATGAGTGCCATCTCTGTGCCTGGAATTTCTAGGTATCCACCCACTCAGCACCTCATTCCAAATGAGAGGGTTGCAGGAAGGGTAGATCTAGCTGGGCAAGTGTTTATAGGAAAGGTGTACGGAGCATGAGTCAGACTGCAGTAGATTTATTTATTTATTTATCTATCTATCTATCTGTCTGTCACATTTGTACACCGCCCCAAACTTTCATCTCTGGGCGGTTAACAATAGCATAAAACAAGTTAAAATATATACAAAAACTTAAAACAATTTAACAACTTAAAAATCACCCCAAAATTAAAACGTTAAAATTTTAAAGAACAGAAAAAGCTTGGGTTGAAGAGGTGGGTTTTCAAATGCTTTCTAAAAATTGTCAGAGATAGAGAAGATCGTATCTCAGTAGGGAGCACATTCCACAGTCTCGGGGCAGCAACCGAGAAAGCCCGTCCCCATGTGGCCACCAGCCGAGCTGGCGGCAACTAGAGACGGATCTCTCCAGATGACCTCAATGGGCGGTGGGGCTCATAATGAAGAAGACATTTTCTTAGCTACCCAGGGCCTAAGCCATTTAGGGCTTATAAGTTTTGACTAGCACTTTGTATTTTGCCCGAAAACCTATTGGCAGCCAGTGTAACTCTATCAACAAATGAGTGACGTGGTCTCTCCGAGATGACCCAGAGACCAACCTGGCCGCCGCATTCTGTACCAACTGAAGTTTTTGGACTATGCACAAAGGCAACCCCACATAGAGTGCACTGCAGAAGTCAAGTCTGGAGGTTACCAACATATGTACCACTGTTTTGAGGTCGTTCATCTCAAGAAACGGATACAGCTGGCATATCAGCCAAAGCTGATAGAAAGCCTCTCTGGCCACCGCCACAACCTGAGATCCCAGGGAGTGGTGTGGATCCAGAAGTACTCCCAGACTGTGAACCTGTTCCTTTTGGGGAAGTGTGACCCCACCTAGAACAGGCAGATCAAAATCGTCTCTAGAGTTCTGACCCCGCACAATAAGTACCTCTGTCTTATCTGGATTCAGTTTCAGTTTAGTCTCCCTCATCCAGCCCGTTACTACTTCCAGGCAAGCATTTAGGGAAGTTATGCCATCTCCTGAAGAAGACATGGAGAAGTAGATCTGGGTGTCATCAGCATACTGATAACACCCAGCTCCAAATCCCCTGATGATCTTTCCCAGCAGTTTCATGCAGATGTTAAAGAGCATTGGAGAAAGTATGGAGCCTTGGGGAACACCATACTTAAGCTCAGATTTCGAAGAGCAACAATCTCCAATCGACACCATCTGGAATCTGTCCAAGAGGTAGGAGCGGAACCACTGTAAAACAGTGCCTCCCACCCCCAACCCTTTCAGATGTTCCAGGAGGATACTATGGTCAATAGTATCGAAAGCCGCTGAGAGATCCAAAAGGACCAACAGAGTCACACTTCCAATTGGAGATCATCCATCAGGCCGACCAAGGCAGTCTCCACCCCATAGCCCACCCGAAAGCCAAGATTTAAGGCTGCTAAACTACCTGCCCTGATGGTCTGAGGTGCTGAATCTCTGTCAATAATAATTCCAGCTTTTCTCATCTGGTGTTCATTACTGACAACTGTTCATGTGCATTCTTCCAAGCTGCTGTGCCATATTGGTAGGTGACCCTGTCGGGCCTTCCTGTCAGCTGCGGGTGGTGGGGGAGGGAGAGTACTGATCCGGACACAGGGCTGAGAAGACAGAGGCAATCCTGGGTATAGGCAAAGTCAGCTGGGACCTTACACAATTGCCGGAGAGAGCCAGGACACTCAGGAGCCCACAGACCATGGATTGGGTCAGCATGGCCCAGTAGGTTGCCTCCTGGTGGCGAAGAGGAGAAGGCACGGCCTCAACAGCCTGCAAGACAGGCAACAGCTGAAGGAGGGAGGATGCAGGCAGCTACACTGGAGAATGTGGAGTCAGGAGAGGGTGGTTGGGATTGCCCTGATTGCAGGGCTTTATTTAAGGCTTGGGTGACCAGGGGTGAAGAGGTCTGGGGAGATGGGAATGACTTGGACCTAGAGATTCCCAGTGAGGAGCAGCCTGACCCCTCTCCCTGACAGCTAGTGGAGGAATAGGGTGACAATTAACCCCCTCCCCAGCACCTCTGAGGCCACTTCCACAGCCTATGAACAGGATCAGAGGAAGGGAGGCACTTTGTGTGATCCCAGGCTAGTGTGTGGCAACCCCAAATGAAATGGATCCATGCACACAAAGAATGACAGGAGGATTCCACAGGTTGAACTTCAATACTGCAATCAAGTTGCTACTTGGTGGAAGTAGTAATACAAGTGGCCTGGTTTGCAAAATGTAACACAATTTGTTTTTATGGGTTTGGGACCCTTAGTAAAATGTGCCCATGCACCAGAGGAGTGGCTGGCAAAAGAGTGATTTGGTATTGGCTAAAATAAGAGAAACGTGACCAGAGGTAGCTGTGGCAGGAGTGTTCTTCCCCTCCCCCCACCCAAGTATGGCATAATTTGTGGATAGTCTCTTTACAAGCACGACTTTTTACAATGCTAAGAAAACATATCCTCATAAAATACTAATACAGTGAAGCTATTCCCATGATCAGTAGAAAGCGGGCTATGGGAGCCTAGCCCTCTTTCTACTGATCATGGGAACCACCGGGCTTGTGGGCGAAGAGGTCTGGAGCCGCCTAATTCCCCCTCCCCTTTAAATGAGGGTAACGGAGCGAGCTCTCTGTTAACCTCATTTTTTGCTTGTGTGCCACCATGGTGCACAGCGACACATGAGTAGACCCCCGACCGGGAGACTACAGCCAGTCTTCCAGCCTTGGGGGTCTCTCCAGAATGTCCCACGCACTTACGTGGGGCATCCTGGAACTTCCAGGGGCCAGGCAGCCCCTTATCCCCGCAGCCCCTACCGGATCCATGACGGAGCCAGCAGCTGTGTGACCAGCCGATCCAGCCGTCCAGGGCTTGGAGGCTGCTTGTGTACGGGGAGAACGGGCTAAGCCTGCTCTCTCCACACAAACCCTCCTGGCACTTTGCACGTTTTGTGTGAAGCGCCTCAGTGAGTAGTCTGTAATGGAGATATTCTGCTTTAGTGAAAGTAAGTGCTTTGCTGATTTATATAAATAAAAATATTTTCAAATACGATACATATGTAATTCTGGCACTTGTCCATCCACACATGTTCTGCATTGTGGGATGATATGGCACCTGCCTTTGAGGCTATTTTCCAGCGCTCCTCAAAATTTCAATATTTGGGGTACAAGTTTATGAATTTTTCCTGGATACATTCATAGGCACATTTCACTCAGAAAGATATGCTCTCTCACTCTTTCTAAATTCCCAGAACAAAGGGCATCTTGCTGGCCACAGCAGGATAATCCTGGAGTCCTTTCCTCTCTTTTCCTGAGTCAGGGCTCAGGGATGGAACCCTTTTTCCAGAGTAACAGTGATCTCTGTGATGATCAGCTGTAGCTTGTGTTGCGTCAGTGTATCCCAGTGCATTCTCCCTTCCTTGGGATGATATTTCTGCTCACATATCAGTAGATGCAGGGTAAGGAGGGATGCATTGACCTGACGGACATAAAGTGTGATGCATCCAATATATGGTGGCTTAATTTTTCAAGCCCCATCATTGTGTCCAGCCTCCAGTAGCAAAGTTTTGGACTTACTGTGTGCACTTAAAAATAAAATTGCTAATGTATTGAAAATAATAAAGCTAATATTATAAGGCCTTTATACAAATCTGTGGTGCGGCCACATCTGAAGTACTACATACAATTTTGGTCACCGTATTTTAAGAAGGATATTGTAGAATATCCTGCTAACAGCCCTTGCTAACTGAGCAAAGAGGCATCTTTTAAAAGTGGTGATTCTCTTTATTTAGCTGAGGGAGAGCAATTGGCTCTATCCAACCCCAGCACAGCATCCTTCCAGTGTCTGTTGCTGGTGTCAACCTTATTTTTCTTTTTAGATTGTGAGCCCTTTAGAGGTAGGGGACCATCTTATTTATATATTATTTATTTTTCTATGTAATCCGCTTTGAGAACTTTGGTTGAAGGGTGGTATATAAATATCCATAGTAGTAGTATAATTGGAAAAGGTGCAGAAGAGGACAACCATGATGATCAGGGGCCTGGAGCACCTTCCTTATGAGGCTAGGCTACAGCATCTGGGGCTCTTTCCTTTGGAAGGGATGCGACTAAGGGGAGACATGATAGAGGTCCATGAAATTTATGCATGGAGTGGAAAGAGTGGACAGGGAGAAACATTTCTCTCACAACACTAGAACCAGGGGTCATCCCATGAAACTGAAGGTCAGGAAATTTAGGACCAAGAAGAGGAAGTACTTTTTCACACAGAGTATAATCAATCTATGGAATTCTTTGCCATGGGATGTGGTGATGATCACTATCTTGGATTGCTTTAAAGGGGGCTTAAGACAAATTCATGGAGGACAGCTATCAATGGCTACTAGTCTGGTGGCTGTGGGCCACCACCAGCCTCAGAGGCATGATGCCTCTCAATACCAGTTGCAGGGGAGCAACAACAGGAGACAGGGCTTGCCCTCACCTCTTGTCTGTGGGCTCCCCAGAGGCATCTGGTGGGCCACTGTGTGAAACAGGGTGCTAGACTAGAAAGGCATCTTGGGCCGGATTCAGCAGGGCTGTTCTTCTGTTCTCACTTATGTTGTCCTCTTCCTGACCTGTGCATCGGAAGAGGGTGACTGCTGATGTCCGGGGCGAGCACATTTGGGTGACAAATAATTTAGACACAGTCACAGTTACTTTTGCAAACACTTGAAATAGGAGGGTGGGGGGAACACATGGTAAGGTGAAGAAATGAGAGGGACAGTGAGTACTTGGAGATAAAGGTCTATTTTAATATAAGAGTGTGATGTTTTCAACCCTCTGTAAAAAGATAGCATATGACTCAGGCTGCTGCCTTGGGAAATGCTGATGTAATACAAGGACAGTAACTGAAAATGTGGACTGTGGACAACAAGGTGGCATTTTATATCTTTAAGTCTTAAGTGTTTTAGGATGGGGCTTATCTGCTCCCAAAATAGCATCTCAATTGACCTTTGCTGACATATGAATATTTTATGTATTTATTTCAATAAACCGTTACCCTGCTTTTCCATGTAAGAAATTTAAAGTGGCTTATGTATCCAGAACAGCATAAAGTATAGCCTATAAAATAATCCTATATTAGAAAAAATAGAAATGGACAGTAGCATTTAAAAAATAACAGAATCATACAGTAGCAGTCTGAAATTTGCATAAACCATTGTCATCCTTTTGAAAATAAGACAACTCTCCTACAAAAGAGAAGCAGCAATAGTGCCAGGTAAATCTCTCCAAAATATAGGCATCCTTGCAGAATATCGTATGTTTGTTTCTTTCGGAAGATTCTTCTAAAACTTTTGTTTAGTTTCTTTTATTGTGACTTTATTATTCTTTTGGTTGATCTTCCTTTATTGTATTTTAAACCACTGATATCTATTATTCATTCTACAGTTTGTCTCATATTCTTGCCCATAAATATAATTATCTTTATCTTCTTCTGTCTTATTTGCACTGGTGTCCTTTCCCTTATCATGTCCACCTTAAAGCTAAGGTGTGCCATCAAGTTGATTTCAAGTCCTGGTGACCACAAAGCCCTGTGGTTTTCTTTGGTAGAATACAGGAGGGGTTTACCATTGCCTCCTCCCACTCAGTATGAGATGCTGCCTTTCAGCATCTTCCCATATCGCTGCTGCCCAATATAGGTACCACTGGGGCTTCGAACTGGCAACCTTCTGCTTGTTAGTCACGCATTTCCCTGCTGCGCACCTTACAATTCTATTTAATTGCTTTCACTCTATTGTTCCTGTTTCTTTCTTGTTTGATTTTTAAAAAAAGACTCCTCTCTAGAGTTCTGTTTTCACCTAACCCCAATCTATTAGTTAGACCAAGGATTACATCTGTTGTCTCATGCCTTCATCCATTTTCTTTGGCAGCACCTTATCTTTGGAATTCACTGCCTCCAGATATTTGCATGATTCAATTCCTCCCACTCTTTATCAAGTGCTTCAAGACATATCTATGTTCCCAGAAATTTTAAGTGTTCTTTCTTCCTCTGCTGACTCTCCTCACTCTCCTCATCCCTCCTTTTCCTTATGTGTCTATCTGGATTGACAGGGTTGTTGCCAAGGCAGTACCATTTTGTCCATCTAATTGTCATGTAAGCAAAGACTGATAGCTTGAGGAAATGGTGCCTGAGTGGCAGAAACTGCACTCACGCTCAGAATCCCCTCATTAGAATGGAGATTGGCATGGCCAGGCACCTGAACACGAACCATGGAGTTCTCAGCTGAGCCAAGCCAAAACCACCTCCATCCAAATGAAAGCAAGACAGCTCTTAGCCACGGGTTCATTTATACCCCTGTGCCCCTTTGTAACCATTCTGCTTAGTACTGGATCCACACATCAGGGCACTTTCCAGATCAGACCCTGCAACGGGGTCAGGACGTATCTCTGAAGAAGTGTGCTTCCACACTTCCTATATTGTGACTCCGCAATCCCTACACTGACAGCAGGCTGCCGTTCGTATTTCCAATGCCTGGTTTCGAATTTAATCGCTGCGATATAGTGCTCTGACGTCATATGGAGCGTAAAGAAGTTGCTGTTTTTTGTTGTTGCTCTGGCATAAACAAGTTGCTGTTTTTGTGGGAGAGAGGTTGTTAGTTTGGGGGGGGGTTGTTAGTTTTTGCAAGATTGCTCCCCCTGCTGTGATTTGAATGTGATATGAATGTGATTTGTCTGAATGGAAGAATTTTGCTGCTGTTGAGCGGCTAATCTGGAAAGCCCGTGGACCCCCCCATTTTAAAAATCAAGTTGGACCCCCCAACACACCTTTTGTTCCTCATAAATTCTTCTTGTAGTTACCCTTGTCCTTTGTTTCTTTGAACCATAACTGTCATCAGATTCCTGGGCTCTCTGTGTGCCTTTCAAGAGCAGGCCTCCTGGCATCCACTTTGTCCTCTTGGATCTGCCAGGTGCCCATCCAAGCACCTTACATTCTTGTGCAGAGGATGTTCTCCTGTGGCCAAGGTATACTTGATCTTCTGCCCAGACCCTCTACTTTACCTTGTCTTAGTATATTAAGAACAGAACACGACCCTTCTCTCACTTTTCATTCGCTGTCCTCCTATGGCTCCTCTTGCTTCCTTCTGCTTCCTCTCAGTTGAGCTGTGTAAGTGTTGCTGACACTGCTTTTGGTTCACACTGTTCTAGAGTTCTGCTCTGTGATCACTTTCTTTGGGCATAACCTTCAACACATGTCTAACTCATGTCTAGAAATCTGATTTTAAAAAGAGAACAAACTCTCTTGCATGGTTAAATCCTGAAGTCTCTGCCCTGTTTTCCCTCCCTGGAAATTTTGCCCTAACACTGCACTATCTAGACCAGGATTCCAAGTCACACATACTCCTCCAGGGGTGTAGCAAGGGGAGAGGGGGCCTGTGTGCGCCTCTTTCTCCGGCGAGTGAGGGAGATAATGAAGAAAATAGGGAGGGATGGAGCTGGCGAGGGGCCCTGGGATCTTTGAACTCATTCATTCGCATTAATGTTTCGTAGGTCAGTGGTTGTGGGGTGGGCACGGGAGGGTTCTGTTGACGTTAGGGCAAGCTGGGGGCTCTGGAAAGGTTCTGAGGCAAGCAGCTCCATTATTGTTTGGTCCAGTTGGAGAGTCCACTTGTCACGGCAGCTGGCTTTTCATGGAGGTATGATAAGGGGGAGGAAGCAATCCTCCAAACTGGGGTGTTGGGTAAAGGCCATTAATTGTAGGGAGATCAGGAAGTGATTCCTGGCCAGGTGAGGAATGACCCTGAAACACTCAGTAAATTGGAACAAGTTCACAGAGATGGCGATATAGTCGATCAACACTCCTTTTGGAGCCAGATAAGCAGGTCAATTCCCCTGGATGGTCATCTGCAAGTGAGCCATTTAATATATAGAGGTTTGGCCTTGCAGTTGATTGAGCTAGGCAAAAACCCGCGTAATTTGATTTCTGGTCCTTTGGAAGGTGGGTGAGGGGAAGGTGGTCAGCTTCCACACTGGGTGGGAGGTGCTGGTGTTGTGTGAATAGGGTGGGATCATGTGGACCCAACTTGGCAATGACACCCCATACAGATAAAGAGAAATATGTTTTCACAAATATCCTCAAGTATGAGCTACTATTTAGTCTCAATTTTTTCCTTATGATAATGGTCTTGCAGCCTAGGCCAGATCCCTCCCAGATTTTCCTGCTGCTTGGCCCTGGCCTTTGTCACACAGACCAACCAAATGAATCCCATGCCTCTTTTTTCTGCTCTTGAGTAGGAAAAAGAAAAACGAGGAAAGGTGTGTTTGGCCACTTTTGTAATGAGCTGTTTGTTTCTACATTAAGGAGAGGTGATCTGGTCTTGTGGTAGCAAGCATGACTTGTCCCCTTAGCTAAGCAGGGTCCACCCTGGTTGCATATGAAGGGGAGACTAGAAGTGTGAGCGCTGTAAGATATTCCCCTTAGGGGATGGAGCTGCTCTGGGAAGAGCAGAAGGTTCCAAGTTCCCTCCCTGGCATCTGCAAGATAGGGCTGAGAGAGATTCCTGCCTGCAACCTTGGCTGCTGCCAGTCTGTGAAGACAATACTGAGTTAGATAGACCAATGGTCTGACTCAGTATATGGCAGCTTCCCGTTTCTATGTTCCTAGGACCTGAGAGCGCCACCAGGTTTCCTCCACAGGGAGATGGTACTAACACAAAACACTTTGGTCAAGTAGCAGCCAAGTGACATCTCTTGTCTTTTCCTAGAAGCAAGAAAAGTGAGTGGAAGGAGGCTCCCTTGGTGGGCAGCCACAATTTTGACCATGCCCTGGACCCCTGCGTCATGTCATCATCTTTACATGCTACTATTTACTTTCATTCCAAAGCCCCAGTAGACACACATTCTAGATATTCTGTTTTATCCAGTACTTTTAGAAACAGAATGTCTGGACCTTGTGATACAGGAGGCATGCTTGCAGGAGCAGAGCCACCATTCGGCGAATAGGTTCAAAGAACCCAGGCCGCCCCAATCAGGGGCCACGCCTTGTGCCTCAGACATGGGGGCCATGATTTTGCTCCCAAATGGGGCCATGGGGCCCCATTTGGGAGTGAAATTTGCCATCACTGCATTCACAGCATGGCTGGAACGAATCTCCCTGCCTTTTAAAGGCAGGGAGAACCACTCCTGGCCATGCTGCAAACCCAGTGCTGGTCATTTCGTGCCCAAATGCGGTTGCGCGGCCTTTAAAAGGCAGGGAGAGTTGCTCTGGCTGCACTGCAAACACAGCACTGGCCGATTGAGTTCTCAAACGCGGCCATGTTTGGGAGCAAAACCATGCCTCGTGTCTGTCAGATGTGGAGGCGTGGCTAAATGCTCCCTGCTTCTGATGTCAGATGCAGGGGGTAGGGCTGGGGGGCCATGGCAGAGGCAGCGCCCTCCACGGCTGCATGCTTGCAAACTGCAAACCATTTTACTAGTGTATATCTGTGTGGCTCTGTAATACATATTTGCTCAAAATGTGATATGTGAAAGCAGTAAGTGACAATAGCTGTTATTGGCCATGCATTAATTTTCCAAAGACTTAATTCCACCCCCACCCCCTGCCCTAGTATTGTTACTTTTTCTTCTCTGTAAGCATATTTCCTGTCTTCTATCATACTCTTCCTTAAAGCGCTTATTTGCTTCAGAGCTAGCAGACTGTCAAGCCTGCTGTATCTCTAGCTGACAATGCAGAAAGGTTGAAGGATGGCAGACTACCTATAAAACTGCTGTCTTTTCTTCCTGATATGTTCCTTTAAACACAGTTAGAAATAGACCTTCAAAAAAGGGGCAACTCTCATCACTGCAACTCTATGCTGGCAGAAAAAGTGAGCTGTTAAGAGAGAGGGAGGGGAGTGTAGAAGGCCTGTTGGTGAGGGGGAAATCTTATATTTCTGCAACACATGAACACCACATTTATTTCTGTATTTGCAGCAATCACACAGCAACACCTCCTTCGTATCACTTCACTGCCCGATCTGCTAATTTGCTGCTTTAATTGTTCTAAATTTGTACAAATGTATTGTATTTTCAGATTTAGAACATCATGCTGGAAGGAAGCAATTTTTAAAAGAGCAGAGGTCTGTTTTATGGCTCATCAAATGCATGTACAGAATGTCTTATTTCAGAACATGTACTGTTAAATCAAGTTTCCTGTCTGACAGCATGCAATTTATTTTGTTTATTTTTGCCAAATAATAATTTAGGTCTGTATTTCCTCTGTTATCCAGTTTTCCTCAATGGCACTCTGAACTAAAGATGTCATGGAACATCTTTAGTTCAGAAAAACAATGGAAAATAGTGGGTTAAAATGTTTCTTTCTTCTTTTTTCCTCTTGAGATCTGAAATGGCAAAATTGGAAATTTGGAGCAGGGAGTGGAAAAATACTTTTATGAAGTATTTTCTCTTTCAGAATGAAGAGTGATTTTTTTAAAAAAAGGCTGTATGAATTCACTCCTAAGATGCTGGACAGGATCCCAACTTACTGCCACATTCACAGAAACTTCTTCCACGAATATAATGAATTACACTTACAGAATATAGGAAGCTGCTGTACACAGAGTCAGACATCGATCCATAGAGCTCAGTACTGCCTACACTGACTGGCAGCAGCTTTCCATGTTTTCAGTCAGGAGACTTCCCATCCCTACCTGAAGTTGCCAGGAATTGAGCCTGGGACCTGCTGCTAGCAAAGCAGATGCTCTGCCACTGAGCTATGTTTATTCACAAATTATTGTTCAACAACAGCTGGAGAGTCAAGGTTGCCTACCCCTGTCTTAGGAGAGCAAACCTCAATAAATTTCAAGCATGCACTCCCCTTTCTTCTTTCGCACACAATCATAGCCTTTTCTTCACAGTCTGTAACAAACTGCAGTCTCCTTTCATCTGAGTGCAAGAAGTGACAGTTTGTATAAACCTATCTATCTATAACATAATTAATTCCTGTAGAGGGGATGCGTGGAGATGTGGCAAGCTCCGCCCCTGCTGCAGCCATGACCAGGTGACATGCAGCCAGGGGGCGACATGTGCAAGGGCGAGAGGGAGGAGCATGAGCCAGGAGGCGAATGGGGTGGTGGGCGAAACCCCGCCACCATGAGGAGGAGAACGAGAGGATGATGGGTGATGGGAGGATGACGGTGAGGTTGAGGGAGGCAATGGCACCACCCTGAGGAGGACAGCGAGAGGATGACGGGCGGCAGGAGAAGGAAAGACAGTGGGCAAAGCCCCGCCGCCCCAAAGAGGATGGCGAGGCAGAGGGAGGCGGCATCCGCGGGATGGCCTGGCCCTGACCCCCCGGGGTGAGAAGGCAGCGGCATGGGGGAGGGATGGCTGGGCCCAACTAGAGGCGCAGATGCTATGTGCCCAGGCCCACTGGTGTGTGTTAAATCTGGA
Source organism: Hemicordylus capensis (assembly GCF_027244095.1). Taxonomy (NCBI): domain Eukaryota; kingdom Metazoa; phylum Chordata; class Lepidosauria; order Squamata; family Cordylidae; genus Hemicordylus; species Hemicordylus capensis. The sequence goes on from NC_069657.1 coordinate 305,505,747, forward strand.
TATCAACCCACTTCTAATGGCACACAACTGAAGAGGAGCACATCTTGACCCCAGGCTCATTGCAGCACCTTCTCAATGCTGGACTCGGCCAACGTTTAAAAACGTAATAACTCAGAAGAGCTCTGTGGGATCAGACCAAAGGTCTATTAAGCCCAACCTTCTGATTCCTACAGTGGCCAACCAGATGCTTCTGGGAAACCCCAAAGCAACTGATCTTCCAGACATTAGTTTTGATTAGGGAAATTCCAATCATGCTTGTATTTTCCAGGGTGTATTATTTCAAGGGTTGGATTACAATGTAAATAAAGATAGATAAATATGGGATCAGGTTAACTAGTTTGTGTCCATAGTTACTATGCTACCTACAGCCCAGTTCTAGGCATGTCTACTCAGGAGTGTCACACAACCTTCGATGGGGCTTGATTGACTGATTAAGTGGCATCAAGTCCTCTCACGATCATTCTTTGCACAGTGCCGTGTATGGGGATGTGCCGCAAAACAGAACAAATACTCAATAATATAGATCATGAGGTAATTTTACCCAGGTTTGGGAGCTGTTTGTGTGTGCTCCGAATTTTTTTGGTTGTGTGGAAGCAAAGTAAGAGGAAAACCTGGGCTGAAGTGATTGTGTGGAAGCAAGGTAGGAGGAAGAGCTACCCCAGGTTTTCCTCCTACCTACCTTGCTTCCACGCAATCACTTCTACCCACGTTTTCCTTCTACCTTGCTTCCACACAAGTGATAACTGGGAGAGCACACAGCTCCTAAGGCAGAACAGAGTTTTTGATATGTAACTATTCACGTTATAAGAATGCCCATGGTTTTTAGTCATGGCAGGGATTTGAGCCTAGGCCTTTTTAATCCAAGTCACACAATTTATCTACAGCTGGCTCTTATCTGTCTCTACACAACTCACAACTCTACAATGCCTTGTGAGCATAACTGAACATGAAAGCAAAAAAGAGCACTTTTTTTAAAAAAATGCATCACTTCCATTTTCTTTTGCTTGGTTGCACATATTGATTTTTCAAAGTCACCTGTTCATCTCCCATCAGATGAGGCAATATCAAACATACAAGTACTATCTGTTATATATGGAAAAGCATTTCTGAAAATATGCTAGAACCACCAGTAGTGCATGAATAGAAGAAATGCATTTTAAGTGTAACCATAATCGGAGTACTTCTTTTTATTATAAGGTAATATAATAAAAATTATATTCTCTTTTATGCTCAGAGAAATTCACCAGGACTCTTCTTCCTAATCTTCAATACTGTGTGTCAGTACCAATTTTGACAACAGAATAAAGGAGAAGCAAAGTTAACCCTTTCAAAACTGTTTTGATTACAAAAATAATTCTGTTTTATAAGTCCTGGGTACCACTGTGGCTCAAAGCACAAACTGATGTCTAAGGCCTTAGGGATCCTTGGACAAGCCAAAAGATTCTTCCTAAACCTTAGGAGAGAGAAATCTCACTTGTCTGAGCCCTGAAAAGCTTCACCCAACCAACATAGGTTTTTTTTTTTTTTAATTACCTATATGTGTAGCCAATTGGAAATGTGAACAACTTTCAAAGGAGTCTGAAAGGGAGTCTTTTGAGAGAGAGAAACACTTCTAGATACCTCTTGGGGACTTCAAAACCATTGCAAAGCACATTAAACTGCCAATGACCTTAGACCAAGTATTTGAGGGCTCAAAAAATTCAGATTGATATAAGGACTATTTTCCATAATCTTTATGGAAAACAAGGGAGGGGCAAAGGGAAGATGAAATCAGTGCTCCCTGGGATCTCTGTGAATGGTGTCTGCATCCAGTAGGGTGGCTTTGTTTTTCAAGGCACACTTCTGGCCCATCACAGCGTGCTAGCTTCCTCTGGAATTCAGTTTAGGAATCACTGTATTACCATGTCTCACAAGAATCCCATGCTTCCAAATGATGGGCTATTAAGATCGGCTTTGATCAGATCAATTTCCCCACTCTGTTTCCTGTCACTGTCAGGTATTTCATGGGTGGGCATGACAGACTGGGCTTTATTTTTATTCCTTAAGCAACTACTAAAAAGTAGAAGGCAGCGTACATTAAAAATGACAAGACTCTGTTACAGTGCTTGCTTGGGAAGCTTGTCCAGGAAGTACATCCCTCAGGAATGGTGACCAACTAGGGAATTTGTTTGTTCAATTTATATACCACCTGACTCCAAAGGTTATAGAAAGTGCACAAAAATACAAGTTGGATAGTCCTAAGGAAATCTCTTCAATATTTATATTCTACTTTTCAACAAAAGTTCTCAATTCAGTTTACATAGATATAAATAAATAAATGATTCCCTGTCCCCAAAGGGCTCACAATCTGGAAAAAAGAAAAAAGAAACGTAAGGTAAACACCAGCAAAAGCCACCAGAGGGATGCTGTGCTGGGATGGATAGGGCCAGTTGCTCTCCCCCTGCTAAGTAAAGAGAACCACCATTTTAAAAAGGTGCCCAAGACTAGGGATGTGCACGGAACCAGGCGGGGGTGGTTCAGTGGCGGGGGGTGGTGCTTTAAGAGTGGGGGAGGGTGCACTTACTCCTCTCTATGCTCTTCCCTTGCCAGCACTCCTTTCTAAAGTTCATCGGGGTGGTAGCATACCTCCCTTTTACTAGGCACAACCAGAAGTATCTGACGCGCCTGCGTCTGTGCAAGTACATAAAATATGCATGTGCAGGCACGCCCATAAAGGGTCTCCGAACCGGTTCCATGCACATCCTGCCTAAGACCCAGCCAATGAATGCAGCTCCCCACTCCCAGAGCTAGGGGATGTGCCCATGTGTCTACTGCTGAGATTGAGAGGCTTATCACCCAACTGAGAACAGGGAAGGCCCCAGGGATGGATCTTATTCCTCTGCAACTTATAAAAAACAACATAGAGTGGTGGGCACCAGTCCTGCCCTTGCTGCTTTATTATTATTATTATTATTATTATTACTACTACTACATTTATATCCCGCTCTTCCTCCAAGGAGCCCAGAGTGGTGTACTACATAATTGAGTTTCTCTTTCACAACAACCCTGTGAAGTAGGTTAGGCTGAGAGAGAAGTGACTGGCCCAGAGTCACCCAGCTAGTTTAATGGCTGAATGGGGATTTGAACTCAGGTCTCCCCGGTCCTAGTCCAGCACTCTAACCACTATACCACGCTGGCTCTTTTCATCTTCATTGACTCACATGGTTGTATTCCTAAGGACCAGGGGGCTGGCGATCATAGTCCCCATATACAAAAAGGGCAGAAAGGATGACCCAGCAAACTACAGGCTGATTAGTTTGCTCAACTCTGTCAGCAAGTTTTATGCAAGACATCTGCACTGGAAACTCAGGGACTGGTTGGATCAAGAAAATCTTGCTAAGGAGCAAACTGGCTTTAGGGAGGGTAAATCCATGACTGACCAGTGTCTGGTACTTCAGCACCTCATTGAAAAATATTCCACCAACTACTCAACCTCATTCTACGCAGCTTTCATAGACCTTAGGGCCGCTTTTGACTATGTCTCTCGAGTCAAACTTTGGGAGAAGTTGGAATCCTCCTCAATCGACCATCACCTGTTCTACCTGATTTGCACAGACACATCTCTCAAGGTAAGATGCAACTCTCAAGGCTGCCTCACGAACCCTGTCCTGACCCAGAAGGGAGTCAAACAGGACTGCGTTCTGGCCCCACTCTTATTCAACCTTTACATGAATGACATGGTGAGTCATCTCAATAGCCCAGACTTTCACCCTCCCAATTTGGCAGAAAGATGTATTTCTACCCTGCTCTATGCAGATGCTGCTGCTATCCTTTCAAGGACCACCCCCACCCCATTGGTCTCAGAAGAGCTCTGGCAGCATTAGCTCAATCCTGCAAGAATGACCAGCTTGAAATTAACCATCAAAAAACTAAAGTCATGGATTTTGCCAGAAGACCCAAGCCCCGTGCCTGGAGTATAGGATGCCATAAGATCAAACAGGCCATCAGTTTCAAATACCTGTGGGGTGGTCCTACATGCCTCTGGCTCAAGAAAGGCCCATAGTGACTACGTCGCCCTCACCGTACAGAGGAGCTCCTCTACCATTCTAAAATTTCTCCAAACAAGAAGGGGCCAATATATCCCCATAGCACTCAAATTGCTTGAAACCAAGCTGCTAGCCCAACTTCTCTATGGTGCCCAATTGGACCCTCCTCCCTCTTTTACCTCACTGGAATGGGTACAGTCTAAATTCCTAAGAGTGGCCTTCCAGGTGCCTCACTGTGTCACAAACACCACTCTGTGACTGGAAACGGGCTGCGGGCATGATGAAGGTGGAGGCTAGAGTGGATGGTCATCCTCATCTACGGGTTCAAACTATCCCTCAGTCCCTGGGGTCTGCCCCCCCACCCCCGACACTACAGGATAAATTCCAATCCTTCTGGAAGTGGACCATTTGGACTAAATTGTCGTCCTCGGGTCTCTTCTAATTGCTATGGGTCATGACCAGGCAAAAACAGCGATCAAAGAGAGGATAGTGGACATAGAGCGCCCAACTGAATTAGCTGGTGCCCCAACTTCCTTATTTCGGAATGATTCCCATAGCTTGTCTCCCCTGCCACCTATTTGGCCCGACTGGAAGTCCTGAACCATAGGAAGGCCTTCACCCTTTCCCGATGTCATGCCCTCCCCTCGCCATATTAGAAGGCAGATTTAGAAAGATCTCAGTCACAGAGACACTATGCCCTTGTGACACTGGGCAGGTCAAAACCACGGCACATGTCCTCCTCCACTGCTGCTGCTATGGAGACAGCCGTGCCAATTTCATCCTGCCACTACTTCTCATATACTCTGGTCGCCTGAGCCATTTTTACACCTGGTTACTGCTTTCTGATACAGATCCTGCCACCACATATAATACTGCCAAGTTCTGCATGGCAGCATGCAGGATTGGTCGGACCCTGGCAGCCTCCAGGCTCTGTCAGAGAGTTTGCCACTTGCAGCCCTGCTACAGCACCACATGAACTTTCTGACCATTCAGACCTCAGTTTTTGTGGTTTTTTAAAAAGCTATTATAGTTTATGCTAGTAGTAAACAAACGTTTAAGCCTGCACTTGCATTTTTATCATTTTAACATAGTAATCTGTAATCATCTTTTTTTAATCATCTTTAAAATAGTATCACTCTATATCTATTTTTATATAGCGTATCATTTGTATAATTTTAAATATAGTATGAATGTCTAATATGGTATCATTTTATATTATATATTATCATTTATAATATAGTATCATTTTAATATAATATAATTTTAATAACTTTCTTATAATCAATTTTAATATAGTTCTGTATCTGGTTAGATTTAACAATGCTGCAGGCTTACTGCCTGGTTATCTAGGTCCTGTACCCTGCAATGATACATTTTATAACTCTACAGTGCTTTATTTGTTTTAGTTTAATGAATTGCTATTGTTTTTATATTACTATGCCTTATTACTATAGAACAGGGACTGGAGGACAAGTGTTTGTACAATTCTAAGACTACATATTTGGAGAGAGTGAGAGACATGTGCCCATAAAAATGGATTTCAGTGACATCCAAGTCCATAAAAATTGATTCCAATGACATACAAGTTGAACTTCTGGTAAAAACTGAGTGTTGCCACCGCAGCAGATTTAATTAAAACTTTTTTTTAAAAAAAATAAAAATTCAAATAAGACCTGAGCTAAAAAGAGCAGGGGCTTCCTTCTTTGTTAAAATCCGTTTTTTGGAGGGGGATGCATGAATTAGTGAGGAATCAGTTCTGAGGTTGTATGTGTGTACAAATATGTAATTTTAGAATGGGAAAATGAAACAAGAGGTTTCTGTTCAGCATTCTGAATTTGTGTTCAGAGCATTTTTATCACATTCCCAAGTACAAATGGAGGTGTAAGTCATTTTCTTCTGCTAGTGTGTCTCTTACTTTCATGTACAAATTGTGAATCCCTTTGCAGTTCATAAGGAGAATGTATAACAGATGGCCAATAGGTTTCTTAAACTGTTTTGTTAGAAAACAGGGAGTTAGTGGAGTCCTAGAAGGCTTCCCTAAACATAATAGGTCAAAACAGCCTCTGGCTTAAGCCATAACAATTTTATTTTGTAGTGTTAGAGAGAAAGCTATACAAAGAAAATAGTATATCTTTGTTAACTACTCATGCTGAAAAATAGCTTGCAGGGATGTGTGAAAACAGGCTATAGTAGCCAAATATAGGTCTAACCCGTGTCTTACGTGCATCTGGAAACACTTCTGCTGCAGTTCTTAGGATATCTTGAGGCTTGGTTATTTCCAGTCTCTCATAAGCTGGCTATATACACACGGAATATCTGCTACAGAGCTGTGAAGCAGTAATTTGTGTAGATTAGGTATTGGTCCTAAGAAGCAAATGATGTCACTTTAATGCTAGGGTCATATGTTGTTTGATCTTGGCACATAGAATACTCTCTTAATTGTTCATTTGCAAACTCCTGATTATGAAGCTGCTAATACATCCAACATCAAATGTTCATTTCACCTAGGTCAGACCTACAGATTTTAAATGAGATTGTGTATATAGTGTAACAAAAAAAATTCCATCCTTTTTATTAATTGCTGTTGGCAATAAAACCTGAAGTCTATAACTGTAATCTGAACAGAGTAAAAAAGAGAACTGAAGAAAACTGCTTACAATGGGCACATTCAGATAAAGGGAAGAAACTTGGTTTAATTTCAGCATCCCCAGTTTGTTTGTTTTTTGTCCGAATGCATCTCTGAAATTCAACCAAAGTTCCATTTGGGCCAACAAACCAATTTTTGTAACCAGACTTTCAAGTTGGCTTGTTTGTTTTAATCGTGCTTCAATTTGCCACCATGTTGCATCTGAACTGACCCTGGTGGTTTATTCTCAGCTTGTTGCAAGAGCTCCACCTCCACCTGTTACCAGTTCAGGGCAGGTGGATACTTCAGCCACCATCTCAAAGCATGCTTCCTCTACAAGGCTTTGTCTGCTGCAGAAGTTAAATCATTACACTCTGTCATCAACACCAGCTCTTCTCCAAGTAAGCTGGCTTAGTTTCAGCATGATATTCTAGGGATGTGCAAATGGGTTCAAATTTGAACCCGTTTGACATCGAAGATGGCCAGTTCGATGGTTCGATTTCAAACCACACCTGAACCAAACCAGCCCCTGTTCAGCCCAATCTTGGACCAAACAACCTCCAGTTCCGGTTTGGGGGTTTGTTAATTTTTTTAAAAAAGCTTTTTTAAAAAGGTAATAAAACTCACTGCCGCCATCCTGGAGGCTTGTTTGGGGCTCTGTGTGTGTGATTGGGGAGGTGTCTCCAGAGGTCCCCCCTCCCCCCTCCCCCCACTAGCCTCCATTTAGTCAAAAATTGCCAAGCTAGGGTGAGTTTTGGCCCGTTCCAGGCCACTGCTCCATGGTAGTGGCCATTTTGGAGGCTGCCACACATGCCCAATGGGCCTCTGTGTGGCTGAGTCATCATTTCTAGTTAAAAGCTCGGGTGAATAAATGTGTCTTCAAAGACTTTTTTAAAGCTTCCAGAGATTGGGAGGCTCTTATTTCAGCAGGGAGTGTACTCTAATGTCTCAGGGTGGCAACAGAGAAGGCCATCCCAAGCCTAAAACTAGTCTGATAACTGTTGGAAGAAGTATAGGCAAACTGTAGACTGTATAAAGTCCTTGGCATGAACCGAAACAACTTTATGTGTGTAATTTTATGTGTCAGCTGAGGGATTTGGCTATTTTAGACTTTGTTCTAATAGGAAAAAACAGATGGAGCAAGTGAAGGTGGGAGGCATCTTGAGGAAAAAGCTATTATAAAATGATAAGCATTTATGATCCTAAACTAAGGAAAGAACAGCAAGATTCAGTCAGATTTTAGAATAGTAGGCTACAATAATCTCATAATAATTAGTAAGAAAACCTCCATAGAGAAGGGAACTAAAACAAAAGGGAGTTCAGGAGGGCTACTAGTTGCTGGAAGCATAATCGGAGGCCATGCCCATACAAAGGGAAGTGGGAAGCCTCCTCACAGAACTCTGGCACAGCTTCAAAGCTATCGCTGTACGGATCTCAAAAACCAAAATAGGAACTCTACAAGAAATTGAAGGAAGGTTATGTCTTCAGTTAATTAGTGCAGCAAGCGCATATAAGGACAAAATTGGAAAAGCAAAAAATGAGCTCCAACTAGTAAAAGACAAATGAATATCTGTTAAAAAAAGTGTGTGTGTGTTTGTGTGTGTGTGTGTGTGTGTGTGTGTGTGTGTGTTGCATTGGCAAAGGGTAGGGGGACTAGTTTCAGGTAGCAGTCCATTTACTTCCTTCAGCCTAATTTCCAGCCCTGGCTGGCTAAGGGCTTTCTGTTACCATTTGATGAAGGCACCAAAGTTCTTAATTTAGTTTGGAAACAAACTTCCCCAGTTGAGAAAGCCCAAGTCTATTATGAGATGAGGCCAAACCCTCACTGAAGTTTGGGCCTTGCTCACAATGGGCTTAGCCTCTTTGAATACAGCCCTTGTCAACAAGGCCATTCCCCCTACTCTTTCCCATCCAACCTTGCCAAGTGGCAGGAAGGTCTCACTATGGGCTCTTCAATAGGCATCTAGTGCTGCCTTGGCAGAATCCCAGCTGCCAAGATCCATGGGTGATGTGGTTCCTATGATTCCTGAAGGGTATTGTCATGGGCATGCTGGAAGACTCCGAGGAAGAGTTGGAGGCGGAGAAAGAGCTGACAGCAGAGGAGGGTGGGCAAAGACCAGAAGTTGCAAGGGAGAGTGGGTCTGTCGCACAGGGAGTTGAAGATGAGTTAGAGCCGGGTGAGGCAGTTCTTGTGAAGGAGGCGCGAGTGGTCTCAGCTGTGGAGAGGTGCCAGTCCAAGAGAGAGAGCAAGCGTTAAGGATCTGCATGCATAGAACAACAGACAAAGCTGCTGACTCAGCAACTCTTAATTAACAGCACCGGCGGTCAGCCTATTTAAGACGCCTGTAACATATTACCTTGCTGATAGCAACATCAATTTCCTGTGAGCTAATCGGCTGTGTTCGTGTCTTACCTTGACCATGTTTGGACCCTGGATTGTGTTAACCTTGCCTGTGGATTTCGCTTTGGACTCTGTTGAATTTATTGGATTGAATCAGACTGAACCTGGTTTGGAGAATTTATTCCTGTTAGACTTTGCTGTTCTGTTTCTGCCTCTGTTACGCTTCGTCTGGCTAGCCTGGCAGATTTATGACAGGTATTCACATGGACAGCCTAACCCAGGCTAGGGCAGCCCAACCTGGATAAGGCTGCACATGTGAAGTGCTGATGACGCTCATCTGCAGGGAAAGCAAGTGAGCTCCTGCCTTCCCCTCAGCCCTGGGGAGTGCGTGGCTGTGCACAACCTTCTCGTAGTCATTCATTCATTCATTCATTCAAAATATTTCTATACCACCCAAAACTTGCATCTCTGGGCAGTTTACAATTAAAATCATTTAAAACATCAAATCAATTAACAATTAAAATCATTTAAAACATAAAAAACATTTACAACCTAGTAATAAAAATTTTGAAACTATAAATCTATTTAAAAGCCTGGGTGAATAAATGTGTCATCAGTGCCTTTTTAAAAGTTGCTAGAGATGGATGGGGAGGCTCTTATTTCAACAGGGAGTGCATTCCAAAGCCCAGGGGCAGCAACAGAAAAGGCCGGTTCCCAAGTAGCCACCAAACAAGTTGGTGGGAATTGCAGACGAGCCTCTCCAGATGATCTTAACCAGTGGTGGGGCTCATGGCAAAGAAGACTTTCTCTCAAATACCCAGGGCCTAAGCTCTTTAGGGCTTTATACCAGCATCTTGTATTTTGCCTGGAAATTTATTGGCATCCAGTATAGCTCCTTCAACACAGAGTAATATGGTCTCTCCTAGATGACCCAGAGACCAACCTGGCCACTGCATTCTGGAATTTCTGCAACTGCAGTTTCCGGACTATGTACAAAGGCAGCCCCACATAGAGTGCATTGCAGTAATCCAGCCTAGAGGTTACCAGCATAAGTACCACCATTTTGAGGTTGTTCATCTGAAGAAACGGACGCAGTTGGCGTATCAGCTGAACCTGAAACACCCGAGAGAGGTTCGGATCCAGAAGCACCCCCAGACTGTGTACTTGTTCCTTTCAGAGGAGCGTGACCCCATTCAGAACTGGCAGATCAAAATCATCTCCCTACCCCGCACAATAAGTACCTCCGTCTTATCTGGGTTCAGCCTCAGTTTGTTATCCCTCATCCAGCCCATTACTGCCTTCAGGCAGGCATTTAGGGAGGTTATGCTTTCTTCTGATGATGATGTTGACATGGAGATGTAGATTTGGGTGTCATCGGCATACTGATAACACCCTGCACCAAATCTCCTGATGATCTCTCCCAGCAGCTTCATGTAGATGTTAAACAGCATTGGAGACAATATGGAGCCCTGAGGGACACCATACAAAAGTTCAAATTTGGAAGAACAACAGTCTCCAAGAGATACCATCTGGAATCTGCGCGTGAGGTAGGGGCGGAACCACTGCAAAGCAGTGCCTCCCACCCCATGTCCCCTCAGGTGTCCCAGAAGGATATTATGGTCAATAAAATCAAAAGCCGGTGAGATATCCAAAAGGACCAACAGAGTCACACTCCCTCTGTCAGTTCTCAATTGGAGATCATCTATCAGGCTGACCAAGGCAGTCTCCACCCCATAGCCTGCCCGAAAGCCAGTTTGAAATGGGTCTAGATAAATCTTAGTAAGATTGTCAATATCCATGGGAATTGCTCTCTCCTGTATTCCTGTGCACAGCATGCTGCCACGGCAATGCCAAAGGTCTAATGGAGGCCTCACAGTGAGGCCTCCCTGTTGCAATTATTGCATGGGGTTCGGGTAGGAGGCCTGTAGGCCCAAAACACTCATGAAGACATCATTGGAGCACAATAAGGCCTTGGGCTAAAACAGACTGAATTTAAAGTCTGTTTCGGACGTTGAATCAAGATGAAAATGAAATTGGATGAGGCAAGCCCAGTCAGAACCGAGCCAAGGGGACCACATGTATCACTATTGCCTGGCAGAATAGTTTGGCAGTTGCATGTTGTCCGTACAAAATTACAAAAATACAGAAAATTGTATTTTATGCTCAGCCATTAATTCCCATTGATTTTGAGGGTCAGAATGATTGGGGTTAGAATGTTTCTCTATAAGGCCTGGGGATATCTATCCAAGATAAATCCCTGCCCTACTGCCCTCCACCCATTTTGTCGTCATGTAGACACTTTACTGATATGATGCTAGAAGTCACAAGGAAGGTCAAGTGCATAAGAAGCAGGAGAACAGTATATACGGTGTATGCTAAACTAAAAGCTAAAAGCTCTACTGATGCAAGAATAATAAAGTACATATTTATCAGTTTACAGATAGAATTGTCAATGTACAACTCTAAGTGTCATAATGTTGGCCAGCTGGTCTCCTTCAATGTCATAAATTTATAAATATACATGAAATAAATCCAACTAGAGTAAATCATCCATCTTCCTTGTGCATGTGGCAGATGGAAAGTCACTAAGTATTAGTTTGCCTTGGAAATGCTTCTTCCACAGGTCTTAGGGCAGAAATACTTCAGAATAGGAAGTCCTAAGAAAGAGATCAAATTATGACAACTTGTGCAACTTGTGAGGCATAAAGCTACATGTACTGTAGGCTATCCTACATTGCCATCCGTGAGTTGTTTGGCACTGCCTCTTCTGTATTGTTGTATTTTTGTACAGACAGTAAAAATAGGGGGGTATACCCATTACTTCCGTTCCTAGGAACACAGCTATTGCCAGTTTAGCAAATCCTAACCTATCTGTCCCTGCTTGTTTTATTGCCTGTTCAGCCTCATTCCTCTTTTAGCATTTTACACTAGTTGCTGGTACTTACAGTCTCATTAGTATTAACATCCTACTACACAGCCAACTGCACTGGCTACCAATAGGTTTCTGGGCAAATTAGAAAGTGCTGGTTATTACCTAAAAAACCCTTAACAGTGTGGACCCAGGGTATTTAAGAGAATGACTTTGTTATGAACCCAGCTGCCTATTAAGATCTTCATGGGATCTTAATAGGGTGCCGCTGGCTCAACTGGTGATAACTCAAAGGCGAGCCTTCTCTGTAGTTGCCCCAGGGCTGTGGAACGCACTTCCTGCTGAGATTAGAGCTGCTCTGTCCCTGTTGGCTTTTAGAAAACTGAAGACACATCTCTTTAGCCAAGCTTTTTAGTTGTCTGGTAGTTTTAAAGGGTATTTTAATTTGATTTTTAATGTTTTCATTGTTAAAATTTCTTAGTTTGTTTTATTGCTGTAAACCGCCTAGAGAGTTCGGTAGTGGGCAGTATACAAATAAGTTAAATAAAAATAATAATAAATAAACATGCATTCTTTGTCCTCCCTCTGCCATGATGTGATCTGCATGAAGAAATATAAAATGGAGGACAAAGAGCACAACTTGCATGTGGAATAAACAATATGATACATAACAGATTGCACTTTGAATTGTTCTGGGTTTTACACACCTAAATAATAATTACAACCCTGTATAGATGCTATGTAAAGCCCCTTAGTATATTTTAGACATATATCCCAGGATTAGAGGACTATTCAGGATTAGAGGACATACAATAGAACCCAGGATTAGAGGACATACAAGTTCTCTGAAAAGAGCATGAATACCGGCCAGATTACTGACGATGGCATCAGCTGTGCTGGAAGGCATATTAGTTAATGCCCCTTAGAATCTTCACTTCTGTTCCTCCAGCTCTGCAGTGGTAGAGGATGTTCTCACTACTGAGTCACTTAATAACCCAGGTTATTAGAGAAATATAGAGAGGCTGTTCTGGGCTAGACTGCTTGTGTGGATCTGCATGGATCCCGGCGCTCCCGCCCAGCCTAATCCTGCTCCCAAGCCCAGCTCGTAGCAGAGGTTAAGGGAACAAGTGCTTATGAGGTTAAGGGGGCAAGTTCTCCCTTCACCCGGCTTCCAGGAGGATTAGGGAGCTGCATACAGCCCAAGGAGACACAGAGATGGGCACCTAGAGCGGCCGTCTGCCGGGGGATCCCATCCATGCACTGCACTTGTGGATTCTCTGGGAGCACGGTCCGTGCTCCCAGCAGCATTTTTGTGCTCGTCTTTCTTTTTAAAGGGAGATGTAGTTGTGGGCTTCATACTGTCTCATTTACTTTGGCCCCCTCTTTCTATAGATTGGCTCTGGCCCTGGCCAGGCAGCCATGTTTGCCTTGTCCACCTCTCTCCATTTACAGTGGGAATGTGCATCCCAGGGGAGGAAAAAGCAGACTTGTTTTTGATCCACTTACATGACATGTGCATCCCATAAATCTCACCAGAAGAGATTGCAAAACAAAATAAACCAACTTTAAGCACTACAAAAAGAGGTCATAATAATCAACCCTTGATTTTCTGTATTTGCCCCAGTGATGACTGGGTGACAGAAAGAGATGGTGATAGCTACCAGAAGCTGAATGGTATCTTAGAAACAGGTTTGGGAAGGCAGAAAATGCCCTGGCTCCTTGGTTTCACAGGAAATGGTGTAGAAAATGACTTGTCTTTCTGCTTGATTCAGTGAGTGTTGGCTGCTTCCCACCCTCCTCTTGCGTTTGCTGAACACATTATCCTCTCAGCCATGTCTACAACTGAGCAAAGAATTAAAATGATAGATAGATTAGATAGATAGCTGCACAGCTGAGGGACAGGTGACTATGGAAAACACTTTTGATTGTCGTAATCTTTTGGTAAAGCCAGGTGCATACTAGAGAATGTTTACTCAAAACATTTGATTAGGGAATATTTATAAAACACAGTGGAGGAAAAGCAGCACCACTGGATTATATTGCATGTATGGGTGACCTCTAAGAATATCCATCTACGTTGTTTGATCATTATGGGCAGACAGTAGTGCTAAGAGAGACTTGTTTGTTGCTCTTAAAGATCATGATAAGATGTGGGGGCACTGGTTTTTACCTATCTTGTACTGTAGCCATTTAAAGTTTTCAGTCATATCCAATATCTGAAATGGGCCTTCAGTTTTCGTAGAGGGATATACCCAAATATAACATTTCTATATAGGTGTAATATTGAAATGCCTAATAAAGTCATCCACATGACCTTTTGCTGGGCTGGGGAGGGAGGAAGGCAGGGTAGCAACTACTTTTCCCCCAGATGATCCAAGGGCGATTACAATTGCACGGCTTGTGCCCACACAACTGACTCTGCTGTGAGCTGTGCAGCATTCTGGAAGTTGGGAAAATGCACCCCAGCCCGGCCTCCAGACATCCCACAGTGCACCACGTGACAAGTGTGGTGCATTCATTCATTCATTCATTCATTCATTTTTCTATACTGCCTGATATGTACATCTCTAGGCATTGAGGGATTCTCCCAAGCGTTGAGTGCTCTAGTTGCCCAGCTTTGTGGTGCTCGGGCTGCGTGCAGCCCAAGCATACACAAGACCCTGTACCTGGGTAAAGGGGCATGCTTGCCCAGGAATTTAAGGTCAGCTTAAAATCATGGAGGCAGAGAGCTAGATGATGCTCGATAATGCCAGGGCCAAGAACCGCAGCCCCCAGTAGAAGAACAATGCTTGGTCAGCTAGTGCTCATGGCACAATGAGGGCAGCTCCTGATGTGCCGTGTTTTGTAGGATCCTCATGGGAATGAAGCGTAGGCAGCTGTGACGTGGGCCATGCTGGGATTTCTGAAAACGGACTCTAATGAGGTGTTTTCCCGTTAGCTTCAAGCTTGCTGGGCTACTGACTGTTCTTCCCCAATTACTCCTCTGTTATTGTTCTCCATGTGCAAAGATGTATGTTTTGTGACTCATAAGTGGCTTCCAGGAGACACGACTGCTCTGTGAAATACTTAAAAATAGATTTTTAAAGGAAATAAAAGTCTGTCTATAAAATGATCTGTGGTGTAAAAAGAACCAGGCACTTGCTTTATATTTTCTCTCCACAACTCTGTGTGAAGCCAACCCAACTTTTGTAAAGTAATTTCTGAAAAGAATAAAACTCTATGTATATCTAATAAAGCTCTATGTATATACAGCTGGATAGCATAGTGTTTACAAGATTGCACAGTTCTTCAGGACTGGAGACTATATCCAATCAAAATAACCATATTTCAACATTGCAAAAGGGCAGGGTTCCCCACCCCCATCCCCGCCAGTGCCAAACAATAGTTTGTCTATTTCTCTCTGTCTTACTAGAATAGGAACCCAGCTGTTTGTTCTTGAGAAGCAGGTGCAAATTGTTGATACTTTACTGTTAAAAATGTCGGTTTAAAAAATGCAGGTTAATCTTCAGGTTAACTTAGAATACAAAATATACCTCATATCTATGTAAACATTCAAGTGCGTTTGCTCATGCTCTGTTTTGAAAAATGCAATAGGTGTGTCATTTTTTTTCCATATGGCCAAAACTGGACATAGGATCTTACAGTAATATGGTATACAAATAAATAATGGAGTCTGCTTCAAGGCTGAGGTGAGCACCAAAGGGATCCCTTTAACTGCATGTGTTGTCCTCTGTGTTGAGTGTGTGAACTATTCTACATTTTGTGTGTGAAATCTGTGAAAGGAGTGTGAATGGTGTGTGTAGACACTCAAAGTGTCAATGTAAATATACCTTTGCATGGGGCTTGACTGTGGGATTTTGATTCTGGTGAAGCATGCATGTGAATGGCTCCTTCTCTCTTCTAATCAGTGTTCAGTTCTAGCACTCTGGTCACAGGATGCTCTTGTTCATGCTTGTATGGGGTGCTCCATTAGAAGACTGATTTCTAGGAAAAGTGCATCTCACAAACTGAAGACCCCCTTTAGCCTTCCACTGGAGACATGGCTTGGTAAAGAGTTGTATGAACATCCAGCTAGACTGCAGTAGAGATGGGTCCATTTAGTCTAGTAATTGAGCATATTGGGTGCTAAGGACAGACAGTAAATGCCTTCACATAGAGAGGGGTTCCCTGTCAGACCATCCAGTAGGGATGTGCACAAACTGCTCATGGCAGCTGGCAGTGGGGCGGGGAGCAGTTCCCTTAAAAAGCAGGTAAGGAGCTCCTTACCTACTTGTCCTGTCTCTGCCCTGCTGCTGTTCTGGCTGCAATGCCCACTCTCCAAAACACCATGTGCAGCAGTGGCGCTGCCCGCTGCAGCCTCTGTGTGGCGTCAGCATAGTATATGTGCTGATGCCGCACAGTATGAAGTGTGCACCGGCCATGTGTGTGCTGATGGCGCATGGAGGCTGCAGGGAGGAATGCCACAGCTGCACATGGTGTTTTGGAGAGCGGGTGCCTCCACTGGAACAGCGCATGGGTGGGGAGGAGCAGGAAATGAATGCCTTAAGTGCTTTTTTATGAAAACACTCCTTGCCCCCACCCAAGCCAGTTCGGCATTTCCCAGAACTGGCTCGTGTACTTCCCTACCATCCAGGGCCTTCTAGATTTTGAAAAAGGTGAAAAGAGACAAAAGCAAAGGTCACACCAATCAGTGTTCCCTCTAATGTGTGTGCATAAGTGCGTACACACAAGTTTTTTTGATGTCCGCTCAGTTAATTTTAGATCCTGCTCAAGTTGAATCAGGAAGACCCCACTCTGAATACACGTGCACACACATAGGCTTGAGACTGCTGTCCAGAACAAAACTCATTCTGTTCATAGATGGGGAAAAAATAGAGAGAACACTGACACCAATGTGTCAGGGCAGACCTGAGTCACTTCCTGCTGGCTTGCTAGACTTCCACAATAATTTTATTGTGGGGGCTAGATGGCTGAAGAAGTTGTTATTGTTCTTGACAGAGATGGCACAGATTAGCTGGTCTTGAGAGAAGTTAACCCTGAGTGGACATTTATGTTCTGCAGCACACAATGATCAGTTTAACTCTGCTCTACTTCATACCAGAGATATGAAGACAACATTCAACGGCATGCAGAAACACAGTGGGTATGGGGAGAATCTCATCAGGAGACTAAATAAATGATAGTAGATAAATTAATTATCAGGGATCTGTACATGGTTGAAATGGTCCTGTTACTAGAGACGTGTGAGCTCTCTCATGCTGCCCTTTAATTATCTCGGAAGCGATCCAATCTGTTCCCCCAAAAGAGAAAGAGCTAATGTCCCCCATCAGCCTTTTGTATTCCAAAACTATTTTCTATCAGTTCACAAATTCGAGAACAACAAAACCCACTAAAAAGCAACACATTTAATTTTATCCCAGTTCTTAGATATTACTATAGCTCATCAAGAACATAATAATAGAAAAAAGCATAAATAGATCTTTAAGATTTTAAAGATCCCTTGACAAGTTGAGAGATTATTCCTATACCTTAGGTGAATAAAACCTGTACATCCTCAAAACATGTCTACCCAAGTTCTGGGTGCTTTCCAGACTGCGTAGGAAGTGATTTGAAATTCTATGGCAAAACCTTAACATTTTGAAGCCAGTTAGAGTTAGCCATTGGATTTACACCATTCCCTCCCTCACTGAGGCTTTGAGGGGGCGGGCGACATGATGTCTAGCCCCCCCACTCCCTCGGTAAATTTGTGCAAGAGCAGCACCAAACTCCCCCCCCCCAAATGTCATTTTTTTCTG
The DNA here is from genome assembly GCF_027244095.1 of Hemicordylus capensis. NCBI lineage: Eukaryota > Metazoa > Chordata > Lepidosauria > Squamata > Cordylidae > Hemicordylus > Hemicordylus capensis. Next base: position 305,523,403 of record NC_069657.1, read on the forward strand.
GTACTGCTGATACTGTTGCGCAAGAGAATGAATGAGAACACCAAATCAGTCTTCCTAGACCAGGAAGCAGACAGGGCGTTTCAATTACAATAATAAAACACATATACACACAAACTTCTAAAAGGCACAGAGGGAAAAATACAGCTGCAATTCCTATGCATTCTTACTTGGGAGGAATTGAACTAAATTGATTACTTCTGAGTAAACCCAGCAAGCCTGCAAACTGTTCTCAAAACTAAAAATCAACTAGTATTTTATTACGCACATACAACGCTTTAAACCTGAAACGTAAAGATAAGATCCGAATGCAGGCTGTGGCTTTGTGAATGGCACCTTGCTGTTCCCATATGCAAGATGGTGTCAAACCCCAGATTGTACAAACGCACACCAAGCCAATACATACCTAAGCAATTTTAAGTTGCCATCTGGAAAGGACCCTGGAAAAGCTTTTCCAGCCAGGCAGCTCCAATGGAATTCACTTATAAATAACATTGCATATGATTGCTGCCTTAGTTCCCCTTTCACCCCTACCTGCCTCTTGCAGTCTGTTTTCCATGGATTTGCATCTTTTTGTTCTCATCTACATTTCACAGTAGGTGGGAGCATTTAGTCCTACTTTTCCAGCTGTCATTCTGCTCTCTAATATGTGGCCTGTGGTGTTCATTTGCTTACTACTGCAGTTTAGAGATGATTTGAATATAATCATCAGACACTGCTACTTACTGGAGCTTTATTCCTTTCAGGCAACCTTGTGATGCTCAAGAATTGCAAATTAAAGTTGAAAGTATGCTCTGGTGTCTTGCAATGCTGCAGTTGCTTGAATATCTAGGGAAATATTGCAGTGGAAAAATTCAGCATTGAAGTAATTCAGGAAATCATACTCACATTAGGAAATCCCCAAACTATACTTTGTTTTAAAATGTTTTAATAAGCTGCTTTAGTCGGTGCAATAATCTATCAAACAAATACACTGGAGTACACTTGGAATCCCAAGGCAGTGGGATGAAAGAATGTGTTGCATGGGTGACATGCTGACAATCCACCTTTAAGAAGTGGTTGCATCAAGACATTAGCAGATATGCACTGTGGAGTCTGTAGAACCCTCTGATCATAAATTTCTATGTCAAAATGTAAGGGCCAAACTAGATAAGATGGAGCCATCAGTCTGCTCCATTTACATACAAAGAGTAGCTCTTAGGCTGCACCCCCCAAAGTCTTAGGATCTGACCCTCAGTCTGGCAGCTGTAACGTCAAGGCCTTGAACCATTAAAAAAAATGAGTTGGGTTCTCGTTCAGGTTCCAGTTCATTTTAACTCTCCATTTCAGTTTAGTTTCATACACTAACTGTAAAAAGTATCTCAGGAACTAGTTCAGACACTTTGAATTGACTTTGGACTGGTTTAGGATTCATTTTAGATAGAATAATATCCAACTCTTTAGTTTCTATATAAATCTACAAAACGAGTTCAAATGATAACTGTTAAACTGAGAGAAAATGTTGAACTGAGAGAAAATGTTGAATAGTTGAAATTCATAGTTGGATTTGTAAATGATTTTTTTCCCAACACACTAATAAAATAGATTAATAAATAGTGATTCTCCTCTAGGCCTTGTTTTTTTAAAAATAATATTTCTTTGCCTGCAAACCTAAATTTAAATAAGCAAGCAATATGCAATGATTTTTTTTTTATTTCTGGGAAGAAATAATCCTCTAATCTTAGTCTTAGTGGGCAGAGGAGGAAAAGCTTTAGGCCAGCCTAAACAAAGGCCCACCTAAGCAAGGCCTCAAGTAAAGTCATAAACCTGATTATTCATCAAATTTTCATTTCATTTCATTTCATTTCATTTCATTTCCATCTCCTCTCCTCCTCTCCTCCCAATTCATGAAGCTCTGCCTACATAACCATCTTTCCTCTCTCCACTAGCACTCTATCCCAACAAAGAGGAAATCTTCAGATTTTCAGATATGGAACGTTATATAAGACTGTTCAGATTGTGTAAATCCATTCCAGGAATCCAGAACTAGTGCCAAAAAGCACTTTTGTTCGGCTCACTGTATAGCTCTGTTCAGATGGGTGGTGGTGGGGAGGAATGCTATACTCCTATGTAGTGTTTCATTGTGCACCTAGAAGTCCTGCCAAGAAGCCTGCCCTCCTCCCACACCCGCAGTTACGCTCTTTGTCTGAAGAGGCAGATGCCATAAGCATGATAGCAGGCATTTCTATGATTGGTGGCTGGCATGCCCCAACCTGCCCATTATGGATGCAACCGTGATCACACTTATGCTGTTTGCCTCTTGTCTGAGGAGGCAAACACCATAAGTGTGAAGAGTGCGGGGAGGGTGAGGCATCTCATTGGGACTTCCTGGTGCACTCTTGACACAGTACAAAAGTACAACATTCCTTCCCGCCCCCCGCCATATCTGAACAGGTCTGATGTTTTTGCTATATGGATTCTGGCACCGGTGGCACTGGGCAGTAGGAGCATATTTCCTTTGCAGACCTTTCCCCATTCAACACTAGAGGCCATGACAAGACACCAAAGAAAGTACATGTGAACCTTTGGCAATGACAGTTCTGCAATACTGCCTCCAAGCCTGTGAAATGTAATTGTCTTGCAACAGCTTCAGGCTGTATAGAAAAGTTGTACACCTGAGTCTACTGTTTCCACAACTAGCCAGCCTGCGTAGGGTGATGGTACCGTAGAGTGAGACAGCGACCTCGAGAACTCTAGGTCAAGATATGCTGGGGGCACGTGGATGTCATTAAGGCTACATTCATGCTTTAGATTTCTTGGTGAGAGCATATTGGCCGATTTGTTTCTATCATGCAGCAGGAGAGGGACCCTTACTGGCTAAAGCCAACTGAAATCATGTATACAGTATGTCTGTCCCATCATTATGAACTTCCCACTTAATTCTCAACATATTCTTGTGTTCTGTCCAGCATCTTATATGTTTTGTTGTTTAGAAGTTTGTCCAAGTGTAGACAAAGATTGTAGAGAGTCTCTCTACACACTGTGTGGGGGGTGGAGTCAGAGAGTAAAAGTAAAGAGAGGGAAAGGAGAAGGAGAATATTGTGTTGTTTATGAATAAACTCTTAGTTAAATCTATATATAAGATTACTTTGTGTCTATGAGGGAATCAGCTGTAAAACACACATTTACATACATTTGTAAAGCAATTATTAAATAAATATTGTATTATGCTTCCCATTTCTAGTCCTAACTGCCAAATGTCCTTAGGAATTAAGCTAATACAATATTACCCAGCAACTAATGAACAAAGTGTTAATTGCTGCTAATGGATGTGGGAACATCATTTAGAGTTCCAAGGGCTTATTCTTTTTTATTGTGTTAAATGTGACATGTGATAGCAGCCTCTGCTCTGCGGGTGAGTTGACTTCCTCCCTGTGAGTGTTGGAGGACTGCACGGTATCCATGGAGCATTGCAGTAACAGTAGCAGCAGCAGCTTCACATATACATTTGTACTAAGAAGGCAAACACTCTTGGCCTGTAATGTACTAATGTACTTTGGCCTTGTGTGCCTTGGAGAGAGAGAGAGAGAGAGAGAGAGAGAGAGATCTTCCTAGGCTTGCCCAAGGTCTTGCAGGCACCTAAAGTAGCTCTCTGGATTATAGTCTTTGTCATGGCCAAGTATGGCAACTTGGAATAAGGCCTTCTCTGCAGCTGTTCCAAGGCTGTGGAATGCACTCCCCCAAAAACCCAACTTCTATCAATTTTTTTGGCATCCAAGAGAGCCCTATAGACCAATCTCTTCAATCTGACTTTGCAAAGTTTTTTAAAATTATTTTAGCTGGTTTTAAATTTTGGTTATTTTAAATGATTGATATTCTAATTGATTGTTTTTATTTATTGTAAAGTACTTACAGCTACTTAGATGAGGCAGTATAAAAATATTCAAGCAAGCAAGCAATAAATAAATAAATAAATAAATATTCTAATCGTTAGCTAAAATAAATGGGACTTCAGTAGAATTTTTCAAAGGTTATTATTTTTAAAGAGGGTCAGTTGTGCCTTTGTTCAAATTGTTAGTTTGCAGTACGGATCAGAAACTTGAGTGCATGTAAGTTGAGAAGGATGTGATTAGGAGAGTAAAAAAATAAAAAAGGGGAAGATGAGAGAGAACAGTTTGAATAGAGGTCATATAAGGGTATAGAGCAGTCATGTGAAAATGACCATGACACAAAACCAATAACATGAGGAAGAGAGAGGCAAAGCTGCATTTATATTTCACAATACCTTAACTCAGACATGCTCAGAAACTTAGAAACAAAATCAAACAAAAACCCCTCTGTTCTGCCGTGGAATTTGAGAAACTGGCCATGTTCTCATGTATCCAAAGCAGACCACTGCAGAGTAGTGCAGAATGATTTATCTAGGCCACTAAATGGTCTTTAGTTGATGGTGCTGTAAAAGCTGCTCTTTAAATCTTAGATCTTTGAAATAGACCATAACTGCTTATGACCCTTAATGCTGGATGCTTCCCACCAGCCATTCACCAGCCATGAATGGTGGCCCATCAGAATTTGTCTTTGCTGCTGCCTAAAACTGAAAAAACTGGAGGGTTGTGAAGCACCTGGTAGGCCATATTGCATGGTTAGTGGTTGCATTTGGCACGGTGGGTCATCTTTTGCATGGGCCTATCCTAAGAAAATGTTTTAGGATACAATCCAGATGAAGTTAAGCACAGTTAAAATCATTAGCTGACATCCTGACTAATGGTGCACTTGTACAACAAACCAAGTTGCTCTCATGCTATTAGGTTGCAGAGCTGAGCAAAGCTGTGAGCAAAGCCACTAGTGGAAGACCTATACCAGGGATTCTCAAACTTGGGTCCTCAGGTGTTATTGGACTTCAACTCCCATAATCCCCAGCCTCAGTGGCCTTTGGTTGGGGATTATGGGAGTTGAAGTCCAATAACACCTGAGGACCCAAGTTTGAGAAATACTGACCTATACAAAGTTGTGCTATGCGGTTGTGTAACAAGTGCAGTTGCACAGTGATGTGAATGCTGTCTTCAGCAATACTCTTGTGGAACGGTCTTTAAAAATGATCTTGTGGAATAGTCATTGCACAACTTGTCAACCTTTGCTACCGCAAGGACCAGTCTCAAACCGATGTTCCTTTTTGTGCAACATCCTTGTGTTAGCACAACATCAGGATGCTAGTGAGCAAATGCTAGTCTGGAATGCTAGTCTGGAATGCAAGCTCCTAACAAAGCAATACGGGTGGCCCTCATTATTCACGGGAGTTCCGTTCTCACCTATAGGCATGAATGCAGAAACTGTGAATAAAGAAACCGTCGCCCTATGGGAATCCAGAGGTTACATTCCTACATGCACAAAGTGGCTAAAAAAGCAGGGAGGAGGCAGAAATAAGAGCAATAAAGTACTGTACCTTGCTCTCCAGCAATACCTTCCCCCAAACCTCCAATTCCTCTGATTTTTTTTTGGGGGGGGAGGGAATCATGGAGGAGTGTGTGTGTGTGTGTGTGTGTGTGTGTGTGTGTGTGTGTGTGTGTGTAAAATTTAAAGAACCACAAAATGACTCTGCACTGTAAAATGGCAGCTGAATAGGCAAATTTGCACCCATTTTAATACTGCGTATAAAGAAGACCTGTCTTTATCTTTAAAGAAGACCCGTCCGTGGATACATGAAACCGCGGTTGTGGAAACCGTTGGTAACAAGGGCCATCTGTACTCACTGTGCAATGTCCTTGTGCAAGTACGGTGTTTTGCAAGCACACTGTTAGTAAGAATGTGGGCCACTGGGACTAACAACCTGATTGCAAACATATTCATTCCTCTGTACATATACTTGGGACTGCAGCCTTAAGTGCATGGTTCAGAGCTGAAATCCGGTTAAATTTTAGTGATACCTTAAGTATGCTTAATTTTCTCTGGATTGCACTTGCTACGTGCAGTTCGTCCAAAATGCCGATGTTTTTCTGGGCAAAGTACAAAGTGCTGGTTGTTACCTTTAAAGCCCTGAATGGCTTCAGTCCAGGTTACCTGAGAAAGCGCCTTTCTCTTCAAAATCCCCACCTCATCATTAAGATCATCAGGAGGGGTCGGTCTCCAGGTGCTACCAGTCTATCTGGTGACGACCTGCGATTGAAACTTTTCAGTTGTCACCCCTAGGTTGTGGAACACTCTCCTCCTTCCTTGGCTTGGAGGCCTTCAGGAGAGCCTTAAAAACCTATCTTTTTAGCCTGTTTTTAATGATACCTAGTTTGAATTTTAAATTTAATGGGTTGTAATCTGGTTTAAATGTTTTCTGATTTTAATTGTTTTGTTGTGTGTGTTTGATTTTAATGTGTAAACTGCCCTGAGCCACTTTAGGAAGAGTGGTATATTAATTCAATGAATGAATGAATGAATGATTAGTCTCTTTTGGCTCTCATTCCACCCCTCAATTTTTCCAGCCATAGCAAATTATCAATTCCTTTCCCACAACCCAAACATGCATGCACATTATCAGAAATTAAAAGCCTCATACAAATTAATTTAATTCCTTCCAAACAATGGTTGGCATTCCACACAAAATTACCATTGGGACTTCTCTTTGTTTGGGCTTCTATTTAATATGTTTTAGGAGATTCCCATAGCAATGTGTTCTGCAGATCAACATCTGGATTAATCCATGGTGGATAACAATCTCAGTAGCTTTTAGTGGAGAGTGTTAGCTCTTGCATTTCAGGACTCTCATTTGACCATGGCTCCATTTCACACTCCTCTGGTAACATTGGAATAGGAGAGATCATATGACAAATTGGATTACTTTGCCAGAAACACTTGGACCCATGGTAAACACTAGTTTGGAATAACCATGTCATTGTCTGCTCTCCCTCATGGGGTCTTCCCTATTCTGACATTACTGGAGCAGCATAAGAGGTAACAATGAGAGAACAGCCCCTATACCTCTAAGGCAGAGCTACTCAACTTCGGCTCTCCTGCAGACGCTGGCCTACAACTCCCATACTCCCTCTCTATTGGCCATTGTGGCTGGGGATTATGGAAGTTGTAGTCCAAAAACACTTGGGGTGGCAAAGTTGAGAGCACACACTCTAGACTTGTCAGAAATGTGAAATCCACTATGAAGTATTGTTCCCTTTGTTCTTCTCCTCCTCTTCCTGTAGTTTCAGATGTTGCCAATCGTTGGGAGGCAGGATAGTGAAATACATGCACCATTCGCCTGACCCAAAATGTGATCATGCAATGGTATGGTCCCTTTAAATCTCTGATTCTTTCCAAGAATTTGCCACCTCTTCTGTCTTTGCACCTCTCTCATTTAAGCAGGGAATTTTTATCTCCTCTTCCTTGGCTCTTGTCATTCTCAAAGTCTGGCACTGTGTGACTCTGGATTGGCTTAATGCAAATCATATCCTTGCCAGAGCTAAACACTTGTGATAAAATCAGAACACATACTTGAAGGTTAAAATTACAATGTATGGGTATGCAAAGGAAGAAGAAAAGGAACTGAATGAAACATGAATTCGCAGCTATTGGGAGGTTTTTTGTTTTTTTTAAAGTAAAGCCAAAATTTCAACTCCTTGTAAGTGTTCTCCTAATTAGAGTTGAGGAGTTTATACTGAACCGCCAGCATTTATGCTGAACATCATCATCACACAATTATATATATTGATCCAATTGCTGTTTGCAACATATAGTATAAAGCATGAGGTTGAATTGAAATATATTTGTATCTAAGGTAAATTTGTCATAGATTAGTCCTACATGAGTCCTTTAAAAAACGAGTTTACCTGTATGTAGAAATTTAGCTGAATTGTGTGTGGCATCACTGGCATCACTCACAATAACAAGTGATCTATTTGTGTCAAGAATTCTAAAGCCTTTTCATCAGCTTAATTAAAGATCCTTTTTGTCAGTGGGGCCATGCTAATTGGCAGTTTTAAACAAAATATGAAAGTGAAATTCAGTATTGCAAACGGCTTGCTTTACTAACCTGCCAACATCTGAGATGCATAAATGAAAAGCACAGTCTTGAAATACTTATTATTTGGTTTGTTCTTTGGGGTTTGCCTATGACAGATTTGAGGATTATTCAATTAAGATACTACATTACCTCCACTCCACTCCACAAAAATTTTCCTGTTGATTTCAGTGGGGGGGAATGTTAATCTCGGAAACTGGTTGTGATACTCTAGATCTGAAAGTTTTACTAGGAGAAAAATCAAGAAGGCACATTTACTGTTGTCCCTTTATATTTTTGGTTCAGATGAGCCATTTGACGTTCACCCATTACAACAGCTATTTTGACGACAGATTGGAAGCGATTAGGATTTTCTTTGGTCTCCCAGAGAACCGCGTGCGATTGATTTCTGAGCAGCAGAAGCAGCTGATGAGGTGGGATGGAAAACAGTAAACAGCCATGTCTGCTGAACAGTGGTGAACAAGTGCGTTGGGCAGGTGGGGAGCCTTTTGCCCTTAATGGTGGGGCTCTGGTTGGAGGCTGCTGAGGAAGGAAGCCACCTATGTTGTGCTACACAGTGGCCCTGGTGGTGAATGGCTGGAGTGCTCCGTGGAGCTTGCTGACATTGTAGTCCTGTACCTGGCACTGTTCACCATCCACAAGCAATGCACCTCCACCTCCCAGTGCTACTCAGGCTGTTCCTAGTCCCATCTGTTTCTAAACTGGTGTGTGTCAGCAAGGGCATTGTCAGTTTCATTACCCACCTCTCTGGATCCCTGCTCAGCTCTCCATGGTCTGTCATCTCTTGGAAATGACCCCTTCATCAGAAAGTGATGAGCGCACTTCTTGGGGGAGAAGGCACTTATTCATGCGGGGTTTTTTTGCTTGTTTGCTTGATCTCAAAGGCTGCACAATGATTTGTCTAATGTTGCAAGGAGAAGCGGTTGAGTCGCATGGTCAGGGCAGGAGTGGGTGAACCAACCATTGCTGAAAGGAGCAATGAAACCCATTATGGCCTGAAGCCAGATATAAATGGTCATCTAGCTTCCCCACTTAGGCAATTGCAGCAACAACATATGACGGTTTGAGTGAGGCAAGCTGGAAGATACTGGGTATATTGACACAACTGCGCACGTGGGCAGGCAGGCAGGAAGGCAGGAACTGAATTGAACCTACCTTCCTCCAGATGATTGCTTTTAGCTCCTGTTGCACACAAGCCGTGTGCCCACATGACCTGTGCTGCCAGGCAAATCAGCAGAGGCTGGGAGTCATTATCCTGGCCTCTGAGTATCCCACAGTATTCCAAGCATGGTGCACAGGGGGATTCCCCCAGAGGACAGGTGCTCTGGGCACCCATCTCTGTGTCTTGTACTGACACACAATCCTGGCAGCCGGGTTAGGGTGTGCCCTTAACCTTGGCTTAGAGCCGGGCTTCAGCGCTGGGTTTGGGGCCACCAGGATCCATAGGGATCCTGGCAGTTCTCGCAGGCAGCAAAGTCTCACTATGACTGACCATGCAGCAAGAGCTCTGGACATGGCTGAGAGTCACAGGGCACAGCCCAAGTCTCTGTTTGGAATGCCAGGACTCAGCACTAGAACATACGTAAGAAGAATAGATGAGAGGGCCCCTGAGTTAGCGCCGAGTGCCTTTCTCTCTCCACTGAGCTGCTGCTAATAGCAGTAATAAATCGGCATGTGTAGAATGTTTTTAGATTTTCAAGACACTTCACATTAAAAAAGCGTTGAAGCCTTAAAGCAACCCTGTATGATAGTTAGGTCATTCACATAATCAAAAACTGTGTTCTACCCTGGTTTGGGAGCTATGTGTGCTCCCAGTTTTTGGTTGTGTGGAAGCAAGGTAGGAGGGAAAGCTACCCAGGTTTTCCTCCTACCTTGCTTCCACACAACTGAAAATTGGGAGCCCACCCAGCTCCCAAACCTGGGTAGAACACAGTTTTTGATTGTGTGAATGACCTCAGTAATTAGTATACCCCCATGGTACAGATGTGGGACTGAGGCTGAGAGACAGAGCTGAGCTTAAGGCCACCTTTTGAGTTCATGACAGAGAAGAGATTTGAACCAGAGATTTCCTGATCATTCAAACATTCATTCATTCATTCTCTAGCCATTTGGATCATTTGGAGGATCATTGGTTTATTGTCTAGCCATTTAACTAGAACAGAGAATCCACAACAAGAGATTTGGGGAAAGAACTTCCAGATCAAAGGGTGACTCGAGCCCTAGCAAACCTTTCTTCCTGTTCTTCTGTCTTTCTTTCAGCTTTACATTCCTGGAGACACTGGCTGGAAAGGTGACTTCCACATCCTCTCCCCCATATTGCAACTGCCTGCATTCCCTGAAAAGTCTCTCCTGAAGGTTGGAGGACTGTTCAGAAGAGGCTGGGATGGTGTATGGTGGTGGTGGCTGCAAGGAGAGGGGAGGATTTCTGAAAACTGGAGCTCTGCTTAGGGAAGGTATCTCCATCTTACTTCTCAGCAATTCCTCACTTCCCCTTCAGTCCCCCCCACCCCTTTTTGGAGGGACACCCAATCCTTAGAAAAAGCTTTTCATGAGACATGGGGAGCTGCTGTGGAGAGGAGGGGGCAGGGAAGTAACCTTGTGTGAGATTCCTTCTGTTAATGCAAGTTTGGATGCAAGCCACTGAATGGAACAAAGCTCTCCTGGATTCTGCTTTGGGCAGCCATTTACGTATTACTTCCCATCTAATTTTTTTGACTGATACATTGGTAAAAACTTGTACATCGTATGAGTAAAATGAAAAATGGGGGGGGGGGGGTTGTGTGTGAGTAGGAAAAAAATGTCTCTGCAAGGAGAAGGGAACAGAAAATTTACAGGCCTTGCAATAGGTGAAAGTGGACAGCTAAAAATATTAGTGTGTATTGTTGGTATTAAAGGATATTAAGATAATGGGCATTTCCAAAGTGGGATGAATTATGCAAACTAATGGTACACTACAGTACAGTGTGTGTGTATACGTGCAATATACTAGATAATTTGGAAACATTTTTTCCAAAGCAACTCTTTGATCTATTTGATATTCAGTAATTGTTTTTGTTTCTTTTTGGTTCTTTTCTTTTGTATGTTGTTGACTGTTTTTTGGTCAGGTTGGTTTTACTATGGAATTCTTGTTTTTTAACTGGTTTTATTCTATAATTACTGTAATGGGACTCCACGTGGGGCTGCCTTAGTCTAGAAACTACAAGTGGTACAGAATGTGGCAGCCAGCCTGGTCTCTGGGACAACAACCCGGAGGGACCATATAACACTGATTTCAAAAGAACTGCACTGGTGGCCGATATGTTTCCAAGCAAAATTCCAAATGCTGGTTGTTGTTATTACCTATTAAGCCAGCCTTGGGTCCAGTGTACTTATGGGGGTGCCTTCTTTGTCATTAACCCTGCCACCTATTAAGATCATCTGGGGAGATCTGGTTATGGTTCCAAATATTGTGTTAGGCTTCCTGTTTCTAGCCCTACCTGCAAAATATATTTAAAGCCAATATATTATTGCCCATCTCTTAATTTTAAAAAACCCCTGGCAATTTCTACTCATGAATGTCAGACCATCATTAAGAGTTCCAAGGAGAGAGTCTCCGTAAGAGTTCTTTTTAAAAATCATGTTAAATGTGACATATGGAGCAGCCTCTGCTCTGCATCAGAGTTCCTCCTTCTGAGTGCTGGAGGACGGCACAGAGGGCTCCGTGGAGTATTGCAGCTGCTGCTTCATGTACACGGCTGAGGGAAGAAGGTCAATGCTCTTGGCTGGCAGTGTGCTAAACAGGTGATCGGTATCAGATGGTGAGACAGGGTGAGCAGCAAAGATGTGACAAAGCACAGTGGTCTGTTCGCAGAACAAAGCTACTGAAACTGTAACAACCATATGGTGGTTATCATCAGGACATGTGCAAAGCAGGAAAAGATTTCACACCAGGAGGCGTGACACGACTGGGAAGAGACAAAGTAAAATGGGGGCGGGGGGGGGAAGCCTAGCGGATGCTGCAAGTAACGCAAGATAACGTCTTATGTTACCAGTACCCAAGTCCTGGTGTTTCATTACAGTGCACTTGATGCCAAACAATTGCTTTACACAGCCTGGGTGGAAGCACTTTGAATTTATCATCCAGCTCACCTCCCTTTTTATACAATCTCTGCCATTGCCAGATCTGAAAAAGCCTTGTCTCTGTTTTTGAAGAACACAAAGTACATGGATGCAAGACAAGTATTTGCAAGTTTTTCACAGGGGGCTTTTAAAGCTCTTTAACTTGCATCTCCTCCAGGTAAAGCGGCCAGATTTACCCCGAAGTCCCTGAGAGTTACCGGGGAACAGTTCACACACAATTTGGGTTTTTCACTGTGCATTGGAGTGTAGCCCGATTTATATCCGGGGTTAAAAAATCCAATATTTACGGTTTCGGGAGGCGACTCTGAGTTCTCTGTAAAGCCTCCCAGTAAACTCGCAGTAAAGCCTGCTGTGTGTAAAGGTCCTTACACATATAGGACTTTCTACTCTTTTGGGTGCCAAGTATACAGAGAGGCTGTTCTCACACACAGGCAAAACTAGGCTAGGGAAGCCCAGGTCTGTTTTGCCTGCATGTGAGAACTGCCGGGAGCTGCATGGCTCCTGCTGGTGGCACAGTGGCAAACCTGCAAGGGAGCTCCGGCTGTTAGCCTGGGTTAAGGGTGAAAATGTGCCATTAGTCTGGGCAAACGGGCCATGTGTCAGTGCCGTGTGGCTCTGTGTGGCACCCACATGCCAGCAGCCTCCCGGCCAGCATGGAAGGACTCCCCATAATGTACCGTGCACTCATGCAGTGTATTAGGAGTTCTGGGGTCCTCCTGGCCCCCAAACCTCCCTGCTGCTTGCAGAAGCTGGCAGTTGTCTGGGTGGGTAATCCACCCACCCAGCAACAAGGAAAGGATCATCTGCGGGGGAAGTAAGATTTTGGAGGCTTCCTCCCCTCACCCCTTCAGGCCCTTCTCACGGAATGTGAGAAAGGGCTCAGAGTGAAAATGAAGACCATTATAACTGATGGGAGAACGTTAAGATAGATGATTGCATAGATCTTATATTTGGGTTCCTCAGAACTACAGCTTACATCCTCCCCAACCACAATGGCCTTCTGGCCTTTGGAGAACCTCAGTTTGAGAACCCATGATTCACAGGGTGGCCCTGCTGGTATTCTAAGTTGTCTTCTCTTCAGCTGTGTTCCTAAACAGTTCTCATCTCCTCCCTTATGTCCCTTAGTTGCCTGTGGTGGAGATGTTGTTCTATTTATGATTTTATTAATCATCATCTTGGACTTTACAAGCCAAACTAGATGTTACAGGAAATGTGTGGCTGCCATCTGAAAAGCCACTGTGTATTTTGTTGCTCCTTCCCACCCTAATGTTCAGCACAAATTAAGTTATTTTCAGAAGTGATCCAGACATGTTGAGCGGGAGGGGAGCGAGCAAGATCACACATACCTAACATTTACATTTTTGGTATAAAGTCAGAAAAGGATTCTCTGCATACTGACAACCTTGAAAAAAAACAGGAGTCCAGCTGAGAAGAGTCTTCCATGTGCACAAGCTACCACAAATATGACATAGGAATTTTGTTGATGTATATTATATTCTCCAGGAAGGGTTCTTAGGGTTTTCTTGTGGCTTCTCATCCAGGTCCTGAACCAGACCTAGACCTGTTTAACCTAAGCGAGGTTGTTGTGTCAGGTACCTTTAGCCCCGTCACAGTAGCCATAATGTTGAGAGTGTTCTACTGTTTCTTGAATAATATACACAGCAGGTCAATCCCATTCAGGAGAGATGTTTATGTGATCATTGAGTCTATGTAAACTATGCTGGGGGAACTTGAGCAGGATTTGATGGATGAGTAAGGGGCAAGGAATATCCTGGGAATAGAGAAAAAGTAAACTCCACATTAATAATGGCAGCTGTTGTTGCCAGTTCCAAAGGCAGAGTTCAAAGTCCGCTTCATAATTACTTTGCAACAGAAAAAAGAATTAAAAATGGAAGCAAGAAAGGTTATCTGGGATCAAGTGGCTCAGTTCCTATGACTATTTTTAAATGAAAGCCATGCTGCTGGTGTTTATGTTCATTCTTTCGCCACTTGTTTGCAGCTGTTAGTTGGCCATGGCTCAGTACCAGCAACAAAATGTTCACTGAATGGTTTTTGTACTCATTCTCTCTATTATGAATCGCTGCCTCCTTGCTAGCTAGCTAATCAGTGCTCTTGATTCCCAAACATTCTGAAGCACTCTTATTTTGCTAACAATATTGCTTGGGGCGGGCGGGGGGTGGGGGGAATCTGAGAATTCGACTTTGATTGGCTGGTTAAAGACAATAATGTGTTTCCTTCTGAATCCTGATAAACCTTCCTTGAAGGAAATTTCCAGCAGATGTGTTTTCTTGTAGAAGGGTTTTATGTACAGAGCTTCTTGCAAAAAGAAATTAGAGGCCTATATTTGGATTTGGCTATCTGTCAGCAGGTGTTCTGGGAGTGTTTATAAAGCAGGGGAGCTCAAGCCAGCCAGGTCATCATAAATGTTGTGTAGGCAGGCATCAAGCAATGGCCTCTTTTTTGACATTTGTTCTGGAATCAATCACATACATACACACACACACCTATTCTCTTGATCAGGTGTTCCTGCAAGACCTCCTGGCAGCCTCACGTGAAAGAAGAAGAAAAGTGGCTAAATGTGTGGCCATCCTGAGCAGGCCAGCACTGAGCTTGTGGGCAGAAGAGCAGGGCAAGAATATTGCTCTTGTCTTGCTTCCCCCTATCTAGAATGAATGGTTACCACCCACTAATCTATATATTTAATTATCTAAGATGTACCCGTGGTGAATCCCATGTGTGGCAGCTCTCGTGAGAGTTTGGAGAGCTGCCGGGTAGCCACGGGTGGGAGGGAAGAAAATGGTGGTGCCGGCCGGCTGGGGGAAAAACCAGCAGTGAATGGAGGTGGAGGCTGGCTGGCCGGTGGAGAAAACAGCAACAGGAGGGTGGAGGAGGGGAAGCAGTGGCCAGGCCGACCATGGAGAGGAAGCAGCGTTCAGGCAGTCTGGCGGCCTTGACTGGGACCGGCAGGTGGGCAGCTGGGCGGGTTTGACTGGCAGATGGCTGGCCAGCCAGCAGGCATGCAGCCAGAAAGTGGGGGTGGGAGGGCAGCGCAAAATGAGATGGCGGGTGGCGGGCAGGAAACAAGAAGGTGGAAGAGGACAGGTGGAGGGAGAAGAGACGGGTGGGGACGGGCAGGCAAAAAAGTAGGGGGGTGGGGGAGGACTGTGAACTAGGGGCGCAGATGCTTTGCACCGGATCAGCTAGTTTCTCTTTAATTCGTTAAAATCAATCTTGGCATTCAGAATTAATTGTTTGTTTGTTTGTTTGTTTTACGTTTTATATCCCGCTCTTCCTCCAAGGAGCCCAGAGCAGTGTACTACATACTTAGGTTTCTCCTCACAACAACCTTGTGAAGTAGCTTAGGCTGAGAGAGAAGCGACTGGCCCAGAGTCACCCAGCAAGTATCTGAATGGGGATTTGAACTCGGGTCTCCCTGGTCCTAGTCCAGCACTCTAACCACTATACCACGCTGGCTCACTTGTGACACTCTCATAAGATGAGCAGGTCTTGTGAACGCAACAGAGGGAAATCTCACATGTTTTGTCATTTCTTATGGTTATCTGTGCGCACAGGAAAGCCCCTCTGTTACATTCAATTCAAATTTTCATATCTCTGAAAAAGAAGTACATCTACAGGTCAGTTATGCTGAGTGTTGTAATACAGTACCCTCTTCTAGGCCCTGTTCTTGCTCCTAATGTAGGAGGACTATTTTGTATGACATTTTCCTGAGCAAAGAGGACAGAGCTCTCTTCCCACTCTTCGGTGGTCCTGGAACAAACCTGTTCCCCAGAGGGAGCAGGCTGGGGTGGTGGGGGTGGGGGTGAGGGTGTCACAGCTAGGATTGCCAGATGAGTGGGGCGGGGGGGGGTGGCCTGGTTTGCTTTCATGTCTTTAACAGTACAGTGTTTAACATGATGTGCAGAAATCAGCAGCTGAAAGCTTTTCACAGCATGGAGAGAAACAATATTACCTGCTAATGTCTACATATCCAGCTGATGTTAAAGGCACAGTTATAGGGACCACTGGTAACCCTAATCCCAAGTGATTGCTCACTCTTTTCTGGCCCCTCACCTACCTTCATAGAGGCAGCCTAGTTCAGGTGACTCAGGTGACATTTCCTAGTCAACTGAGCAAATTGTCAGTGGCAGTTCAAAAAGGGCAGGAACTGTTTATCTGTTTAGATATTTTTGGTGATCCTCCATGAATGACAACAGAGTGAGTCAGAGATGTTATGTCTTCTTCTTCATGCTGCTCAAGGGAGAAGCCAGTTGAAAACGACATGGCCAGTTCCCACCCTGGACCTTTACATGCCTTGACTCACCTGTCAGATGTTGAGGTATGGGATGAAGAGGCTGAACTTGCAAAGATTCTTTCTGTAAACCAGTTTCGGGGTTTTGAGGATCTTGGGAAATGGCCATTGCCCTGTGGCAGCATCTTTCCCAGGTTAGTTCTTTTTAACCCAAATCTGGCTCCTTACATAAGAAAAAAAGTTTCATTGAACTTAGAAGTAGAAACTTCTAAGAAGTGCATGGTTGGATTCAATCGTAAACGTGGGGGTTTTTCGGCGGTGGGCGGGGGGGAACCACCCACATGAGATGGAGCTTTCACAAGTATTTCTTCTACTTTGATATATAAAAGTTTCCAAGATGAAAACGATTGGCTATAATAACTCCTGCTGGCTTGATCAGAGAGAAGCTTCCTGGTTGAACAGCTGCCTGTGATCATTTGGGGAAGAATACTGGGAAGCTTGCATATTCGGCTTCCTTTATTTTAGCTATCATAAACCACTGACTCATCATCAGCCAGTTGTGCCTCTTGAGTCACCAGGGTCTTGAGGTGCCTTTATCTTTCAATAGGTATTTTCTCTTGCAACCAAAATGCGGAGCACCAGTGAGGCTTCAGCTGCTATTAAAGTTTAAAAGAGCAAAACCGAAATCAAACAGGAACTCGTTTTGCTGTAACCTTTTGTGTATCTTCTGCATATGAAAGATTCCCTACACGTATTTTTAAAATGCAGAGATGGATTTTAAAAAGAATATTATCCCCGGCTAACTGAGCAAAGAGGCACCTTTAAAAGTGGTAACTCTCTTACCTTTAGCAGGCAGAGAGCAACTGGCCCTATCCAACCCCAGCACTGCATCCCTCCAGTGGTTGTTGCTGGTGTCTACCTTACATTTCTTTTTAGATTGTGAGCCCTTTGGGGACAGGAAAGCATTTTAGCTTTTAGAACTCCCCCCCCCTTGAAAAGCAGCATATAAATATTTATAATCTATATATTTAATTCTCCTAGCAGGCATGCGTGTCCTCTTGGATTTGGCGGCGGAACTCTCGCGAAACATTGCGAGAGTTCCGGCCTTGGGCGAGACTTTAAGGGAAAGAAAAAATGGAGGCAGCAGCGGCAGCAGCGGGCCACAAAACGGCCAGAGAAGGTGGCAGTGGGATGGCCTGGCCTGGCCAGGCCGTCTAGGGTGAGGAGGTGGCGGTGGCGGCCTCACCTGGCTGCTGGAAGGCGCCGGTGGTGGCAGGACAGCCTTGCCTGGCCAGGCTGTCCAGGGAAAGGAGGCGTCAGTGGCCTCGGCTGGGCACTGGAAGGCGCTGGTGGTGGGACAGCCTGGCCTGGCCAGGCTGTCAGAGGAAAGGAGGCATCGGTGGCAGCCTCGGCTGGGCGCTGGAAGGTGCCGATGGCGGGATGGCCTAGCCTGGCCAGGCTGTCCAAGGAAAGGAGGCGTTGGCGGCCTCGGCTGGCCGCTGGGAGGCGGCGGCGGGACGGCCTGGCCCATCCTGGGTGAGGAGGCGGTGGCAGGATGGCCTTGCCCATCCCGAGTGAGGAGGCGGCAGTCCAGCCACAAGAAACAGGAGGCAGCGACGGGACAGTCAGGTGCGGGGAGAGGAGGAGAGCCGGCAAGAGGGCAAGGGGGTGGGGAAGTGAGTGGGGCAGCCTGTGGCGAGTGTGGGGAAGGGGGAGGGGGAAGGAGGGAGGGGGAAGAGTGGGGTGAGAGGAGGGGGAAAGAGAGGGGGAGGGGCAGGAGGGATGGGGGCAAGAGAGTGGGACAGGAGGGGGGGACAGCCGGCCCCAAAGAGCACACAGATGCTCTGTGTGGGTCGGCTAGTAATAATTGTAAAAGGAGTGGCATATTTTTATTGGATGCTACTTCTTTTATTATGGGGTGATGCTAGGACAGAAGTGTGCTGAGTCCCAGGGTTTCTTGGTACAATGGAGTTTGGTAGTGAAGGGAACCCATAAAGTCACTGAAGTGCCTTTGCAATGCCATTGGAGTAGGGATGTTACTGAATTCTTTTTATGCTGAAACATGTGGTGAAACAAAACACCATGGTTCTAGACTCCCCTCACTCCGAGTCCCTAGCAGATGAGATTTTATGATATATAGTCATCTCTACAGATTCTGTGCATTCCATCTGTCAGCATCCATCTGTAAATATGTACTTTGCAGCATACAGAATTATCACCAGCTGTTTGGGTAGGAATCATGTAGAAATGCTTGAAAAATGCATTGATAACTATGAATTTCTTTATTTTTTTAAAGATAAAAAGGAACGCAGGGGGTTTTAACAGAAGACTGTAGAACAGAAATTGAAGGAAGCTATGCAAACTTTGGACAGATTGGAAACAGTGAGGTCAGGTGCAGAAGGAAGCCAGAGGCAGCCTGGTCCAGCCTGCCACTGCAGCCCCCTAGCCCCACATCAGCATCTGACGCAGGGAGCGGTTAGCCATGCCCCCTGCATCTGACATCAGACACGGGGGCATGGTTTAGGTCCCGGAATGGTGGCTCAGCCCCTGAGGGAGATCTGTCCATTCCTACAGAGGGGAGCAGCCACCAATGTGGCAGGACTTAATGGTGACTACCTATATGCCCTTGCATGAGAATTAAAGGCCAGCAGTTTCTGCAGGCCGAAGCACATTTAGAAGTCTTGACATCTTTGACAACATCCATAGCGATGCTCATGTAAGATGCAAGTGATTTCCTTCCATCCCCAACAGCTGTCCCTGAAGCAGTCAGAATACGAATAGCTGCAAGGTGACAAGGGAGAACCCAGACAAAACACCTTCCGCAACGGTAGCCAATTTTAATGTTTAACACATACTACTACTACAAATATTTATATACCACTTTTCAACAGAAGTTTTCAAAGCAATTTACATAGAAAAATAATAATAAATATATATTATCCTGTCTTCTTTTGTCTATATATTGGTATTCCTTGGGTATATCAACACTGCAGACATACCAGATTATCTTCCTTCTTCCTAAGGAACCCTGGGAATTTTAATTTTGTGTGGAGGTGATGGATAGAGTATTCTTAACAGGATTCTTGGCATCTGCACTAAACTACAGTTCTTAAAAGCTGGGGCTGGGGGTGGTCGGGATCCCTGACAATTACGCTAGCTCAGAACAGTTATAAGAGCCAGTGTGGTGTAGTGGTTACAGTGCTGGACTAGGACCAGGGAGACCCGAGTTCAAATCCCCATTCAGCCATGAAACTAGCTGGGTGACTCTGGGCCAGTCTCTTCTCTCTCAGCCTAACCTACTTCACAGGGTTGTTGTGAAAGAGAAACTCAAGTATGTAGTACACAGCTCTGGCCTCCTTGGAGGAAGAGCGGAATATAAATGTAAAATAATAATAATAATAATAATAATAATAATAATAATAAGTACAGTGCAGCAACAATAACGACACAAGAGCTCGGATATAAGATCAATGGACGTGTCAAAAAAGAAAGCAGTACATCACCTAAATGGAAGATTAGATTAGAAAATAAAATCTCCAGGCTTAGATCAGATGCTAGTAAATTGAAAGATATGAAAGACAAGAAGCTGAAGAATGAAAACACCAAACAGTATCTGATCCAAAAATACCACCTAGATTCAAGGAAAATTAGAGAAGTCCTGGAAATAATAAAGCAGCAAATAACAGCAGTGTCAAAGAAGATTAGCAGATATGAAGCCAGAACTACACAACACAGGCAGAATCTCCAATTCCAGTCGAATCAGAGACGTTTCTACCAAAGCATAGAAGGAGAAACTGCAAGAAACCTAGAAACACCAAACACCAAATAAAGAAGAAACAGTGCAATTCTGGGGGAAATTATGGGACAATCCAATAGATTATAATAAAAAAGCAGGCTGGATAAAAGAGGTCAAAAAATGTAACCAACAAATGCAAGATCTAATAATAACACCAGAATTAATAAGTGAAAGAGCAAAGAAAATTAAAAATTGGACTGCTCCAGGCGACGATGAACTGCATGGCTTTTGGCTTAAACACCTAACAAGCCTTCATAAACAACTATCAAAACAGTTCAATCACATTTTGCAAGGAGGTGATATTGAACAATGGCTAACAACTGGGAAAACTCATCTACTAATGAAAGACCCAGCAAAAGGTGCAGTTCCAAGTAATTACAGACCGATAACCTGCCTGCCAACCATGTTCAAATTATTAACTGGAATAATAGCACATGAAGTGATGCAATACTTATTAACTAACAAACAGCTTCAACAACAGTCAACAGCAAACAGCAAGTGCCGCCTTTGTAAAGAAGCCGATGAAACCGTGGACCACCTAATCAGCTGTTGTAAAAAGATCGCACAGACTGACTACAAACAAAGGCATGACAAAGTAGCAGGGATGATACACTGGAACATCTGCAAAAAATACAAGCTACTTGTAGCCAAACATTGGTGGGACCATCAAATTGAAAAAGTTGAAGAAAATGAAGATGTAAAAATATTATGGGACTTCCGACTACAAACAGACAAACATCTGCCACACAATACACCAGATATAACTGTAGTCGAGAAGAAAGAAAAACAAGTCAAAATAATCGACATAGCCATACCAGGTGATAGCAGAATAGAAGAAAAAGAAATAGAAAAAATCACCAAATACCAAGATCTACAAATTGAAATTGAAAGGCTGTGGCAGAAAAAGACCCAAATAATCCCAGGGGTCATTGGCGCCCTGGGTGCAGTTCCAAAAGACCTTGAAGAGCACCTCAACACCATAGGGGCCACAGAAATCACCATAGCCAATTACAAAAAGCAGCTTTACTGGGAACAGCCTATATTCCGCGACAATATCTATAACAATTGACAATAAAATTCAGCCATCCCAGGTCCTTGGGAAGGACTCGATGTCTGGATAAAACAAACCAGTCAATAACACCTGTCTGACTGTGTAAACAAGAACTAATAATAATAATAAATAATTTACAGCATAACATGATGCTATTATCATCACAACATGATGCTATTATCACACAACTAAAAGTATAGAACTCTTAGTTGATCAAGTAATGGCTATATACAAGTGCAATCTCTGGTGCCACCTGCTGGACAACTCTTTGAACTTGAAAATATAAATCTTGTATGTTGATAACTTTAGAACTATTTTCTAGCAGGAGTTTTTAATTGGACTTTGAGAACTTCTGAGAATCAGTTCAGGCCTCTTTTCACAAAGTGCATGAAGTAACCTTGAAATTAGTAAGTTTTTGTTACTTTTTAAGGCTATCAATTTGATTTTGACACAATATTTGGCAATGAGCAAGAATTTTTAAGGACACTTCACACTCTCTCCAGAAGTACAAAATAAAGTAAATATGAAGAGTGCAATGTAAGTTTTAAAAGATAGTTTCACTCCATAATGGCAATACAGGGGGCATTTAGAGGGCATGAGTGGGGGCGCTGTTTTGTATGTCTATTTTCAATGACAAACTTGATAAATACTTGGACTTGCAGAGAAATGAAGTACTTGAATTGAGGGGCCAAAGTGGGGTGGGTGGGCTCTGATCCCCTTATCTGTTGTTATTGTCCCCTTAGCTACTGTGTTTATATGATTTGCCCCCCTACCCCTTTCCCCATAATTCAAGCACTGATGAGGTTTACGCTCAGATTTTGTCCCTCTAGTTTAGTAGAGGCCCACATTTGCTTCCAGTGTCACTGCATTCCAGTTGCCAGTTCTTTAATCCTAGTCTCACTGAGCTCACTGTTAGAGGCTGACATAGATGCTCCTGCCCAGAGTTGTTCTGAGCTTGAGGATGGGCCAAAACAGAAGGGATCTTCTGAGACTTTAAAATGTCTTTTTTTCAACACAGTCTCTGGGAAAGGGGGAGGCTATGACTTTGATAGAAGCCATGGTGCCAGAGGAGGAGGGGTTAATCCTTTCCTTCTGAACTATTTCCCCAATCTAAATGATGCCTTCCAAAGCTGCTCTTACATTTGAAAACACACACACACACACACACACACACACACACACACACACTTTCTCTATGATGCTGATAGTAGCTTCAAGGGAGAATGGCATGGAGCAAAATGTGAAACACTCCTTTCCCCAGTGCTCCTCCTCCAATCAAATTCAGCCCCCCCCCACATCTGCTTTAAAGTAAACACTTTAAGATGTTGAGATATGTAGTGGTCCTCAGATGACCCAAGAAAGTCCACCTTTCTCCATGTTAACACCTGCTGCACTCCCTCAGAGTCAGTCTGGGAAACTCTTGATGATGATAGAAACCATTGGCTGCTTCTCTGAGGCACCAGAGTGCTGCTGCTTGCCAAGTCACCTGCAGCCTTTGATGCTGCTGAGAGGACCTGGTCCAAAAAGGCCTTGGGTACTGAGCACCCAGCACCAGACCCATAGAATCACAAGACTTTGATGTTCCATCAGCTGCAGCCTCAGTCTTTAGGGAAGAATCTTCCCATGCTGGTGTCTACCTTATGTTTCTTTTTCGATTGTGAGCCCTCTGGGGACAGGGATCCATCTTGTTTGTTTGCTTGCTTGTCTCTCTCCCTCTCCCTCCCCTCCACCACCGTAAACCTCTTTGGGAACTTTTGTTGAGCCTTTGGAGTCGGCAAAATAGATAAATAAATATCAGCCCTTACATATTTCACACTAAAAGGTGCCCCAGGAACAGAGAAGGCCCATTGTCCCACGGTGTCAAGCAGCAGAAGTACACGCTTCTGTACACTTGGGAAAAATCTTGAAGCAAGCTCTCCTTTCCTGCCCACTTTACTGTACTCTGGTAGCAATACAGTGGGGCAAGGGGAACACTTCAGCTGCCTCTGACACAAAAAAGTTTGCTTCAGAAATGCACATGTGCATGTGAATGCACCTGTGCGTGTGCACACACACATGCTCCATTAAATGAAAATTTTATTTATTTATTGTTAGATTTTATTTTTTTATTGTTAGATGTTAAATGAAAAAGTTGCTCAGAGATTCTTTGCAGACTGGGCACTTAAGACATCAACAGGTTTAAATCTTGTAATACATTTGCACACTATCTCATTTGCTTCTCACACAGAAGATGATTATGTACATTTTAACCCTCTCTTAGCAAGCACATGTCCCTAAATGTCCAATTAAAATAGCTATATACAAAAAATGATCTTCAGTAATTTGTCAATTAGCATTGGTTTTTACCCAATTCCCTAATTCTGTTGACCCACTTTCCTCTTGTCTAATCTGACACTATAGATGTTGTTTAAATGGTTTAGCAGAGAGAGAGAGAGCAGCAGCTTTGCTGCTAGTGCCAAGTTCTTTATTAATCTTTTGTAGAGTACAATGTGTATTGTCAAAAGAAACAGGAAAAAGGTAATAACTTCCCCTTTATTCTAATCCCTGCTTCTTTTCCTCAAATTGTTATTATTAGTCCAATTGATGCTTGGATGTCACATTCTTTTTTGCACACTGTATTTGGCAAAAGTGTGGAATTGTGTGAAAGTATGTATGTCTAATATATAGACGAGTAGATTTTCAAGAGTTGATCAAGACTTCCAAATTAATAGCCAGTGTTAATATCTAAACTGAACCAGCAGTTTCTGTGTACCTCTAAATACCAATATTAGAGACAAAGCATACGAGAAGGCTGTTGTCTCCATGACTAAGCATGTCCATTTCCCAAAAGGCAGGGATCAAAGCAGAGATCAAACCTCTCCAACAATGGCTGGTCTTGTCAGTAGATGGTAAAAGGTAAAGTGTGCCGTCAAGTCGATTTCGACTCCTGGCACCCACAGAGCCCTGTACAGTGTTGGCAAATCAGGATGTCTGCCACTTAGTCTGGAGGATGGTTCAGTAATTTCATTGTTAGGTTCTCTGGGAACCCCTAAAGGGTCTCTGTGTCCACTGGAACTTTGATCCAATCCAGCAGGACTCTTTTTCCTATCAGTTTGGCCTAGCAGACAAAGTTTATAGTATACCTACAGTAGCAAGACTATTTTACATCTGGTTTCAGATTTCTTTGGGTATCATCAATAATAATAATAATACCAAACATCTAAAACATCAAGTAAAATCAACCATCTGCTGTACATGGATGATCTGAAGTTGCATGGAAAGTCCCAGTCAGAAATTGAATCACTGCTTAACACAGTCTGTATATTCAGTAGCGATATAGCAGTGGAGTTTGGACTAGACAAGTGTGCTGCATTAATAATGAACAGAGGAAAAATAAGAAAAACAGAAGGAATAGAACTGCCCAATGGAAGCAAGATCAAGAACCTGGAAGAGAAAGAACCTTACAAATACTTGGGCATTCTCCAGGCGGATAACATTGCACACACTGAAGTTAAAAGAAAAATTGGAAGTGAATACATCAGGAGAGTTAGAAAAATCCTCAAGTCCAAACTCAATGGCGGGAACACCATACAAGCCATAAACACCTGGGCTATACTTGTTATCAGATACACTACAGGAATAATAGACTGGACCCAGGCTGAGCTAGAGACGCTGGATCGTAAGACCAGGAAAATCATGACCATCAATCATGCTCTGCACCCCCGCAGTGATGTCGATAGGCTATACCTCCCTCGCAGCTCAGGTGGAAGAGGAATGCTGCAAGTCCATCAAACAGTAAAGAGGCCTTGAAGAATATATCAAGGACAGTGAAGAAGATGCACTTCAAATGGTCAATAACGCGAAACTATTCAACACCAATGAAAGAAAGCAGGCCTACAAGAAAGAACAAGTCAAGAACTGAGCAGAAAAATGGAGAAATAAGCCCCTGCATGGTCAATATTTGCACAATATAAGTGGAAAATCAGACATCACCAAGACCTGGCAATGGCTTAAAAATGGCAACTTGAAGAAAGAAACAGAAGGTTTAATACTGGCTTCACAAGAACAGGCACTAAGAACAAATGCAATAAGAGCCAAAGTCGAAAAATCCACAACAAACAGCAAGTGCCGCCTTTGTAAAGAAGCAGATGAAACCGTGGACCATCTAATCAGCTGTTGTAAAAAGATCGCACAGACTGACTACAAGCAAAGGCATGACAAGGTAGCAGGGATGATACACTGGAACATCTGCAAAAAAAATACAAGCTACCTGTATAAAATTCAGCCATTCCTGGTCCTTGGGAAGGACTCGATGTCTGGATAAAACAAACCAGTCAATAACACCTTTCTGACTGTGTAAATGACAAAATAATAATAATAATAATAATAATAATAATAATAATAATAATAATAATAATTTATACCTGTTATCAGATACACTACAGGAATAATAGACTGGACCCAGGCAGAGCTAGAGATGCTGGATCTGTATTATTATTATTATTATTATTATTATTATTATTATTATTATTATTTAAAACAGATATTTATATACTCCTCTTCAACCAAAGCTCTCAAAGTGGTTCACACCGAAAAATAAATAATATGCAAATGAGATGGCTCCCTGTCCCCAAAGGGCTCACAATCTAAAAAGAAACATAAGGCAGATACCAGCAACAGCCACTGGTGGGATGCTGTGCTAGGGTTGGATAGGACCAATTGCTCTCCCCCTGCTAAATTTAAGAGAATTACCACTTTAAAAGGTGTCTCTCTGCTCAGTTAGCATTCCTTATCTTGTATTTATATAAAACACAAGACAACTTACAAAAATATACAATATAGAAAACAAAATAATTTTAGTACACAAGGTACTCAATTTAGGACACAATTTTAGTATACCATTTAGTACACAAGTTTACACACAAGGTAAATTCCAGCACAAAACAAGCAAGCTCACTGCAACCTAGAGCCATAGTTCAAAGCAGCAGCATAAAATTTAAAATGAGAATCCTACAAAAGTCTGCTTAATTTAAATAGTTTTCATACACCCTAAAGCAAGGCAGGGAAAGGACCAGGGATGAAACTTCCAAAAGCCATTCCAAATCCCAGCTACCATGTTCATTAACATGGTAGATTAATTGAGGTGCTGGGTTGTTTTGCACAATTGCAAATTTGCACAAATCTGAGGGTAACCCCCAAATCCAAGCCCTTTCACCTATATTTATTATTTATTTATCGTATTTTAATACTGCCTGATTTGTAAATAGGCGATGTACAAATCCCAGCATTAAAATCACAGATTAAAATACATAAAACACAAGAAAAATAATATAAAACAGATTATTAAAATTATTAAAATTCTAATTAAAAGCTTGTGAGAACAGGAAAGTCTTGAGGGTCTTCCTGAAAACAAACAGAGAAGGAGATGCTCTTATTTCAGCAGGGAGCATATTCCAAAGCCCCGGGGCAGCCACAGAGAAAGCCCAGAGAAAGCACCAGATGAGCTGGGGGCAACTGTAACCAGACCTCTCCAGAAGATCATAAAAGGTGAGAGGGTTCATGACAAAAGAGGTGCTCTCTTAAATCACTCAAGCCATTAAGGGCCTTATAGGTAATAACCAGCACTTTGTATTTCACCTGGAAACACATCGACAGCCATATATTCCAAGTTCCTTCCATGTTTTACTGAAAATGTTTGTCCTTCTTCCAAACATTCCAAATCCAAGTGAGCAAACACAATTCCCAGATATTGTCAGTATAGGCACTATACACGAGCTACCAGTTTAATCACTTTCAGCTCAACACTAACCTATGGTAAACTCACTGGTCCACGTGTTGTGCAGAGTTAGAAGGGCAGTGTTTATCCGCCTGTGCTGCTGTGGGCTGTTGGTGGCTCCACCCACACTGCTGCAGGCTTGTAGTAAAGCCCCTGTCATTTGGGGTATTTGCATAAAAGCACAAATACTTTGACTAGCCCACTCACCTGCTGGAGGTACTAGATAGATTGAGATCATGTCACTGACATTCTTGTGATGTGTCTGCCATCTAACTAGCACTTCTAGAGCATGGGTGGGTTATTCAAAACATGTGTGCTCTTGCGCAAATAACCCATACCTCCAGGGCTTTACTGTGAGCCTGCAGCAGCATGAGTGGATCCACTGAGAACCTGCAGTAGTGTGGGTGGATTGGCTCTGTCCTCCTAACACTGTCTGCAAAGCATGTGGGCTGCTGTATATGCTGGATGGTACCAGATTCTTTCTTGCTGGAATCTGCCATGGAACACATGTTTCTGGGCCCCTCCAGTTCCCCAACTGATCTGATTTTAGAAGATATGGAACTGCCCAAGGATTCTGTGTATTCAGTGCGTTCGGATAGGGGTGTGCATGGAACCGGCTGGCCTGGTTTGGTTCGAGGCCGGAGTGGCCTTGAACGGAACCGGGCCAGTTTCGTCCGGCCCCCAATCAAACCCCCCCTATCTGGTCCGTCCCAGACCAGTCCACGATTTTTTTTTAAAAAAAATTTAAAGTTGATTATAAGTACCTTTAGCCCCTTCGGGGGGCTTGCTGAGGCCATGGGTGTGTGTGTGTGTCCGCGCGGGTTCCCTCTCCCCCCCGCTGGCCTTCCTCATCACCGCCGCGGCCCACTGCGGCCGGATAACTGATCATTTTTGGCCGTAATGGGCTGGAAATGATCAGTTACCTGGCCGTGGTGGGCTGTGGTGGTGATGAGGAAGGCCAGCGGGGGGAGGGGGAACCTTTGCAGACACGCACACCCCCACGGCCTCAGCAAGCCCCCCGAAGGGGCTAAAGGTACTTATAATCAACTTTAATTTTTTTAAAAAAATTGCGGACCTGCCGGACCAGACCCAGCGGTCCGGTTCCGGTCCGACGGAACCTGGGGGGTGGTTCGGTTTGACCCCGAACCCCTGGACCGGACCGCTGGACTGCTGGACTGGTCTGCACATCCCTACATTCGGGTAAAAACATATATTTAACTGCATGCTTTCCCCCACATTGTTGCACCACCTGTTCAGACAGAAATATGTGCTGAAATCTGTAGCTTTGATGACAGGGGAAAATGGGAATTTTTAAAAGAGGAAAGTGGAATGGAAATGCAAAAAAACCCCTACAAAGTTTGCATGGACTGGAAACTGATTGATTGATTGATTGTCACAAACTGCAGAAGTGTTCATGGGTGTACACCTGTCATTATGATGATGAATCTGTAGAACCATAAATGTACATGGCACATTATAGAGTAACATCATCATCATCATCATCATCATCATCATCATCATTTGATTTTAATAATAATAATCAATAAGCCAGTCAGGTCCCCACCTGAAGAGCCTACCATCCAAACTTTAATGAGGGAAGGAAAGAAGAAGAAAGACCAAGACAAGAGAGGATTATCTATCACTGTGTTAACATATATTTGGGTTTAGTATGAACAGGGTTTGAGGATTTTGGGATTAAGCCAGATACTTATTATTACTTGCACATTTTCTGTTTTGTTTGACTTGGTGGCATGTGCTTTGCTACTGGTAGTGTATATATCAGCTTTCATCTTGAAAATGTTATCAACAAAATGATGGCAGTCTTTATGGAACTCTTTAAAAGCATGGTTCCCAAGTGGAGGATAAAATGTTATGACTTTCAATCTATACGTTTGGAAAATGACTTTAGTAGATTTGCCTATGGAAAATAAGAGAATGTTTCTGTTTTTATGACTTTTTCCTTTCCCATTCTCAAAGAACCTTTTAATTGACAAATCTGATGGGAACAGAGACATCCATGTCAGCCCCCCAACAAGAACCTTTGGGCCCTTCTCCATGATATGATATCATCTTGTGTCTTTCCTTGTTTTGGAAGTGGCAACCTGAAGTGGAGCTCAGTGTGGTGTGCAGGATGGCTGGTTTGTCAGCATAAGCAGCTAACATGGACATTCCATCCCATTTGTGGATTCTGCTTGGTCGTTTTAATTTAAGCTCAAGAGTGGCACTCGGATCAGTGCTTGTGCTTGGCAAAATGTAAAGTTACATCAAGCTATAAGAAGCTTTCTTTTCCTTGCAGAAGATTGCACCAACAATTTGAAAGTTACAAAGAGCAAGTAAGAAAAATTGGTGAGGAAACCCGCCGCTACCAGGGAGAACACAAGGACGATGCACCGACATGTGGAATCTGTCACAAAACAAAGTTTGCCGATGGTTGTGGTCATTTATGCTCCTACTGCCGGACAAAGTTTTGTGCCAGATGTGGAGGTCGTGTTTCCCTACGATCAAACAATGTAAGTATTTCTACAGCATGTAATCAGAACATTCTTGATTCCATTGCTAAAGCATCCTATGCATTTAGATTTTGCTTTTGGTTTGTTGCATGCTCTACATCTTTACAGCTCCCCTCTCCCATCAACCATTTGTATTCAGTCCCCCCCCCCTTCTTTATGTTCTCCTGTTCTCAGAATTCCTACTCCATTTTTGTGCACGTTACAAATTCTAGGAAATTGATTCCCTCTAAAAATGTTCCTTCCTCAATTATGAAGTTTTATGCTCTTCTGAGCATCTGTATTAACATTACAAAACGCCCGGTTCTGATGTATGTCATCGTAAAAGTATACAGCCACGAATTAACCACATCTTTATATAGTTTGGCACTGCTGTCACTTGTCACACTGAACCAAATGTCTCATGGGGGAGCCATATTGCCTCTAGTAGTGTCTGGGCATGAGGGAGCCATTTCGTCTTCAGTAAAGGCCCTGAACTGGCATCTTGGTTGGGATAGGCAGGAGCTGAGCCCTTGCAATCAAGGCCATCTAAGTGCAATTCAGGAACACCTCAAGGGCTGCAATGGAGTGACATGGGGGCTGATGATTGGGGTGTTGTGAGGAGGTCTCTCCTCCTGCCCATGCCAAGTCACTTGCCCTCTTGCTGGTGCTTGGCTGGCTTACAGGAAGAGTGGTAGGGTGAAAAGGAGGACATATGCCTGTCATCTGGATATGTTTCAGATAGCTGTTTCTGCTGTAGAGCTCGTTGAAAGAGTCTGTAACTACAACACATCGTATATTTGGGTGATTCCAGAACTTGAAGCATTGCACTACATTGTATTCCCTGCAGGTGGTGGCAAGAGAACTTGTTATAGCAAAAACCCAATTTGCTGAATGCTTAATCATATCAATCTATGTCACATGTGTTGCACTGCATGTTGACTGAAGTTCTTCATTGGATGTAATGAGTTTTGGCTAATAACCATTGAGCCAAAATAATCTTTGACGTCTCATTGAATGTTGTGGTCCTAGCCAGGTGGCCCCTTCAAATAAATAGCTCGTGTGCAATTTCTTGTACTGCATCATAAATTTATTTTTGAAATTGTTTCATGTTTCAAAGGGACTTCCTAGCTAGTGCAAAGAGTGAGGGGAGTAGAGAAGACTGTTCATAAGAAGCTTCCCATATGACCCTGTAGTAGGATATCCTTTGGATGACTTGTTTAAATAGCAGCTTTATTGGCTTTGTTTCAGTTATGTGATACAGTGACATCCCACTGCATATTGATCCCATGCAAATATCACCAAAAGCGATAAAGTTTGCGAGTGGCCACAATTTGGTTAAAAGTTGTTTGTATCCATCTGCCATATTTCTCAAAAGCAGCAATGACAAGTTTCTGCAGCTTTTGGAACTGGACTCTCCAAAGCTTAGGGTTGCTTAAGAGAGAGGGAGAGGAGATCTGGTCTTGTGGTAGCAAGCATGACAAGTCCCCTTAGCTAAACAGAGTCTACCCTGGTTGCTCTGGGAAGAGCAGAAGGTTCCAAGTTCCCACCCTGGCTTCTCCAAGATAGGGCTGAGAGAGATTCCTGCCTGCAACCTTGGAGAAGTGGCTGCCTGTCTGTGTAGACAATACTGAGCTAGATAGACCAATGGTCTGACTTAGTATATGGCAGCTTCCTATGTTCCTGTGTTCAACTTGGGACATTTATAGAGGACAAGCAACTATTTGGGGGACCAAATGGCGGGGTTTTGTTGTTGTTGTTGTTGTTGTTTTGCAATAGGAGGAATACAGACCAGACACCTTTCCCCCCCTTTTTTTCTTTTGGTATTTATTGTGGTGGCCCATGTTCTGGGGAGCAGCTGGAACATTTTGTTTGCTCAGAACTCTTTGCTCTCATGAGCAGCCAGTAGTGGCCGGTGAGGGCTGAGCCAGGGGGGTAGCTAAAGTAAAAATCTACATATTCTCAAAGTATTCAATTTTTACCAAAACATCTATCTATCTGTCTATCTATCTATCTATCTCCAATAAACATATACAAATTTTATGCAAAGTAGAGACTGGAGTTGGCAACCCTACCCAAGCCACACTTCTCAAGAGCAGAGCCCCCAGAGCCCCCAGCTGTAGCATAATTGTGACTTTAAGTGATCTGGCTAAGGAGGACCTGGAGCTAAGATCAGAAGTAGCTTGCATTCCTGTTGGCTGGGGAACTGATGGAGTCTAGAAAAACTGGGACAAGTGCTGGATGTGGCCCATAGTCTCCATCCAGTTAATTTAGAATAGGAATGGCTAATACCACACTGGATCCTTATACATAATGTTATAGAATATGCTTTGTTCTAGTTCATATGCCCATTGTTTTCTTTGAGGAAGAGAGTTTTGGAAAAAAATTATTTCTAACATGTCAGTTCTCAGCATAGTTACTTGACAGCAACTTCTTTTGACTTCAAAAGGACATACTTCCAGTTTTGTAGGTTGTACTTCCAAATAAATGTGTTTCAGATTGCCATGGTAATGACTGAGTAAAATTAGTAAGTAGATTAGAATGACCATTTGGATAATAGCTATGCTATCAAAAATGGAGTCTTGAATTCTGATGTATCCATTCCATGATTATTTCTTTATTTTCTGCTAAAATCCTTCAAGTACCTGGGAAATGTGTATATTTTCTGTGCATGTAGTACTGCAATTTTTTGTTTAAACATGTTATTTCTTTTTGATAAATATTGTGATTACAGAAAAACTATAATTACTTTTCTTCTGTCTGCCTATTAATACTTTCCTCATTCTTTTTCTCTTTCCTTTATGTTTTTCTCCTTTCTCTGCTTCCCTGGATGCTTTCCCAAAGGAGGACAAAGTGGTTAGAATCCATGTTTCTTCATATATTATTATAATGTTACTAAATATATATGAAACCTATTAATGTGAAACCTTGAACCAATATTTTAGTTATTCACTGAAAAAACTAGTTACTTTCCTATACTGTATGCAGCTGTTAAAATCCAGAGAAATAACAAAGGGTATAAATATAAATTCACAAACTCAGTTGATGAATAGTTATTATATTAGAAAGGTTTAGTTGTCATGGCAGTTTAGCTGATTGAACCATTCAGTATACCTTTGGATGAAAAGCATGTCTTTATGGTGGATTTTCTGGGAAATCCAACATTAAGAATGACAGTGTGTGTGAACATTTGAAATATCTACTCATCCTGCAGATACTGTGCCATGCAATATGCACATTTTTCCTGATCCCCCAATGTGCCTGTTGGCATGGGGAAAGAAATCTTTAAAATGTTAAGGAAAATGTAGGTTTCTTATTTATCCTGGGAAAAGGGCAAGCCATTACTAAATTATAATTGACTCCAGCATAGTATCAGCATTGGTCAACTAAATTGCACTTTATTTCTAATATGAATCTTATGATAACTGAAATTGGCTCCTTCACTGTCTCACTCTGAAATAATTTGAGAGAGATTTATTGCACTCTTAAGGCAAGAAGGCAAGCATCTCTCATATAGTAAAGATAATAGAATTCATGTATTAATTCATTATGGACCATATTTGTGGGAAATAAAGCATATTATTGACTCTGTTTCTGAAATTACACTTCTTGTTCACTCATTTTATCTCTGCCGTATGCTCAGTGTCACTCAAGTGACTTGTGAATGCACTGCTGTGGGCTATAAGCTTCTTAAACCCTTGATGTGTATACAGTGCCACATTTTTTTTAAAAAAAAGTATTCAGTTGTAACATTATGTGTGTAGCTAGGGGGAAGCAGAATCTCATACATTGTCCCCATTCCTGACTTCCACACATTCAGCTTACTGTCAGCATGGGTCTCTGTGCATACAACTCTACATGCATAGGATTATTCATTTGAAATCAGGAATCTTGCCTTTCCAGAGTCTCTGATTGTGCAGAGGACATTCTGTGCATACTCACAGGTTCTATGCTGGAGTTAAGCTGAATGCATGGAGAGCAGGAATGGGGACAGCATGTGCAAGCCTGCTGCCCCAATTCTCCATGCCATTCCTAAAGGGTCAGATACACAGTGACATGCATGCTGTGGTGCTCATACAAGCCATTTTCCCTGACCCCTCCTTGCAGCTTAAGCCCCTGACAGCCCTCTCTACTCATAGAAAGTGCCTCCTCACAGTTTCTGGAGAGTTCCCCCTCCCCCGGCAACCTCCATGCTGCACCCCATGCCATTGTGAGCATATCCCTGCTGATACACCAACTGCATCCGTTTCTTGAGATCAATGACCTCAGGACAGTAGTGCATATGCTGGTCACCCCCAGACTTCTCAGGCGTGGAGCCAGCTGAGTAGCGGCCTGGGTCCAGCCCTACTCGGCGGCCCCCTCCAAAAAGTCTGTGCATGTGATGTCATGTGATGTCCAGAGGAGCCCAGAGCTAACTCCCCCCTCCCACGCCCGGGCTGCCGAGAGCCCAGGGGAAGCGAGAGCCCAGGGGAACTCTGCTGCCAGTTATTTCAGGCAGCGCGACTGCCCAATAGAACGTTTTTCCCTTCCTCTCCCTCTCTGGAGGGAGAGAAAGGGGAAAACGTCCTATCAGGCAGCCGACACTGCCTGAAATGATAAGCTGAGAGCTTGTTCGGGCTCTTGGTAGCCCAGGTCATGCCCCCTTTGCGCGTGACATCACACGCAAAGGGGGCGTGGCCTGGGATGCCGAGAGCCCTAACAAGCTCTCAGCTCATCATTTCAGGCAGTGTCGGCTGCCTGATAGGACATTGTCCCCTTTCTCTCCCTCCAGAGAGGGAGAGGAAAGGAAAAATGCTCTATCAAGCAGTTGTGCTGCCTGAAATAACTGGCAGCAGAGTTCCCCTAGGCTGTCGGTGGCCCAGGCGTGGGAAGGAGGAGTTCGCTTGGGGCTCCTGTGGAGCTCGAGTCATGGAGCTTCGGCGGCCTTTTCTATTGGCGGCCCAGTTTCTTTGAACCCATTAACACAATGGTGGCTACGCCCCTGGGCCTTCTCCATTGCTGCCCGGAAGCATTAGAATGTGCTCTCTGCTGAAAAAAGAGCCTCCCCAACTCTGACAACTTTATAAAAAACTGTTAAGACACATTTGTTCATTCAGGCTATTAATTAGACTTCTATAATTTAACATGGTTTAAACAAAAATTAATTGCTTTAACATTTTAATCTTTTATCCCCCTCCCCCCCGTAAACTGCCCAGACACATGAATGTTGGGTGGTATATAGATATGAGATATATATATAGCCAAGCGTCCCCTGGCTGTCAGGAATAGCTTTTCAGGGAAGTGCAGCCGGGAGGAGGGGGTGAGAAAGACAGTTTGTGCATGCATCACTATGGATACTACTCCTTGCTATATAGTTCTACAGTTAGTTGTGTCTTGCTTCAGTTCCCAGCCACTGAAACTTATTCTTGCTTCTTTTCCCCCTTGTGGCAAGTCCATTGGATTTCGAATTTTACGCCCCCCGGGTGGCCCTTTCCACACTATGTCTACCTTGAAATTCCTACACATGTCCTCCTTATTTCAGAGGATTCTGCTGTGTATTCTAGGATGCATTCTCAGTCTGTGCAAGCCACCAGCCAGACTTGTGGGAGCCTAACTGTTGCCTCATGATCACTGAGAATGTCAACTCTAGAATGTGCCAATCCATGGATTGGTAGTAATGGGGGAAAGTATTATTGATCTTCTCACCTGGGAACTCCTGACAAGCTTCCAATGAAGTTCAGGAATCCTAGAAACACAATTTGAGTCATCTTATGCTGGGGGTGGGGGAAGGAAATCACCCGCTTTGCAGTAATATGTCTAGGAATTGACACATGACTTTCTTACATTCTTGTGGATGAACTGAATCAATTGACTTTTTAATATGTTTCAGAAAAAGGTCTTGGTTTAAGTCTTCTATAATTCTAGTAGGGTTATCTAATTCCGTGCTAATTAATGAGAGGTGTTAAACTCGAATGTGCCATTTTAAGCTCCTGGTTTTCAGAAGATGGACATTTCAGTTTTGCATTTGTAAATGTGTTTAATCATAAACCAGTAACTAATGGTTCCACATTCCTTAGCTGTATGTATAGGCCAAACCTAGAAACTTGTTACCTGGACTGTTATCTTGGCAGTTAAATATATGATATTTGTGATCTGATCAGGTATTTATAATTGGAGCAGGTGAAATATGTACAGGTGTCTAACTTGGTCTGGAATCCAAGTCACATAAAAATAATTCCCATTGAACTTAGTGAGACTTATCTTTCAAGTAAACATATTTAGGATGGACTGCTAGATTTTTTTAGAAAATAAAGGGGGCAATATGTCAAAGATAACCACTGACAAACAGATTTAGATACTAGAACCAGGATTCAAAGGTCTGTGTGAGGGGTTCTGAATGAAGATTGGGGCTTCTAGAACTGTTCCTTCTAAAAGCTGCCCCTGTAAATATCTGATAGGCCATTACCAAAACTTGGAGGGATGTTGAGAGTTGCCTACAATGGGGCAAATATTGTTGGAAGAGAATCTTTAGGAATACACAGTGCATATGTGGGAATGCATGTGCTTGTCCAAGAGGTTCTTTGCACCCCAGCTTAGAGGTCTACAATAAATCAGTAGTCACACAACCACTGATTAGTGTTGGACAGGTACTGCAACATAAATCAAATTCAGTTTGGACAGGTACTTGGGCCTGCTTCACCTTCCAGTCTGCCTATAGTTCAGCTCTTTCAGTTTTCTGCCCATCTTCTGACTTTCTGCATAGCAGGCCTTCTTGTTTTAGAACTATCACTGATTCATATGTAGATATCATTACTTTAAAATTCTCTTGTCAAACCACACATGCTCAGGAAAATGTGTTATCTGATGCTATTCAGGCAGAGGCGTATCTAGAGAAAATAGCGCCTAGGGCAAACACTGAAATTGCGCCCCCTGTCCAAACATCTGACACCCATCTTTTAGCAATAGCAATAGCAATAGCAATAGCACTTACATTTATATACCGCTTTATAGCCGGAGCTCTCTAAGCGGTTTACAATGATTTAGCATATTGCCCCCAACATTCTGGGTACTCATTTTACCGACCTCGGAAGGATGGAAGGCTGAGTCAACCTTGAGCCCCTGGTCAGGATTGAACTTGCAACCTTCTGGTTACAGGGCGGCAGTTTTACCACTGCGCCACCAGGGGCTCTTTTAGATAACTTTACCATAATATCAGTTGAAAAATACAAGTCAAGCTCTTTAATCTTTTACTATTTCAAAAACGACTTAGCAGTGGATGTAGCCAGAGCAAAAAATGCTGGGAAACGACAAATTTCGGTATGCTGGGGCTCATGAAATACCCAAATGCTATGTGGAGGTGTACTTGGAAAACTAAACAGAAGTGCCTGTCTAATTCTCTACTATGCATTATAGCATCACCATTACATAAGTTTTAAAAATAAATGGAGAATTTTATTTTTCCTCTGAAAATAATTAAAGACTCTGAAAATAAATTAAGAAAATTAATTAAGAAAATAATCAATCAGTAAGTAATTAATTAATAATCAATAACTAATTATTATTTAATTATTAATAAATTAATTATTAATTAAATCATTAATCATTAATCATAATTAAATAAATAATTATTTAATAATTATCAAATGAGTATCAAATAATTAATTATTAAATAATTATAATTAATTAATTAAGAAAATAATTAATTAAGAAAATAAATTAACACTCTGAAAATAATTAAAAGATATGCAGAGTAAACTGTGTCAGTGCTTGGAATATATTCTAGTCTTTCAGAAAGACAGTTAAAATGAGAGAAAGAGAGCAAGAAATCCCCAGTGGGCCTTAATACTAAGGATTTCAAACTGATTCAAAGACAAACTCACCATTAATAACCATATTATTAGGACATCACATTTGACTCACTTATCACAAGAAGCAAAGTAAGAGCAAATGAATACAATCTTAGCTCATAAGCTTCAGCTCAGTATTCACAAGCCCTGATTCTCTGTGCCAATCTGAATACGTGTACAGTGTCTTATATTATTATTTTTTATTTTTTTTTAACCTGTAGCCCCTTCGGAGGGCTTCTTAAAGGCCATGGGGGGGGTCTGCAAAGGTCCCCCTCCCCCCGCTGGCCTCAGGGCCTCTCAGGGACAATTTGAGCATGTGCGGTGGCCATTTTTAAAAATAATCTTTTTTTTAAAAAAATGGCCTCTGAAAACAAAATGGCCACCGTGCATGCTCAAATGGCCTCTGCAAGGCCTGGCATGGCCTAGGGCCTCACAGAGGCCATTTGAGCATGCGCGGTGGCCATTTTGTTTCCGGCAGCCTTTTAATTTTTTTTAAATTTTACAAAATGGCACCCCCCCTTCAAGTGGCACCCGGGGCACGTGCCCTGCCTGCCCCAACATAGATACGCCCCTATATTCAGGGCAGAGTTTTTGAACATCTACCATTTTCTTTTGATGTCTTGAGCTGAATACAATCAATACTTCATAGGCCAAATATTTTATTACATAGTCCCCTAACATGGAAATTGTGCTTCCAATGAGTTTTCAGATGAAAGGGTCTCAGAGAGAAAAGCACAAATCCAAATGCCAAGTGATTATCATCTAATCAACAACATCCATATGGATATTATCTTAGTCCTCATGATCAGCAATAGGTCTTGGCCACTGATCAGTTATTTATTTTGCCATCAAGCAATCAATCAATCAATCTCTGCTGGTAACAGCTATAACTTTAAAAAAGGAACTCGTATACTGGTCCCCTTCTGGGATTTGATCCAGTATCCTATATGATTCTGAGTCTTTATAGCTTTCAAAAATACTATGCAAAACAAGGCCAATTGTGATGTTAAACTAGTGACCCAGCTGTTTCATTTGTGAGCGATGAAACAGGCAGTTGGGAAACTGGTTTCTATTAATACTGATTCTAAGTATTATTTTTTGTGCTTGTACACCATTACTGCATGCATGGCCATATTGCTAGCCAACTATATTTATAGAAATCAGTTTCCCATTTCACTGATAAGTGGCAGATCTGGGTCTCAAACATAAAGAAAACCAATAGGGAGTATTAAGGATAATTTGATCAGTAACAAAATTGTCTTTGCACAATGTTGCAGC
Source organism: Hemicordylus capensis (assembly GCF_027244095.1). Classification (NCBI taxonomy): domain Eukaryota; kingdom Metazoa; phylum Chordata; class Lepidosauria; order Squamata; family Cordylidae; genus Hemicordylus; species Hemicordylus capensis. The sequence continues at coordinate 305,561,938 of NC_069657.1, forward strand.
AGGATTGGATCAAAGAAATTTTGCATTCTATATGGGTAACAAAGATCACTTATTTCTTTCTTCAGTCTATAATTAGGATGCCACCTTCCTCAGGAATAAGGAAAAACAGTGGCACCTCTAATTTACATGAATCCTTTTAGATTGTGAGCCCTTTGGGACAGGGGACCATTTTATTTTATTTTTCTGTGTAAACCGCTTTTTTGAACTTCTGTTGAAAAGCGGTATCTAAACATTAGTAGTAGTAGTAGTAGTAGTAGTAAAATAAATTGTATTCTCAGTGACATTTACAAGCATACAATATAGTTAATCAAATGTATGGAGTTTAAATTTTCAGTTTTTGGTGGAAGCTAAACGTTTAAAAATGATTTACTTACTTTAAAACATTAAAGGAAAAATAACAGCAGAATAATTTCTAGAAAACAGTGATCATTATGAATGTATGTAATCTGTTCTCTCCCTCTCTCTCCCTTTTTGTTACATAGAACTTTAATCCTCATCCAGGATTAAAGCTGTGTATTTTTAGCAGTGCTGTGTCCTATATAAAAGATACTTTCCAGTACATTGTATTCAAGTCTTAAAATACTTGGAAACATTTGTTTTGTGCCCTGTCTCTTGATCTAGATTTTTGTGTTGCATTTACTTAAACTATTTTCCTAGTTCTAGATTCTAAAGGTAAAGTGTGTGGTTGAGTTTATGTTGACTCCTGGAGACAACAGTGCTCTGTGGTTTTTCTTTGGTAGCGTACAGGAGGGGTTTACCATTGCGATCTCCGGCACAGTAAGAGATGATGCCTTTCAGCATCTTCCTATATTTCTGCTGCCCGATATAGGTGTTTCCCATAGTCTGGGAAACATACCAGCAGGGATTCGAAAAGGAAACCTCTGGCTTGCTATTCAAGTCATTTCACCGGTTCTACAGATACTCAAATACTAAGAAAGTTTGTTGGGGAAGCTTTTATAACTTACAAAGTTTTTTTTATGTTTTGTGTGCTCAGGGATAGACTTAGAAATGATTTCTTCCTTTGGTCTTTCTTTCTTTTTAACCTGTATTAATGGCAGAGTTGCTTCATATTACTTATTCTTGATTGAAGCATGAAAGAAGAGATGGACTTAAACCAGAACTGTGTTACTTGCAGCCTACAAGCTGAATAAGGCTCACCAGCCATGTATGGTTGCTCAAAAGGGCTCCATACACTTTCTATTGTTCTCTACCTACTTGGGACTGCAGAAATAGAGGTTCTTTCCAGGACCTGTCTGGGCACAGTACATGAGCATAATTCCACTCAGTGGATCACCAGTTGTGAAGGCCTGGCTTCAACTCTATAGACTTCTTCATTGTTTTTCTTTCCCAGTTGCAGGACAGTCCAGGCTTTTTATGTCACCTTCCCTTGGAGGAGGGGGCATGGGGGACAGGTATCTTTGTAAAACTCTTCTTAGTTAGAAATGGATGCAGTGTATGGAGATAGTGTCATGATGAACAGCAAGTGTAGGCAGTGCTAACTCCATAGCAACACTAGTCCAGCCTTGCTCCTAGAATCAAACCAGCTCTTCCTGCATAGTATGCCTAAACTGCTTTTTCAGTCTTTTTCAGTGATTGCTGTCACCATCATCACCATGTAGTTTGGTGATTAAGAGATTTTACAGCAACCCTGCACAATTTGTGATGCACAAATCCAGGCATGAATTGGGGCCTGCCAAGTTCTTGACTCTTGGGGGGTTGTTTTTTTTTGGGGGGGGGGGTATCAAGAAGGCAGCAAAACCAGGAGGTTCATGGAGTGCTAAAACCAGGAGGTCCATGAAGCTTTCATGGGGCATCGTATCTGACTGGTGGGCAGTGTATTAACCTGGTTAGTCACATGTTATACAATTCTGCTTTATAAGCCTCTTCCTGCAGCAAATTGCATGCTTAACTTTGAACATTCCTACCAAGTAGTAGGTTCCACCAAATTAAGAAAGAAGACAGTACTTCCACTCTGCATGATAGGAAACTATGGTAATAATAATTTTTCTATAGTGACCTTTTGGGGCATATTAAAAGGAAGCTGGTCCTTAAGTTAACTGCAGGTAGTATGTTACAGCCAATGGTTTGGATCTAGAGAACTGCAAGCAACGTATTGCTCATAAAATGGGGCTTTTGTGTCCTCCAGTGCCTCTAGCCTCCGTGCCCTCAAAGAAACCAATCCTAAGATTGGAGGACGCTCAGGAATAGTGTGGGGGTACAGTGTGGGGGGTGGGAGGAGCTCTCAGTGGAGCTGGAGTTGGTGAAAATCCTTCCTTCCTTGAGTGAACAGAAGTGTTGTTCTTCTCATGCAAATGCTAACTGGGATCTAACCCAATAGGTCTTTCTGCTCTTTAGAGATGAGTTGGGTTTAGTGAATGGGAAATTGTGTGGGTTAAGGATCAATTTATTTACATTAATGTGATACACCCCCAAGGGGTTGTCTGTTGTTGCAAAAATAATGAATTGTCCTGCCGCACCTTAAAGATTTGTATGCTTACTGTGGCCTAAGCTATTGCTATATATGCTGATGGTGCTGTGTGAAATGAATATATAATCTCACGAACTCAGGGTGGGACACATGAGGATTTTCTGTGTTAACCTCATAACCTTCCTGTCAACTTGGTTAGCCTGAAACATAGTGGTGGTGGTGGTGGTGGTGGTGGTGGTGGTGGTGATGATGATGATTTCTACATTGCCCTTCCAAAAATGGCCCAGGGCAGTTTACACAGAGAAGCAACAAATAAATAAGATGAATCCCTGTCTCCAAAGGGCTCACAATCTAAAAGAAACATAAGATAGACACCAGCAACAGTCACTGGAGGTACTGTGCTGGGGGTGTATAGCGCCAGTTATTCTCCCCCTGCTAAATAAAAGAGAATCACCACGTTAAAAGGTGCCTCTTTGCCAAGTTATCAGGTTTAGCAGTGATTAGCCAAAGTTGCCCTCTATGTCCAGCACTCTGCCCATCTCTTTTGTTCGCTATGGTCCTAGGAACTCTCTTACCGGAGGCAAATGATAATCTTTTTGGAGGCTTGAAGCTGGTCATGGTTGAGCTATGCTCTACCTGGTCATGGTAGAGCCCCATGGTACAAATGGGGCTGGTTTAGATAATATTGCCTAACTAAATGTGCTCATATGTGTACATCCTGCCCCTGTGGCATGCTACCCTGTTATAATAACAAACTATGCCTCACCATAACCCCTGCTAACTTGGCAAAGAGGCACCTTTTAATATGGTGATTCTCTTTATTTAGCAGGGGGAGAGTAACTGGCCCTATTGACCTCCAGCACAGTACCTCCAGTGACTGTTGCTGGTGTCTGTCTTGTGTTTCTTTTTAGCTTGTGAGCCCTTCGGGGACAGGGAGCCATCTTATTTATTTATTAATTCTCCGTGTAAACTCCCCTGAGCCATTTTTGGAAGAGTGGTATAGAAATCGAATGAATGAATGAATGAATGCCATTTAAATGCTACTTTAAATTAGTGTTTAAATTACATAGCGAAGGGCAATGGGCTGGTTAAGAAGAACATCAGCCCACTGCCCCTTTTACACGTGATAAGGCTGCAGCCTCATCATGAATATGCCTGCTCCTATGTCACTCAAGGCTATATTGATACGTGGGCTTTTTTAGAACTTCCTTTTACTTGTGTGTAAGGGGTTATCATCCAAATCACTTTTAATCAGGGTTTTGTAGAACGTGTAGAGGGGCCATTTGGATTAGGACTAGGGATGTGCAAAAAATTTCGGGCACAGAACGATCTGTGCCCAAAATGAACAATTTCGGGTGATTCGGGGCCGAACCGAATCACCCCCGATGTCCCCCGATATTTTTCGGGCACGAGCCGAATCACCCGAATTTCGGGCATGAAAAATTCGGGTGATTCCATTCACGGTTGATTTTTGGTGAATTTTTAAAGTTTTAGTGACTTTGGGGCAGTTTGGGGGCATAGCATGGGATCTGGGCAAAAGGAGTGGGGTGGGGTGGTAGTGCCTAATGGGTGCAGGCTACCACCCCAATTTCAGGGGGATTGGGCCAAGGGCTGATTTTTGGTAAATTTCTGAAAATTTCATGTCTTTGGGGCAGATTGGGGCATATTGGGGCAGAAAGTGGGGCCTGGGGCAGAATAGTGGGGTGGGGTGGTAGTGCCTCATGGGTTCAGGCTACCACCCCAATTTCAGGGGGTTTGGACAAAGGGCTGATTTTTTGAGAATTTTTGAAGTTTTAGTGACTTTGGGGCAGTTTGGGGGCAGAAAGTGGATCTGCCCCAAAATAATGGGGTGGGGTGGTAGTGCCTCATGGGTGGAGGCTACCACCCCCATTTCAGGGGGATTGGGCAGAGGGCTGATTTTTTGAGAATTTTTGAAGTTTGGGTGTCTTTGGGGCAGATTGGGGGCAGAAAGTGGATCTGCCCCAAAGGAGTGGGGTGGGCTGGTAGATAGTGCCTAATGGGTGGAGGCTACCACCCATCCCCAATTTAAGAGTGATTGGGCAGAGGGGGGAATTCTGGTGAATTTATTTTTATGAGGTTTGTCTTCATAAGGTGAAGTGTGCTAAATTGATTACTTCCTCATATTCATAGTAAGTGTGAAAAAGTGAAAGTGGGGTCATGAGAGTTGTTTAATTGAAAAATATCTCATTTGCTATGATAGAATGAGAATTCACACCTCAGAAGTTTTTTCTGAGGTGTGAATTCTCATTCTATCATAGCAAATGAGATTTTTTTCAATTAAACAACTCTCATGACCCCACTTTCACTTTTTCACACTTTCCTTTACTATGAATAATATGAGGAAGTAATCAATTTAGCACACTTCACCTTATGAAGACAAACCTCATACAAATAAATTCACCATAATTCACCCCTCTGCCCAATCACTCTTAAATTGGGGATGGGTGGTAGCCTCCACCCATTAGGCACTATCTACCAGCCCACCCCACTCCTTTGGGGCAGATCCACTTTCTGCCCCCAATCTGCCCCAAAGACACCCAAACTTCAAAAATTCTCAAAAAATCAGCCCTCTGCCCAATCCCCCTGAAATGGGGGTGGTAGCCTCCACCCATGAGGCACTACCACCCCACCCCATTATTTTGGGGCAGATCCACTTTCTGCCCCCAAACTGCCCCAAAGTCACTAAAACTTCAAAAATTCTCAAAAAATCAGCCCTTTGTCCAAACCCCCTGAAATTGGGGTGGTAGCCTGAACCCATGAGGCACTACCACCCCACCCCACTATTCTGCCCCAGGCCCCACTTTCTGCCCCAATATGCCCCAATCTGCCCCAAAGACATGAAATTTTCAGAAATTTACCAAAAATCAGCCCTTGGCCCAATCCCCCTGAAATTGGTGTGGTAGCCTGCACCCATTAGGCACTACCACCCCACCCCACTCCTTTTGCCCAGATCCCATGCTATGCCCCTGAACTGCCCCAAAGTCACTAAAACTTTAAAAATTCACCAAAAATCAGGATTTTGCCCAATCCCCCCGAAATTGGGGTGGTAGACTCTACACATTGGGCACTACCACCCCACCCCAAAATTTTGCCCCTGGTCCCCTTTTTACCCCCCCCGAATCGATTTGGATTCAGATTCGGATTAAATCCGAATCCGAACCGAATCAAGGGTGATTCGGGTGACCCAGATTCGGGCACAAAACAGAACAGGGGTGATTCGGTTCGGGTCCGAGCTGAATCACCCAAAATCCCGAATTGCACACCCCTAATTAGGACCCTGTGAGAATTTGTTTAAATGATGTAAGTATTTCCCTTTGGGCTTGGCTGCAGCCTCTGCCGAAACACTTAGGTTTTAGAAGATAGATTCCTCTCAGGCTGGTTACCTTACTGTCTCCCAAGAAAGTGATCAGACCGTATTAGGTTATAAACCTTTTATTCATGAACTCACCACAAAGCCAGAGAAGAAAGTAGCAAAACAGTGCAATTGCTTAGTCCAGACTCCCAATGAAATCTGAAGACCCCCTCTGTATCTCATACAATAATTTTTATACAGTTGCCTTCCAGTCCATATGTCATCCATTTCAATTTCAAGAATCTAGGTTGGTTACATTGTAAGTTCCCCTTTTCCGCACATCCACTGTTGGTCAGCTGTACATAATCACAAGCTTGGTACATGATCAGCTCCTGTGAGTTTCCCCATGATTAGTCTTGTTTTCCACTACATCAGCTAGGTGTCACATGAGCTTTCTTGTTTATCTGTGTCTGTGTGCTACAATCAAGTCCCTTTGGTTATAACATAAGAACAGCCCTGCTGTATCAGGCCCAAGGCCCATCTAGTCCAGCATCCTGTTTCACACAGTGGCCCACCAGATGCCGCTGGAAGCCTACAGGCAGGAGTTGAGGGCATGCCCTCTTTCCTGCTGTTATTCCCCTGCAACTGGTACTCAGAGGCATTCTGCCTTTGAGGCTGGAGGTGGCCTATAGCCCTCCGACTAGAAGCCATTGACAGACCTCTTCTCCATGAAGTTATCCAAGCCCCTCTTAAAGCCTTCCAGGTTGGTTTTTAAAAAACATTTTATATCCCACTCTTCCTCCAAGGAGCCCAGAGTGGTGTACTAAAGTTTCTCCCCACAGCAACCCTGTGAAGTAGGTTAGGCTGAGAGAGAAGTGACTGGCCCAGAGTCACCCAGCAAGTATCATGGCTGAATGGGGATTTGAACTCGGGTCACCCCAGTCCTAGTCCAGCACTCTAACCACTATACCATACTGGCTCTCACCTTGTGATGTTGGCTGTCACCACATCTCGTGGCAGAGAATTCCACAAGTTGATTATGCGTTATGTGAAAAAGTACCTCCGTCTGCTGGTCCTAAATTTCCTGGCAATCAATTTCATGGGATGACCCCTGGTTCTAGTATTATGTGAGAGGGAGAAAGATTTCTCTCTATCTACTTTCTCCACATCATGCATGCTTTTGTAGACCTCTATCATGTCTCCCCGCAGTCGTCTTTTTCCTAAACTAAATAGCCCCAGGTGTTGTAGCCTTGCCTCATAAGGAAGGTACTCTAGGCCCCTGTAACTATATGATGGCTACATATGGAGTAAGACCTGGTTTCCTGAATAATGACTACCTCCAGACAGTACGGAGACATGGCTGAGCAATGGCTGTCTGTAAAGGCTTATGAGGCCTAGAAGCCTAGCCAAACTGCAGCTTCTATCAATACTGATCAATACTTAATTCTAATAGAAAATAGTGCCACAAAACATCTAACAATCCCTCACACACAATTGAAGGATGTGCCAAAAACATGTCAGCACATTCTATAGTGACAGCACGGCAGGCGCATTCTCGGTGTGTTCCACCTGAATCATGCATGGTGGGGTGATGGGGACCACATTTGACTGAGCTGTCCCACTCTGGATATTTGATCCCCTTGTGATTATTCAGTGCCAGGACAATGTGCATGCTCATGTTCCTCCTTATGTCATTTGGAAGGCCAATCAGATAATACGGTCTGAATCAGACCATGCTCATTTTTTTCTGCACCACTATGGTCACGGGTCAAAAAGGTTTCAGGAGGTTTTGTTGTGCTTTGATAACTTGCAGAACCTGTTTGATTTCTGTACCCTCAAGTGATCAGCCATGCTTCCTTCTCACACGTAGCACAGTTAACATAATCTCACATTTTCTCTAAACAACCCCAGATTTTCCAGATTCTGACTGTTAAGCCTGCATAACATTAAGAATAGAATAAAATAGAATTTTATTACAGTCTATTGAACAGCAAATATAAAATACCTCCCACATAAGACCAATAAACTAAAAAATACAAAGGGAACAAGAATGTGCACTCCCCCCCGCCCCAGTAGCATTAAATGTTACCTCTATTCTAATGGCAAAATTGAAGCCAACTTTTGATGAACTGTCGAGGCTTGTTATGCAGTTGCAGAATGCATTAAAGCACAGAGCAAACAGATTTAGAAAAAAGCTGGCAAAGTTTAACTATCAGTCCCGGAATGTAACAGCCCTGCCCATATGCTCTTTAGCCCTGCCCTCACACTGTCCGTGGATACAGCATTTGTTTCGAGACACAGATGCTGTACTCATGAGAGGTCCTCCCTATGGAACATAGGAAGCTGTCATATACTGAGTCAGACCACTGGTTTATCTAGCTCAGTATTGTCTACACAGACTGGCAGGTTGCAGGCAGGAATCTCTCTCAGTCCTATCTTGGAGAAGCCAGAGAGGGATCTTGAAACTCTCTGCTCTTCCCAGAGTGGCTCCATCCCCTGAGGGAAATATCTTACAGTGCTCACATGTGGTCTCCCATTCATATGCAACCAGGGTGGACCCTACTTAGCTAGAGGGACAAGTCATGCTTGCTACCACAAGACCAGCTCTCCTCTCTGATTCATACACTATACTTGTGGACAATGTGGCAGTGGGGCTATGGAGCATACCTATTTAAATGCCAGGGCTCATAGGTGCACTTGTATACACACTTGTATACACATTGACCTTGGGTACATTGTCCACGCTTTCAGTAATATCTGGGCAGGGCTTGAGTATGAAAGAGATGATATGTGAATTTGCGTGGCGTAGCTGAATTGAGATGTGTGAGGTGGTATGTGTTCAAATGGGACTGAGTGGTACAGGTGTGAATGTGCTGAGTGAGAGTAGCAGTTGTAAAGATTGTAAATGGTGAATGTGAAGGCGGTATGGGTAATGACATGGTATACTAGTGAATTTTTATGGTTCCATACTTGCTACAATATTATTGGAAAACAATACAATAAACTAAAATAAGAAAGAACAGATGTGGTGTAAGAAAAGGAAAGCCAGCTTAATTTTTTAGATTAAAGATTTCTTGGAGCTTTCCTGTCTTGACTTGTTTTTCAGGAGTGTGCACACCAGCCTGTACAATGTATTTGTGGTGCTCTATGACTTGAGATGGTGTGCTCTATTGAAGGGATAGTATTTAGAGGCAATCTGTTTTCAGAAAGCAAAGCGAACATTACCAAAACATGTGGCCATCTTGTGTATGACACAATTTCTGCGTCTTTTCTGTAATAAATGCAAGATTTCTTGTTACCCTTTGTGTTTCTCCTGTGGCGCCAGTCTTTCCATCTCTTGTCCTCTTATCAAAGCTATACATTACAGTTCTTGGCAAGTTGGAGTAACAACATATATATCTTGCCCAAGAATTAGTGGTGCCATTTTGTCTTCCTGTGCAATGTGGAACATGGCAAGGCTTCCCCATATGGACAAGCTTCAGAGTCTCCTAGCTTTCCTCTGCAAAGAGTTCTCACATATGTTTCACTTTGGTCTGTGCTCTTCTGTGGCTTTTTACATCTTTGCTCTTAGACTGCATTTTCCCAGTTAGCCTTCTGTGGAAGGACAGTCTGTGGAACAGATCCACAATAGCGTGCTGTGCAAATATTTACTGCTGAATGTAAATCCAAAGTTTTAAATGAATAATAGCTGCAATGTACAGGTTCACTGAGTTGCATTGTTTAACATGACCGGCTGTCAGGTTTTATTGAAGGGCTGATCTTTGCAGACTCATAGGCAACACACATCTTATTTCTACTAGGTCTTTTAATAGTCTTCCTTTCCTTCAACTGTGTCTCTCTATCAACATGGTAATAAATCTCAGCTGTTCCTCAGCATTGCTGGGCAATGGCTTTCTTATATGATTGTACCTTTCATTGAACTTCTACTTTATGAAACAGACCATAAGGCTAGCTAGAGCCATAGGTAAAGAACATGGTCATTTTCAAAGGTATACAGAGAATGTTTGCTTTCTCTAGGCCTTTTCCATGAATCTCTGATCTCTAGCTTGTGAAAGGGAGCTTCCTTTTTACCTCCAAATTCACCCAAATACAATCACTAAACTCTTGGGGAAAGCATTTTATTCCTCCTTGGTGTTGCTCCTCATTTATGCTTTAGATGTCTGTGAACAAAATCTTCACTTTCATATTTTCCAAAGGTGGTGATATTTTTTAGTGATAAATGATCACTAATATCTTGCCTCCAGCCTCAAGTGTACATTCATATTTTTGATGGCAGCAGGATAGGTTGTTAAGAATTTCTGTTCTATGCCTCTACTGTGTGTTAGACTTTTGTGCTTGTCTTGGTAAAACTTTCCAACCACATTAATAATGGTCAATGTACAGGTAAGTGCAAAAGCTCTGAATCAATTGCTAACGCTTAAAGCAAAATTCTAATCTCACTTAAACTTAGAATTATAGAAATAGCTATTTTGAATCATAGACTATCATTACCATCTAACTTCTCCAGATCCCATTCTTCTGCACTTTTTTCCTTTTCTCTCCTGCCTGACTAGAAGTCCTTTCCTCTTTCCATATTTGACCTGCCAGTGTAGTAACTTAAGATCAAGATTCCATGCTTTCTCTTAAGTTGTTGCAAATGACAATGTACAGGTTGGTTGTCAAAGGTATTTTTTGATGCATCATAAAAATATTTTTGATATCCCTATACTGGCTCAAAACACATCACTGCATTTTCCTGTCCTGATCTCCTTTTTTTCTTAATATCCAAGTTTTCCATGTTAACTCACAACTCTCTACCCCTCTCCTAGCCCTCCCAACAAATTTAACTAACCAAAAACCCTACATCCCTTTCTTCCCCAAAATACATTGCTTCTCTCCAGCTTTCTTTTTTGAACTCTTAGATGTCCACTCAAATTTATTGTAGAACACTGATACTTTCTCTCCCCTTCCTCAAATCTTCCATCCCAGATATACTGAGTTGCCCTTGTGCTCGAGCTTGCTAGCACATATAGCACAGACTTAACCAACTTAGCCTCAGACCTTTGCATCTGGAACAAGAGGTGGGAGAATTATGAAAGGACCCTGGACACCCCGGAAGGTAGGCGCAACGAAAGTTGGGGAGGGGGAGAACCCTTTGATGTCCCTATTGTTTATTATTGTCTAACCAATTCATGCACTGTACACTTAGACCCCTATCAGATTTTCCCCCCAGAAATAAAAAAAAAATCAAGTGTTGTTTTGTAACAAATAAACTTTAAGCATAAAGTTCATATTTGTCTTCAAAATCAGGAGCTATGTTCATCTCTTAAAAATATTCAGTAATGAACTGTCAGTGAAACCAAGGTTGTTCCACATGTCTCAATAACCACGCAGAGACCACAGAGAAACACTTCCACATGGAAGGGTTCAGTGTTATACTTGTAACTTGTCAATGGTTTGTCACATGAATAGGCCTTGTGGTGTAAAGAGTCTCCACTGTAATGTCTCCATGAGGAAATGTTTTTCATTGGCCTCCATGTAGATGCTGTGACATATGAAGTGGTTCAGAGTTTATTTGGATGACAGGTAACAACATCAGCTCTGTTGTACCCCTGCACAATTGTAGATCTGTGGCTGTCTTGTTTTGCTGCTGGTGCTGCTGCTACCACCACTGAACTAGTCTTGATCCAATACTGATAAGCATGATGACTGCACAGAAGTAATGGAAAAGCTGAGAGGGAAACGTTCACTGTGGGAGAAGGAAAGTGTCTATGGCCCATTTCCCTTTCTCAATCTGCACTCAATTCCCCTCTTCCCACACAATTCAAAAGTTAGTAAAGTAAAGTTTTGCCCTCAAGTCGGTGTCAACTCCTGGCGACCACAGAGCCATGTTGTTTTCTTTTGGTGGAATACAGGAGGGCTTTACCATTGCCTTCTTCCACGCAGTGTGAGATGATGCCTTTCAGCACTTTCCTATATTGCTACTGCCCAGTGGGGATTCAAACCAGCAACTTCTTGCTTGCTAGGCAAGTCATATACCCGCTGTGCCATTAGGTGGCTTACACAATTCAGAGGAGATGTTAAATTTACTAAACTAGATTGCAAGTGTCCTCTGGTCAAGTCAGTTTTGATTTCTGAAAGAAACGTTTCACTTTCCCTTCTTTTTAAAGGACTATGTGAGATATGCACCCATCCTTCCGTGTTCTAAAAACAGGACTGCTCCATGTGCACGGAATGGGGGAAAGTGTCTTACTTGATATGGAGACTGAGGTGCTTGCAACCGTCATCTCAGATGGACATACACATCTCTTATAGCAATGCTGGTCACACTTCTGAAAGTGTATTTCAGTTTTTTCAAGATACAGCTCAAAGATTTACAAAAACTCCCCAAAGTGGTTTGACTAAAGACTGTGGTGGGACATAGATGATGGGTATGTGCCAATGTATGTACTGCAGGTGACGAGAGCTCTGTAATACTGCTTCCTAGTCTCTGAAAAGAAATCGGCCAAACACAGCATGATTGTATATAGATCTATAGATCATCCAATCCCAAATGCTCAGGACAGGTAACAAAAACAAAAACAAGAAGCAAAAGCAAAATGTAAAGTTCACCGTGCCAGTTTGCATTGGGATAACTAGTTATTGTGAAAATAGATTAGAACAGAATTGCCCATTAAAAGGCAGCTTGCTATTGTAGTCTTACTGCTGTTATGTTAACTTGCTTATTAACTTAGTTGTTCGTTAACTGAATGTATGAGATCTTCAAGTTTGACTCTTCTTTCTTTTGTGTATGTGTGTTCAAAACCAGGGCTAGCACCAGTTTACTGACAATAGGGTTGCGAGATGTACAGCCTTCTAAACTGGAGCATGTAACTTGGAATAACATGTTACCATTATGATTTTTTCCCCCTATGAGTGTTTGTATTTGGAATATTCTGTAAAAATAAGAAAATAGATGTGACCATCAGAATATGAATCTCACAGTCCTTTATATTATAGCCCCAAAGTGAAGTAGAAATGAAGGATGGGAGCGAAATCTCTCTTGCATTCCCTGCCTCCTCCTTCCTTGGACACAAGGGACTCGAGAAATCTGAAGTTAATAGGCCATCCCATTAAATCAAGTAAGGTGGTGGTGGTAGTGTTTTTCTCCCTCCCTCATAACATTAGATCCTGGGATCATCCATTGAGCCTAAATGCTGGGAGCTTCAAGACAGACAAAAAAAAGTACTTATTTACACAACATGTGGTTAAACTATGGAAATTGCTACTGCCAGATGTGGAGATAGTCACCAATCTAGATAGGTTTCAAAGGGGATTAGAGAAATTAATGGAAGATAGGGCTATCAATGGCTACTGGCCTGGATAGCTGTATATTTCGATCAGGATCAGAGGTCGCATGCCCCTGGAAACCAGGTGCTAGGAAACAGCAATGGGGCATTAACCTCTTTTCCTCATATGTGGGCTTTCAGGATGCTTCTGGTTGGCCATTGCATGAAGCAGGATGCTGGACTAGGCAGGCCTGTGGCCTGCTCCAGCAGGACTTTTTCTTGTGTGCTTATGTTAAAAATGTATTTTCTTTCTTTCTTTCTTTCTTTCTTTCTTTCTTTCTTTCTTTCTTTCTTTCTTTCTTTCTTTCTTACAAAAATAAGTTCTCAAAGCCATTTAGATAGCAAAAAGTACAAGCAAAGAATTTCCTATGTAAAGGGCTCACAATCGAAAAATATTATTTAATTATTTTTATTCTATCTAATTTCTTGACCAGCATTGTATATATATATGATATCCAAAAAGACTAATGGTAACTGCATACAATTTATGGAGCACATTGCAAAGATAGGAAATGAGCAACTTTACTTACATTGTCATCATTGTTCCCTCTAACAGATGCTGTTGACTACAACTCCCAGCATCCCCAGCTGCAAAAGCCTTTGCTTCCAGATTATGGGAATTGTAGTCTGGAATCTGTTAGAGGGAACACTGATTCCCATTAGAGTGTTTAAAATGCAACATTGCCCAATATTGCTTTGGCCTAGAAACTTATAAAGTATTACTTGATGTGACCAGCCAAAGGATGCATTTAACACAGGGTTTCTTAACCTTGTGCCCCCAGATGTTTTTGGACTACAACTCCCATCATCCTCAGGCACAAAGGCCATGTCTGGGGATGATGGGAGTTGTAGTCCAACAACATCTGGGGGCCCAAGGTTAAGAAACCCTGATTTTTTTTCCAGATTTTAAAAATGCTTTTATTAGTAATATAAGTAAAAAACAGAAATGTTATATCTCTGAGATTTCGACAAAAATACAAGTTTACAAACAAGATCTCTGTTACAAGTTTACAGACAAGATCTCAGAAACCCTGATTTAACGTGTGAACTGTTTTAGCAGAACCTCTCAGTCAGATTCATCACATGGATTTGGTATCAAATTCACCTTTCCAAAATGTCTTTACCAAAGAAGACACGCATCACTTAGGTTTCAGAGACTGATATGTAATTCCTTGCTTACCCTGCAGAGTTCATGCATATTCTTTCTTGTCACTGGCATTATCCATTGTACATCTAGGTCAGCATGTCATTGGGGTGTCGCTCTTTCATAGTTCTCATATGCCCATCATTTTTTCACTGACTGCATTAAAGGAAAGGAAGATGCTATTTGGCTGGCAGGGTCTGTATCCAGTGTGGCTGTTATATATGTTTACCTCCCTTTTGCTACACGCACCGGGTACTTCTGGTCACTTCCAAGGAGGCAACAAGGCAGCAGGGAGGTACGCTGCCACCCCCTGCCGGTTCCGTGCACATCCCTAGTTCATGCATTGGTTTGGCACGGCAGGTGGGGGGAGCAGCAAGCAGGATCTTTCAAAAAGAGGAAAGCAAGTAGCTCTCCGCCACCGCATGCAGATTCCTGCTCCGGCAGCACTCGTCCCAAGAACCCGTGTGTGGCACCAGCAAGCACATGGCATTCGCGGGCACCACTTGTGTGGTCAGCAACACCATGCTGACTATGCAAATAGTGCCCGTGCATCCGCAGATGCCATGTTTAAGCTGGCGCCGCACACAGGTTCTTGGGACGAGCGCTGCCGGAGCAGGAATCTGCATGCAATGGTGGAGAGCTACCTGCTCTCCTCTTTTTAAAAAGATCCTGCTCACCACTCCCCTCTCCGTAGTGCTGAACCAGTTTGGACCTCATTCCCATTTGATTGGTTGATTGATTGATTGATTGATTAAGTGCTGTCAAGTCACACAAACCTCGGTTCATGCGCATCCCTAGTTCCAGCAACTGTAGAGTTGCATAATGGTGACAGACATTTCTCATATAAGAGAGGAACATTCTCTGTAGTACCTATGAAAATAAGAGCTGAAGTTCTGAAAGAAAGAAAGAAAGAAAGAAAGAAAGAAAGAAAGAAAGAAAGAAAGAAAGAAAGAAAGAAGTGCATATGAGAGTGCATCATATTTGCATATTTGTGCTGGATTACAGGTTTTCTTTTTTAAAAATTAGCATACCTGGTTTTATTCAGCATTATTGATGTGCTGTTCACTGCAAAAGAAAGGGAATAATATAACCTTTGTGGATAACGGGACATGATTTGAATGTGCTATTCGCCAGGAAAAAATGATTATCTTATATAATTTTCTATACCACAAGCAAATTCTGCTGTCAGTGAGACAAGATTAAACTTTGAATTAATAAAATGTAGCTTTGGTGGATAACAAGGAAACGAGGACATATAATTTGAGGTATTTGTTCATCTCAGAATTTATCCTCCTGTGTAATTCAATTGGCAGCATGCACATTATCATTAATAATCTCTGCAACTAGTTGTAAATACTAATGGTTACTGATTCTTAATATTTGCATGTTCTATTCAAAGACAAGAAGTGACTTCTTTTTTGTAGATGCCTTTCTCTGTTCAGCTTCATGTCTAGCAGAAATTGTGCAATTTAAACTTCAGGTCTACAGAAATGGACATCTATACAGATAAGATCATTGTTTCAGAAAGTGGTACCCTTTCTTTAGAAGGGATTCAAGCATGCAAAATAATTAATATCTGCTTTCTGCTTAATTGCAAGACATAGGTGGGGCATGATCAGGGGAGTAGCTATAATTGAACTGGCAGTGGGGAGCGGGACAAATGTCTCTGGGCCCTGAGGGGCGGGGGGTGAGACCAGCTGAGCCACAGCTTGTTCTTCATTCTCCTCCTCCCACCTGCCTAAAGAAGGCATGGAGGTAGCAGGGTGGGGGTGAGTGCGTGGGGCATCTTCACTTTTTGTCCCAAGGCCCACTCCAACCTTACTAGCCAAAGTTAAGCACTTTTAAATCTCATTGATTTTAATAAGAGAGTTTTAAGCTCATGCTTACACTTTCTCATTGAAATCAGTGGGAGTATTGAACTTTGGCTGGGTTGTGGTCATTGTACAATATGTAGTTCATGCGCAACATTTCTATGGCCAGGATTCACCAAGGTGGGCATCCTGGGCTGGGTTATGCTGTTCATTGTATCCTAGACTTTAGCAGCAGCAGCAACCCCTCTTGGGTAATTCTATCAGCTTGGCAGCAGAACACAGGAGCACCCCAAAATGAGGTAGTGGGTTTGAAATACATGGGGGGCTCCCAAGTATGCAAAAGTCAATGCCAAAAATCAAAACACTTAAAAAAAAAATGGCCCAGCAAAGACCAATGAGGTTCCTACGGAATGTTGAAGGTGTTCAGGTGAAAAACTTTGTCGCCCAGAAAGCCTCTAAAAGTAGGAGGAGCATTTCAGGCCAACTTCTCTAGTTACTGGTACACCTCTTTTCATGCAACAGCCTTTCAAAGTGGTTCATATGCATTTAAAAAACAGAAGATAATATATCAAAATACAAGAAATCAGAAAGGTGAAAAATTAAAAACGACTGTTCCCACTTTTTCTCCTCCTTCCAATCACCCCTACCTATGATCACCAAACAGTGCTACAATGTTCATAGTCCTGAGCAGAAGCACTCCAGTTAGGGGTTGGGGATACACTGCAGCATTTTGGAGTGGGTGGGTGGGGTGGATCCCCTCTTGCTGAAATGAACTTGCTAATCCTGTGCCTGTCAGTAGGGTAGTGAAATGTGACCACTCACATACAAGGTAGTAGTTCTGCACATTCTCCAGATATTTAGAAAAATATTAGTTGGTAAATTTAAAGAAAAAGAAGAAAACCCAATCTTCCCAATGAGGACTGAGGATGCATAAAGAATGCTGTGTCCAGTTGAGTACCAGCTGGAGAATGTAAGGAACATGGGTGGAAACTGGCTTGCCAATTATCCTGGAGGGAAGAGTAGAGTTGGGTGATGGCAGCTGTATGGGCTACATCTTACAACCTTTATTCTTTTCTTCTAGTCCAGGTTGCTATAAAATTATGAAGGCTTTGTCCCTTTTGCAGCTTAAACAAAGGGCTGGGATTAGTTAGGACTGGAAAGAAAAGTATTCCCTCCAATCCTAATCAATCACGCTTTCAAGAACCACAGTAATCAGAGCTATAGGTAGGGTTGCCAGATCCAGATGGTGGAAAAAAGTCAATCTCCATCGCCCAAAAAGTGGAAATAGAGGAGACTTTTCATCAAAAAAGGCTCCACTTTGCATAAAATTTGCATATGTTTATGAGTATCATATATGCGTATTTTGGTAAAAATTGGAAAATAAATACAACCCACCACTGTGAGGCTGATGACCAGGTGAGCTATATGTCTGCTCAGTCTGCTGCCTAGGTGCTGGGTTCTCAAGGTCCCTGCTTCTTAACCGTAAATTCACCTCCTGGTTAGATTTACCATGCACACAACCCATTTGTCCCCATGGGTTACCCAGCCTGCTCTCCCCAACCAGGCCAGCAGCTTCCCCTCTTAGCTCGAGGCAGGGCAGCCAGCTAGTTACCGAGCCAGCCACTTTGCATGCTGGTGCAGTGGTGTGTGCATGGCCTCTCACTCTTTGAGGGAGGAATATTTCCCAATCATCCCCGCTCCAGCCTCTCAGACACTATGATAGCTTAGATACTGTGGTGATGAAAGCAATTTTTGAGTGTTTGTCTTTGAGTATAGGCCTCTGAGATAGGCTGGGGATTCTGTTGGTGTACCAATCCCCCTGGTGCACCAGTCTCTCTACTTGAGTTGACAGGCGTGGTTTCGGAGGTGGCATTGGGTTTCCCCAAACTTATTGTCTTAAGGGACTTCAATGACCATGCTGAGGCTTCCCTAGAAGGAGCAGCTCAGGACTTCATGGTCACCCTGGCAACCATGGGCCTATCTCAGTTTGTATCGGGCCCTACCCATGTGGCAGAACATACTTTGGATCTGTTTTTTTGCTGACCAGGGAATGAATGATCTGGAGGTGGTGGAGTTTGAGATAACTGGAGAGATCATGGACAGATCATTATCTGTCCATGATCATTATCTGTCCATGATCTGTCCATGACAAGTCATGGAAAGATCATTATCTGGTGGGGTTTAGTTTGAATGCTCCATCTACCCTTTGCAGGGGTGGTGGACCTATTAGAATAGTCCACGCCCAGAGATTATGGATCAGTTTGGTTTCCAGACAACCCTCAGGGAGTTTCCAGTGCCAGAGCTGGTGACACTGTTGAGGTCCTGGCGAATCTCTGAAACATGACAACATGGAGACAGCCCGGGCTATTGACACAGTTGCTTCTAAATGTCCTCTTCGGCTTGGTGAAGCCCATTCTGCTCCTTGGTTTTCTGAGAAGTGTAGGGCAATGAAACAACTCGGATGACAGCTGGAGCGACACTTGAGGAAGAGTTGTGACGAATCTGATCAAACATGGGCTAGAGCCCATTTTGGAGACTACTCCATGGCAGTGGGGGGTGGCAAAGAAACATTTTTTCTCTCTGCCTCCATTGCATCTGCCCAATTTAGGCCAGTGGAGCTTTTTCATGTAGCACAGTTATTGTTTCACAAATTCCTCTGTGTAATGGGGGATGAACCATCTATAGCCCACTGTGACCAGTTTGCATGCCTTTTTGCAGATAAAGTCACTGGCATCCATGACAATTTGGAAGCCAGGATTTTGGCAGTTCCAACAGATGTGCTTTGGATACCATCTGTGTTGGATTCTTTTCAGTTTGTCCAGCCTGAGGATGTGGACACGTTCCTGAGATAGTATGTGGGCAAGTTCCTGGACAGTGCCGTGCACTCTAGACCCTTGCCCTTCGTGGCTAAATCTGCCAGGGAGAGCACGGGCAGGTGGTCAGAGGCTATAATCAGTGCTTCATTAATGGAGGGCAGGATGCCATTGTGCCTCAAGGAGACAGTGGTGAGATCACTATTTAAAAAGGCATCCGTTGATCCCTCCAACATAAACAATTACAGACCTGTTCCTAACCTTCCCTTTTAGGGCAAGGTGATAGAGCATGTGGTGGAGTCTCAGCTGCAGAGGATCTTGGATGATACAGATTATCTAGCTCCATTTCAAACTGGCTTCTGTCCTGGATATGGGATTGAAACTGCCTTGTTTGCCCTTTTTCTCACTGATTTCACTGGGACTAGTTTGGCTTTCCATTAAATACTCTGGTTTTATTAGTTGCTGATCAGGCTGCTAGAAGGATAGGAACATAGGAAACTGCTATAAACTGAGTCAGACCATTGGTCTATCGAGCCCAGTATTGTCTTCACAGACTGGCAGCAGCTTCTCCAAGGTTGCAGGCAGGAATCTCTCTCAGCCCTATCTTGGAGAAGCCAGGGAGGGAACTTGAAACCTTCTGCTCTTCCCAGAGCGGCTTCATCCCCTGAGGGGAATATCTTGCAGTGCTCACACATCAAGTCTCCCACTCATATGCAACCAGGGCAGATCCTGCTTAGCTATAGGGACAAGTCATGCTTGCTGCCACAAGACCAGCTCTCCTCTCCTAGACCAGCTGATGACATATTATAGTCAACAACCTGATCCAAAGTAAAACCGTGCTATAGCATAATGTCACATATTTTGTGACATGGCATGGTAGCAATACCATTCTCTGCTTAGTGTGAATTAAAATAATAACCATGTTGGGAGTAGAGACTATTGTTTTGTTTGGATTTTATGTAAACAAATAAGAGTCCATTCTGACTTTGTGATCACCAAAATGCTGATCAGGGTGAGCACAGGGCACATATGGATTACTGTAATGTGCTCTACCTAGGGTTGCCTTTGAAAACGATTCGGAAGCTTCAACTAGTCCAGAATGCAGTGGCCCGCCTCCTCATGGGTGGCCATAGATTTGATAGTGTCACAACTCTTTTACAGTCACTGCACTGGTTGCCTGGTTGCTTCCGAGTCCAATTCAAGGTGCTGGTTCTCACCTACAAAACCCTTATGGACTTAGCACCTGTATATCTCCAGGATTGCCTCTCTCGACCAGTTGTATTCCATCCTGTGAGGTCTTCTCAGCTAGCCCTCCTTAGTGTCCCGGACCCTGGGGTAGTGCATGGTGCCTGGGCACATAGGAGAGCCTTCTCTGTGGCCGCCCCTCTTCTTTGGAACACACTCCCCCCACCCCCACAGATTCATTCAGTCCCTCCCTGGTTGCTTTTGCCCTTTAATAATTTTCTTTCTTTTCTTTTCGATTGTTGTTGGCATTTCTGTTGTTCATCGCCTAGAGTCTTTGGAGGAGGTGGTATATAAGAAGTTTAAATAGATAGATAGATAGATAGATAGATAGATAGATAGATAGATAGATAGATAGATAGATAACCAATCTTAAAACAACTTCATTTTCCCCCCATTTATTTATGTCCCAATTCAAAGCACTGTGTTTGACCTTTAAAGGCCTAAACTGTCTGTACCTTGGATAATTCAAAGATCGCTGTCTTCCTTCTTCCTTGAAGGATGTACTTTAGGTTTTTCTACCATCAAGAATATGAGACTGTATCGAGCCCTACCCAGGGCCCAATACCTGGAGCAGGACCTTTTCAGCAGTGGGACCAAGACTGTGGAAGTTTGCTCCACCTACTCTTTGTGGCTATTAGTTGCTAAGCTGTCATTTTCCAGAGGCCTTAGCAACCCTTTGAGTCTAGGTTGACTGATTTTATTGGTTTTTACTATCAGTTAATTAAGTATTAGTTTTGGGGGTTTTTGCTTCTCTTCTGTTGTTTGATATTTGTTTCACTTGTAACTGGATATTAAACGTGTGGGCCATCTTGTAGATCTTTTTTGTTCAAAAGGCAGGATATGCATATTTAATCAAAATGAAATAGTTTGTGTATCTACTTTTGAGAAGGAAATTATTGGCATTAACTCAGATAGTGAGAATAATAAGGTTTGAACTATTATTAGTTAGCAATAAAGCGGCAGGTATTGAAATTGGTATTATTTTCTTCCCATGTTATTGGCCTGAGATTAAAGAGCAGTTATCTTTCCATGATATTATCTGCTTCCACAGTAGCCATTTTCTCTGGAACTGACATCATTGGCTCACTTAGTTATCATGGAGAATCCAGATACTGCTACCAAACCATTGCTTTCTGGTGGTTTTCCATGTTGTCATTCTGTCTTTATAAAAATTTGGTTTGCCAATTTGGTTTGGAAATTTTTCTGACTTCCAAAGCAATTGCAGCCAGTGTTCCCTCTAACAGGGATTCCCAAATGTTGTTGACTACAACTCCGATAATCCCCAGCCAAAGGCCATTGCAGCTGGGGATGCTGGTAGTGAGCACCATCTGGAAATCTCTGTTAGAGGGAGCAGTGATTACAGCATCTGCCTTTCACAAATGAATGGGTAAAATGTTGTTGGGGCACCTAGTGGGAGGACTGGCTGTGAGGTAGTTGATGTGGTTGCTGTTGCCCTGCCTATCTGCATTGCTTGCCCTACATATCTTGGTTATACTGCTGTTACAATGTCCAGCTATGTGATCCCTTTCCCCGTAACCATAGTTTCCTCTTTAACCCCACCCCGTCAGTCTGGTTTTGCTCTAAAGCATGTTCACAACCGCCCCCCCCCCGATTAAAATTCATTTTTAAGTGCAATTGAACATTATCCCCAAAAATGAAATTTAAGTTAAAAATATATTTCATTTAAATTTCTTTTTTGGGCTAACATTGTTGCATTAATTAAAACAAACAAACAAACAAAGCACCCTAGGAGCACTGTGGCTGCACAAAGAAACGAGTAATTAAGGGTCTGATTTCAGTAGTGGCAGTGGCTAGGATGCCACTGTTTGAGGAAATGACTCACAGAAGGATGATTTCTGCAATACTGTTGACCAGGAGAAGCTCAATCCATTTTAAACCACACTAGATTGGTCAGAGAGGACTTGGCTAAGTCTGTTGTCTTTAAGCATGCATTCTAAAATTTAATGGAATAAGACTTCTGAGAAAGTACATATTGGATTTTGCCTATGGGGATGGACATTATGGTATTGTTATGGGGAATATAATGTTATATTGAATGCTGTATGGAACCAGTTTTAATTTTACTTCCAGTAGATTGTGAAAAGGTTTGGGATCGGAGGCATTGATGGGCTGCTCAGCAATGTGAGTGACTACTGATTGGATATCAGTGGCCATTATCTTTTAAGTATTCATACTGTCAACTTTAAGTTCATTGATCGGAGTGGGGGGGAGGAGAGAGAGAGATTAGCCGCATTTGCGGGGGACCGGGGCACCGGAGTTGCAGGGACCTCTGGTTTCCTTACCATTGTGTCCAAACATGTGCAACTCCTGCCCTGTCCATTGCATGACCTGAGCTTGCGTGACTCCAATATGAACCCTCAGTTTGTAGTGAGTTTTTCTTCTCCAAACTGAGGGTCCATATGCAGCACTGGAGGCTGCATTCGGCCACACTGGAGTTGAGGGAGGAAGCTCCTCCCTCTCTCTCTCTCCACGATTGGCTGTGTGGGCTGTCCTTCAAACAAGAAGGAAGCCCGCACAGCCAGTTCCCCCTCCTCTCTACAGTCTCACTGACTGCTGAGAGGGTGCTCTCTCTGTTGCCCGCATGCGGACAGGAGAGCCGGCGGGGCGGGGTGGGTGGGTAGCAGAACCACAGGTCAACTGGACCTGCAGTTCCGCATGATGTGCAAATGCAGCCATTTTCTCTGAACAATGAGATTCCATTTAGCTATCATAGCTAATAGAAAGGAGCTTCTATACAAGGAGGAACAAATGTTGCTTGAGCCCTGAGGGAAGGGGATAGTTTGCTCTTTGCTCTCTCCCTCATGTCTCTCTGAAGAAGAAGGTGGGGGGGGGCGGGAAAAGGGCCCATCTTCACTTTTTGTTCCAGAGTCCACTCCAACTTTGTTATGTTTCTGCTTCCATGAACATGGGATGGAGCAAGTATGAGGAATATTGGCAGGTGGAGCTGAGGGAAGATGTGGTGCGAATGGCTTAGAAGAGTGGTGTGGACTTTGTTGGAGATAAGTAATATTTCAAGTTTGAGCCTGGGGGGCACCCAAACCTGTAAGGGTTTCTGGGCAGGCTACTTCAATATATATATAGCAGAGTATTTCAGGAGCTAACTCACTCCCATGGTAGCAGAAGCTAACAGGGTCTCAGGGGCAACAGCTTGTAAATGATAAACATGGAGACTGATTTAAGGTTAAACT
This sequence comes from Hemicordylus capensis, assembly GCF_027244095.1. NCBI lineage: Eukaryota > Metazoa > Chordata > Lepidosauria > Squamata > Cordylidae > Hemicordylus > Hemicordylus capensis. The sequence continues at coordinate 305,585,208 of NC_069657.1, forward strand.
AATCTACTTTATTTAGCAGTACATAATGATAAGACAGACCTATATCGTAGCTGCTAGCTACATGGTGGTCAGAGAGAGACCTATAGGAGGAGGAGGAAGAGGAAGAGGAGGAGGTCATAGAGGCAGAGATAAACAGGAAAGAGGAAACCCTAACTGACGATCTCTACTCCCAAAGCCCCTAGTGGCCTTTAGGGTTATTGGTGCAAACAGTTGAGTTCATCTGGAGCTGGAGCTCCAACAGACTTAACACCCCTTCCTTTTGGATACACAAGCCACCCATATTGATGAAAGAGTCCACATTGTCCTCATACTACTTTCCCCTATTATCTAAACTTGCCTCATTCCAGACACATTTAGAGAGTGCAACCATACCCCCCTCGGCCTTCTTTTGCATATAGACATTGACTCAGTGATTTAAACTTTGTCTCTGTTCCTCTTACTTTTCATTTCACTTGTTCTGGTTTGAACAATGTCTGAGGACAGGTGACCATACCTTGAATGTTTTCCAAATAAGGCCTTAATAGTAATAAGATTGAGCTCTGAGAGGGAGGATCTTGTCTATGTGTGTATGTGCTTGTGTGAGCTAGCTCGCACTGTGAGAAGAGCTGGAAGGCTAAATGCAACTTGGATTAAACTTGCATTGTCTGAATTGTTGCCATGTTGAAGTTGGTGGAAGAAATGGTTCCAGCTTATTAACAGATACAGATAATACCCTCATGCCTTTTAAAAGGAAAACCTTCCTCATCCCTGAAGCAAAACAAATAATTTTCCCTTCAGACAGTAACATTTCAACAGAAACTACTCAGTGTGCTTGGAAGCATAATAAAGACACCCCAGCCTCCAAGGTAGAAACATTTTCGCCTCATCCAAATGTTGGAAAGGCAATGAAAAAACAGTCTCTTTCCTTGTCTGTCATAGAGAAAACTGCAGAAAACACAAACTACTTGAAATCCACCGGATGCACAAAATTTCACTTTGGCTTTAGGGGTGGTAATTGTAATAATATATTTGTTTTGGTAACTGGCTGTAATAAAGAGATAAGGCAAAAGGAACGTCTAAAAGGAGTATGTACTATAAGTCTAAAACTATAACAGTCTATAAGCCTGTTCTGGAGATGTACATTGAATAAAGGTAGTTTGGTCAAATTCTAAAATTTATTTGTTTTGATGAATGTATTGCTCACTTTTCAACAATTATTCTCAAAGTGGTTATAATTAAATGAAAAGGAACATACTAATAAAATTGCAATGAAAACAATGAAATATTATATCAAGGGCAGATTAAACCAGAGAACTGGCAGTAAAGCAACATCTTAGTGATAAAAGGCTTGCCTGTAGAGAGAGGTCTTGATAGCTCATTTAAAAGGGCCAGTCTCCTGGATCTGTTGCATTGAATTTGGAAACTGATTCCAGAGCTTGGGGGTTGCCAGCCAGAAAGATTGGTAGTGACCAACAACCTGATAGATTATGAGCCTTAATAAGACTCAGTGGCCAATTATAGTCCAGATGTGAATTGAAGTAGATTCGCTGTAGAATATTAGGGCAGGCTCATACGTAAACAGCAGCAAGTATGTACATAAGAGTCACTGGTTTCTGATGGGTGTACTGCCTTTTATCCCTGGTGATTGCTGCCACTAATCCCTGGGTTCTTGTGAACCCAGAAATGTAGGGTGGAGAATGTGGGGTACTCATCTTTGTCAATATTCACCCAACATTTTGAAGTTGGGCAGAGAATGTTGTCAGAGGTGGATAACCAAAGTTCTCCAGCCTGCCTTTCTGGGTTCACAAGACACAGAAAGAGCAAGAGTGTGTTCCCACCATGGATCAGTGGTTCTTCCGTATTTATTTTCTGTCATTATGTGTGAACCCATCCTTAATAGAGTTTAACTGCATTATAGATTATCGGATCCTAAATGTAAGATCTGAGTTGATTCATACATACTCTGGCCAGAGAATATGTGGTGACTGGACAAGCATGGATGTGCAACCCTGTACAGATGGATCTGTAGAGATAATGGTGCACATGTGCATTCAATTGTGTGATCCTTCTCTCTCAAAAAAGATGGATCAGATGATTGGTCAGATGTAAGTGCATACCACCCACATCATATGTTAACTTGTACATGTGTATGAGGCATGTACAGATCTGTCCTCTCATCACACATGCAGGAATTTTGATCAGAGAGTGTATGGACCCAGCCTCAAGTTCCTATAGTGTCATAAAAATTGGAAAATGCATAAGGATTATTTTCCTCATTTGTGTTAGGAATGCATATTTTTTTTTAAAAATGTAAATGCTAGTGTATGCCACGCATTATGTTTTTATAATACAAATGCAAGCATTTTTAAGTTTTGCTTTCATGTTGTGTTAGTACAGGAATAATGTATCAGCTGGCCATGGACCACTGTTGGAAGGGCCAAAGACAGTAAGTGTGAGGTTTATGTGTAGTTGTGAATGAAGCACCATATACAGTTCACACGAGGGCAAGCATGATGTCCTTTTACAGTTCTGAAGCATGTTTTCACTCTAATGTTTTTGTATGAATCTGTGTCAGAATCCTTGGATCGGAGGTGGATTCTGTGTGTGTGCTTGATGTTTTCAGCATAGTTGAAAGGCACAGAAATCTTGGGCTATGGTAAAGCACAACAAGGTTATGTGAGAATGCACTTGTCTAGTTGAACATAGACTGACAACTTAAACAATGCTTGTGACTTGGCTCTAAAAGCTTCACGTGTGCAAGTGTGTTTATGTGCTGTACAGGTATGCAGTGAATCCACTGATGGCTTACTGAAATGTTGCCTTAAGATACACTCAAGAAAACAGTGAATTGCAAAATGCTGTTTAGAATGAGTTACACACATAGGCACACACAAACATGCACACGCTTACTCAGTGAACTCCTTCTAATATAGAATATCTCCTTGTGTTCCTGATGCAATGCATGGAGGTCCAGAAGCCACATTATAGGACCTTAATCTTTCATCAGTGTGTTTGTTTGGTTGCCTAACATCTGTGGATTGTTAAGATAAGTTATTACACAGACCTGCTTTAGTTTAGATTAGTTTGGAGCACAGCCCAGTATTTTCAATCAGGATATAATTCCTGCATGCCGCTAGATTGCTTGCTCCACATACTTCCCTAAAAAATATTTGTCTGTAAGCAGCTTTCTCACTGAAACTGTTATATCACCTCAAAGTGTCCCCCCCCCCCCGCCAATTCTCTTTTGAAGAAGGGTTTGGCTCTTTATTCTGAATATAGTTCAAGGCTAACATAGCATGTATTAGCTAAGGTCTGAAGACTACCCTAAACCATGTAGCTTCTCTATGTGAGTATAACATAGATTTCCTATATGTCTTGTGTGGTGTGTGTGTGAGAGAGAACATTCTTCAGATAAGGGCTCTAAATGAGTGTTTTAAGTGAATTATTTTCATAAATAGATTTTTTTTAAGTGTATGTGAGTGTATAGTACAAGTATATGCCTGCCATGAGTGTTAGAGTTATTTGGGATGCCTAGTTTTCTCTACAAGAACTAACTGCAGTAAAAAGCTACATAAGTGTATAGGAATATATTTAAACAGAAATGTACTTGATCATGACTCAAAATGTACTTGTTTGACATATATTTCACATCTGTTTCATTAGGAATGGTGTTTATATTTTTATATTGGAAACGATTTATTATGAATGCATTACATGAAGATTCAGTCTTATTTCACGAATTATACTCTTTGTTTTTAAAACTTTATTAATTTTAGTCAAAGCAGCACATATGCCTTAAAAAGAGATTCAGAAATAAATATTTGTTGCAGGTTGCTAGTTTTGATTGGAAATCAGGATATGGATTTAGGGATTTTCTGACATCTGTAGGTAGAATACAGCCCACTTCCCCCCTAAAGTCACTGGCAAAACGTTTCGTGATATTTATAACAGACAACCTTAAAAAAAATCCATACATGCAATTTTAAATATTAGGTTTTGGTTAAAGCTGTCTATTTTGACACATGCTATACACATACACGTAGGAAGAGTCTAGCGCTTGCTGCTTAGTTGGATTACATTTTGATTTTCTATGCACCTTGTACAGTGTGTAAACTTCTATTTTCATTTCATACTGCAAAACTTCAGAAATTTGCAGTTCCTCCAATGTATTTCAGAGTCAAACTATGCGAGATAATGGCAAGAGAGACAATAACAATGGGAGTGTCTTTTGATTTCTTCCTGTTTCTCAAATGTTCCTGTTATCTCACTGGAGGTTATCTTTTTATTTTTGAGTCACACGAGATTTGTTCATACTTCATTTGCTAGGCTAATGATTAGATTCACTATTTTCTATTTCATTAAAATTCTTATAATAAATACCTTATTCTCTTGTGTTTAAAAGAAAACAGATTTCTACTTCTGATAATGGAGAAAGGCATATATATATATATATATATATATATATATATATATATATATTCCACAATTTAAATATTTATTTAAAAAGTTTAACTTCAGTGAAATCTGGGCAACTCATAATTAAAAAAGAAAAGAAAGAAAGAGGATTATTTAAATAAGTGTGTTTGTTTTTGTTTTATGTAGTATATGAATTGTTTAAATATTTCCTTTCCTTTCCCCCTGTTCCAAAGATAATTTGTTATGGGTATTTATGTACAGGATATTTTTTTTCATTCTGGCTTTGTTTAGCTGATAGGCTGCTTCTTTCCGTTCTTATTGCAAGGTTATAGCCACTTCAGTTACTCCTGACATACTTCAAGGCTGTACCTCACATTTTGAAACTTTTCACACTATTAGTGCTTTGCCCATGGATAACACAAAGATTTCTGTCAGTACTTTTTTGTTCATTCTCCGAAATCTCCTTTTTCCCCCCCATTCATTTTCATTTCTGCTTACATTGTTTTGCTAATGCCTCGATCCTAACCACATTTACTGGGAAACAAGTGCCCTTTACTCTTAATAAGACTTACTTCCAAGTAAGTGTGCATAGGTCTGCTGCCCCCACCCACTGTATTATCTCTTATCGTGCATGACTGCCTTGATCCTTGCTTAATCCTCAGGGTTAGCATCTGGTTAGCATCTGGCCTTAATGTATGTTGCTGAAAGAATTCATTTTTTAAAATCTATGGTAATGTCCCAGGCAGGAATAGAATGCTTGCTTACTTTCGGAGCCTCCTGAGAGCATATAATCATCTTTTGTAATATGAATATTTGATCTTAAAAAAACAACAAAAAACCAGTTTGTATAATAAGGCGGGGAAATTTTTCCCTTCCTGAAAATGTAATTCCAATGTATTAATTACTATATTTACTATATTTAGAAACATGTTGGTAGAATTCTTAAGCCCGAAGCATATCACATCAGGGAGTGCTGCAAACACAGTTGACATAAGTAACTAATTGATTGTGAGGTTTGATATTTGATTGAAAGGGTAACAAAAAGCCAACTACATCTGCTTAGTTCAATAATAGTAATAATGATGATGATGATGATGTTGTTATTATTGTTATTGAAGAATGAGTGGAGGGAAGTCCCTGGACTGAATACTGTATCCCCAAGGTCAGCTTCATCACAAAATAACACATGATTGGTTGCTAGTCACATCCTAAACTCTGCCCACTACTTTGAAAAAAAAAATCTTCCACCATTTTGTTGAAACCTTTACTAGTGTGGAGACGACAGAGTCGAGGTCACTGTGGTTATTTATTTTTATCCATTTATCCATTTATTTATTTACTGATTTAGTTATTATTTTCATTTATTTACATATCTTCCAAGGAGGAACATCAGTCACCCACCCCATTTATCCTCACAACAATCATGTGAAGTAGGTTAGGCTGATTTGGTCAAGGTCACTCAGTGAACTTCACGGCTGAATGGGAATTTGAAGCTGGAACTCCCCAGTCCTGTTCTGGCCACCATAGTATACTGACTCTTGGAGCATTGATGAAACATAAATGCTTGGTGCAGCCAAGGTGAAACACCTGCTTGCAATACATTTGGCTTTAGCAAGCAAGCCTAGCGCATTCCACAAGCATGTTCTGAGCATGAGCACCAGGAACAGCTTCACAAAAGGAAGATCTACTTGTGAATGTTTAGACAGCCAAACAGTTTAGAAGCCACATAATACTTAGATTGTTCTTTTCCTTTGTAACTAGGTTATGTGGGTATGCAATTTGTGCCGAAAGCAACAAGAGATCCTAACGAAATCAGGAGCATGGTTTTTTGGAAGTGGTCCACAGCAGCCGCCCAGTCAGGATGGAACACTGAGTGATACGGCAACTGGTGGCGGTTCAGATGCACCTAGAGAAAAGAAAGCGAGGCTTCAAGAACGGTCAAGATCTCAAACACCCCTAAGCACAGCAGCCATCTCTTCACAGGAAATATCCTCTAGTGTGCAGCCGGACAGAAGGAAAGGCACAGAGCAATCACAGCAAGTTATGGGCCTGGAACAGAAGCAAAGTTCATCGAGGTCTAGAAGTGAACCCCCAAGAGAGAGGTAATACTGAAGCCAATGGACCTTGCCCACATAACTTTGAGGAGGATTGCAGCTGTAATATTAAACAGTCAGTGACTAACTAGCAAAGAGATCTTGAGGTTGTGGTGGGTAGCTCAATTAAAACATCGATCCAGCATGCAACAACTTTGAAAAAAGACACATTCCATGCTAGGGATCATTAGGAAGGGGGTTGAAAATAAAACTGCTAATATAAGGCCCTTATAAAAAATCTGTGGCGTGGCCACACATGTACAGTTCTGGTTGCTGCATCTCAAAAAGCATATTGTAAAATTGGAAAAGGTGTAGGGGAGGGCAACCAAAATAATCAGGGGGCCTTCTGGAGGAAAGGCTACAACATTTGGGTTTTTTTAGTTTAGAAAAAAGGCAGCTAAGGGGATACAGATTAAGACTTGCAGAACTTTCCAAGATATGGAGAAAGTGGATTAGAGAGAAGTTTGTCTCCCTTCCTCACTATGCTAGAACCAGCCTATGAAACTGATTATCAGGAAGTTTAGGGTGGACAAAAGGAAATACCTCTCCACCCACTGTGTATTCAATGTACCAAGATGTGATGATAACTAGCTTATATGACTTTAGCAGGAAATTAGAAAAAGTTAACGGGGAAACAAGTCTATCAATTGCTCTTGGTAGTCTTGATGGCTACATGTTACCTCCAGGCTCAGGGGCTCTGAAAACTATTGTAGGGGAGCAATGACAGGAGAGGGGGCCATGCCTTCATCAGCTGCTTGTGGGCTTCCTAGAAGCATCTGGTTGGCTGCTGTGGGAAACAGGATGTTGGACTACATCAGTCTTAACCAAATCCAGCAGGACATTTTTTGTGTTTTTGGAGACTGTAAAAGCTAATTGTGCTTTGTTAATGTTGTAATGGAATGCTTAATGATACATTTTCAGTGGCTATAGCACTGTGTGTCATGCAGGGTGGGGGGAGGTAAAGGAGAGGCCTTTACCTACCCTCAGAGGTGTACCTTGGTAATTTTGGAGCCTGGACCTAAAGGCCTTTGGAGCCCCGCCCCCTTGCTGGAGGCCCACACCTGCTGCAAGTTAAGCATCATCCACTGCCTACCCTTCAGTTTATATGTGGCAACATAGCAGTGTTGAGGGTGATGTGCTAGGTTTATTGCAGAAGCTGCCAATCCTACTAGGATGTGCAAGAAAGGGGAAGTGAGAGAGGAAGAACATGGGAGGAGTCCGAATGTGGAGTCAGAGGGTAGGAGTGAGCCTTCTTCCATCCCCACCCCATTATATGCCTTGGATAGACAGACTTTTAAGGCTGTTTTAAAATATATGTTGTGATGTGTGTACAATTTGGAGAGAAAGCATAGACTGCATCTTCTATTTGTGTACAATTAAGACTGTTAGGAAAGAAGTTGTTTGAAGTTGAAAATAATTGGATTTAATATTTGTTTACAGTGAAGTGAACCAAATCAGATCTACATGAATATCTTGAAATCAATTATTTTCCTATTTATATTAGGTTTTTAGGATTGAACCACATGTCTTTTTAAGCATATGTTAAGGTTCAATTAAGTTCAATTTTAGGATTGAACTACATGTCTCTTTAAGCAAATGTTTTTCAAATGCATGCTTATTTTTTAATGTTAAATAATGTGAAAAACAAAACCTGTTTTCTCAGGCTTTTAATTTTAATTGATTTTATTTAATAATTGTTTTAATCATTTTATCCTGTTTTTATATTGTATTTTAACTTATGTATCAATCACTCAATCAATCTTTATTACAGTCATAAACCAGTATAAAGTGTAAGGGTGATTACATGTTAAAAGTGAGAGTAGATAAAAAGTGACTACATATAGAACTAAAGTACATATTAATACTAAAAATACTAAAAGTAGTAGATAATACACCAGCAGCATGAGGGCATAAAAGCCTGAAAACTAATCATAAAAATGCATAAAATGCATAAGTGGGTGCGGGGGGGGGATAAAAATGGATGTAAAAAGATTAAAAGACATGAGAAGACAGACTCCAGTTCCCTTAAAGGAGCCACCTGGTGCTGTATAAAGCACAGCACTGCACAATAGGCATGGCCATCTCCACATGGTGCCAGGGGGACTGTGCAGAGTTTTCAGCCTTGGCTGAAGCTTCACACAGGCCACATTGGAGTTTGGTGCAGCGCTGAACCCGAGGTTTCAAGTTTGGGAATCCAGGATGAATCCTCAGGTTGTACAGAGTTTCGTAACCGCAACCCACGGTTGAACTCAGCCTGTGATATGTCTGAATGCGGAACTGCAGGCTGTGTCCCCTTCAACTGGAGTCAAGGGAGGAAGTTTCTCCCTCAGCTCCTGCTGTGACTGGCTGTGTGGGCTGTCCTTCAGCCAAGAAAGAAGCCAGCACAGCCAGGTGCCCCTTCTCTCTGCAGTCTTGCTGACTGTAGATTGAGAGAGGACTCTCTCCATTGTGTCTGACAGGAGAACGGGGGAGGGGAGCAGATCTGTGTTATGTGCTCATGCGGCCATAGATTCAAATAGTTAGGGGGTGCATTTAGGATTGATGGGGACTGCCACTGCTCCCCCACCCCTTACAGTGTAGAACATTGCATTAAGCCCTGTTTGATTACCTAGGAACATAGGAAGCTGCCATATACTGTCATACCAGAAGTCCATCTAGCTCTGTATTGTCTACCCAGACTGGCAGCAGCCAGCTTCTCCAAGGTTGCAGGCAGGAATCTCTCTCAGCCCTATACCAGGGAGGAAACATGGAACCCAGATGCTCTTCCCAGAGCGGCTCCATCTCTAGTGCTCACACATCTAGTCCCCCATTAATATGCTATCCAGGGCAGACCCTGCTTAGCTAAGGGTACAAGCCATGCTTGCTACCACAAGACCAGCTCTCCTCCCTAGGTCTCACCTGACAAGGTCTAGTGGCTTCTCTCTTTGGTTTGGATACTGCATCAGCAACTATAATAAACAAAGCTTTAACTTTATAGTCTGTTCAGTGTTGTATGCTTATATTGATTCTTTGGAACTTAGCCACTGCCTGGAAGGTAGTAAGCCAAACAGAAATGTAATATACTTTTAATATACTAGTTGGGAATATGATGTGATACTTAGAAGACCCAGCAGGTGCTCAGTAGTATTAAGGAAAGGTAAAAGAATCCTTAGAGTAATTATTTTGGTCCATGAGTAACAACTGTATTCAGTAATTTAATTCTGCCACAGCCTGATTTGAGGACATTGGTTTATAATCAACAATGGACACTTTCTTGATTCAGGCCCTGGGGACTAGTAATTGTTTTCAGAAGGGCATTGACTTGCATCCACAGACATTTTAGGAGCTGATTCTCTGTTTATAGTTTCATCCACATTTGTGCAATGAAGGTGCATGTATGTTGTAATATGAGAATACATGTGAACGGTGGCTTTCTAAAAAAATGCCTGCTAAATGCATCTGCAAGAGGAAGCCAGGATCATTTCTTTATATGGATAGCCTGGCAGACCAGTACATTGGTGCAAATATTTAGACCAGGATGCCTGGTTTTAAATGAACTCTCTGATGACCTGACTTCTTATAGATTTACCCATTCCTAAAAGTAGAGTTGAATTTCTTATTACTCAAATAATTATTGGAAAGAAGTTCTGTTACTTCTGTTTTAGCATCTCTCTCACTGAAAAGACAGTAATGATTCTGGTGAGAAGACAAATGACATCAAAAGTCTTTGGGTGACCCCTTATGCAGTCAATGTATTTGTTTTGCTTTTATTATAGAGAGATAAAGTTTGAAGAGCTTGGCTTCACCACTGTCACGTTATTGCTTTGTGTTGTTTGTCACTTTGTTCCTTCTTTGTTTTCTTCACATCAGAAAGAAGACATCCACAGGTTCAGAACAGAATGGAAAAGGAGGTCTAAAAGGTGAGCGCAAACGTGTGCCAAAATCCTCACTTCAGCAGGGTGAAGGACAAACAGATGAGAGGGAATGTAAAGAAAGACGTGATGGTAGAAGATTAGAGAAAGGGAGGTCTCAGGACTATTCAGACTTTCCAAAAAAATTTGAGGAAGGCAAGGCTATAGATGAAGAAAAGCAAAGGAAAGAAGATGAATATCATATTCGATACAAGAGTGATCCAAATCTAGCAAGGTATCCTGTGAAGCCACATCCTGAGGAGCAACAGATGCGTATGCATGCAAAAGTGTCCAAAGCGCGGCATGAAAGAAGACACAGTGATGTTGCCTTGCCACATACAGAAGTCGAGGAGTCTCAGGTACCTGAGAATAAACTAGGAAAGCACTCACAGTTGCAAGGAACTCAGGACATACAATCTCACCCGGACACTCAAAGGGCATACGTGATAGAAAGAACAGGTGATGTAAGAATTTCCGTTTCTAAACAATTAGCTAACCATAGCCCACCAACTCCCAGGCATAGTGCGGTTCCTTCAGAGCACTTAGAATCCAAAAATTATGATCCCTTTAAAACACAGAGTCGCCTAGATCCTAGCTCTGCTATTCTCAATCGGAAAGCAAAGCGGGAGAAAATGGAGACCATGCTAAGGAATGATTCCCTTAGTTCTGACCAGTCAGAATCAGTGCGACCATCTCCTCCAAAGCCTCATAGATCGAAACGGGGTGGCAAGAAAAGACAAATGTCAGTCAGCAGCTCTGAGGAAGAAGGAGCATCAACCCCTGAATATACCAGTTGTGATGACGTGGAAATAGAAAGTGAAAGTGTCAGTGAAAAAGGTAAGATTTTGAACTACATTTATGCATATATTATGTGTGGCAAATACCTTGTCTAAACATTCCTTTGCTGTCATCACTTCCTGAAACTATCTAGAACAAATAAGCCTATGTTCTCTGTAATATTCTCTTTTGGGTTTCCCTCTGTCCTGCCCCAGGGTTGGAGCTTAACTATTTCTTCCACAAACAAAAGACAATTTTGTTTACTCAAGGTAATGTTTGCCCATTCCTCTTTCCTGCTGCATACCTTCTTGTTCCAGAGGGTCTTCCAACTCTCAAGAGTAGATCCTTGGGGTGGGGCACAGTGGCTATGCCTTTGACATAACTTCACTAAATGCATGACTTCCCTAATTGCCTGCCTGGAGGTGGTAATGGGCTGGATAAGGGATAACAAACTGAAGTTGAATCCAAATAAGATGGAGGTACTTATTGTTGGGAGTCAAGACCCGAGAGATGGTTTAGAACTCCCTGTTCTCAATAGGCTTACTCTCCCGCTGAAAGATCATGTACATAGCTTTGGAGAGCTCCTGGATCCAAAACTGTCTTTGGTTTCTCACCAGAGAGAGTTTTGGATGCAGGAGCTTTCCAAAGCTACGTACATGATCTTTCAGGGGGAGTATAACCCATGGCCAGGAGCACTTTCTATGAGCTTCAGCAGATATGTCAGCTATGCCCATTTTTGGAGGTAAATGACCTTAAAATGGTAGTAAATATGCTGGTGACCTCCAGGCATGACTACTGTAATGCACTTTTCATGGGGCTGCCTTTGTACAGAGTTTGGAAACTACAACTGGTACAGAATGTGGCAGCCAGAATGGTCTCTGGGACAACCCGAAAGGACCATATAACAGATTTTTAAAGAATTGCACTGGCTGCCAATATGTTTTTGAGTGAAATGCAAAGTGTTGGTCATTATCTGTAAAGCCCTGGATGGCTCAGGTCCAGGGTGTTTAAGAGCTCACTTTCTTTGTCATGAACCCTGCTGCCTATTAAGATCATCTGGGGAGGTCTGGTTATGGTTGCCACTTGGTGGCATCTTGGGGCTGAGCCTTCTCTGTGGCTGCCCCAGGGCTTTGGAACGCACTCCCTGTCAAAATAACAGCTTCTCCATATCTGATTGCTTTAAAAAAGACAATTAAGACACACCTGTTTTCTCAGGCTTTTAATTAAAATTAATTTTAAACTGTTCAATTGTTTCTATTCTGTGAAATTATTTGAATTGTTTCACTCTCTGAATTGTTTTTATTATTGTTTTTATTCTGTGGAAATATATATAGAGAGATGGATAGATAGATAATCTTTTCAGTGTGCAAGCTAGAAGTGCTTTCTGTTTGTGGAAGAAATACTTAGGACCCAATCCATTGTGTTTTACTTTGAAATATATTTATATGTATCAACTGAGCTGATTGTTTTGGATTTTCATGCCAGCAGTCACTATGTGTGGACTTTTGATGATTTCCCCTTTGCCTTTGAAGTGAACAATGGATTTTAATGATGTCTGTGAGCTAGAACAATACAGTTTGTATTTGAATCAATGTTGTGCTGTGGACAGAGTGTTGGACAAGGATGTGAGAAGCCCTCCTCTGCTGAGCTGCTGCTGCTGTTGTTCTTAAGAATATTTATATGTCACCTTTCAACAAACAAAAGATTTCCAAGCAAATTTTGTCAGGTAGTCTTGAGCAAGTCACTATACCTACCCTACCTCATAATATTTCCATGAGAAATTAGGAATGTGTGTGGACCAAGGTTTGTGGTCTAGCTCCAGTTTGGACTGAACTGTGGTTCCGTGAACTGGTTCAGTCCAGTTCAGCCCAACCACGAACCGGTCCAGTGGTTCAAGGCTGGTGAGGGTTGTGTGGGGCAGGGCAGGGGCAAGTGGCACTTTAAAAATTAAGTAAACAAGTCCTTACCAGCATGACCATGGCTCCAGACAGTTTCCTGGTGTGGTGCTGCTCCCCCCAGCAGCCCATCCACAGTGGTGGCAATCACATGGTGTCAATCAACTTTTGCATAAAAGGGCCGGAATGCCAACTCCCAAGCTATACAGACTGACCAGAATCACATGTTCCATTGTTCTGTATGAAGATCCTGCATCATTCTACACATTTTTACAGAATGAGTTATGTTTTAGAAAAACCACCCAGAACACCAACCTCTGACCAACCAAAAGCACGCATGATGTTGGACTAGGCAGTGCTGGTGCTGGATTCATGTGAGCCCTTAGCCAAATACTGTTGTAGTCCCTGCCCCTTCGCAGCATGACAGGGGAGCTACACTGGCAGCCACCACCTTTATGTACCAATAATGCAATTCACTCCCTCCAATCACTGCATCTAGTGACACAATGGCAGGGATGGATGCATTGCATTATAGGTAAGCAAGGATGGTAGGTACTAGCAGCACAGTTGCTGAAAAGTACTCCAGGCCACCACTGTCACTAAAATATGGCCCCCAGGAGCTTGAGGGATCTATATCTTGGTGGCAGTAGTTGCAGTGGTGGCTCAGAGTACAGTCCAGTAGCAGCCATATTTTTCTCACTAGGGTCATGGTTGGGATCGTATGATGACACTGGGTCCTCAGTTAATGTGCCAGTTGGCCGACTCCCGATGCCAGTCCTGGGTAGAACGTGGAATACTGTTTATTGTTCAGAACAAGTACTAAAAAGTGAAAAAATTGTGACTTAGTCCATCATTACCACCTACTCCTATGTAGTATATGAATCTGCCTGTGTTTGATGCCTCAGCATCAGAGGTTACAACCTTTTGTTTGCTAAAAATTGATTTGGGCTGTGAAGGGGTTAATAACATTTTAATAATGTTTATTAAACATTATGGCTCACTTAGCATATCCCACTGTTTTTCGCACAATCATTATTTTAAAAAATGTTCATTCCAGCCATCTTGTTCTGGAAGGCTTCTGGCTTGGAAGGCGTTAATAAATGAATCATATTGCAAGAGTTTGGGGTCTAAAATATTATTCTCAAGTGTTTCTAACAAATCCCACAGTTATTTTTGCCTCAGTTTTATTTATAAAGGGCCCATTCTGACCTGTTCTGCTCTAGCTTTTGCCCCATCCTCAAGTTAACATAAGAACTAGTGAATGATATTGAGTCAGATCATTTTAAATTGGCAAGAGCAGCTCTGCTACATAAGATCCTTTTAACTGAAGATGCCCAGGAACATCTTCATGTATAACATGTGCTCCATCAAGGAGCTGTAGCCCCTCCCCTAAATTCCTGTTCAGAATTTTCAGTGCGTTATTCCTACCTGTTCCTTTGTGGTATGTATATTTGGCTGTGTTTGATGCCTTAGGACAAGTGGCTACTGTTCCCTCTAACAGGGATTTCCAGATATTGTTCACTACAACACCCAGCATCCCCAGCTGCAATGGCTTTTGGCTGGGGATTATGGGAGTTGTAGTCAACAACATCTGGAAATCCCTGTTAGAGGGAACACTGCCAGTAGCCACCCTAGAACTTTTTATGAAGGTTTAGGATATATATCTTTTAAATAACATAAATAAATAGTTTTGGTTAGGCATGGATTAATATTTTAGTAATGTATGGATTACATTCCTAAGCTATTGCTCACATGTGTATTTAACACATACCACTGTTTTGGTAATGACAAGGTTGACAAATCTGAAATATTGGGCAGGTTTCAGTCCTGAAATATTGTTCTCAAGTGTGTTCAACACATCCTGCTATTTTTTGCATCCGGGTTGATTTTTCAGGAGTCCATTTAGTTCTTTTCTGGTTTTGGCTAGGAATAGGTTTGTAGTTTTTAACTTAATTTTACTAATTAGTTAGTTAGTTAGTTAGTTAGTTTATTTTGCAAATTTATTGGCCGTCTGATTTCCATAGACTCGAGGCGGTTTACATAAATTAAAACAACAGCAAGGAAAACAAGAAGAAAAGGTGAAAAAACCAAAAGTCTGGCAAAATAAATAAGTTTTCAAAAGCTTCTTAAAGGACAGAAGGGAGGTGGCATTACGAATGCACAGATTTCATTCCTAACCTATTGTTCACATGAGTATTTAACAGATTCCACTGCTGTGGGCACAGAAATTATGTATAAGATGTTAATTCTGGGTGGCTCTGGACCACTTCAGGCTGCTCCTGCCTCCTGGCTGTGAAGGAGTTGATACAAGTACTATATAATATTATAAATATTTCATTTCTAAAATGTTCTCAAGTTTATCTAACTCATCCCACTATTATTGGGATCCAGTTTGGTTTTTAAGTGGTCATTCTGGCCCATTCAGTTCCAGTTTTTACACTGTCCTGAAAAGTTGAAGGGGTCTCTTTCCTTCAGGCACAAAGGATTGCCTGCTCAGGCTAGTTCATATGTGCAAACCTGCTGCTTTTCGTCTTCTGTTTTGACAGTTTTTATGTCTGTATTTTATATATTTTAAATTAGATTTGTTGTCATATTTTTAGCTTGATACTTTTAACTGTCATTTTTATTATGTTTTTTTAGTTTTTGTAAAATGCCTTGGGATTGTTTTTAATGAAAGGTGGTATATAAATTTAAAATAAATAAATAAATAAATAAATAAATAAAGTGTTGATAATGACCACAGATTTAAATGTCCGCCATCTCTGTGTAAAGAATCAGGTCCACATTACAATCTATCCATGCAGTTAGTACACAGGAGGATCACATGTGAGTGGGGTGGGGAGTCTGCTCCACATGTGTGGAACATAACAGTTGTGGAACTAGTTGTGGGAGGACTCATTATGAACAGGGCTTAGGTGCAGCTAGAAAAAGCGTTGGATGAATAGAAGGAACTTTCTTCCGTCGACTAATTCATCCACAAAGGACATTACAGGGCAGATCCAGTCACTCAGGTCAGCTCCGTAATTTATTCTTTCCCTACACTGAAACACTTCTAGGTAGGAAAGATAATAAAATTAATAGATAATAAAACACATAATAGATTGTCGGGGGTGATGATTGTATGCACTTATATTTCTTTGGGTGCACACACCCTGGGAAGCTGTTGGCCTTGTCTTCCTAGCTCATGAACACACTATAAAATATGACTATGTGCACTTTCACACATGAAATATGTATCTCAATTTTTCCCCTACATGGAAAGAGAAATCTAAAAGATCAAGGCTGCCACAGATTTCCTGCTTGCTTTAAAAATGTCATTGGGGTGGGGGTGGAAACCTCCACCTTTCATTTTTCTTGGTTTTTCTTTGTAATCTCAAGGAGGCTTCTGCTGGTTCATCTCAAACTGAAACACAGCATGCCCTGGATTTTCTTTTCCCTGGAAAAGTCCAGACACCATATTAACAAGGATCAGTTCTGACATACCGGTTGTGCATCTACGGCGTGGTTTCCTAAGTGATTTTTACATATGCCTTCTCACGGCTGCCTCTGCTTTCCTCTTTGCTCTAGAAATATTGTCCTTTTTTAAGTTATAGAGAACAGCTCACATGTCCATGTTACCATGACCTAAACTTGGATTCCTTCCTCTGTAGTTACAGTTCAGAGCAATCATTCATGATCCATCCACTGAAACGATTTCACGTAAGCACTCAATCCAGGGACCACCCTCTGGATACTGCATGTTTCATTACAACTAGCCCTGAGAGAGGGGATCAGAGGTCAGTGCACAATCTCAAAGCTTAATAGCTGCCATCACTCATTCATGCATTACCAGCTTCACTCACCATCTAGGACTGACCACTGCTGGCAATTTCACACGTACTCCTAGCCAAGAGAAGAACTTGAGAAATCTTTTTTGGCTTTGCACAGTTTCAGTCTTCCTTAACTATTATCTTGTTTTTCTACCTTTGCTTCCATCTATCCCCTCTGTGTGTGTGTGTGTGTGTGTGTGTGAAATTTTATATACCACCTAGTATAGAAATTCTATCAAGTAGAATGCAGTTCAGGATTTCTACCGACCTGAGTGTTTTGCTTATTTTTGTGGACTACAGTTTTATTCCCTGGTTTGGCAACTATGAGTAGCATCACAATTTTCTAACCCTTAGTGATTTAGCTGGCATGCTTATGATGTGAATACTGGTTCGTCCCTGGGTCCGCCTTTTAGCCAATCAAACAGACTCAGTGGGGATCAATTAGAGGCAATTTTATTTGCTGCTGCAGCCAGCAAGGTAAATCAATGGGCTATTGCTCTGCATTGAAATACAAATTGGTTATAGGTGCATCTTACATTTATACAGACAATCTGAATGATGTTGACACCCTAGACATAGTATACTTGGCAACAAAATGGTGGACTAAGTATCTAGTACGCATGCGAAAGATTCATTGTTCATCTGGTGATCACCCCTTATTTGGTTACATCCTGTTTTCTTTAACTGTCAGCAAAGAACGGTGAGAACCAAGTTTCTTTAGAAACATTTTAGTGGAGAGAGATAATTACGTTGATCATGAGAGGCCTTGTCCTTGAGCTGGCCTGAGCTGGGCTGGGGTTACTTTAAGTTAGAGTGAGGTATTCTAAGTAAAATGGAGTTACTTTGGTTTTCTAAAACACATCACTTATACAAAATTAACCTGGCTAATTTAATCCCATCAGTATAGGCTGCCGTTTTGTGTATATTCTATTCAACAACTGTAATATGTTAGCAATGGCTTGCAGTTTTCTCTTTGATCTACATGACTGCAACAGGTCTGCATACAATATAAAAACTCAATGGAGTAATCTGGTTTAGGTTATGCTTGGCATTATGCTTTCTCTTCCCTGTCACTTGCTCAGAGAGTAAATTAAATCTGAGGCAGTACAGATTATCTTAGATAAATCTGTAGCAGTACAGATTATTTTAGATAAACTATTTATGGGGATTTGAACTCGGGTCTCAGTCACAGGCACAGGATTCAGTCACAGGAAGATGTCTTCTACTGAGTCAGACCATTGGTCCATCTAGCTCAATATTGTCTACATAGACCGGCAGCAGCTTCTCCAAGGTTGCAGGCAGGAGTCTCTATCAGCCCTATCTTGGAGATGCCAGGGAGGGAACCTGGAACCTTCTGCTCTTCCAAGAGAAGCCCCATCCCTTGAGGGGTTTCTTACAGTACTCATACATCTCATTCAAATGCAAACCAGAGCAGACTCTGCTTATCAAAGGTGACAATTCTTGCTTTCTATTACAAGACTATAGGAAGCTCTCAAAACGTTATATTGTGTGCTATTGCTTACAAGTCAATATTCTTGTGATACAGCTGGGTGAGCACAAGAAAAGTAGTGATGATATAATGAAAGTATACAGACTAATTATCTCTAGTTGCAAGCATCAATGTGGATGTCCATAATACAACATCATCATCATCATTATTATTATTATTATTATTATTTTGATTTCTATACCGCCCTTCCAAAAATGGCTCAGGGTTTTCAAAGAGAAATAAAACAAATAAGGAGAAACTTAAGAGCTCTGGGCTGCTTGGAGGAACATGAGCATCTTTTCAACTATTTTGTTGTCAAGACAACCAAGTGCAAGACAAATATTTGTTATTGGTTTTTGTAACAAATTTTTTGATTAAAGTTTTCTAGAAGATTAGAATCTGACTTCAAATCTTCTAGAAAACTTTAATCAAAAATTTTGTTACAAAAACCAATTTTGTCCCGGTCCTAGTCCAGCACTCTAACCACTACACCACGCTGGCTCTTTAATTAATTAATTAATGCTCTATTACTACTCTCTACAAAACTATCAGTTCTCAGAGTTCTTTGTCATGCTCCATCAGACTTGGAACATTTCAAAGAACCAGAGGATAGGCTACTGGTGTGTGTGTGTGTGTGTGTGTGTGTGTGTGTGTGCGTGCGTATGGTGGGGACCCATTGCCTTTGCCCCAACATGGAACACAGGGATGGGGAGGGGAAGTGGGTAATGCATTTCCAATGCTTTGCTTCCCTAAATCCAGGAGCTGGCTTTAGAAGTATAAGGAAGGCAGAAATTTGTTAGAGATTCATTGCCAACATGGTGTAGTGGTTAGAGTGCTGGTCTAAAACTGGGAAGACCAGAGTTCAAATCCCCATTCAGCCATGATACTTGCTGGGTGACTCTGGGCCAGTCACTTCTCTCTCAGCCTAACCTACTTCACAGGCTTGTTGTGAGGAGAAACTTAAGAGGTTTGTCAGGCTTGTTCACAGGCCTGTTGTGAGGAGAAACTCTGGGCTCCTTGGAGGAAGAGCAGGATATAAAAAATGTTTGTTTGTTTAATTGCCTCTCCCTGCCGCCAGGATAGAACTCAGGATATTCCCTCACAAAAAGGAGGATTGGAACAATAACCCTCTTCAGACATTATTCAAATGATGCTCTGCATGAGTAGAGTTTCTGAACAGGGCTGATAGTCCCGCCCCAGTCCTGTCAGTCATGCCTCTCAGCGCACCATTCATCGCTCCAAGGAGTTGGTCTGAAGAGACAAATGCCGCATCCGTGATGCTGGGTGGTGCACAAGTGCTCAAGCCTCCCAATCATGGAAGCGTCCACTATCACAGATACGAAATTCACCTCTTCAGATGAACGCTGCTGTAACAATGGGTGGTGAGCTGAGAGGCATGACTGACAGGACTGAGGCACAACTTCCGGCCCCATTTTTTGAATAACTTCTGAAGAGGGCTAATGGCCTTCCAACATTTGCCTCTCCTGAACATAACCAAGGAGGGTTCCCAAACCCAATCCTTGGCTGGGGTGAACAGACTTGGTATACTATACCTGCATGAAAGCCAGTGTAGACAGACTATTGGTCTTAGACCAGAGAGACCCAGATTCAGCCATGAAGCTTAGTGTCTTTGCACCATTTTGCCTCTGTCATAAGGATAACATGGAACACACACACACACACCCCACACATACAATGTACACTGCTTTGGAGGGAAGAATGGGTTAAAAACATACAAAATAAGTCTCCAACAAGCCACGATGGCTCATGACAGTGGCCTCAGTGGTGAATGAGAGAGTGGGAGAGATGGGGAAGTCCACTCTGACTGTTGCATGGCTGGGAGATAGCAAATGGTAGGCATCACTGTGGACTGTCATGGCACTATCAGGTCAACTTCCTCTTTCAACTGGTTTGGAATGCCAAGAAGAGAGAGACATCTGTAATCTCCATGGAGTGGGGAGGGGACTGAAGCAAGGGGGAGGGAGGGCTGCAGCAATACATTGCCTTAGCCATTCATTCCACATTCACAGTAGCATTATCCAGTGCATGAGTGGATGTTTCTTGGATTAGTTTTCCAGAGGTAGGACATCTTCAAATGATAGATATTATGCATAATGTCCCTTTGCATATTTGTGGCCTAGTAAACCATGACCATGTATTCTGTAGAATATAGTGCATATGGGGGTGGGCAGCAGTGCTCCCTCTAAGGTGTGTGCACGTCCACCCGCTCACAGATTTTTTGATGTGCGCTCAGTTAATTTTAGAGCCCGCTCAGGTTGAATCAGGAAGGTCCTACTCTGAATGCATGTGCGCGCGCACTGCCTTGATACTGCCGCCCAGAACAAAATTCATTCCGCACACAGATGAAAAAAATGAGAGAGAACACTGGTGGGCAGGCAAAATTAGATAGTGAGGTTTCATATTTCAAGGTATGGTTATGCTTTCTCTATACCTTAAATAAGCTTCTGGAAAGAGCTAGTTCAGTCTTGTAGACAATTTCTCATAATTAGCATATGCATGCTTAAATCTCAGTCTTACAAATTGCTGTGTCAGTAACTGTGTATTTTATTGAGGATTGCAGCCGTTGGTATGCCACAGCTGGTATGCAAGTCAAATGATCTGACATATTGCAGCAGTGAAGTAGCCAAATCTGTTGTAATGGTTAGCACTCTGGATTCTGAATCCAGTGATCCAAGTTCATGGAAGCTCTCTGTTTTGGTGATCGGATCCTAGCTCAGTAATAGATAATTTGCTTTGCATGCAGAAGGCCCTGGGTTCAATCCCTGGCATCTCCAGGTACAGCTGGGAAAGACTACTCTCTGGAATGTTGAAGAGCTGCTGCCAGGCAGTGTAAACAATACTGAGCTGGATTGACTAATGGTCTGTCTCAGTATAAGGCAGGTTCCTAGCTAATGCAATACACTTTTCTTCCAGATGTGGTGCAATGCTTGAAGACAAAACTGTTAATGCAGATAAGATGTGAAGGGAAAGGGTGTAGGGCTTGGGTGGCTCATTTATAGACCATGCTAGTCTTCTGGCCATAGTGGAACATAGCCATGTTGATGTAGCCATGAGTGCTTGAAATAGGACAGTCATTTGAATTGCAGCTGACAGTCAACACCAGTTACACCAATTCCAATGCTAGATAGAGTTCACTGGACTTTGCAGGGCAATAATTGTTAGCAGTGTTTCACATGGCTAAAGCAAACACCATGTGGTCAGGAAAGGAAAACAAAAAAGAAAACCCCTCCCCACAGAGCCCAGTAAGGCTCTCCATACTGCCTGTGTGGAGAGCCTCACTAGGTGATACGGGGAGAGGTAGCACTGAGATCCACCACCGAAACATGTTTCTGCAGATCAGGAAGGAGCCCTGTGCTTCTACACTTCTCTCCCCCCCTCCTTCCTCTTTTCTTCTTTCATCTTGTAATTCTGGTATGCAAGTTGGGTGGGAGATAGGGGGTGGGTGAACATCTCAAGAGGAAGGATACCCAACAAATGAGCCCAACAAATGTTGTGTCATTTAAGCTTCCTGGTACTTGTTTGCTACTGGTTTTGGAGTTATCCCAAAATCTGAAGTTTTGCCAAAACCCAACAAGTGAGACATCGTGGTTCTTGTGATGATGAATTAGATTTACTTGGATCACTTTAAAATTCTATAGGAATGTTTAGAACCTTGTGCTGATTTCTCTCTCTTTCCCTTGCATTCTTTATGAGAAGAAATTAACCCATATTGTCCAGATTTCATTTATCTGTGCCATCATGAATTTAATCATAGCTTGGCCTAGAAAATTATGATAAGGATTAGGTCCTGTTGCTTGTGCCTTTAGAAGAGTATTAAATATTATATAAAATCGGCCATTTGTTTTCTGTAAGTGCAAATCAGGTCAAAATAATAAAAGCATTGCTGTGTAATGAAAGCTGACCTAGTGCAGACAGTTCTTCTCCTCCTCCCACCCCCGCCCCTATTCTCTCTGTAATCTTCCAGATCTGAGATTGAATTGTTAGAATTATATAACAGGAAAATACAAACTGACAAATGATTATTATGTATAAGGAAAAAAACTACCCTTGCGTATATTGTCAGGATTATCTGTTTTTAAAACTGAATAGAAGCTACTACAATGCCAGTAATAGTTCAGTTATAACTTTTGGCTAGGAATCCCTACTAGTCTTCATGGGTGGGTGCTGCATTTTAATGATTTGGTATGGTCAGGTGAAGTTATTTGAATTGTAGGAAGAGTTTTTCTAATCCTTCCTTTTGGTGGAAGGAAGTTGTCACTCAAGGAATCAATATCCTAATCCATTGCCCTCCAAGCAATCTCTATAGGTTGAGGTCGGGCAGGAACCTCCTAGCCAGATCTGTACATACAGACAACAATGTGGCAGAGCCATTTGTCTAAGTCCTTAACATGGAATTGTCACCCAGTACCCCACCACATGGTTGTGAATACCTAAACCTTATATTTTATGCCATAGGATGAACCCATGGAAAAGCACAAATGGCTATAACATTTACATGGTACCTTAGTATAATTTTATCGGGGGTGTGTGTGTATTATTTAATTACTTTTTTAATGCAATACTAGATTAGATACCGTTCAGCACCCCACCAATGGAAAAATGAGGTGCATGTGCTGGTTCTGTGTGTGTGTGTGAAGCTTATTGGCGCTGCTTGCAAATGTGCAGAGCATCTACATCCATGGCTCTTAAGAATAGCATCCATGCTGTAGGACACTTCTACCATTGGGAATGATGGGAGAACCATACTGCGGTGATTATTCATCCAAAGGCTTTCTTCATTTGCAAACAGTGTCAATGGGCTTTCCACATTCACTGAGCCAGTGTGCTCCCTGTTCTTCCATCAGCAGGGCATTGTGTGGTATCTAAGCCACTGTTGGCATGTATTATGTAAATATAATGCTTTTTTTAGCATATAAGTACAGAAACCTGTTGAATTTGTGAACCATCTGAACTTTAAATATCTCCTCTGCAAAAGGTAGTAAACTTTACTAATGCACTAAATCAATTTGGATTTGATTTAGCATGTTTGAGTTACAAAGCAAGTACAATTTTTAAATAGTGTTTCTTTAAGAGCACAGTTAAAATGTGTGTTAGTTTCACTTAGTCTATAAATATCTCTATAGCCAAAATATCTTTTGACTATAAACAGCCAAAAGGTTTAAATATTTGATTAGAATATTTTTGATTAAAATTAAATAAAATTTAATTAATTATTAAAAATTAATGAAGTGCACTTAAGGTGGTTTAGGATATATTCAGACAAATTCAAAGTTTTACTTGGAAATTATTTTTAGTGGATCACTTAAGGTATTTACATCTTAAGACATGATAATACAATATCAATACCCTGACATTTTAAAAGAAAAATATTAACCACTGAAAACTGTTAAAATACTAATATTAGCATGTCCAGATACATGCATGTATGCACACACCCACACACACCCTAGGAATAGTCACCTGATATAATAACAACTTTGAAATTGCTGGGGGGTGGGTTAATTGACATTGTATCTATTCAGTATGTTACTAATCAATGTTGTGAAACAATGCATTTTTAGAAATGGAAACACTGGAGGCTGGGGATAATGATTTTGGACATGCTGAGGAAGAGAGGGTCAAGGGGGCATGTGGTAGGGTTAGGTGAAGTCAAGAGTATGGTCATCTTCAAGGATATTGGGGAAGAAGTGGGGTAGGTGGAGAAGAGGCTTGAGGTAGGTGGAGAAGAAAGAGGGATGAAGGGGGCTTGAGGGTAGACACCCTGCAGTAGGGAGCTTCAATGTTAACTTTAAAGAAGAAGGCAAGGTCCTGGCAGAAAGTGAGGAGGGATGACAGAGGAGTAGGCTTTAGGAGAGCATCAAAGAGAGATGAGTGAGTGTAGATCAGGGTGGTTAGTGTCATTGCTTGCCCAAGAAGATGAAAAAGGGGGAAGAAATGTTTTTTAGAACAGCCATGGATTTGAGTTTTTGCAAAGTCGCTTGGACTACAAGAATATATTTAGTAGAGGCTGTAAGCAAGGACGGTGGATTAGTGTGGCACGCAGTTAAGTGGATCTAAGAGGGAAGGCAGGGAGGAACCAACTGGAAACTGCAGAACTGAAGGGGTGGGAAGAAGTGCGGCACTTCTGAGAAAGCCTCCCATCAAAAGACTGAAGTCACAAAAGGAGTGAGAAGCAGAGTGGAGGGAGGAGGCAAAAAGTGTGAGTTGTTAAAACAGAGGTGACCATGGTAAAACAGAACCAAGCTCCACAACAGTGCGGTCTCAGTCAGAGCAGTTTTTAAGGGAAACAGTAAAGCAGTCATAAATGGGCCATGACTCCAAAAATAAGTCGGTGGCAAACTCACTTTAGATCAGACTGTAGCTCAGGACCCATCTACACATTACATTGTACATGTCACAAACTCACTTTAGATCAGACTGTAGCTCAGGGCCCATCTACACGTTACATTGTACATGTCCCTTGTCATTCAGGTTTAAATGAAAAAGCATCAGTGGAAGTGCCTGATCAGAACTGGGAACCTGGTGTGCAGTGTTGGAGGAGGGAGTATTTAATCCTTTCTAATCACAGTTCCAATGAAAAACATACCCCTGAAATTGCTATTTAGTCTGTGAATGTAATCCTCTATTGGTGCTTATGACAGCTTTTCCCTGTGGCTCGTAGCACCTTTGGGGGCATGATTGTTGTCAGGACCACGCTCTCCCCACATGCTGCAGTCCTGATCCTGATAGAGGCCGCGCCACTACTGCTTAAGTTCACTAAAACAAATATGCAGGGCCATCCTAAACATTCAACATTTGGTCTAGTCCAGTGTTGGGAGTGTGGGAGGGGTGGGTCAGGATTCAGTGACAGCAAGTCATTCAATCTCCAGGGAGTGAGAGAGGGGAAATGACATGGAGGATAACTGGTTTCTTGGTAGTGAGTGGTATTTCAAGAGGCAGCAGGAGAAGGGTTTATGAAATGCAGTTAAGGGAGAGTTGATTGGGGAAGAATGGGTGGGTGGGGACCAGCGTGCTGAAGGCTAGCCAAAAAAAAAAAAAAAAATAAGAGGAAAAATTTAGGTTATCTGTAGGGTCAAGAATAGGCTCAGAAGAGCAAGCAAAGGTGCAGAGAGCAGTAGCGGGAAGTTAAAATTGACAGCAAAATAGGCTTCATCAGGGCAGAGTCATTATTCTGCCACAGCACATGATCTCCTCAGCAATTGCTTGCACCTGTCATGTGGGGTTTAGTTTGGCAAGGCCAGCAAGGAGTAGCTACCTGTGCTCTTCATTGTAAGGCCCAGGAGCCAGCGGTGGCTGCCATCAACCCAAAGTGCAGCTCCCGGACTAATTGCTGATTTGCCCTGTATGAAACTTTGGTTGAATACTCTGCACAGTCTGCCCCACCCCCCCACACTGGACATTATGCCGAGATGATCATTCCCACCGTGCAGGGCTGCGCTTTGCCCAGTGCCAGCCTACTTGAGCCCCTGGAAGTGTAGCCCTTCCTAACTCTTTCACCATCTGAAAAGAGGGCTCTGCCTCTGGGGAAAGCACAGTACTGTATAGAGGTCAGCCCAGTGGGAAATGGCTTTCACCTTGAAGGATTTTTGTCAAAGTGGCCCCACTTGAAAAATATTTATGTATCAATAAATCTATCTGTCAATCAATCATATTTTTAAACCAACTGATATGTAAATCTCTAGGTGGTGTACAAATCCCAACATTAAAAATCACAGGTTAAAATATATAAAACACGATAAAACCAATATAAAACAAATTATTAAAATTATTAAAATTCGAATTAAAAGCTTGCGAGAACAGGAAAGTCTTGAGGGTTTTCCTGAAAACAAACAGAGAAGGAGATGCTCTTATTTCAGCAGGGAGCATATTCCAAAGCCCTGGGGCAGCCACAGAGAGAGCCCGGTCCTGAGTCGCCTCCAGACAAGTTGGTGGCAACCGTAACTGGACCTCTCCAGAAGATTGTAAAAGGCAGGAGGGTTCATGACAAAAGAGGCACTCTCTTAAATAGCCTGGTCCCAAGCCGTGAAGAACATGGAGATTCAGCAACGATGGTAGCAGACGAACACTTCCTCGCCCCTTTTTGCACATACTCTCTCACTGTATGTAGAAGTGCCCCCAGAGTCCTGAAGGTGCAGTGTATGGGCAATGCCATTTGCTGGGTGCCCAAGCAAGGCTATCTTTTCAAGTAGTTGGAGGAAGCAACACATGCTTCCTTTTAGCGAGCTTTGCCTTTGGAGCAGGCACCCATCGAGGCAACTTCACCAAGAGAGGCTTGTCCTCTTTTTAGCCCAAGTCACAAAAATTCGTTAACTTCCAATAAATGAATAATGGCTGGGTTGATTTTACACTGGGCCTGTGTTTAACACAGTGAAATTTGGTCTAACTGCTAGACAGAAATAATGGTTACAGCATTATTATTGATTACGTTGATCCCTGTGCTTCTGCATAGCATTTCTCTGTGTCAGGTTCCAGTGGATAAAACGTTTATTTTCCCATCTCTGTGGGGAGGAAACAGTGTTTTTGCATCTTGCTTCAAGAGACAGTTAATCGGAGTCTCCTAAAATCATTACAGATTCCCCCTAGCCAGAGAGAGAGGCTCTTTAGCATTGCACTGAGCATGTATAGATTAATGCAGTAATCAATGTTCTCTCTACACTGCAGAGATTTGTATGGATGGCAGTGGCTCTTATGGCCTTGTTTGGTGTCACTGTTGTAGGATGTTTGACATTGCAGAATAATTTGGCAGCGATTCAGGAGACAAGGACTACAGAGACTTTTTTTTTTTTACAGACCTCCTTTGCACTAATTTGTGTTTGGGTTTCCTCCCCCTCCTGTTTGCGGTTGAGGGTTTGCTTCAGTCGCAGGCTGAAATTCAGCAACCTGCTTGAAGCTGGTTCTGCTTCTATAGGCACTCTGAGCTGAAGCTGCTATGTTTGCTGGTTTCCTTCAGTTTCTTCTCCATACGTTGCATTCAGGGACAGGTAATTTAGTGGTAGTACTGTCAGAATTAGACTCTGTAGATTTCTGTAAATTATTATCCATGTATGTGTTTTGAAAAAGACTCATCTTGGGATAAAGTACAAGCTATAGTTGATTTTTGCATTAAAAGCACAGAGCCATTTTGCTCTTGAAAGGTTTCCTTAAATTCAGAATACTATATAGATATATACAGTATAATATAATTTGACATTTTCTGGTATGTCTTTTTTGACCATGACTGTATTTTAGAATTTTTTTAAAAAAAATCTTTCTGTCTGTAAATGTATTTCTGGATCCATTTGAATATCATCTTGCCACAAATAATATTGCATGTTGGAGAATTGAGTAAGTCAAGCTTTCAGAGGTTTTTAGAGTCAGGGAACAAATAATCATTCGGATATATTATTTTTAGCTAATCTCTTTGGCAGAAGAGAGTTGCTGTGCCCTGCATCTCCTGAGTCATGTTGTGGTTAGTAAATTTCATAGCCTTAACTCAAATTGCAATATATAGCCCATTTATTATCATACAGCATGCTTTTGGAAAATCTTTGTAATACAATGTGTACAGTTGAAAGCATCATATTTCCATTTTACATATTTTATGGTTCAGATACTGATGCATTTATGACTTGGCACTATACATAGCAACTGGACGCCATGAAGCCAAGGACATAAGGAGATTGAACCAAACAAATCTTATTCCAACTCATTACAGTTAGCACGCTGACTGCAAATACCATAATTACCATATGATAATTATAGAAAGGTTTTTGTGTATGACATACTATGGACTACTTTCTTGAATATTTAAAGGATTTTGTCAGCATTATGAATTAGGGGCTTATCTTTTTGTGACCCTGTTTGAAGAATTTTAAGTCTGACTGGGTAGAGAAAAGATAAAAGAAAGATACAGGTTGTTTTTCAGAAAGAGAAATAACTTGAACTGATCTTCAAAAGGAGGGGGAAATTTGATCAAATTTCTCAGACAATTTTAGCTTCATTAAGAATGCCAACCCTCACCATGCTCAGAAGTCCCCTCTGCCAAGCCCAGCCTCAAACGCTCCCTCCTATCCTTTACTTACCTGCTGCTCCTGCCACCTAAGCTGCTTTGCAGGTAAGTAAAGTGGATGTTTTGCAGAGTGAACACTGATAGGTTGGGCTTTCAGGGATAGTGAAGGATGGCAGGATCAAGGAAAGGGAAGCCAGACATTCTTCTCCAGTTCAGGTTTGAAACAAGTCAGAGAAGAGTTTGGGAGCTTTAAAAGCTTCTTCTTTGAGGCAGACTATTACAAGCCTTAGACGTTCTTCTCTGAGTCTAGCTTGGGGAAACTTTCCCAACAACTATAATCCTTGATATACAGGCATTGTTCTTCAAGCATTATGTTGTCTTTGCACAAGTGCATACATATGGTTTAAAGGGCGCATATGAGGTCATGTGTGTTTTTGGGATGCATACAGCCTGAGCACACACAGGGTTTGGCGCCTAGAGCACCCAACTGGGGGGGATCCCCTAATGCACAGTGCTCATTGTGCGGTGTATTGTGAGATATCCAAAGGCCAGGCATCCTTCTCCCATCTTCCCTGCTACCATACTGCTCACTGCAGTGGTGCTCATCTGCGAGTGCTGTGTGGTGAGCAGGGCTTCAGCCCAGATTGTGTGGGGGAAGGCAGGAGTGATCCCTTCTTCCCCACATCCATCTCCAGCTCTGAGAAAAGTGGTTGTGTACACAACCTCATCATCTTGTTTCAGACCCATTTTTGGAACAGAAACTACTGTGGTCATCCTAATGGATGACCTGTACTGGTGGAAGGACATGCGGTATGTGATCCTGCTTATTTCCTTGACATTTAATGTGTATTGTAAGTGCATTGAGCACTCAAAAGTATCTGGGAGAAATTGTGTTTTGAGGGGGGTGGAATAGGGATGAGCACAAAACCGGTTTGCCAGGTTCAGTTTGAATTTGAACCGGGTTCGAACCAGGGTGGGGAGGTTCAGTTTTGGTTTTGCTCGAACACCTCTTTGGTTCAGTTTGAATTCAAACTTGGTTCAAGCCATTTTGAACTGGTTTGAACTGGTTCAAACTGGTTTGAGCCTCCAAAACTGGGTTATATGGTAGGCACCCATGGGTGCCAACTGCCACCCAAACCCCAAAGCAATTGGACATGCCTACAATTTTTAATGAATTTGGGGGGGAAATTATTATTGCCCATTATTCCCTATGTGGAGTACCTAGGGGAAAACAACTGGGGTGGATGGTAGGCATCCAGGGGTGCCTACTACCCACCGAACAGCAAACCAATCGGAGACTCCTGCGATAATTTGTGAAGGTTTTTTTTTTCATTTTTAAATTCCTCCCATAAGGAATAATGGGGATTCCAGCAAAGTTATCGCTTCACGTTGTGGGGAAAGGGGTGGCCCTGAGTGGAGTGTGGTGGGTGGTAGTGCCCAATGGGGGCAAGGGAGCTACCACAATTTATTTCAAAGGAATTGGGCATTGTGCTGATTTTTAAAGAATTAATGAAGTTTATGCGTCTTTAAGATTTTCCCCCCATAGGGAATAATGGAGGTTTCAGCAACCCCATAACTGCATGGTGGACACTGGGGTGGTCCAGAGCGAGTGGTGGTGCAGTGCACATAAGGTGCCAACCACCCCCATGGGTTGTTAACCCATAAGGTACTGGGTTTTGTTGTTTCTGAGGTGTTCTGAATGTAGATTCTCTGGTAGCAAATTCATGGTTTGTCACTGAAAATCTCATATCTCCTCTCAATGTCTCAGGAATCTTTGAAGGTTAGGAAGAGAGTGTTAATGAATCTCTTTAAAATGACTTATAAAAATTGAAGAGTTTGGCTCTCTTTTCATTTTCATCCCCCCCCCCCAAAACAAGCTTGTAGAAGTTTGCTAGAACCTCTAAATAGTATGCCTCACTTCTTTCTTCATATTGTCCATATCCTCAGTCTGCAACAACTGAAATTCATCCAATAAAACAAAAGTTTTATTGCATTGTCATGCACCATCATGATTGTGATTCTCAGTACAATTTTAACCAGATGAGCTCCTAGTGATTTCAGTGAAGATAATTGAATGTATTATGGTATAATCAATGAGCAAATGACTTCCATTGGAATGCTTGTCCAAGCAAATGGAACAGTTCCCATAAATTGCTGTAATTTCCATTCAGTTAATCTACAGCAAATTCCCATGAACTTTAGTGGAGCAGATTCCATTCAATGAACCACAGAGATCGGGGGAATTTTACCATTGGCTTTAATGGAATGTAATGTTTTTTCATTCTATATGGCATGGTGTGTGTCAAAATTTACTTTTTGAATTCATTCTTGAGCCTGGTGGTCAACCAATTCATATTATAACATACTAGGAAAGTGGGCTTGCAGTTTGCAAACATTCCTCCTGCACCATAAAATTGTTGGAGATGGAGTTCCAGTGCATCAACCTTTTGCACCGACTATCCCAATGACTACTACGGGCATTGGGAATAGAGATAGTGAGTAAGGGTCTCCCTAGCTGTTCCTATCTGTCTCTACTATATGACCCCTGATATGACTCTTCAGGCATTTCCTGCGATGAGAGAGAATCCCTTCCCTTCCTCTTAGAGAGCATCTATCTCTCTCCCAACCTATTTATTTTGTAGTCTTTAGATAGGATTAGGTCTTTCCTATCCAAAGTATACTTCATCAATAAAATCTACTTAGTATTTAGATTCTACAAGTATCTCCATGTGTCTTCTCTAAATAGCTGCAACAACTAAACTCTGCATTCTATTGTGTAACTGGAGTGGCTAGCTTCCTTAGTGCTCTGCCAATTAATTACAAAACCCATCACAGGTAAATTATACCCTCCAACGAAAATTACCGTGCACTGTCCCTTCACTCATTGCTAGCTAGTTCATGTGCAGAAGAGTTTATGTGTTTAGAAAAATGTATTTATATACCCAGCACTTAAGCTTTCTTGTGTGTGTGTGTGTGTGTGTTTTTTAATTAAGCCATTTTTGTGGAACTCTGACATGGATTGAAAAGCAGTGAACTGAAAAAAAAAACACCATAGCATGTTTGTTGCTTCATAATTCAGTGAAAGTCTGAACTTCTGTCTCAAGAGGTACCCAAGAAAACTGCCAAAGTTTGTTGGAAGGTATCATTCCCCATGCTTTTCCAATGGGAGAGGGGTTTTTTGGTGTGTGTGTGTTTTTTGTTGTTGTTTTTTGCATTTCCAGCAAATTTTTTGGTAGTTTGGGCGAGGTCTGGAACCTACCTGTGAAAACTGCATGTTTCTGTCTTTCCTGGTTTGGTCTGGGAATTTCATGTGGGTGAGTGAGTGAGGCCCAAGCAGCTTTCTATATAGATATTATAACACCGGAGTGGTATTAGTAAGAATAGTGCATTTAATATTGGATATGCTTTTTATTTTTGAATGAGTAATCTGGCTGAGAGCTGAACTAGACATGACACTGCTTTCACAGCAAACAAATCCGCTCTGCCTATTTGAAATGCTGAAAGCCATGCTGCTTACTGAAGGCAACCGAAAATTGTGGTAAGAATGAGCCCATTGGCATGATTATAGATTCCCATTTATACATTCAGTTGCAGACGTTGAACCATTTTAGAAGATGCATAGATCCAGAATGGCACCCACAGAAAATTGTGTATTTTTAATTCTTTAAAAAAATCTTTAAATCTAAATGTTTAATTTAGATTTAAAATTTTAAAATCTTTAATTTTTTAAAAAAATCTTTAAATCATTTAAGAGAATGTGTATGGTGTTCATTTCTGGGGCTTCGGCGGTCAAGAGATCTGCCTTTGAACTTCACAGTGAGTTTTGAGGAAAACAGAACTGCATTTATTTATATTTGCACAATTATTTTAGTGTGATATATGGTGCATCAGCTGGTAACCTCCAGGCTTGGCTGTTGCAATGCGCTCCACGTGGGGCTGCCTTTGTACGTAGTTCGGAAACTTCAGTTAGTTCAAAATGCGGCAGCCAGACCAGTCTCTGAGGCACTCCAGAGAGACCATATTATGCCTGTTCTCAAACAGCTGCATTGGCTGCCAATATGTTTCTGAGCAAAATACAAAGTGCTGGTTATCACCTTTAAAGCCCTAAATGGCTTAGGTCTGGGTTACCTTAGAGAGCACCTTCTTCTGTATGATCCCCATCGCACATTGTCATCCGGAGAGGTCTGTCTCCAGTTACCACTGGTATGTCTGGTGGCGACTTAGAGCCAGGCCTTCTCTGTAGCTGCTCCTGATCTATGGAATGTACTCCCAGCAGATATCCGTAGTCTGGGCTCTTTGTTGGCCTTCAAGAGAGCTTTACAGACTTAAAGGTTTTTTAATTGTTTTTTAAAGTATTTTTAATTGGTTTTAAATGGCTCTGAACTCTTTTAGATTTGTTTTTATGTTGTTTTAACATATTTGTTTTAGATGGTGTTAGTTGTATTTTACTTGTTGTGCACTGCCCAGAGCCTTTGGATAGGACAGTAGAGGTGTAACAAACAAACAAACAAACAAACAAATGAGTGACTCATGCACATTTAATGTTAAAAAGGAAAGATATTTAAATCTAGTTAAAAAGAAAAGGTATTTAAAGTACACATTAAATGCAACTTCCTACCTTTATAATGTGTAGTAATATAGCAGATGGTTAAATATATGCATTGAAGTCTTGACATCAATAGAACTACATTCTTGGACTGAAAAACAAATGTTTTTGTGTTATAAGAAAATGAACAGATGCACAAATCAAATTCAACAGTGGCCTGTGTAGTTTGTTCATATCATGATGGCCCATGGTGTACAAGACAGTTTTGTCTGCTTGCAACCACAGACTTTTATTGTGCATTCCTTTTTGCAGCACATTTCAGCAACTGATAGCACACATCCTAAGTTTTGACTAATTGGCTGTCTAAATACCATTTCCATTTTTTGGAAGAGGGAACGCATGAATTGCATTTTTCTGCTTGTCCCAAATATGGCCATATTGGTAGCCAGCTCACAATTCATGTTGCTTCATTGTTTGTAAACTTTGTATGGATTGGGGTGGTGGTTGTTTTTTGGTAAACTGATCCTGCTCCATCCATGTTGTGGGACTGTACGTAGGTACAAAAACAATACTTTGCAAGAATAGATGAGGTATTACTGAAAACTGAATATTAAGGGTATATGGAAATATTGTTATAATCTTATAGATGTCCATATATGTCTCCCATTATTATCCAGTGAATATTTAAATGCTGCCATATTCTGCAGCATGATATCTTCCAAAAGTCTTCTCCATTCATATGATGTCAGGAATAGCATGTGCAGGCATAATTCTCTGTAATGCTTATCTGTTTCAAGCATTATCCACAAAATATGTGGATGTTAATGATATAAATTATATAACAAATGATATAATGATATAAGAAAATAATTATATCATTTCTTATAATGATATAAGAAAAAATTGTCCCTGTTGATGAGACAGATATAGAAGATTTAACTGTAGATGTCACAGTATTTTTGAAACCATTTCCGGCTATAACCCTTGGGTGAAGAATTGTTCTGCTTATCTACATTTTTATGACTTTTACAAGTTGTTCGAACCAGCAAAGTCTGTGCATTTCTGTTACAGTCATCCAGATTAACTGACTTGCTACATGAAGGTACTGTATATAACGCAACCTAACATAAAAGTCCGAAGTAGCCTTTGCTGCAAATCCCACTAGTTCTTTGAATTAATACTGTCAAAGTACCTACCTCTTTGCTCCCTTGTATGTCCACGTCAAGATGATGTATCTTTTCCAGACAAAGTCAATTAATCACGAAAGGATTTCCACGATATCTTTGCAAATGTAATATTGGAAAGATCAAAGTAATAATTCTTCAGTGTTCATTGGTCCTGTGTTATTAACAAATGGGACTCCATTGTACTGTATAGCATTGCAGAAACCTAAGCAGTAAAGCCTATTTTGGACACATGTCACCTCTAAAAGAGATACCAAATCTGACTTGTTCCTCATGCATATATCATCATTGCTGGAGAGCACATTTGCATCTAAATGTAGATTTAAATCTTGACAGAAATCTCATTGTTTTCCTTTTCATCCAATATATTAATTTTGACTTGATCCTGATACTTTGTCTTTTTCTGAGTGATCATATGATAAGATTCTGAACACACCTACTTGGGTTCTGATTAGATTTGGCTTTACAGCACTTGACACCATACCTTTTTACGGGAATTGAGAGAAAGTAGGCCTTTCCAGTATTCAGAATTTGCAGGAGGTGGTTTCTCACCTTTCCCAACAGGCCAGAGTTTCCTAATCTTAGGTCCCCAGATGTTATTGGACTACAACTCAGTCCAAAACATCTAGGGACCCAATGTTGGGGACCCCTGTACCCAACAACGTTGGGGACCCCAGAAAGCAGCAGTGAGGTGCTGCTTGTGTTTTCTGAGAAATTCTGGATGAAGGGGAGAAACCACCCTTTTCTCTCTCACACAAGTTCTCCATGGGGGAGAGGAGGGTTGGTAACTCTTCCTTGTGTTGGGCATTGGCCTGCAAAATCACAGGGAAGAAGTTGAGAAACTACCACTCACTCTTCTGAGTTCTCTGTGAATTTCTTAAAACAGAGGAAAATAGGGAAGTTTTAGAAAAATTCACAGAGAACTCAGAAGAGTGAGTGGTATTTTCTCAACTCCCCCCCCCCACCCGTGATTATGCAGGCCAATGCTCAACACAAGGAAGAGTTACCAACCCTCCTGTTGCCTCCAGGCGATATTGCCTGGAGGCGATATTGGGCTGGATGAAGGATAACAGACTGAAATTGAATCCAAACAAGATGGAGGTACTGTCTGTAGGGGGTCGGGATCCAAGAGATGGTATAGATCTGCCTGTTCTGGATGGGATTACACTCCCCCTAAGAGATCAGGTTCGTAGTCTGGGAGTGCTCATGGATCCCAAACTCTCCCTGGTTTCTCAGGTTGAGGCTGTGGCCAGGAGTGCTTTTTACCAGCATCGGTTGATTCGCCAGATACGTCCGTTCTTGGAGAGTAGTGACTTTAAAACGGTGGTACATATGCTGGTAACCTCTAGGCTTGACTACTGTAATGCACTCTATGTGGGGCTGCCTTTGTACATAGTTTGGAAACTACAATTGGTACAGAATGCAGCAGCCAGACTGGTCTCTGTGTTTACCCGAAGGGACCATATAACACCGATTCTAAAAGAACTGCACTGGCTGCTGATAGGTTTCCATACAAAATACAAAGTGCTAGTTATTACCCATAAGGCCCTTAATGGCTTAGGTCCAGGGTATTTATGAGCGCCTTCTCTGTCGTGAAACCTGTCGCCTATTAAGATCATCTGGAGAGGTCCAACTATGGGTGCCACAAACTGGTTTGGTGGCAACCCAGGACCGGGCCTTTTCTGTGGCTGCCCCAGGGCTTTGGAACGCACTCCCTGCGTCTTCATCTTCTTCTCTGTTTGCTTTTAGGAGGACCCTGAAGAAGTACTTGTTTTCCCAGGCCTTCAACTGAGATTCAATTTTTAAATTTTAATGCGTTTTTAACATGTTTTTATCTAATTTTTATCTTATGGATTTTAAATGTGTTCTATTTTATGTTTTAATTCTGTACACTGCCTAGAGATTTTTATACTAGGCATTATATAAATTCAATCAATCAATCAATCAATCAGTCAATACCATTGAAATCATCTGGAAAGGTTAGTCTGTAGTTGCCACTGGCTCATCTGGCGGCTACTCAGGGACGGGCCTTCTCCCATCCCTGAGTAGGGATGGGCCTTCTCTGTTGCTGCCCCAAGGCTTTGGAACACACTTCCTGCTGAAATATGAGCCTCTCTATCTCTTACAGCTTTTAAAAAGGCAGTCAAGACACATTTGTTCACCCAGGCTTTTAATTAGATATTGTTTTAATTGTGTTTTTAATAGTTTTAAATTTTAAATTGTAATGTTTTAAACTTTTTATTTGTTGTTTTTATTGTTTTGTTGTAAACCGCCCAGAGACTTGCGTTTTGGGTGGTATACAAAGGTGTTAAACAAACAAACAAACTCACATTTGTTCTTGAGTGTGTTGCCAGATTCCTCCAGTCACTTCAGTATATTAAAAAGCGACTGATTATGTTGTGTTTGTGTGGATCTAAATATATTTTTATTATTATTGTTGTTGTTTACACAGTCAAACAGGTGTTATTGACTGGTTTGTTTTATCCAGACATCGAGTCTTTCCCAAAGACCTGGGATGGCTGAATTTTATTATCAATGTTGTTGCTGTTATTATTATAGATATCATCGTAGAATATAGGCTGTTCCCAGTAAAGTTGCTTTTTGTAATTTGCTGGTGGTGATTTCTGTGGCCGCTATGGTGTTGAGGTGCTCTTCAAGTTGTTTTGGAATTGCACCTAAGGTGCCAATTACCATTATTATTATTATTATTATTAATAAATACATACTTTATTTGTTAGCTGCCCCATAACAACTTGTTCGCTGCCCCATAACAACTTGTTCTCTGTGCAACTTACAACACATTAAAGCGTGAGATAAAAACACACAACACATTAAATCATTTTTTAAAAATGGAGGGGATACAAAGTACAATACAGAAAAATTTAAAATACATTATTAAAATCAATTAAAATTAGATCAAAATTTTAAAATTTAAAAGGCCTGAGTGAACAAAAAGTTCTTCACCTGCCATTTAAGAGAACAAAGTGATGAAGCCAGGTTGACCTCACTGGGGAGGCTACTCCATAAACATGTTGTACATGTTTTTAAAAACCTTTTAATTAGATTTGTATTTTTATATTCCAATTTAATTTTTATTGTGCAGTTTTTATAGTTTTATATTGTTTAAAATGTCTTGTAAACCGCTTTGAGATTATTTTAATGAAAGGTGGTATAAAAATGTAACAATGAATAAAATAACAATAAATAAATAAATAAATAAATGGGATGCAACCACTGAAAAGGCCCCCCTCCCCAGTAGCCATCTGCCTCACCTCATTTGGAAGGGGCACTCAGAAGAAGGCCTCAAAGATCTTAGGGTCCAGGATGGGGCAAGATGCTTTCTCAAGTAACCTGGCCCCAAGCCATTTCGGGTTTTAAAGGTTAAACTGGGCCCAGAAATTGGGCCCAGAAATGGATTGGGAGCCAGTGCAGCTGACAAAGCACTGATGATCAAAACGTCCAGTCCTGGTCAATAATCTTGCAGCCCTATTTTGTACCAGCTGCAAATTCAGGAACATTTTCAAAGGCAGCCGCACATACAATGCATTGCAGAAATGTAAGCGAGAGGCTACCAGAGCATGAGTAACTGTAATATGAGGCTGTCGCCCACTTGGCATAATATACTTTCCAGACTCGGGTCCATTGCCAGCCTGAGTGGGCCCCAACAAAGAGGGGAGTGGTCCGGGTCCATCTGCAATGGGCCAAGGCAGCTCACGTGGCCTTTTAAATACTATTTGCACTGCGTATACTGAAATAGTACAAAAGTCTACAGAAATGGCCATTCTCTCAATCCATGTTTTTAATAAATGCAATAAAGATCCACATAGTTAAAACGTATTAATACAACAGGGTATTCTAATATTTTATAACACATACAAATTTACATAGTTAAAGCTCTAAATGGTTTTCATGAACGGACATATTTTTCTAAGTGCATTCATCTTTTACCACTACATGACCAGCACAGATAATTCAACAAGGGTAGCTTTTGGCCAGCACAGTGATAGGAAAAGTTTCATCTGCTTTACAGAACATCTGCCTATTTTATCACCCTCTTGCTAAGGTCTAAGATGATAATTTTTCATTATCTATTTTTCCATTATCTAATTTTCCATTATCTATCTAGTTCCATTGTCTATTTTTGGGGTGGGGTGGGTGACTACTTGATTTTTTAAAATCAAATTAACTTTTAAAGCCATCAGGGTGAGTCATTTACTTGGGCTGCAACTGCAAGCAAGCAAAGCTCACCTTAATTGCATTGGTTCTATCTAGCTTTCATTGATATCTGAAGGATCCCCACTGATCTGCAGCAAGTAGAGGAAGCAGCACTACTGATGGACACTCTCATTTTGAGCTCTTTGCCTCAACACACACACTTAGGAGAGGAAGGGACATGCACCAGCTGCAAACACACATATGGATTATTTGCCGTTGTCACATTGCTCAGAAAGCAATGCATCACGAGTCGTGTCTAGTTTAGATTCATCGGCCGGGGGGTGGGGGGCGGGCAGAGTTTGATCTGGGCCAGGGCCACATAATTATTTAGAGTGGGCCTGGCCCCAGCAAGGTCACCACGTGGCTATGGGCCTGTGACCAGACCCTCAAGGGGTTGGAGTGTGCCTTTCTGGAAATGTTTGGAAGCTGAAGAAATGTCAAATGGCAAATGATTAAAACAAAACCAGTTAAAAGGTAGTACTGATTATGCAGCCAGTAGAATCTGCCAAAAGTCTGGCTGGGCATCCAGATTGGAGAAAACATTTGCATCTCTAAGTTGTCCCAAGCTGTGTGCTGCACAAAGAAGTAAATGCCTCTCTTGGTAGGGCAAAGACCCTTCTGGGTGTTGACAGAGCAAATGGTTTTCCATTGGGCATAAGTGCAATTTGCTAGTCACCCTCTAGTTTGTCTACATCTTGGGACAGTTTTGGACATTTTCTCTTGATGACAGATTCAAAGCCTGCAATCCTCATTATCAGGCCTAGAGAGCTGTGATTGCGCGAAGGCCTCGAAGGGCTCTGCAAAGGCCTTTCACTAGACTAGGAGTAGAGTACCACCAGAGTGTGGGAGTGTCGATCGTCAGATTGTTATAGTCTCTGATGAACTGAACAGATTATTGGAAAAGGAACAGAAATCTCAAAAAGACAATTTAACTAAAGATCAGAGAATGGCACTGAGACAGTTGAAATTGGATAGGAAGGAAAGGAAAGTGAGGATTTCTGTGAGTGACAAGGGGAGTGATTTTGTTTCTATGAGTCAACCAATAGTAGGAGTCAACAAATAGATTGAAAAATTGTGCGGTTGCACTTATCGGATACCAGTTCATATGAGGAGTAATCGAAGTCAGATTTTCAGGCCACTTGTAGTATTTACAAAAGGAGGAATATTAATATGAGATTTCAGCAACATTTGGATAACAACAATCACCCTCATTGTCCTGTTAAATATTCATTAGTTAAAACACATACGTTGGGAGATAATGCGGGTAAGATGGCTCAGAGTTCAGCAATCATGGTTAGGCCAGTTATCTCAGGGTGTGATGGTCCAGCAGGCTGTCTGAGCTGGTTAATATCTACAGTTTTGTCACCATTACTGAATATGTGCCAGCTCACTTATAGTAGCTTTAAGAAGCCTTTTGTGTGTGTGCGCGTGTGCGCATGTACTTTCTTGAGTAAATGGAGCGGCAGGATATCTCCCTGCCGCCCCTTTTTCTGCTTTGCTGCACTTCTTAAAGCCTTTTTGTACTGCACGCCAAGCGGGGGAAGGGGTGGC
Organism: Hemicordylus capensis; assembly: GCF_027244095.1. Lineage (NCBI taxonomy): Eukaryota > Metazoa > Chordata > Lepidosauria > Squamata > Cordylidae > Hemicordylus > Hemicordylus capensis. Next base: position 305,625,061 of record NC_069657.1, read on the forward strand.
AGGGAGGTATCCTGCGATCCCATTACTAAAAGAACTGCTGTAGCAGAGCGCCGGAAAAGGGGCGCTCAAAGAAATAGTAAGCGAAATTACTCCAAGAAATATGGGCACTGGAGGGGGGAAGCGGCGGGAGGGGTAAGTAAACCCTCCCGCACCTTAAAGGAAACCCCCCACCCCAGTGCCGGACCTCAGCTCCGCGGTTCCGTGCACACCCCTACTCACTTATAGGTGCCAGCTCTCTAAACAGATGCTGGAAGCATACAAAATGTGGGTGAGAACAATGTTTGGAGAGTTTTGATGTTTTGATGCCTGCCGTCTGCCCCACCTCCAGCTGTGTGAATACCCTTTCTGAGTTCCTGGCTTAACTCCCCATATCTACAACAATGCATTAGAGCATATAGAGCTGCAATATGGTCAGATACTGACTCTCCTCTCTCTTGCTATTGAGAGTGGAACTGGACCCATTAAAAATGATATTGTGGCAAGCTAAAAAGTCTTCATCTAACTTGGCTTTTTGAAATGTTTCATGTGAGCTTTTGAGAACCCACCAGAGAAGATCATTTTATTTGCTGTTTAAGATACAAGAGGGTGTTTACTTTACTTTCCTCTAAATCAGGCCTGCTCAACCTAGGCGCCTATCCTGCTGTTTCTGGACTACAACTCCCATAATTCCCAGCCACAGGAGCCAATAGCCAGGGATTATAGGAATTGTAAGCCAACATCTGCAGGAGGGCCAAAGTTGAGCAGGCATGTAGGCCAGAGGTTTGTGATAGTCTCTGGTATCTGCATCTTCAGAGTGCCCAGTTTTCAATATATTGTAAATAAAATATTGCTGGGGACACTACTTTGACACTACTATGGCTGCTACTACTGGGCACTACTATGGCTGCTGTTCAAAGTATATGAAGCTGGTTTGGACTTACTCTTTATTCTCTAAAGACTGGGCTTTGTCAGGTCTAGAGTTCTCCTTTTGTAGGGTGTTGTAGCATCAATATATAGATTGTGACAACAACAGCTAAGCCTTTAAGGGTTCCTTGTGGTTCCCCCCTCCCCCCCGTGTTCCCTGGACTGTGATGTAAGACTTTCTGTACCCTGCAGAGATTCCAGTCAGTCTTTTTTTCTGACATCATGTAGAATTAATGGGCTGGACCCCAGACTGAGGCAAAACTGAAATGAACCTTTTATTTCTCCCTACCTAGTGCCTACCTAGTTTTATTTCTCCTTGCCTAGTGCCACCTAATGGATCCAGTGCTTATACAGCTAGCGCTACATAGGGATGTGCAAACTGGTTCGATGGTTCGAATTCGAACCGAACCAGCCATCAGGTTCGGGCTGCAGGTTCGAATTCGAACCAAACGGGGGTGGTTCATTACGAACCGGTTTGAACTGGTTCAAACCTACAAAAATGGGTGGGGTGGTAGCTGGCACCCATGGGTACCTACCACCCAAACCCCAAAGCAATCAGACACTCGTACGATTTTTTAATGAATATTTGCAATATTTTAAATTATTTTTCTCATAGGGTATAATGGGACCTGAACCAGCCCATTATCCCCTATTGTGGAGTGCCTAGGGGCACAAAAGTGGGGTGGGTGGTAGGCACCCAGGGGTGCCTACCACCCACTAAACCCCAAGGCAATCGGACACTCATCCAGTTATTGGTGAATTTTAAAAGTATTTTTGAATTCCTTATAGGGAATAATGAGGATTGCAGCAAATGTATAGCTTCACATTGGGCGGAAAGGGGTGGCCTAGAGCAGAGTGTGGTGGGTGGTAGTGCCCAAGGGGGGCAAGGAAGCTATCAGAATTATTTGAAAGCAATTGTGCAAAGTGCTGATTTTTAAGTGATTTTTGAAGTTTACGTGTCTTTAAGGTTTTTCTCTATAAAGAAGCATGGAGGTTTCAGCAGCCCCATAACTGCACTTGGGTGGTGCTGGGGTAGCCCAGAGTGAGTGGTGGTGTAGTGCAAAGAGGGTGCCAACCACCCCCATGGGTTGCTAACCCATGGGGTACTGACTTGCTAACCCATGGGGTACTGCTCCTTTCACTTACTCTTGTTATAAACAACAAAACCCAGTATCCCATTATACCCTATGAGCAAAACAAAAATATTTCAAAAATTCATAAAAAATTGTAGGAGTGTCCAGTTGCTTTGGGGTTTGGGTGGTAGGTACCTATGGGTGCCAGCTACCACCCCACCAACCTTTGGAAGTTTGAACCGGTTCAAACAAGTTCAAAACTGTTCAAACTCAAACCAAACCAGGGGGGGTTCGAGCAAAACCAAACCTCCCCCTCCTAGTACCGAACCAGGTTTGAATTTGAACCAACCGGGCAAACTGGTTTTGTGCACATACCTAGCACTACACTGTCTGCTCCTTTCACTTACTCTTATTATAATTTAACCAGGACACTTAGAGCAACCATTCAAGCGTTCTCTCACTTGATCAAACCAGTATTTGTTTAATACATGTGAGAACAGAGGCGTAACTATAGGGGGGGGCAGGGGGGGCACGTGCCCCGCACGCCATCTTTGCAGGTCACGGGGGGGGGCGCCGCCAGATCCCATTTTTTTTTTAAAAATTTTTTAATTTTTTTAAATACAAATTTCTCCGGCGCCCCCTCCCCACGAGCGGTCCCTTCCACGCCCGCGCCCCCCCCCCCCATTGCTTTGCTGGTCTGGCTTTCTGGCGGGCACCGCGGCGGGCGCCTAGTTCCATGCTCTTGCCTTGCCTTGGCTCACGACGGAACTTATATCCAGCCAGAAAGAGGCCCTCTAGTGGCTTGCCAGCCAGGGTGAGGGAGGGTCTCTAGTCATGCATGCACGCGCGACTCGGCCGGCGTGCCGAGTCGCGCTACGCATGCGTGCGTCCGTCCTCCCAGCTCGGCTCGCCTGCACATGGCGCGGTCGCGGAGGAGAGCGTCGTTGCTGGGGCTGGGGCTGCAGGCGCAGGCAGGAGGACATGGACACCCGGCGGCACGGACAAGAAAGGATTCGGCGGGCGGGTGGTCAAAACGAGGTGTGTGTTTGCTCTTCTGTCGTGTCGTGTAGTCTTCTTATTCTTATCAATCTCCGATTCCCCGCCCGTTCTGCCACTTCCTTCCTTCTGATCTCAGCCTTACATGATCTACGAGCAGCAGCAGCCCAACCCCCTTGCGGCTGCCCCCCCCCCCTTCAATCTCGCTGCTTCCCCATCATCTACGAGCAGCCCAACGCCAACCGCTTGGTGAAACTTGCGGGGCCCCCCCCCCCACTTCAATCTCGCTGCTTCCCCCTCCATTTGAAACCTTTTCTGGTGTAAATAGCGTGAGGTTTTGGAAAAGGGGAGTCTTTCTTTAACAGCGGGAGAATAAGGGGTCTTTAGCACTATCACCCTAGTCCCTCGAATTACTCTGGAGTCCTTGGTTTTCGTTTTGTTAAAATACATACAGTCACTCACAGGGTTGTTGTGAGGAAAAACCTAAGTGTAATGTAGGATGTATCATCTTTCATTGCATCATAATTCTGATGTTTGAGATACAAGCCAACTTCACAGGGTTGTTGTGAGGAAAAAACACATGGGTGTCAGTCAGATGTATGTTGGGGGGGCGGCGGGGGGGCACAATTTCAGTGCTTGCCCTGGGTGCCGTTTTCTCTAGTTACGCCTCTGTGTGAGAAGCCACAGAGGATTTTTCCTTTTCATGGCTACATATTCCTTATTAATACTACTGTTGTTTATTACATTGTCTTTTCTGTTGCTTTTATTTCCTCCCTTCTCCAAGCAGTGGGATCTTCAGGGCAGCCTTACAGAATCAGTTTTCTTTGGAGGAAAATGCTCAAAGAAAGAGCTTTCCTTTTCTGTAACAATTTGCAGATTAACATGTTGAGCAGCCCTTATGTGAGCACAAGAGCAAGCATGCTGGCACTCCAAATATGCATCAGCTGAGATAGTGTCCATGGTCTAAGGTTTGCTCCTAGGCACTTCTATCTGTAAGGGTTATTGGATAATAAGGTTGGGAAAGGCTGTGCAAGAATCCTAGAGAACTGCTACCAGTCAGAGTAGGCCACACTAATCTAGATGGATCTATGTCCTGATTCAGTCTGTTGGTTCGGATGTAATGCTGTACCATGTAATGCTGCACCATAGCATTACATACAGAGAGAGGAGCCTGGGGATAACATGTGCCCTTTCCCCTCTCTCCTTGTCTGTATTGGTCTTTTGCCCCATTCCTGGTTTGTATGCAATTTGATTGGAGATTGAATTGATTCGGGTTGAATCACGGGGCAATTCACAGATTCATCCTTGAATCGAATAGCCCTCAAAATGGAGGACCCAATTTGGGATTGAAGCTAATCACCCTGAATTTGAATCAATTCAGATGATTCAAATGCCATTTTGAGGCCTGTTTTGCTAGAACGGACCTCAAAATGGCACTTTTTTCTGGGGAGAACTCGACTGGTCTACCAATTGGGGTTGGCGGGTAGACCAGCCCTCCACTCAGGGTTGAGTGTCTGCTTGCCTCGGAGGACTGGTCTCCAGGGTACTGGTCTACCACCAACCCCAATTGGTAGACCATCTCTCCCCGGGGAAAGAGCCATTTTGAGGCCCATTTTTCCAGCAAAACGGGCCTCAAAATGGCACTCTAATAACCCAAATCGATTCAGGTGATTTGAGGGTGATTTGTCAAGTCGGCTGTTCTCAATGAATCAATTCAATGGTTCTGCAATTTGATTCAACCTTGAATCGAATAGCAGCATTTGTTTCGTGCACACCCCTACTGGTTTGTGACAGCCATGGGCTGCCAGTTCATCTGAACCAGCAAACTATGGGTTATGCTTGCTCTCTAAACCAGGATTGGAGCTAGGGGATTGTAGCACACAAGCAGAGGAAGTAGGAGAGGAGAGAGCATGTGATCCTAAAACTCCTCTCTGCCCATTGGTGGGCAATTATCTTCAATCCCCCCTTCCGTCTGCAGCCCAATGTGCCTTCTGAAAATATGCCCCCCGAGAGTCCCACAACCCTCGACACTGTCTGAACCAACAAGTTGAGTCAGAATGTAGCTCACTGAATCTAGCTCACTGTGATCTACTCTTTACTGGCAGCAGCTCTCTGGGATTCTTGTACAGCCTTTCCCAACCTTATTATCTAGGAATTCCTTTCACTGGAAGTGTCTCAGACCTTCTATATGAAAAACAGTGCTCTGTATCTGTATGCCATAGACACACTCTCAACTGTGGGAACTTCCCAAGTGCTGTGAATTTGAACACTTGCATGGTTGTAAGGTCCTGCAGTTCTCAGGGACATATTTTTGGGAGGCCAAGCGGGGAAATGCTTGACTAACAAACAGAAGGTTGCTGGTTCGTATCCCCACAAGGCACACTTTACTTTTAGGGGGCTGAAAAATCGCCCTTACCACATTGTGCTCATACAGTATTATTCTGGATGCCAGCTGGCATTAGCAATTTCATCAGCTTACAGCAAAACATCAACTCAGCTAATGGGGACTCTGATGCAGGAGTTCTGCATAAAAAAGGAACTGTATGTGGTGGTGTTAAATGTTTAATATTGTTTGATGCAGTCAGTGCATTTGCTTGAGAAAACTATTTCACTTTAGATTTCTGCCTACAGATATAACACATTCGTATCACTTTCTTTGTGTAAGAGATTACACATTTCTTTCCATTCACATATTTTGCAGGTGACTTGGATTATTACTGGCTGGATCCTGCCACGTGGCACAGTAGGGAGACATCCCCAATTAGCTCGGTAAGAAATATGCAAAATAGGTCTGGGGCATTATTAGCAGGGCTTTAAAAAAAATTAACATTGTAAATTCAGAACTGCACAATGGTATGTGAGTGTAATTTGTGTATGTAGCATGCGCTTCTGCAACAACATACAACTGTGCTTATTCCTTGTCTGTGCAGCCCATACGTTGTTATCCATCACATTTAGAAGCCTATGTCATATTCCATCACATTTAGAAGCCTACATAGTGTGGGAGAAAATCCTCTGAACTGGGAATATGACAGCTCTATTGTAGAAGAGTAATATTCATTGATGAAGACTCTTTTGGGAGTAACAGTGGAGTCTGTGGGATGCATCTTTGGCAGGGGGAGAAGAAATTGATACACTTGATCATGGTCTGGTTTCTAAAAGATACTTTACTTTTCTCATTATCAGTCATTTTTTCATCATCTAACATAATGCAACTTTTGCATGACTTGAATTTTTGAGCTGCACAATGTTCTTTTAGAATTGCACATTATTTCTTGGAATTGCACATTTTGTGTCTGGTTGCACATTTTAAAAAGCCATGAACTAATATGTTAAAATGAATGTTTATTATTATTTATTTTGATTATGGGAACTGATTAAATCATCCTGGAGAGAATCTATCTATGTGGTCGCTAATAGTTGACACCAACTTGACAGCACTTAATCAATCAATCAATCAACCTGCTTAAGGGAGGGTGATATGCCTGCCTCCCCCACAAGCTGTAGAGCTCTGAGTGGTGAGCCGAACCATCCCCCAAGGCAGGGCCATTCCCAACCCTCTGGGCCACAAAAACCCTGAAGAGCTGTCCCTCCCCCCCACCTCAAATTGTCCTCTGGCCAAACAGCATTAATCAATCTGTTTACCCCAGACCTGCATTCTCCTGCCTAGTGACTGTTTACACCTTCAATGCCTACCTATGACCCAAACCCCAAGGACTCAGTGAGACGTAGGCGAAAAAAGGCTGACCTAGTGCCAATCCGATGCGAACCCAAAAAATCCTACTTGGCCCCATTAGTGACTGGCTATCCATTCATGGCTCACCCCTCTGGCGCCGCTACATCGCTGCCCGGCCCAGTCCCATCCATGTGGGCTTTCTGCAGCAACCCTCTACAGCAACCCTCCTTGCTGCCATGCTGCAGAGCGACTGGGCCGAATGGGGACAGTTTCTTCCCCGATTGGCCGATCCTGGCCCCATGTGGGGGGAGGCAAGATGGCAGCGCTGTGCCTGCCTCACGTGCTAAGGGCACAACCCTGCCCCCGCCTCATCACGCTGTCTCAGTGGAGGGGTACAGCATATCCTCAAGTGAGTGGAAAGTCAGTTCTACTAGTTTAATGCTCCCCCCTCCAATTTCTATTGATTATTCCCTCCTGCAGCAGCTCCTGCACCCCATTCCATCCCATGCTGTTCTGACCCTCGGGAGTGGATTTTCTGGAGGCACAGGTAGCTGCAGTGAGCAGTGTGTGGGCAAGCCTCACTTAATGAGTGAAACTCCAGTTGTGTTTTTCTGGATCTAGCTCATCATTTCTGTACAGAACAATGATATTAGAAAAGGATGTGATTTTTATGTTGCAGACAGCAAGCAAGTCTATAACCAATCTAAGCAGCCTGCAGCCTATTAATATGTATATAAACAGTTGCCCATAGCTATTACCATATCTTTAAAAAGGTGTCTTAAAAAAGATGGCTTGACCACAGTACAGTTGTTCAACAAAGTCGATTGGCATGTAAGAGATCTCCACTTTTTTCCTTCATATATAATTTTTTTAAAAAAAATAGCATCCTGTAACGTGGCAACCTTCTAAAGAGGGAGATCGCCTAATTGGACGTGTTATTCTCAACAAGAAAACAACCATGCCAAAAGAGTCAGGTGCATTACTGGGACTGAAAGTAAGTACTGTGGGGATTTTACTTTAAGCTTATTTCCATTCATCCAGCAGTAGCCTAGAATCTGAAGAGATAAAACTTGTGTACAGGATGAGTGAGGGGAATAAGTGTTGGGTGATGTGTCCACTTCAAGGTACTTATTCAATCTTTTGCTGTAGGATTTGGAAGTGGAAAAATGGGGAAAGAACTTAAGCCAAGTCATGTAGTAAAATGGAAATATAATCCATGTTGCCTTCTTGGTATTCTTCCATTTCAGAGGAATACCAATGCCTATGAAGGAAAGGGTGCACATATTTAGCAATAGCACTTACATTTATATACCGCTCTATAGCTGGAAGCTCTCTAAGTGGTTTACAATGATTTAGCATATTGCCCCCCAACATTCTGGGTACTCATTTTACCAACCTCAGAAGGATGGAAGGCTGTCAACCTTGAGCCCCCGGTCAGGATCGAACTTGTAACCTTCTGGTTACAGGGCAGCAGTTTTACCACTGCACCACCAGGGGCTCTTTACTTCTAATTTGCCAATAAGTAGTTCTGAATGCAGTAGACTTTTGTGACTTTTTTTCTTCCTCCCTGAGAAATCCTGATTTTCAGAAATATGGGTAGGTGAATTCCAAATGACTTAGCAGACAGAGGGGAAACAGCAAGTCACAGGACCAGTGTTTCCTCTAAAGCGTGTGCATGCGCACATGGACCAAGTTTTTTTAAAAACTGTCTGCGCAGTTGCTTTTTAGATCCCGCTCAGGTTGAATCAGGAAGACTCTGTTCCTAATGTACGTGTGCACACACTGCTTTGATACTTCTGCCCAGAACAAAGCTCATTCTGCCCACAAATGGAAAGAAAAGAGGGAACACTGCACAGGACCATCTTCAGGGACAAGCTTGCTAGTTAAGAGCAAAGGGTGCATATTGCCACTTTCCATAGCTGCTCAAATTGAGCTTTGCACATTATAAAAGAAGAGTTCATACTGGACAGGGGCTCCTGATCTCACATGGGCATTAACAGCACCCAGGGATTCCCATCTATTTTCATTCGAGATCCACAACAGAGCTCAGTTAACTTGGGCTCTAATTCAAAACATTGGTAGAATGTTTATAATACCATGGCAGTCCTAACGGGAGTTGTGATATGACTATTCAACCCCAGCACAACATCATGGTTGTTGCTGGTGTCTATTTGGTGTTTCTTTTTAGATTTAGATTGTGAGTCCTTGGGAGACAGGGAATCAACTTTATTATTTATTTTTCTATGTAAACCACTCTGACTTTTGAAAAGTGGCATATGCATATTTGTAGTCATAATCCTTCACAAGCATGCAATTTGCCATTGTAAACCCCAAGTTAAACCACTGTATCGGTGTATTTGCCTAAGGAATCAGACTTAAGACGAGAGAGAGAGAGAGAGAGAGAGAGAGAAAGAGAGAGCGCTTGGCTCCAACAATTGCACTGTCTGAGTAGAAGGCATTTCCATTGGCACTGTGGTATGCCACTGATTCTCCTTCACTCCAAACTATGGTGACCTCTATAGGGTCACCAGCTTTCTAAAACAGCTCTTCCAAAGAGTTGTGTGAGAGTTTCACTCCTCCTGTGCAAGTGGAAGTGCCTTCAACTCACTCAGCATGGTCCTTGGATCGAAGCCAGAATCTTTGCAAGCTGATTGGTATCATGAATGTGAGGGTTTACAGAAGCATTCCAGGCCTCTTAAAAACAATATAAACTACCCAGGGAGACAGTATTCTTATTCTGAAGCATTTAAGGTTTATGTTTTATATTATGTAAACATTATGGTCAGAAGGTCATGATACATACAGTGCACATGTGTATTGCAATAGTTTCCTTGATATTCTTTACTATATCATTTGGTGTGTTCTGAAAACTTACACTTTTATTGTTTAGGTTGTAGGAGGGAAAATGACTGATTTGGGACGACTTGGTGCCTTCATTACCAAAGTAAAGAAAGGTAGCTTGGCTGATGTGGTGGGACATCTAAGAGCAGGTAACAGTAACTGAAATGATTTTTTCTTAATATTGTGAATAGGGATGTGCACAAATTGATTTTTTTTATTTGATTTGTGCCTGAATCAAATCACCCCTGATTTGTTTTGTGTCTGAATCTGTCCCCCTGAATCCCCTCAGTTTCTATTTAGATTTGATTAAATTCAATTTGTATTTAGATTGATTTGGATCACTTATAAAGTTCCTAGGAGCACCATATTTGGGAGATAGGTAGGTCCTCATGGGTGCCACCTACCACCCAAACTTTAAGGCAGTAGGGCACTTGGTTGATGTTTAATGTGTGTGTTTTTTTAGTTTTTACTGGTTTTGTATATTTCCGCCATAGGAAATAATGGGGAATCAAAATCACCCTATCCTAACCATAACATGGATCTCTTGCTTCCTTCCTTCCTTCCTTCCTTCCTTCCTTCCTTCCTTCCTTCCTTCCTTCCTTCCTTCCTTCCTTTCTTTTTTAAAGCTAATCTCTAGCCCTTTTAGAAGTGGAGTTATGGAGTAAAATGTGCAGTCACTATTTTTCAAGTGTTTGGATTCTTTGGTGTATAATAACTTTTCCTCATAATGAATCTCTATGAGGATTCATTGCACACCTTCATTTCATCTGTTCATTTTTACTGTCATTGGACAGTGCCAACTGTCAACTGCCATGTGCCAACTACACCACAATCCCACCTGCAAGGTAGTGGGCTACTACTCAGTTTACATTTTAGGAATTTTTTCAAGTATTTAGACTCTTTGGCATGATAAGAACATAAGAACAGCCCTGCTGGATCAGGCCCAAGACCCATCTAGTCCAGCATCCTGTTTCACACAGTGGCCCACCAGTGTTTAGATTCCTAATAACCTTTCCTCATAATGAATCCCTATGAAGATTCATTACACACCAAAGAGTCTAAACACTTCAAAAATGCCTAAAATATAAACTGAATACCCAGTGGCTTGTGGGTTGGGGGGTAGTTGACACATGGGATGCCACTAATTCCCCACCTGCAAAGCAGTGAGGTCAAAATGAACAGGAGAAATGAAGGTGTGTAATGAAGACACTAAATAATCTAAACTCTTCAAAAATTCCTAAAAAATACACTGAGTACCCCTGTGTGTGTGGTGTAGTTGACACATGGCAATTGTTGGCACTGTCCCATGACAGTCAAAATGATGAAATGAAGGTGATTCATAAGGATTCATTATGAGGAAAAGTTGTTAGATACCAAGGAATCTAAATACTTCAATATTCCTAAAAAATAAACTGAGTGCCCCACTGCCTTGCAGGTATGTGTGTGGGGTGGGGTGGGGTGGGGGGTGGACCACACATTTTGCTCTGTAACTCCACTTCTGCAAGAGCTAGAGCTTAGCTTTTTGCTTTTTTTTAAAATGAAAGCTGGGAATTTGGGAAAATTAATAAGAGGAATTCGAATCTTGAATCAATTTGAAATGGAATCTGGTGTGATTCAAATTGTACCCAAATCTAGCCAGTGGACCACAGGGGTGATTTGTTCTGTCTCCAAATCGCCTGAATCAGCAAGATTTGGGTACAAATCAATTTGTACTCAAATCAGTTTGCACATCCCTAATTGTGAAGCCCTGTAGTACTTCTGTTTGCTGTATCAATATGTACAGATTTCTCAAAGTTTACTATAGCTATATAGGCAATGTGATGTAATGTGATAGGAGCAAGATAACACAAAAACTATATAGTATTAAATTTGTAATAATAGATTGATCTTAGAAGCTATTTACTTAAGAAACAGAGAAAAGGAGTATATAAAGAATTTAAAAGAATACTTCTTCGTATTCATGCAGAGACTGACAATAACAACAAACCACTTTCTTGAACAAAATTGACATCTTGATCCTAAGCAGATTCACCCAATTGAGTGGTGAATCCTGTTAACTTCAGAAGGGGAAGCAATGTTCAACAAGGCAATGTGGTATAGTGCTTAGAGTGTTGGACGAGGACACAGGACACCCGAGTTCAAATCCCCAATCAGCCATGAAACTCAAGCAAACTGCTCTGGGCTCCTTGGAGGAAGAGCAGGTTATACATGTAAAAACAAATAAATGGGCATGCCCGAGGCCCTCTACTGAAGTAAATGTGGAATTCTGCTGATATATGGAATTCTCTTTATTTAGCAGGGGGAGAGTAAGTGGCCCTATCCACACCTAGCACAATACCTCTAGTGACTGTTGCTGGTGTCTATCTTATGTTTCTTTTTAGATTGTGAGCCCTTTGGGGACAAGGAGCCATCTTATTTGTTTGTTATTTCTCTGTGTATACTGTCCTGAGCCATTTTTGGAAGGGCGGTATAGAAATCATATATATATATATATATATATATATATATATATATATATATATATATGGATTCATATGTGCCCTAAATTGCCTTTAGAGCTCTGGTTTGGGGCATTGGCTGCAAACTAGAACTCTGTATATCTCATTGCTTCCCATTCTCTTTATGCAGAGAGAAACTTCAGCATATAGTAGAACATACAGAGGTGTACCTAGGTAATTTTGGAGCCTGGACCTAAAGGCCTTTGGAGGCCCCCTCCCCTGCACATTAAGCATCATCATGCTCCACTGGGTGACCACACCACCCAGGACAGACTAAAGAGGATTTGGGGCCCCCAGGAGCTGTGAAGGCCCTGGACTTGGGCCCTGAAGTCCAGGGGTAAGAGCACCACTGAGAACATACAGTCCCCTTTGTGCACTGAAGGAGTCCTAATAGAAAACAATAGTAATGCACATGTGAGTCTCTGCAATCCTCTTTGGATCAATAGGAATGAATGGGGTTTTCTTTTAGCTAATGTATCTGACTTTATGGTGTTAATGTAGAATATACTGTAGTGAAATTGAGCTGCACGGAACTTTGATGTAAAGAACATCTTCTGCTAAAAGGAAACTTTATTTTATTCCAAGGTATTGTTGCCTCTCAACCCACACCCATATATCTAGCCTGGAAAAGAAAGTAACACTGTATATATGTATGTGTACATGAGTGTGTGCGTGCATGTGAGTGCTTATATTTACAAAATAATATGAACAACAAGAAAGAAACCCTCCTTTTTTAAAAATTCAAGGTGATGAAGTTCTAGAATGGAATGGTAAACACCTTCCAGGAGCTACAAATGAAGAAGTTTACAACATTATTTTAGAATCAAAATCAGAACCTCAAGTTGAAATTATTGTTTCGAGGCCTATTGGGTAAGGTTTAAACAGCTTGTTTTTAAATGTATGTTGTATTTCATAATTCATTTTATGTATGTATGTAGATTGTAACTTGTTAACTAGTCTAAAAGCTCTTTTTGATTGCTATTGGAGGATAAATTCACATTGCCAAATATTGATAAGCACGTTACTTTTAAGTTCATATCTTCTTTCACTTTGCTTTTAAAAATTTATATCTGTCTATATACATGGTGCTTTAGAGAGTAAATTAACAGCAGGCCAGTTTCAAGTGTTTTGAAACATGCCTGCACATATAAGAGCATTACATCTTTAGAAATAATTAAATAATTAAGAGTGTGCACGAACTGAGGTTCCAGCACTGGTTCAGAGCCACAAGAAGGGGAGTAGGAGCTTTAAGAAAGAGGAGAGCAGGTCCTTCCACCAGCACACACAATGCAGCTTCCTCCGCCAGCACACACATGGCATCTGTGCATCCACAGGTGCCATTTGCGTGGTCATCATGGTGTTGACTCCTGCTCCCACTCCCCGCAGCACTGAACCAGTGCTCGAACCTCAGTTCATGCACATCCTTAGAAATACTCCTCTAAAATAATATACATTTCAGTGTAGGAATTGTATTCTGTACTAAATTATGGCTTTTAAAACCCTTGTTGTGTTGGTTATCATGAATGGGGGGATGGGCAGGTGCTCTAATACCAGAGTAGAGACATCTCATAGAGTAGGTGCCTGCTGTCGGAAATTTGAGAACTGTATTTTTCTGTAGCCCTGTCTAACTCCAGTTCCTTAAACGCTATGCCGTTCTGAATGTATTGTCGTGTGTGGGAACATTCAAGGCCTCTGTGAAGACTTTGGCTTGCGTGGGACAGACCTTGTCCTTTCTGCAAGGCTCAGTAGGAAGGGCCCAGTCCACATCATGCAATTCAAAGCCTTTTCAGCGGCCTCTAGTAGTAGTCTGGTCTGCAGGAATCAGCATCAAATCTCCAGGGGACTATTGGAAACAATACTGGACATTTTAGTGGCTTGATATTGTGAAAAATTGTGGATGAATTTTTCCATGAAAATTCTCCATGAATAGCTTCAGTCAGAGTTGGCAGCCCTAGACTCTAGGCATAGGTACATCCTCCACATATGCCATGCCTAAGCGTCTCTACAAAGGCTAGCAAGATCACCTGCCCTTTATTTCAAACTTGCGACACCTATCTCAAAATGCAAAATACATAGACTGTTTCTCAGAAAGATGCCTGCCATTCTTAAACTGCAATGATTCAACTAAAAAGAAATCTGATAGACCTGAAAGATTGCATGTGATATCGTGATCAACTATAAGTTGATGATAGCATTTAGTGCTCTCTGAGTATTATTGTGTCATAATATATATTATATATTATTAAGGTATTCTAAAACTTTGGTGAAAGAAAGTGGATTATATTGTTCTCTTAAAATTTTAAGTTATGAGGGCAACTTGAACTGAAAATATCCATTCAGATTAACAAAGTAACAATGCTATGGGAGAAGCACTGGTGCTTCTGAAGAGCTCAGCTAACTGAGCACCACCACTCATGAAGTTGGGGAGAGGATTTCAACAACTCCCCCCAACCCTAGAAGCACTCTGTGCTACTCAAAAATGTGTTCCTGAGCAGGGCCGGATTAAGCTAGTGCGGGGCCTGTAGCATATGTTATAAAGGGGCCCTAAATTTTTTTTAAAATGCACATAAATATTAAAACATAAATTATTTACTTGCATAGTAAAGTAATTCAATTTTTTTCATTTGCTATATTTTGGAGTATGAGAGACCAAGCCACAAACTCACACTTACTACAACAACAGTGAACATTTATATACCGTTTTTCAATCAAAATTCTCAAAGTGGTTTACATAGAAAAATAAACAGTGGATAGATGCTTCTCTGTCTCCAAAGGGCTCACATTCTAAAAAGAAAAATGTGGTAGGCACCAGCAACAGCCACTGGACAGATGCTGTGCTAGGCATTCTCTTAAAAGGCACATTTAGCAGAAAAGGGATATTTTATCTAATATGGACCAAATAGAACAGGTAAAGTTTTAACTTTAATTCCCAGTTGGAAGCCGGGCATGCGGGGCCCTCAAAAACATGGGGCCCGTAGCAAATGCTACATTTGCTACTACGTTAATCCGCCTCTGTTCCTGAGGATTACACAACCCTCACAGACACATTTTCAGCAGGCATGGTGTTTCCAAGCAAAGGCAAAATCCTAGAACTTCACCATGCAAGCACCACCATTACTGTGGAACTCTTCAAAAGAATAGGTGCTATACCCATGCTTTCCCCATAGCACTGGGAAAAGCTTTTAATTAATTTAGATATCAGGCATGATCTTTCTTGCTCCCCCCCCCCCTTTGCTATGGGTTTGAAAAAACAATCAATCAATTACTATCTCCAAAAAAAGTTTGGAAACGAAGGGTTCCATTTGTAAAGGGGCCTTCTGAAGTTGGAGTTACAAGTGGGAAGTATATGTCCTTAATTGCAATGTAGGAAGTTTATGTCATTGATTTCAGTGTAGAATGTTTAGGATCTGCATATCAATCTAGAGTGTTCTGTCAGTTTCAATGCATAATTTAAACCTTTAAATGTATTCCTTTAAATTTTTTTGGTTAATCCTTTTTATATTGTTTTTCCTTTTCTTTTTGTGATTGTAAGACTTTTTCATCGATTTCATTCAACAAACTCCTTCAGACGTGTGTATAAAAACTTCTAGTGAGTTATACTGTTTGTGTCATTTGTCTGGGGACGGGGGAAACCAACATCACTAGCTGTAGGATCATATATATAGCCTTATACCGAGTCAAACGATTGGTCCATCTAGCTTAATACTGTTTACCCAGACTGGCAGTGGCTTCTCCAGGGTTCCAGGCAGGAATCAGCCCTATCTTGGAGATGCCAGGGAAGGAACTTGGAACCTTCTGCATGCAAGCATGCAGGTGCTCTTTCCAGAGTGGCCCCATCCCCTGGAGGGAATATCTTCCAGTACTCACATGTAGTCTCCCATTCAAATGCATCCATTCAAATGCAGCCAGGGCAGACCCTTCTTAGCAAAGGGGACAATTCTTGCTTGCTACCACAAAACCAGCTATCCTCTCTATAGTTAACTGCTTTCCCTTTTCATTTCCAGCTTTCCTTTTGTGTTGATATCACAAATATTGTGGAACCTCCAACCACAATATTAACATTATGCTGCTCATTACTGATGTTGCTGTTCATATTAGCATTATAAAAAATAAACATTAGTCTTCTATTTCATATCTGTTCATTAAAGGTAGTGAGTTCCCACTATTGTAAATGGCATCTTTTCTAACAAATTTATAGGCGCATAAAAGTAAAAACGACAATTATGTCTAGCAGATGTGTCAAAAAACCCCACAGGTCTGGGATTTTTCAAGGGCATGAATGAAAGTGTGAGGACTTTTCCTCATTGGAATTAATCAAGGAGAATACAGTAATTAATGATGGTTATGGCATTGAAAGTCCATGTATCTTTTCTGTGGCATAGCACTTCAGGTATTTCTAATTTTTCTCTATATATGTTCCTTTTAGTGACATTCCAAGAATTCCCGAGACTTCTCATCCTCCACTAGAGTCTAGTGAGTATTCATTCCTAACTATGCGTAAATTGGAACAATATTTTGTTTATAAGGTTTCATTCAGTAATGCTAGCACCATTTTTGTCTAAAACTATTTGTGATATCAATGGCTGACATTCAGATTAATGAAGCACCAGTGCAACAGTGTTGCACCAACACTTATGAAAAGTTCCAGACTAATGCTGTGGTAGTACTTCCACAGCGGGGGAGAATTTTGAAGATCTCGCCTTCCCCTGAAGCACCTCTGTGCCATGCGAATAAATGTCCCTGAGGGCTGTGCAATAGGGATGTGCAAAAAATTTCGGGGACAGATTGATCTGTGCCCGAAACGAGCAATTTCGGGTGATTCGGGGCCGAACCGAATCACCCCCAATGCCCCCCGATATTTTTCGGGGCCCAGCCAAATAACCCGAATTTCGGGGCTGAAAAATTCGGGTGATTCGGCTCATGAACGTTTTTTGGGGAATTTTTGAAGTTTTAGTGACTTTGGGGCAGTTCGGGGGCATAGCATGGGATCTGGGCAAAAAGAGTGGGGTGGGGTGGTAGTGCCTAATGGGTGCAGACTACCACCCCAATTTCAGGGGGATTGGGCAAAGGGCTGATTTTTGTGGAATTTCTGAAGTTTTCGTGTCTTTGGGGCAGATTGGGGCAGAACGTGGGGCCCGGGGCAGAAGAGTGGGGTGGGGTGGTAGTGCCCAATGGTTGGAGGCTACCACCCCAATTTAAGGGGGATTGGACAAAGGGCTGATTTTTTTGGAATTTTTGAAGTTTTTGTGACTTTGGGGCAGTTTGGGGGCATAAAGTGTATCTGCCCCAAAAGAGTGGGGTGGGGTGGTAGTGCCTATTGGATGGAGGCTACCACCCCAATTTCAGGGGGATTGGGCAGAGGGCTGATTTTGGGGAATTTTTGAAGTTTTGGTGTCTTTGGGGCAGATTGGGGGCAGAAAGTGGATCTGCCCCAAAAGAGTGGGCTGGGCTGGTAGATAGTGCCTAATGGGTGGAGGCTACCACCCATCCCCAATTTCAGAGTGATTGGGCAGAAGGCTGAATTTTGGTGAATTTCTGAGGTTTTTCTTCATAAGGTGCAGTGTGCTAGATTGATCCATTCATCATATTCTTAGTAAATGAGAGTGTGAAAAAGTGAAAGTGGGGTCATGAGAGTTGTTTAATTCAAAAAAATCTCATTGGCTATCATAGAATGAGAATTCACACCTCAGAAAATAAGGGAATAACATCCCTTCAGAAAAACTTCTGAGGGGACGGGTGAAATTGGGGACAGGTGGTAGCCTCCACCCATTAGGCACTATCTACCAGCCCACCCCACTCTTTTGGGGCAGATCCACTTTCTGCTCCCAATCTGCCCCAAAGACACCAAAACTTCAAAAATTCCCCAAAAATCAGCCCTCTGCCCAATCCCCCTGAAATTGGGGTGGTAGCCTCCACCCAATAGGCACTACCACCCCACCCCACTATTTTGGGGCAGATCCACTTTCTGCCCCCAAACTGCCCCAAAGACACAAAAACTTCAAAAATTCCCAAAAAATCAGCCCTTTATCCAATCCCCCTTAAATTGGGGTGGTAGCCTCCAACCATTGGGCACTATCACCCCACCCCACTATTCTGCCCCAGGCCCCACTTTCTGCCCCAATCTGCCCCAAAGACACAAAAACTTCAGAAATTCCCCAAAAATGAGCCCTCTGTCCAATCCCCCTGAAATTGGGGTGGTAGCCTGCACCCATTAGGCACTACCACCCCACCCTACTCTTTTTGCCCAGATCCCATGCTATGCCCCCAAAATGCCCCAAAGTCACTAAAACTTCAAAAATTCCCCAAAAACCAGCCCTTTGCCCAATCCCCCTGAAATTGGAGTGGTAGTTTCCACCCATTGGGCACTACCGCCCCACCCCAATATTTTCCCCCTGGGCCCCCTTTTCCCCCCGAATCAATTCGGATTCAGATTCGGATTAAATTCGAATCCGAACCGAATCAAGGGTGATTCAGATGGCCCATATTTGGGCACAAAACAGAACAGGGGTGATTCGGTTCGGGTCCCGAAAATCCGAATTGCACACCCCTACTGTGCAACCCTCAGAGACTTATATTTGGATGGCACAGAATGCTTCTGAGGGCAGGGAGGTTACTGAAATTTGGTGCACACACCCTCACTTCATGAGCTGAGAAACTTGAACTCTTCAGAAGCACCATTATTTCTCCCATTAGTCTGAGTAGGTGCAGTCCACAATACATTGATGCCATACATCCTTTACCCATACTCACAATGCCTGCTTGGATGACTTTCACAGATATCCATTGTGAAAAGGATTTGGTTCTACATGAACCAATCATGCAAAAAGGTCCCAAGTGATGTTTTCTTTTCAGTAAAACTCCTAGTTTGGGTGGAATATTATCATGCAGGATTTTTGTTTCTTGTTTAAACTGTGAGTGGAGTCAGACAAACACTTCAGGCTTTGGGGTGTGTTCATCATTTAGTATGTAAGCATATCACAATCAAATGGTGAGTTTGCATTTCATCATCTCCCAGAATTTTGAAATGTGGGATAAATCAGAGGGTGGTGACATTTTCACTGTGATGTATCAAAGAGATCGTGCTTTTACCTCTTTGGGAATCTTTTACTACTGTTGTTCATCTATCTATCTGCTGAAATTGGGTACAGATGTAACTCAGGATGATAGAACCCTGTGTATTTAATTGGAAGCAAATTAGTGCATGCATTAATTTTTAATGAATGGGTGGGGATTTAAAAATCCTAAAAAGTGCTATAAATGGCTCCTTCCATGGTCTAAATTTACAAAAAAATTCAGGAATTGAAGCTCCCCATATGAACATTGTTCCATCCTCATTTGGAGGAATCTAATATTTGCCTTCAGGTAAAAGGGGAACACTAACCTACTTTTCTGCTTCCTATTTTATATTTCTGGAATAGCTTGGAAGAAAGCTTTAAGAAGCTGCGCAGATGGAGTACATGTTTTCAGGACTTAGGCATTTAATTTGGAGGAAATAGGTGGTTCTATTGGTTTTTAATGATTTTTTAAATTCATGCCTGAATTTGACTAACATCGGAGAGTCCCATTAAAAATGTGTGTGCACACCTGAGAATCCAAGTGAAATTGTTGTCACATCCGAGAATCAACTGCTTGTGTTTTACCATATTTACCCAAGTAGAAGATAACTCTGAATTTAAGATGACCTCCTTAAAAAATACAGCTTAAATACCAGTTGTATCTGTATTTACCCAAAAGGAAGAGGGCTCTGAATTTAAAACAGCCTATCAGTTTCTAACATTAAAGAACTTGGGGGAAAATACCTAGTGTTGGATTCCAGTAAATACAGTAAATGGGTTTTTTAAAATGCCTTGTAGTGGTGTGCAGATGGTGGAGGCAGGCTGGCAAAGAAGACAGGCACATTGCTTGGAGCAGGACTGCAGACTTACAGTTGGCACATGGATGGCAGGTAGATGGCAGAGGATGGCAAGCAGGCCGGCAGAGGATGGCAGGCTGTTGGTAGCTGGTGACTCAGAGGTGCACTGGCTTGGCACTTGGCTGCAAGCAAGCAGCTTTGCAGCCTGTGAAAGAGCACACTCAAAGCTGAACAGCAGTGCCCCAGGCAGGCAGGCAGCAGATGGTGGATGTTGGCAGATGGGTGGCAGATATAGATGGCAGATGGCAGCAGGCAGGCAGATGGTAGAGTTGGCAGTTGGTGGAGGCAGAGCTCCACTTGGAGAAAACAGCAGGACTGAAGTAATGAGAGACAGGTTTGCACAGACAGCTGTGCACCCATGTTCTACTCCGGCACAAGTACTTTGGCTCCCTGCTCACGTGCAGGTTGGCCCATGTGTCAGAGTATAAATGAAATGAAGGCCTGTGTTGGAGAATGCAGAGTCCAACTTGGAGAAAGATAGAAGTGAAGTAATGGCTGACACTAACACAGAAAGAGGACTACTAGTAGTTTGCATAGAAGCAAACAAACAAAAATACTATGCCCAGATAGATGGGCACACCCATTCAACTCTGGCACCTCAGGAGCAATGACTTGTACCAGGCGATGCTCTCTAATGCTCCACTCCACCTGCTTCTCCCACAGCAGCTGACCCCCTTTGCTGCTCTGATGGAAATAGCCTGTGGTTTTACAGCAACTCTTGATGACATCGTGGGTGGCACTGGCAGAGCTGGAAGAGGAAAGCTTGAACCCAGTGGCCTGAGTGACCACTAGGTTCATTATGTGAGCTGTGCACTGGATGCCAACTAATCTGGCATCATGCACTGCCTTGCACAATATTAGCTCTCTGATCGGTGACCATGAAGCCACAGATCAGATGAGGGTGCCTGCTGATTGATCATGTAGTGATCATGCAGGCCACATTGATCATGCAGGCCACAGTCGCCTTTTTTCTGGGCTGCCAAGTGGATGCTGTCAAGGACCTGGGCATGGAAGAGGGTCCACCTGTACCCATCCCCACAATGTCCAACCTCAGCAGTGCCAGTGCCAGAAGCAGCAGCAGTGGGACCTGTAGCCTCACTCCCCCACCAGTGGGCCATCAGGGAGAGGTAGTTGTACTTTCCTCTCTGATTTGTCCATACATTGCCAGTGAAGTGCAAGGTGGTCTCTGGCTCTGCCTCCACCTTTTCCGTGCATGCCTGGCAGAGCAGCAGCACCATACAGCAGCTGAAGGTAGTCTGTGAGGGGCACCTGATACTAGGGAGGCACCCAGTTCATGAGGTGCTTGAACCTGGCGTACTCGACCAGAACAAAGAGCAGGTAATCCAAAGCCAGCATCTCACCAATATGCTGTGTGATCTCTTCTGGGTTTGGGGCAGCCCACTGCTCAAGAGTTGCCTGGCTTTGGCAACTTGGGTTGTTGCTTCTTTGCAATCTCAGTCCTCTGCTCCGGACTTGGTGCATTGGCTATTCTGATAATACTGATATCCAGGCAATTCCAATATCTTTTAAATAGATTTATAGAATTCAGCATTGCTTTGCATTGTTTTAATGTTTTAACTTTGTTTTTAATCTGTATTTTGTAAACCACTCAGAGACATGAGTTTGGGGTGGTATACAAATATGCAAAATTAATATCAGAATTCTGATAATGCACAGGCCTAATATTTAGTGCTAAGTTACACAACTTCTTTCCCCCTTCAAGTCCCAAACCAACCTGTGGATTTTAGTATATTTAGAAGCTCTTCTCATGATCTGTGAGAAGAGCTTCTGTTGGGTCTGTGGGGAGAGCGGACTTAGCCCGCTCTCCCCGCAGATGATCAAGGGGCAGCCATGGGGCAGCTGGAACGGCTGCCCACATGACTGCTGGCTCTGACACGGAGCCAGCAGGGACGGCAGGGATTGAGCACCAGCCGGCCCGCGGAAGTTCCAGGATGCCCCATGTGAGCGCACAGGGCATTCTGGAGAGACCCCCGGGGCTGGGAGGCTGGTTTTAGTCTCCTGGCGG